>NC_065450.1:214831378-215491954 GCF_917563875.1 Diabrotica virgifera virgifera
CGTTACCTCTTTCGTTTTCCGGTGACCCAATTATAATATATCTGCTTGTTCCAACTCCGTTGCTTCACCAGAAGCGAAGTTAGAAAACTATTGGGTCTTCCAAGTTGTGCGTTACCTTTTTGGCTTTCCGGTGACCCAATTATAATATATCTGCTTGTTCCAACTCTGTTGCTTCACCAGAAGCGAAGTTAGAAAACTATTGGGTCTTCCAAGTTGTGCCTTACCTTTTTCGCTTTCCGGTGACACAATTATAATATATCCGCTTGTTTCAACTGCGTTGCTTCACCAGACACGAAGTTAGAAAACTATAGGTTCTCCAAGTCGTGCGTTACCTATTTCGCTTTCCGGTGACACATAATATATATCTGCTTATGAATGTTTTTTTGATATTGATAACTATTTCCGAAGTGAAAGTCGAAAGGTCAAGTAAACTTGATTTCAAACTCGAATTGTGGTTTATGCCCAAATAAAATAATAAATCTTATTTTTAATACATGTTATTTTTAGTACAACAATGAACTAACATTTTTTAAAAAGATCCGCCTGTACATTTTTTTATTTCAGCTTCTATTTCCGTTCAGATCGGATTTAAGTTGTTTCTTTAAATTAAATGGTTCTTTATTGAGGATCCCACAATAATGATTTTCCACGGTAAACATCAATTTCCTTCCGACAGTTCCGACCATTCCATTACTAACAAATATTCAACTCATGCGCGCCAAAACCAACAAACCACTCGCAAACCCGTCCAAATACGTATTGCGAACCATCAAAGCGTTTGTTGAAAAACCGACAGAATTTAGATCGTGGTGCGCCGTGTGCGTGCCGTTTGTGCGTCACTTGAAAACACGTACTAATCTGACGAATACGCTGCGCGCGAGCGGCTCGCACACCGAGCAGAGCGCATATGTATCTCCGCCTTTATATACCCACTAAGTGACGTTAGAAAGAAATGTGAACAAGCATTATAGTTGTAAAGATTAGATCCTAAAACCAAAAAAGTTAAGTTTTCCATTTTAGTGGGGACTTTCCATTTTTTAATTTCATTTTCCATTTCCAACAATCGTTTTTTCCGATTATAGCACCATCTATCCATAATTCGAAAAAATGTCTCAAATAAAAGTTACAGTTAAAGTTGACACCATCTATCTATCGTCCGTTCGGCAAATTCAAACAAAAATATAACTTCAGACTCCAGACCATCTTTTACCACCTTTAGTCCAGACAAATTGATATATGTATTTAATATATTTTTACCACCAAAAATGAGATGTTTTAATCAAATATTGCTTCAATTATAATCTGCAGAATAATTTTGAATCACGTTCCGATAATGAACTTGCTTTTTGTCCATAAAAGTAGAAAAAAGTTTCAATTATATTGCTTAATATTTCATCTAAATATAATCGTCTATCAATTTTAACTGTACTAATGCCCAAGTATACATTTTCAAGTGTTAAACTGATTGATTTACGATGAGTATCCCGGTTGTAAAAATACCGGCATGCGCCTTAACAAAGGGACATCGGTTTAATCGAATTTCATAGCATACAAATGTTATCTGTTTGAATTTGCCGACGGGCGAAATATCTATGGACCCGACTTTACAGTCTCGATAGCCATAAAAGTCAGGTTACTACGATGTTATATCTTTCCTATACTGTTGTACGGAGTTGAGTCGTGGACTCTTACAGACGCCACCTGCAAAAAAATTGAGGCTTTTGCCATTTGGCTTTATCGTCGAATGGGTGTTTTGCTAAGAATGCAAAAAAGAGCTGTTAACCACAATAAAAGCAGCCAAGATCGAATACCTCGGTCACATCATGAGAAACAGCGAAAGATATGGACTATTGCAACTAATCTTGCAAGGAAAAGTGGAAGGAAAACGACGACCAGGAAGGCGAACGATTTCATAGCTGAAAAATCTACGTACGTGGTTCAACACAAAAAACAGAAATCTTTTTTAGAGCAGCAGTGTGCAAAGTACAGATTGCCATGATGGTAGCCAACATCCGAAACGGATAGGCACTATAAGAAGAAGACAAGTTACAGTTGATCCCAAATTCTTTTTTCAGTGCGTCATAGTTTGTTGAATTCGCTCTAACGCATTAAGCTCGAAGTGACAGAAAAAAACGTACGTCCGTGATTATTAGACATAGAACTTCGAAAATGATGTATTCGTTGAAGGGTATTTTCATACTAAATCGACTTAGGTATACGTATAGATGTATAATAATAATTGGTCGACAATTAGAAAACTCTAAATACACTCGCGATCATAAAAAGCGGTTCACTCGATGAGTTATTCAAGTTTGATGTCTCGAATTTTCTAAACCTGTTGTCCGATGTGAGTGATTTTTTAGTATGTTATAGCCTTATTCTTTAGCAATATCGCTATAATAATATTGTTGCTAGACCGGTAAATTGTCGTTGTATACCGGGTGTAACAATCATATTGTGTTTATTACTAAAAGTTCGGAACACCTTGTGGAATGTTTTAGCATAGATAAAATATTGAAATTAAAACTCAATTGTAGCCTTAGGCTCTCTTAACATTTTCTTTTTTGATTTATTTGTTTATGTTGGATAATAAAACAGTTAAGCACGTTAATATCTAGCCATGTTCTTCATCAATACAGGGTGTTTCTAAATAAGTGCGACAAACTATAAGGGGTAATTCTGCATGAAAAAATAATGACAGTTTGCTTTATAAACATATGTCCGCAAATGCTTCGTTTCCGAAATACGGGATGTTGAAATTTTTCTTACAAACTGACGATTTATTTATTGCTCTAAAACCAATAGAGGTATGCAAATGAAATTTGGTAGGTTTTAAGAGTCAGTTATTGTGCATTTTTTGACATACAACTAATAATTTTATATTCACCATTGGCGTGCATACGGGTATAAACATTTTAGATACATCCCGTATGCACGCCAATGGTGAATATTAAATTCTTAATTGTATGTCAAAAATGCGCCATAACTACCTCTTAACATCTACCAAATTTCATTTACATATCTCAACCGGTTTTAGAGCAATAAATAAATCGTCAGTTTGTAAGAAAAAATTCAACATCCCGTATCTCGAAACCAAAGAATTTGCGGTCATACGTTTATAAAGCAAACGGTCATTATTTTTTCATGCAGAATTGCCCCTTAAAGTTTGTCGCACTTATTTAGAAACACCCCGTATTAATGAAGAACATGGTTAGTTGTTAAGGTGCCTAACTTTTTTATTATCCAACATAAACAAATAAATCAAAAAAGAAAATGTTAAGAAAGCCTAAGTCTACAATCGAGTTTTAATTTCAATATTTTATCTATGCTAAAACATTCCACGGGGTGTTTCGAACTTTGAGGAATAAACACAGTATGATTGTTACACCCGGTATGCAATGGCAATTTACTTGTCTAGCAACAATATTATTATGGCGATATTGTTAAAGAATAAGGCTATAACACACTAAAAAATCACTCAAATCGGACAACAGGTTTAGAAAATTCGAGACATCTAACTTGAATAATTCATCGAGTGACCCGCTTTTTATGATCGCAAGTGTATATAGCCAATCCATGATGCCAATAAATTGAAGCAGATATAGTATTTCAAGAAGACCACTTCCTCCTCACAATGGTTCTCACAGCAAAAAGCTAAGCTACGAAAAAGCTCTTGTACTATACTCAAATTAAAAACGCAACTAAAACATTTTTTAAACACTAAACGTTTTAGTCTACACTTTTTGCTTTGCGTGTGAGAGATAACACATGAATGGTTTATTTTGAAAAACCTAAAAATTAGTTTTTAACTAATAGAAAGGCGCACCTGTATTAAGTCGGAAAAAAACTTGTTTCGAATGCATACCCTGCTTCTGAATTTTAAATTACGATAAAGGCTTAATAATACGCTTTATACATAAGGTTTTTAAACGCACTACAATTAACATCACGAAATAAATGCTTGCAATGTTGCCAAATGTTTCTCCTAAATGCTTTCCCCTGAAATCAATTACTATTTTTCAAGGAAATAAACAAAATAATAAAAAAAATTAGAGCGTGGCACTTGCAAACTGCTGACAGAAGTGAATACTTCTTATAGATTCGATTATATTCGGTTCGATTCAATTTGATTCCATTCGAT
The DNA here is from genome assembly GCF_917563875.1 of Diabrotica virgifera virgifera. NCBI lineage: Eukaryota > Metazoa > Arthropoda > Insecta > Coleoptera > Chrysomelidae > Diabrotica > Diabrotica virgifera. The sequence goes on from NC_065450.1 coordinate 214,835,520, forward strand.
TAGATTTAATTTTATTTAATATACACTCACCGGCACAAAATTCCGGCACCCAAAATTTTTGATTAAGTTTGACAATCTATAACTTTATTATTTGTACTTCGATTTTAAAGATTCTTGCACGACTTTGTAGGTACATGTATTGATGTCAATTGCTATTATTCCGGTAACAAAAATTTTTTGCTTAGATGGCATTATACGGGGGTGAATGTAAGCGTTGTTTTTTCTCCTAACTTTAAAAAATTCTGTGGAAGAATTGGAGTGCTGATTTTGTTTCATACTCCTTTTTTCCTGGAGGTATCACTCAGGTCTTGTTTTTTTGAATTATCTGAATATCTCTTTTCTTGTAAGAGCTGTAATTAAAAACACTGCTTTGAAGGTTTATTTAATTAAAAATATCAAACACACTAAAATTAACAAAACAAAACAAATTTAACAACAAAACAAAACAATTCAATAGCGGTTATGTCCACCTCTTGCAGCAACGACTGCTCGCAATCTGTTTAGCATCTAATAAAGATGTGTTTTCCTTGCCTGGGGAATAGCCCGATATTCCTCTACCAGGGCCATAACTGTACCAAATTTTCTGGAGGCCCAGGATGACGGAAAATAGCTTTTTTTATTCATCCCATAAATGCTCAATATGATTGAGATCTGGGCTGCATGCGGGCCATTCTAATCTTATCAATCCAACCTCAATTGTATGAGTCAATCAGTGTTTTTATTTACAAAAAATAGTACAGCTCTTACAAGAAAAAAGATATTCGGATAATTCAAAAAATAAAATGTTGGTGATGCCCCCGGGAAAATATGACAGGACTATGAAACAAAATCAGCTATTCCATTTTTCCACAGAATTTTTTAAAATTAGGAGAAAATACAACGCTTCCTTTCACCCCTGTACAATGACATGCAAGCAAAATTTTTTGTTACCGGAATAATACCAAACAATATGAATACATGTACCTACAAACTGGTGTAAGAATCTTGAAAATCGTAGAACAAATAATAAAGTTATAAATTGTCAAAATTAATCAAAAATTTTGGGTGGCGGAATTTTGTGCCGCTGAGTGTATATTATGCCTCTAAGTTAATATATAATATATACCCAATTTAATATATAATATTATATACTAGTGATTTCCCCGTTAATTTTAGGATTAACAAACTTTCAAAGGAATTGTTATTTCAAATTTGTAAAATAATAAACGTTTTGCATCTAAAGCAAGGAGAGATTAATTCTTTCTGGAAACTTTCCGGGGAGAAGATCAAGAGGACGATCACCAACTAGATGGTCCGACCAAACTATGAATTCAGCTGGAAACTCATTCTGCGAAGCTCTTAGAGCAGCTGAAGATAGAGACCAATGAAGAAAAATTGTTAGGAATATTGGAAGAAATCACGATCCTCAGTAATGGGGAAACGATGAGAGAGAGATCTAAACCAAGTAAATGTAAAGTTACATAAAGCTTTAATTTATTTTTCTTAAAAAAGTAAACAATTTTTGAAGTTATACTTCTTTACGGGCGTAATGACGGTGAAATTGTATATGGTAAAACCTAGCGACCGGGCGCATGCGCATTATAACTTTGTTCTGATTGGATGTTCAAATGACATGACAAAAATTATCCAATATGGCAGCTGTGGGCCTGTGGTTTGGTTATAATGTATGCTTGTTGCGTTTTAAAATTTGTAGAAAGAAAAACAACAAACAAAAAGTTAGTTAATGGTTATACTGCCTTTTTAAATAGTTTTCATATTATATTTTTGGACTTATTTACAAAGAAGAGATGATTGTTGCATGCCAATGTGAAAGCTCATGAAACTGTGACTAGTATGGTATGAGTGCCGCAGATCTCGCTTATTCAAAGCTAAAGAATCTTTCACTGGTAAGTGTTTTATAAATAGTTGATCAAATTTTGTTATGATATTTGAACATAGCCACTTTGCACGACGCAAGTGATTGCGAAATTTATTAGTCGTTATACGGGCTCCGATACCTACCTTGAACCTACCAAAATACATAAGTAGTATGTAATACTTTTATTTACATAATTTGATTACCATCAAAATGTCTATCAATATTCACCTAATAATATATTCTTTTCTTACTCTATGTTTTGTTGTATTTTTTCAATTCTAAATCATTTCAATTCAAACTCAAAATAATTTGATTTACATAAGTTAAAAATGTCAAAAGGTTAATCTGTTTAGTTAGACGATCTTCGCACATAATGACAAGCTGTCTCTGTGGCGAAGTTTTAATGCGAGTGAATCCCAATACAACGCAAATACCAGCCGCGTGGTAAGTTAGTTCGAATCCCAATAGAAACTTTTATTTTTTTATTTTTTTTATACATTTTATGATTGTAAGTATATTTATTATATAATTTTATTTTCAGAAAATACGTATTTAGTTAAAATTTTTTCCGACAATTAATGTTCAGAAATCATTTGTGGCATTTTTAATGTGTTTGTGTGTGTTTTATTTTTTTATTATTTTAATTTTTGGCACTGTTTTAATAAAAATGTTTTAGAAGTAGTAAGTATAAATTAATTTAATATTTAAATAAAATATAAATAAAAAGTATATTAATTTCGTTTATAATCATATAATCATATAATAGAAGTATAACTTCTTACGTGCGTACAAAGTACACACACATTCTTTTTTTTTTCAATTTGGCGAAAAAATTAATTAATGATGAAGTATAGTAAACATTTCGTGTAAATTAGAATCGTCAACAATACATGGAAGAGTTCATTTATTATTACTCCCGTTAAAGGGGATTCCGTTATACAAAAGTGTACAAATCTTTTTAAAGCTGTCAATAAATTATTCCCTTTAAACTAAACTATACTCAAATTGTCTTTTTAAACATATTATTTATTTTATTTTATAACACTCCATAGGAGCGTTAAAAATTCTACTTTAAAGCACTAGTGCTTTAAAAATTTTAAGGAACTGCAGTTAAAAGTGAATTGTCAAATTGTGAAACGTCAAAATATTTATATTTAATTTATTAACATTAATATTACTAGTACAACTTGCGCAATTTGAAAAAGATGGTTTAAAAGGTTTTTTAATATTTAATTTAAACTGTATTATTGCATTTTTAACACGTTTGTAGAAAAAAACTATTAAAATTTGTTAAAATATACAACAATAAAAGTAAGATGTTATTCTATAGTTGTTATGATTTACGTATTGACAGTATAGGCAGTTTTGATGTAATGTCAAGAAAAATATAAAAATGGAATGTCAGTCAAGTAAAAGTTTTTGTAGATATTGTCCTGTAATTGAGAATGAATAAATTATAATTGTTGATATATAAGACGTTTGTAAAAAAAATGTATGATATACGTGTTAAAAGGTACATTTTTAAGGCAGTCATGTGAATTCGCTTCGCCCATTCTGCAAACTTTCACATGCGTGCCTTAAAATTGTACTTTTAACACTTATATCATAAATAACTATTTTCTACAACCGTGTTAAAAATGCAATTTTTAGCACTCCATACGAGCGTTAAAAATGCTACTTTAATGCACTAGTGCTTTAAAAAATGTTTAAGGCACTGCAGTTCGTATTGGCCATATAGGCAATTTTGATGTAATGTCAAAAAAATATAAAAATGGAATGTCAGTCAAGTTCAAGTAAAAGTTTTTGTAGATATTGCCCTGTAATTACGTTTGAAGAAAAAATATTGTATGATATGCGTGTTAAAAAGTACATTTTTAAGGCACTCATGTGAATTGCAGAACTCGCTATCGCTCATTTTGCAAACTTTCACGTGCGTGCCTTAAACGTGTACTTTTAACACTTATATCATAAATAACTATTATATTTTTTTAATATGTAGGTACCTAATTTAAAATTTAGTTTGACATTGACGGATCTGTCTAAATCAAACGTAAATAACGTATGCTTTACTGATGATGTAAATACAAACATACATAATAATAATTATTTGAATAAATATACATATCCTAATATTAAAATATTATTTTAATATATCGTACTTATATAATTTGTTTAAGTATCTATAAGTATATAATTTTAAGTAACGTACCTATTCGCGGTTTGCAAGTACTTGAAAGGGATACGTTAAACGATTGTGCGCGAATAGCGGAGAAATATTGCAACTTTCTTAAATAATTCATATTGTCAATTGAAATTGTCAAATTGACGTACATTTCATATCTACTGTCATTGAAAAAGAAAAATTATATGTTGCTCCACAATATTGATATGATATGCAATTATTATACAGGGTGTCCAGAAACTCTACCGACAAACGAAGACAGGAGATTCCTCATGTAATTTTAAGTCATTTTAACCCAATTCATCTAGTCCGAAAATGCTTCCTAAGGGAGCTAGAGCTCTTTGAAGATGGCGTCTTGTAATTAGTTTTTCTTAAATACCTCCAGAACGCTTCTATTTAGAAAAATGAAAATTGGTACGCATATTAATCTTCCAGAGATAAATCGATTACATTTATTGTGAACTTCTAGTACCGGTCATAGGCGTCCGTTTTGGGTAGGGCAACGGTTATTTTATCGCATAACTTTTTTGTTTTTATCTTTTAAGCATTTTTGATACTGGATTATTCTATTGTGAGATATTCTAGTACTAAAAGGTACTCTTGATTTAAGTCGGTAGGACACACAGTTTTCTAGAAAAATCGATTTGAAAATTTATCGTTTTTTGAATTTGAAAAAAAAAATTGAAAAAAAATTAAAAAACGGTGTATTTTACCAATTTATATCAAGAGTAACTTTTAGTACTAGAATACCTCATGATTTAATAATCTAAAGTCAAAAATTCTTAAAAATTAAGGACAACAAAGTTATGCGACAAAATAACCCTTGACCTTCCCAAAACGGACGCCTATGACCGGTACTAGAAATTCGCAATTAATGAAATCTATTTATCTCTGGAATATAAATAAACATACCAGTTTTTGCTTTTCTAAATGGTTTTTTTTTAATTTTTTTTTTGGAAAATCAATAACGAAAAATTTTCAAATCGATTTTCCTAGAAAACGGTGTGTTTTACCGACTTAATGCAAGAGTACCTTTTAGTACTATTATACCTCATAATTTAATAATCCAGTATTAAAAATGCTTAAAAATTAAGGACATAAAAGCTATGCGATAAAATAACCGTTTCCCTGCCCAAAAGGGACGCCTATGACCGGTACTAGAAGTTCACAATAAATGTGATCGATTTACCTCTGGAAGATAAATATGCGTACCAATTTTCATTTTTCTAAATAAACGCGTTCTGGAGTTATTTAAGAAAAACTAATTACAAGACTCCATCTTCAAAGAGCTCTAGCTTCCTTAGGAAGCATTTTCGGACTAAAAGAATTGGGTTAAAATGTCTTAAATTTTGCTGAGGAATCTCCTGTCTTCGTTTGTCGGTAGAGTTTCTGGACACCCTGTATAAAGGTAAAATTAATTAATTGTGTTTTGCTTGCAGTACTGCATTTTAATAACTAATTTTATTTATTACATATAATTGTTTACGTTTTAATAACATAACCTGAATCTTATTTTTTCTTCTTATTATTTTTTTGGGCTATGGCCTTGACAATTATCCAGTAACCAGGACTAATATAATTGGCCAATATAATTAAAAGTGCGAATAAAGTTGCAGACCGTAGAAATAAGGGTCGCTTTGCCGAACTTGCACGGTCCCAATACCGCGAGGGGTAACAGCAAAATATATGTTTTAAATAAAAAAATGCAGTGTTCGGGATATAAGAATGTTTTCATTTTCACCAACTTTCGTGAAAAAAAATGTTTTGTGGAGGATAAAATTAAATCCAAACTCGGATATTTGAATTTTTTGCATACATTTTGAGGGTATATAAATATAAAGAAGTGGCAACGTCGCAAAACCCTCTTCATTTTTAATCCTAAAAAAGTGCGTGCATGTCTGTGTGTTCGTTCGAACGTGTCAAGCCTTCATCGTTTCAAAGACCGGTAGCTGAGGCGGTCATGTTCTAGATAACTTTCCTCATCTTCTTGATCGTCTTTTACCACGAGAACCGCACGAACGAGAAATCTTTTTTATAAGCAAGGCACTGATGATGATGCATCATCCATCGAAAGTGACCTTGCTCGAGGCGGCGAGAAGATTCTGCGGTACCGAGCCATTTTAACCCTCGACAGGAAGCGGAGAAGAAAGTACCAAAAAAAGAACCAGTGATTTGTTTGGTGTCGCAAGAGTTTCGGTTTTATTGTGTACAAAATATTGTCATATCTGTATTATTGATGAACTCAAAGCTCAAAGATACTTAATACTTATTTTAGGAATACAGTAGAGCGTCGATAATCCGAACGTTCGCTAATCCAAATGAAAAAAAAATTATAAAATTAAAAATATGATCGCGGATCGAATTTTTGGATTTAATAATATGACAATATGGGCAAAATATGACCACGGCTTTTTGTTTTGTTTATGCAGAAAAACATACAATAGGTATATTTGTTTATTATGCAGGTGTTTTATTCCTTGTAACTAAAACATATGTACATATTGTTATATTTCTATTTGATATAAAAATTAAAATTTGATAATTATAAACAAAATTTACTGTAATATAAAATATTTTTAATTTTCTCAACCTCGGGCATATAAATTTAGAACAACCTGTATACAACAAATTGTTATATTTAATTTTAAGAAGTGATTAGAATAAGCGTACGAAACTCGGAACAATGTGCTTAGATAAACAAAGTGAATGACGCGTACCATTATCGTTCTTCTCGGAAGGTCGATCATTAGCCTATGCTAAATAAAACTCAGTGAAATAGATGATAGTTCATTATCGTTTTTCGCGGAAGGTTTCGATCATTAGCCTATGCTAAATAAGACTCATTTGAAAGAGAGAATAGGTCATTAAAATTTGTAAATAGTTAGAAAGTATTTTAGAATGGGAATTAAATATTTTCTTTTGAAATCCATTAAGCATATTTAGAAAGATTAAAAATTGGTTTTGAGGAATACTGCGAATGAGAGTTGGTGGTGGAAGATTGATTTGTGAATCTGGAAGGGATATTTAGAAAGTAGGTGAATGAATGACAAAGTGAGGGCAGAATGTTTTGAGCTGTCGAGAAGTGAAGTCGAGTAGTAGACGGTAGTGTACGGAGAGTGAGAAAGCCGGTGTAGTTCCGTGAGTGTGGAGTATCTATCGTGGAACGAGAAGTAGGCCAGGTCGAGAGTAAAAGAACCTCCTTGAGCCAAGAGTGTCCCGGTAGCTGATAGCAGTTTCGAAAAAGGTAGAACACAGCATCACAACAGAAGCAGGAACGAGAACTATTCGAGCTAGTTTTACAAAGGAGAACATTACTGGAAGCCAGGACGAGGTTTGATCGCAGCCAAGGATAGCAGGAAACGGGTCTTGTGTGAGGACATTTTCAGTTCACCAGGAAAAGGTCAGTCTCATTTGTTTGGACATGAATGTATGGGTTTTTCGTATTAAATTCCACATAAAAAATTGAATAACATAATCAATAATATCAGAAAAGCTTCATCAAACTTAAATAGAGTTGTGCTAATAACTCCTAATAGTTAAATGTTAATAAAAACTTTCAATTGAAAACTAAAAGGAAATAAGATTCCCATTTGTAAATGTTATGTTTAAGAATAATAAGAAATAGCAAATATTAAGCATTGATTGCCTTTTAAATAAAATAAAAAATATTTTGATTATAATTGTAACCCATATATGTGTATTTTTTTTACTCTTTTCTTTTCTATCCCGATTAGGAACCATTAAGAAATATTTGAAGCCACGAAAGTAAGTAATTAATTTATAATTCGCCCTGAGATTAAAAACATATTGATATGTGATCTGGTTAATTAATTAGATTAGTATTAATACATTGATTAAATTAAGTGACATATAAGAATATTATCTCATATCAATAATCAAGATCACATCAACTGTCGTCCAACGTGGAAAGCATTGTAAAGTATTTCTAGTGGCAAATTTGAAGGATAGAAAGAGTAAAGCCGGTATTTGAAAATTTATATGCCTGTGGTAAAAAGTGAGATACTTACATTTGATAACATAAAATTTTAGATCTCTTTAGGTACAAATTTTACATAACTGATTTAATAATTTATTTTTACGATATTTACATTTGATATATTTATTGACAATTTATAATATTTGGGTGAGAAAAAGTCGTCTTGGTAACACTAGTAAAATTTCATATTTGGCGGGGATAGTACTTCTTGAAAACAAATGTCTGTGACAAGAAGCCAAAGCAAAGACAACAAAAAACAAAAAGAACATTCAGACCAAGAAGATATTTTAGACACGACAATCATGGCATCAGAACAGCAAGAATTATCAGGAATAGATAAACTATTACAACTGATGCAACTCCAGTCACAAAAAATGGATAAAGCAAAAAGGACAATGGATAAAGTGGAGAAAAAAATGGATGACAATCAACAGGAAACAAAACAAGCGATAGAAGAGAACAATAAGAAAATAGAGGAACGCATAGAAAAGTATGAAATGAAAATTAAAGATCACATGCAAAAACAAGAAATGAGAATGAAGGACCACATGAAAGAACAAGAAATGAAAATTCAAAATAAAATGAAGGAGTTAACGAATTGCCAGAAAAAAGAAATGGAAAGTTTGGAAAACAAGTTGCAAAACGCTATTCAAGCAGACATAGAAGAAGTGGAAAGAAAGATTGCGGAAATCAATACTCAACAGAATGTCGGAGAAAGAAGAGAAATGGTTATACATAGCACAGATGACGTGAAGATAAGGTTTGGCGGGGATGTAAGAAGATTACACCCAGTGCCGTTCATAAATAGCCTAAAAAAGAAAATACAGCACATCGGAAATTTCGAAACAGTGTAACGGGTAGTTGTTTTAAGGACGACAGACTCAGTAAAACACAATTTAAAAATAAAGCAAATATATTAAAGGTAATTATATACAGTTTAAAACAAATAAAATAAAATATAATTCCATCTTCTGCAAAGGAAAAACAATATTAAACTTTATTATAGTTATCCGATCATAATAGCAACATCGAAATAATACGATAATCAATATATACAATAATAATCTCGCTACGTTAAAACAACGTAGCCTGGAGACGGCATTTCACTTCAATGCAGTCACTCGTTCCTCGCTACTACCGCCTACTGCGATAACGATTGTGGCAAGACTCCACGTCACTACGGTGGCGTCTACCTAGGCATAGTTCCGCCTCACAAACGGCGCATCTTTGCCAGGCCAGCTGAAGCTCGTTCAATACGCGAGGCATCAGCTGTTGAGCCATAGTAAGTTCAATACACGAACCATGACTGATTTTCTCATTCTCCTAGCTCGCCTTAAATATGCTCTCGATGCCCTCTCCTTCGGTTTCCCCCAGCGGTGCCGTGAAGAAGGAATGCGCAAACACGGACACTCCATCAGTCCCCTCCGGTAACAGCAGCTCATCGCCCGCCGAGGCATCACATCGTTACACCCCCTTCTCTTTGGAAAACAAAAAAAAATGTAGCATACATTTTTTTTTGTGCCGTGTGTGCAACACGGCTTGGGCTCATCATCGGTGTGGTCTTGGTCGGTTCTTCCTTACTTCGTAAACTGGTCCTGGATGGCTGTCAAGAAGATGCTTCCCTCTGTAGATCTTGATCGTGGTCCCCTCATATCCATTGGGACAGTGTACCAAGGCTTTTCTACAGCAAATGGTCACATTCTTCCTGCTGGCTGCATCTGCGACGGTTTACCCTTAAGGCATGAAGAAGATGCTTCCCTCTGTAGATCTTGATCGTGGTCCCCTCATATCCATTGGGACAGTGTACCAAGGCTTTTCTACAGCAAATGGTCACATTCTTCCTGCTGGCTGCATCTGCGACGGTTTACCCTTAAGGCATGTACTTTCTGTCGATTTTCTTTCACAAACTGGTCTGGGATGATTGTCAAGAGGATGTTTCCTTCTGTAGATCTTGCTCGTGGTCCCCTCAAATCCATTGGGACAGCTTATCAAGGTTTTTCTACAGCAGATGGTCACATTTTTCTTGCTGGTTTCATCTTTGACGGTTCCATCAACAATGTCGTATTTTTCGGTGATTCGTAAATTGGTCTCGGATGACTGGCTAGAAGGTGCTTCCTTCTGTAGATCTTGGGCGTGATCCCCTCAACTCCATTGGGACAGTATGCCAAGGTTTTTCTACAGCGAACGGTCGCAACTCTTCCTGCTCGTTGCATCGGCGACGTTTATTTTCGGTTCCTTCTCGGTTTCGGTTCCTTAAGAATCTGAAAACAAAGAAGCTTAATCATCTTTGAACGGGTTCTATTTATTTATCCACGACGTGGACCTGGTACTGAGTCTGTGTCTTTGTATGGTTCTAATTATTGCTCGGGTGCCAATTTGTAACGGGTAGTTACAAACTGCGTAGCTTTTATTTTGCTCGGGCGCCATTTTGTAACGGGTAGTTGTTTTAAGGACGACAGACTCAGTAAAACACAATTTAAAAATAAAGCAAATATATTAAAGGTAATTATATACAGTTTAAAACAAATAAAATAAAATATAATTCCATCTTCTGCAAAGGAAAAACAATATTAAACTTTATTATAGTTATCCGATCATAATAGCAACATCGAAATAATACGATAATCAATATATACAATAATAATCTCGCTACGTTAAAACAACGTAGCCTGGAGACGGCATTTCACTTCAATGCAGTCACTCGTTCCTCGCTACTACCGCCTACTGCGATAACGATTGTGGCAAGACTCCACGTCACTACGGTGGCGTCTACCTAGGCATAGTTCCGCCTCACAAACGGCGCATCTTTGCCAGGCCAGCTGAAGCTCGTTCAATACGCGAGGCATCAGCTGTTGAGCCATAGTAAGTTCAATACACGAACCATGACTGATTTTCTCATTCTCCTAGCTCGCCTTAAATATGCTCTCGATGCCCTCTCCTTCGGTTTCCCCCAGCGGTGCCGTGAAGAAGGAATGCGCAAACACGGACACTCCATCAGTCCCCTCCGGTAACAGCAGCTCATCGCCCGCCGAGGCATCACATCGTTACAACAGCAAAAGAAACTATCAGAAACCATCTCAAATATGAAGCAAGCCTATGGTTCGATAGTAAAGAAGAAGAATTCGGCAATTGGCAACAATTTGAACAAAAATTTTTGAATTATTTCTGGGGAAAAGTCCAACAATTGGAAATTAACAAGGAATTGCAAAATGGGAAATACAATGATAGGATGGGGGTATCAGAAAGGACATATGCTTTACAAATTTACAATAATGCAAAACATTTACAATATAATTACTCATCGGAACAATTAGTCGAACTGATTGCAAGACATTTCGAAGAAACGCTGGAAGACCATATCACATTGCAAAACTACAAAGACATAGATAGTCTATGCCAATTCTTACAAATAAGAGAATCACGTCTAAGAGAAAGAAAATCAAGAAGGTCGCGAGAAGATTACAGGCCCCGAGAAACACAAGATTACAGAGATAGAAATCAAAATAGGAGGGACTATACAAGACGAGATTTTAATCCCAGAAGGGAAAACGAAAATAGAGACAACGGAAGAGGAAATTATGAACAAAGAAATAGGCAATGGAATGAGGACAGAAATCGAGAATACCAGAATAGAAACACCACACGCTAAAATCAAGAAAACAGAAATAATGGTAGACAAAATGAACAGGGATATCGAGAAAACCGAAACAGATCCGACAGACCAAGAGAAAATAGAAGAGAAGTAAATAATACCCAGACAGATGAATATGACGGAGAGAGACATTATGACGAAAATATAAACAACGATGAGCAACCGGCGTCTTTTCACGACGGCGCTCACTAAAAACCAAAAATCAAACAGGAATCTTTTGTCACCCCAAGGAGTTTATTAAATTGGCAGGAAACAACGAAAAGAAAAATGGAGTTAATTTAAAATTTGTGGATGGATTTATCAACGAGAAACCAATTAAAATTATGATAGACACTGGATCTGAAATAACATTGGTCAACAGAAAACTAATAGAAGAAGTTAACTTAACAAATTTAATTTATAAAATACCTAGGGTAAATTTAGTGGGCGCAAACAAACGGACATTGGCAACTATAAATGAAGGCATACGAGTAATGGTACGACTGGGCAAGAATATGTATGCACTACAATGTGTAATAATGCCAAACATGTCACATGACATGATAGTAGGAGTGGACGAATTGGCAGAAAAACATGTAGTGATAGATTTTAAAAATAATACGATGAAACTAACAGAAGAAAAAGAAAAAGAACAGGACAAGGAACATGAGAAACAAAATACGGACGAATCAGGTAAAGAACAAACAGTGGAAATGAATTTGGCAGCGAAGCAAGGACAAAGAAAAAAAAGGAGAAAAGGTCAGAAAAAGATAAAAGAAAATGAAACCTGTGGCTCCTCAAAAGAAGAGTTGAGCCCAGAAGAAGAAAATTTGAGAGTATCAGAAACAAAGGAAACCTGGGATTCCTCAAAAGAAGAGACGGGCTCAGGAGAAGAAGAAATAAAGCTAAAAAATGAAAGTGAAAAGAATATGATTGAAACAGTGGTATTTGAAGAGGAGGTATATGCAAACGAGGATGCAGAATGCACGGTAAACATGTGTGAAGAATCTGAGAAAAAAGACAGAAAATTGATATGTGGAGAAGGGAAAGAAAAAGAATTGCGGATGATGTTAAGAAACTACGAAAATTTGATCAATGAGGAAAACAGAGTGGCTAAAAAGTACGAACATTCATTTGAGGTGAAAAACTTGGGAAATTTTCGATCAAAGACTTACCCGATTCCATACAAGTATCGACAAGAGGTGAAAGAAGAAATAAATAAAATGTTGGAAGATCAAATCATCGAAAGATGTGATTCACCGTATGTTAACCCGATTGTGATAGTAAAGAAAAGCAGTGGAGAATTGAGATTATGTTTAGATGCCAGGAATATCAACCAGCACACTGTATCACAATATGAATCACCTCTAAACATCGAGGCCATTTTTGGAAGAATCACGGGGTCACACATATTTTCGAAAATTGACTTAAAACACAGTTTTTGGTTGATACCGTTAGCTGAAAAGTGTAGAAACTACACCGCTTTTTCTATTGATGGTATTGTCTACCGGTTTAAGGTAGTGCCGTTTGGATTGCAAAGTGCTTGTGCTGCACTCGTCCGAGCTCTACATACCATTTTGAATCGCCACGAAGATTTCATAGTTCATTATATCGATGATTTATTAATTTTTTCACAAGATACTCAGAGTCATCTGAAACACATAGAAATAATTCTGGAAGAATTGGACACAGCGGGATTGAAATTAAACATTGAAAAATGTCAATTTTTTCAAAAAGAAGTCATTTATTTGGGTTTTCAATTGGACACCAAAACAGTAAGATTAGCCGAAGACAGAGTCAAGCTCATAGATGAATACCCAAGACCAACGAATTTGAAAACATTGAGAGGTTTTCTTGGCACGATTAATTATTTTAAAAAACTGATTCCCGATTTGAGCCAAAAGGAAATCCCTCTGATAAAGTTGCTTAAAAAAGGAATAAAATGGAATTGGAAAGAAGAACAGGAGGAAGCTTTCAAAACATTAAAACGAGAATTCGCAAAAGGAACGAAAATATACCACCCCATTTACAATTTACCTTTTATACTCCGAACTGATGCGTCCATACAAAAATTTGCAGGAGTTTTGTCTCAAATACAAAACGACCAAGAAGTGCCGATATGTTTTATATCTCGAGTGACTAAAACACATGAGAGAAAATATAGTGTTACAGAATTGGAATTTGCCAGTGTACTATATTGCGTAAACAAATTGAGGTTTTACTTATTGGGAGCAAAATTCACAATCGAAACAGACCATGCAGCTTTAGTACATATCATGAAGAATAGATTAGTAAATAATAGAATACATAGAGGCATTCTATTATTACAGGAGTATGATTTTGAGTTCCGATATATAAAAGGAAAAGACAACATAATAGCCGACGCTCTAACACGGGATGAGGACACGGGAAAAAAGGAAACAATTACTCTACAGGTGGGACTAAATAGATTAATACAAGAAGAAGGGATATATTCGTTAAATGAGATAAGGACAAACCAAGAAGACCTAGAGGAAAGAGAGAAAAGAAGAGCGGAAGTAGAAAATGACATATATTTTAAGAGAATAGACGGAAAGGAACTATATTTAGTGACACAGACATTGGCCGAAAAGATAATAAAGAAATTACATGAGGACAATGGGCATATCGGTAGCAGAAAAGTTTGGCTCGTTTTTAGGGAAAATTACATCAGCCGACAGGATTACCGCATTGCAAAGGAAATTACCCAGAAGTGCGATGTATGTCAAAAATATAAGAGTCGGAATTTCAAAAACGAAAATGTTGCCAAAAATATTGAAGCCCGAAACAAACTAGACATTGTAGCAATAGATATGTTAAGCGATCTAATTATGACCACTAAAAGGAACAAACATATTCTGGTAATGGTGGATGTGTTTTCAAAATACGTAAAATTATATAGTTGCCGCACCACAAAGGGGGAGGAAATATTAAGAAAAATCGACAATTTTATAGCCATAGTAGGAACACCAAAAAAGATCCTACTGGACAATGCAACGTATTTCCGAAATGATCGTTTCAAGGGACAACTTCGAGAACGAGGAATAGAGACAAATTTTGTCAGCATCAGGCATCCACAGAGTAGAGAGTAATCCTTCGGAACGATTCATACAGGAAGTGACGAAATTTCTTCGCATTGCAACAGATGGTCAACATCGCCACTGGGACAGGAAAATGGCGGAAATAGAAAGGTATCTAAATACAATTCCGAGCACAGTAACAAAAGAGACCCCAGAATACATCATGAAGGGTGTACTGCCGATAAGGCCATGGGAAGACCAAGAGCCAAAAGAATATCAACAGGTGATTGAAACCGTACAGAGAAGATTACGGCGAAGCAACGAAAAATATATCCAAAGACAGGAACAAAATAGAAAAAGAAGACCAGTGACTTTCCAAAAGGGTGAAAAAGTACTCGTGAGGGCATTACGAGTATCAAATCTTCCTGGGGGCATTTGCGCAAAGTTGATGCCTGTTTTCGAAGGCCCTTACATCGTGAATAATGAAAATGGGATAAATAGTTATGAGTTGAGGCACAGGAACTCGGAAAAGATCCGAGGAATTTATAATATTCACGATGTATACAAATATCACGAATAAAAGACAGAATTACATGAAGTAGATAGTAAGTTAGGATATAAGACGTAGATTAAAGTAAGGAAATATACAGGGAGTTGGTTTTGCCTCGAGAAAATTTATTTAAAAATGCAGATAAATTTTATCGAATACAAGGCGGGGATTTGTTATATTTCTATTTGATATAAAAATTAAAATTTGATAATTATAAACAAAATTTACTGTAATATAAAATATTTTTAATTTTCTCAACCTCGAGCATATAAATTTAGAACAACCTGTATACAACAAATTGTTATATTTAATTTTAAGAAGTGATTAGAATAAGCGTACGAAACTCGGAACAATGTGCTTAGATAAACAAAGTGAATGACGCGTACCATTATCGTTCTTCTCGGAAGGTCGATCATTAGCCTATGCTAAATAAAACTCAGTGAAATAGGTGATAGTTCATTATCGTTTTTCGCGGAAGGTTTCGATCATTAGCCTATGCTAAATAAGACTCATTTGAAAGAGAGAATAGGTCATTAAAATTTGTAAATAGTTAGAAAGTATTTTAGAATGGGAATTAAATATTTTCTTTTGAAATCCATTAAGCATATTTAGAAAGATTAAAAATTGGTTTTGAGGAATACTGCGAATGAGAGTTGGTGGTGGAAGATTGATTTGTGAATCTGGAAGGGATATTTAGAAAGTAGGTGAATGAATGACAAAGTGAGGGCAGAATGTTTTGAGCTGTCGAGAAGTGAAGTCGAGTAGTAGACGGTAGTGTACGGAGAGTGAGAAAGCCGGTGTAGTTCCGTGAGTGTGGAGTATCTATCGTGGAACGAGAAGTAGGCCAGGTCGAGAGTAAAAGAACCTCCTTGAGCCAAGAGTGTCCCGGTAGCTGATAGCAGTTTCGAAAAAGGTAGAACACAGCATCACAACAGAAGCAGGAACGAGAACTATTCGAGCTAGTTTTACAAAGGAGAACATTACTGGAAGCCAGGACGAGGTTTGATCGCAGCCAAGGATAGCAGGAAACGGGTCTTGTGTGAGGACATTTTCAGTTCACCAGGAAAAGGTCAGTCTCATTTGTTTGGACATGAATGTATGGGTTTTTCGTATTAAATTCCACATAAAAAATTGAATAACATAATCAATAATATCAGAAAAGCTTCATCAAACTTAAATAGAGTTGTGCTAATAACTCCTAATAGTTAAATGTTAATAAAAACTTTCAATTGAAAACTAAAAGGAAATAAGATTCCCATTTGTAAATGTTATGTTTAAGAATAATAAGAAATAGCAAATATTAAGCATTGATTGCCTTTTAAATAAAATAAAAAATATTTTGATTATAATTGTAACCCATATATGTGTATTTTTTTTACTCTTTTCTTTTCTATCCCGATTAGGAACCATTAAGAAATATTTGAAGCCACGAAAGTAAGTAATTAATTTATAATTCGCCCTGAGATTGAAAACATATTGATATGTGATCTGGTTAATTAATTAGATTAGTATTAATACATTGATTAAATTAAGTGACATATAAGAATATTATCTCATATCAATAATCAAGATCACATCAATATGTACATACAGTCGGAAAAATGAAAGAATACCCATGAACGAACATATAAAACACGCTGTATTTTCCTGTCACCGTGTCACAAAGAAAAGTCCAGTGCAAGTACATGTAACAATAATAATTATTACATGTACTTGCGCTGGCCAATTTTTTGTGTGACACGGTGACAGGAAAATACAGCGTGTTTTATATGTTCGTTCATGGGTATTCTTTCATTTTTCCTACTGTATGTACATAATATGTACTATGTTTATGAGTAGAGTTCGGATTTAAAAGCATAAAGAAACGCAAAAAAGCGCTTAAAAAGCATAACAATTTTACGAAAAAAAGCATTTTATTATACAAAAAAGCATAAAAATAAACATATAAATTTTGACAAATCATTTTTTTAAAGAAAATATATATAATTATCTCTAGGCTTAGCTTAAGAACTAGTAAAGACCTATTTTAAATTTAATAATAAAATAGTATAAACAAAAAAAAATAGATAACTGAAACAAAAATGCTTTAATTTAATTTTTACCGACACGTTTTAGATGAAGGAAAATATATCATTTTTGTTTAAAGTATGAAATAACTAATTACTCATTTAAATGTTCCATCGTAAAGTTTCGGTACCTATCACTCAAAACATTTTTGTATATCTAAAAGCTTCTTTCAACGTCCACATTGGTTATCGGTGCATAGTTATACTTTGCCACTACTGCCGGATCCATGTTTATATCTTCAACGTGTTCTCAATTTAAAACTGAAAATATTTTCTTCATCTTTTGAAATCCTTAGTTTTTTGTTAATACATCTTTGAATTTTGTTAATACTATCTGACCAATTTTTCCAGGGATACCTTCCATCTTTTTTTCAAAACTGTTTATTTTTTGGATCAACTCAACTAATGACATTTGCTGTTTCTCCCAATATTTTATTGTTTCACTCAAAGAACAAAAGTTGCTATTTTATCGATTTGCTAGCAGTCTCTTCAAGTTCCAATACGAAGTTTTTAAAATTTTCGAAATATTCGGCGTAATATAAAGCTGCATCTAACCATTTACCCCACCGAGTTAACACTGGTTCCGGTGGTAATGGAATGTTAGGGAATCTGTCTCTAAAAAGTTACACCCTTAAAGGAGCTTTATTGAAATTTTTTTCCATTTTTTATCAACTCATTAACAAGTGGAAATTGCAGCCGTATAGTCTCAGCAACGCGATTCAGGCCGTGTGTTAGACACGTACAGTGATTTAGATTTGGATAAAACACTTTAAGATTTGATGCCGTTTTGATCATATTGATATTTGATGCGTCGAAAAGCATTAATACTATTTTGTTAGTGGGCACAGCCTCAGGAAGAAAAAAATTTGCTAAAGCGTCATTTACCAATCTTGGAACTGTATTGTTATTTATTGCTTCCAGTTCTTTTGAGCACACTAAATAACCCTTCCTCAAGATTTCTTCGTGAAGTACGCCTATGAAGTAATTAGCGAAGTATCTTCCACAAATATATGTAGCCTCGTCCACAGCAAACCAAATGTAATTGTTTCCCACCAATGTTTTTACTTTTTTTCTGGTTTTATTTTAAATGCAATTAACATATTTTTTCGCAGAGTATTTTCATCCGGCACATGTCTTCAATGTCTTTTCCAAAAATGATCTAAAACTTTCATTTTGCAATTTATTTAAAGGGAGATCAGAGTCCAAAATTGCACTACATAGATCAAAATTAAATTTCTTTTGTTCGCAAATGCAAAAAATGATAATAGTATATAAAAAGCACCAAATAAGCACAAAAATTCAAAAAAAGCATAATAATTTAAAAAAAGCATAAAAAAGGTCTGTCAAAATGACTTGTTTGCATATTTCGTTCATAGTTAAAAAGAAAATAGTCCTGCTTGTATTATTTACCATAAGCATTATGCTTAGAAATCCGGACTCTCTTTCTATGTATTTTGAACATATGTTCGATAATCCGAACAATTTCATAATCCGAACTACCCCTGTTCCAATTAGTTCGGATTATCGACGCTCTACTGTACTTCATAGAAATTTTGCTTAGACTTCATAGATCGTTACCCTCCTAAGCAGCTATGTCACCTCCAATAATTATTGTTTTAACCCAATTTTGAAAAAATGTGAAAACTTTGAATTATCCACGTCCGTCTGTAAACACAACTTCTCCGTCATTGAACTAGGTAGAATGACAAATGAGGTGTCAATGAGAGTTTATAACCCAAGGATGGTACTAAAGATGAGAAAGGTGAACTAGGACTTCCTAGTCTAAGATACGATATAAGGTCGATTTGCACCGATCTGTTTAATGGATAAAAATTATTGGATATGTAATTTAGCATGTTAACAATTACAAAAAAACAAACGTTGCCCGATCTAATCTTGTTTTAACTATATTTAATTGATAATTGAAAAATGACATTTTTTTATGAATTAAAAAAAAAATTCGACCCGGGCAGATATTATTTCAGATTTTTTTGATCATTCTAAACAAAGAAGGTTTTTTGTAATTTTTCTCTAAAGTTGATCATTTTCTAGTTATAAACAATTTAAACTGAAAAAAGAACGAAAGATGACGATTTGCAAGGCTCAAAAAAATAAGTATAAAATATCATTTTTGAAATTACGAAGTACCTAAATTCAAGTTCAAACCTTAATCTATCAGTTCTTGATAAGCCTTTTGGACTTATTTCATTCTGAAACATTGTTTTTTAGTTGTTAATGCCCGTCTCCCATAAGAAATCTTCAACATTAACAATAGGGATGTTCACAAAAAATTAAAAAGTCATTTCAAACATGTAAAACGATTAAGAAACACCCTAGGAATAATCGTCCAAAATTTCAACAAAATTGAAAAAGCCTTTCTATAAAAAATCTTTATTAGAAATCTAACATTATTTTAAATTTCAAGAACGCTTCTCTATTGGCCTGACGTCACTAGTTGCATACCCCAAGCGCGCGCCATTCTCATAGTGTTACTGTTTACCTGTTTGACGTTTCAGGTCATTTTATTTTGTTCTCTTCTTGTTTTATCAGGGTTAAAGTGGAGTTTTATTGTGAATTTGTTTAGGTTAAAGTGGATAGACTGTTTGTAAGGACATATTTTGGGTTTTACAAAAATAAACAAATAAAATGGAAGAAGGTTTTCAGAAAGCCGATTCGTATAAACTACCGACTGTAGTTGTAGTGTAGATGTAACAATGGTGTATGATTTATTGGCATCTTGTAAAAAAATAAATCTACCACAGCTTTACTGAGTGTATATTCCATATAATTTTCCATTACTTCTTTAAGCTAAAAAAATAAATGCTTAATACTCCACAAAAAAAAATAGAGAAAGTTGTATGCATGCATTGTACGCATGCATATTGTATACATACATTGGCTGGTTATTACTTTACCTTGGTTAGGTGTATTAAAAATATTTATATTCTTCTTCATGTTCCTTGTCCGTTGTGGACGTTGGCTATCATCATGGCAATTTTAATTTCATTTGAGGCGTTTCTGAATAACTCGATCGATTTTTGTCCAAATCATTGGCGTAAGTTTTTAAGTCATGAGTGTCTTTTCTTCCGGGTCTGCGTTTGCTCTATTTTACCTTGCGTTATCAGTTGGAGTATACGATATTTATCATGCCTCATGATATGACCGAAATATTTAAGATTTCGTTTCTTAATTGTAAAAGAGATTTCTTTTTGTTTTCCCATTCGACGCAATACCTGTACGTTGGTGTGGGTCGCCCAGGATATTTTGAGGATACGTGGGTACACCCACATCTCGAATGCCTCTAGCTTTTTCATTAATGTTTCCATTATTGTCCAGGCCTCTGCGCCATATAGCAAGACCGGAAATAATAACATTTTAGCAGCCGCATTTTTAGTGGGAGAGATATTATTATGTCGCAATGGGTGAAAATATTTCTCATGCATGTTGTTAACTGTTGCTATGTCCTTTTCAACTCTAGATCTTATTTCGGTTGTTTCGTATTTCGAGTTGACAACTGTTCCAAGGTAAAAAATATTTTTGAACTTGGGTATTATACATTTTCATTTCAACCAATCTTTTCACTAAATTATTAATGATTTTAATATAATATAAAGTATAAAGTCATACCTACATCCACATGTAGTTATTTCAAGGTTTACTTTTACTGTATGTATTATTAGAATCCCGTTTTTAGGAATATCCCAGTTTAAGGAATACAAATTTGAGGTCCCGAAACTTTTTCATTTACTCTTTAAGGGGGTAGGTGCAAAATCTTGGTCCAATGCTATTTAAATTCATTCATTTTTTTCGAATCCTGAGAAAACTAATAAGTATTTTTGAAAAATGTAAATGCAGAAAGAACAACTACATTATTACCAAGGGCCGAAAGTCTCTGGAAAACTTCTATAATCTTTATTTTATTAAGTTAGTTCTTTAAGTTAGTTATTTTAAGTTCTAGCTGCAACAAACCATTTCTTTTTCTGTTTTAAATTGGCTGGAACGGTAATAAAAATCTTGTCAGAACTGTTTTTTGATGTATTTACACACCCAGGAACAAAACACCACTTATTTGGCTTTATTTAATAATTAAATACGTAAAAAACTGCGCACATTCAAATACACTGAGTAAATAAGTATACAAAACTAGTCGTCGATCAAAGACGTTACGACTGCTGACGTCACAGACCGTAGCCTCGCTGCAGGGTACCGTTTTTCTAGCCTCCAAGAAAATCAACATTATGAACTCATTTATCTTAAAAAATATACATTTTTAAACAGTTTTATGATTGTTACGTTTTTATATACCTTGTAATCTATTGAATTTAACTATATTTAAAAATTAGTAAACATCCCTATTAAAAAAATATGTTTTAGAATAAAACATAACTAAAATTCTTATCGGGACCTGATAGAAAATGGTTTGAACTTGAATTTATATACTCGATGATTACAAAAATCGTATTTTTTACTTGTGTTTTTGAGTCTTGAAAATTGTCATCTTTCGTTCTTTTTTCAGTTTTAAATTGTTTATAACTCGAAAACGATCAACTTTAGAGAAAAATTACAAAAGACCTTTTTTGTTTAGAATGATCCAAACAATCTGAAATAATATCTACACGGGTCAATTTTTTTTAAATTCATAAAGAAGCGTAATTTTTTAATTATTAATTAAATATAATTAGAATAAGATTAGATCGGGCAACCCTTGTTTGTTGAAATTGTTAACATTCTAAATTACATATCCAATAATTTTCATTCATTAATCAGATCGGTGCAAATCGACCTTATATCGGATCCTCTACTCAGGGCCGTGCCGTGCTATGATGCGGTGAGGCAGTCGCATCAGGCGGCATCACAAGGGGAGCGGCATAGTCAGTAAAATCAAAATACAAATTGAGCCATTCAATAATTAAAAATACATATTGGACCAAGTGCCAGCCGAAAATATTCAACCGGTGAAGGTTTAACTGACCTTATTTTGACAAATTTGAAAAATTTTGATTTAAAACTGCTCAGAGGACAATTATAGCGAGGTCAATATGAGAGGAATAAGAAAGGGTGTGCAAAACAGAAATACGTCAAAAATATCCGAGAGCGTTTTACGTGCCATGCGCTTGCCACTCTTTAAACTTAGTCATAAATGACGCAGCGTCTGCTTCTACAGAAACAACATTTTGTATTATACAAGAACTGTACACTTTTTTCTGGTTCTACAAAGCGTTGGGAAGTTCTGAAAAAACATGTTTCACAACTAACTCTAAAACCGTTGAGTGCTAGGTACTAGATTCTAGATGGTCAAGTCGAGTAGATGCATTGAAACCTTTTAGATTTCAATTTTGTGAAATATATGATGCCTTTTTCGAAACAATAGAAGACGTCAACAAAATTTCAGAAACTAAAATCAATGAGAATTAGTAAAAAGTATTAAAAATTATAATGTATTTGCCGTGTAGGTAGTTCCTTGGCATAATATTTTATTTCATATAAATTCAGTCTCAAAGATGTTGCAACTATAAATTTGTCAGATTGTGTAAAAATATTGTCAGAAACTATAGAAAAAATGAAAAGTTACAGACATTCTGGCTATGACCAAATGAAAATTACTGCTAATGAAATTGCAGAAAATCTTTATACCTGTAAGTTCCGAATTTCCAGCTGAAAATTAAATTTGAGTTTGAGGAGAAAATAGCGTCAATTTGATTACGAAAAATCTGTGGATCAGCTCTCAACAGACGAAGATAAATTTAAAATAAATTTTTTCATCTATATTTTATACATTGCCATTAATTCTTTGATTGATCGATTTTCGCTAGAAACTCATAATAAAACTTTTAAATTTTTAAATATTTTCAAATTGAGGGAAATATATGATAAAATACTAGAAAACTGTTGTATAAATCTTCATTCAATATTTTCAATAGAAAAAGAATCGGATATAGAGGCAGATTATCTTTTAGAAGAATTGCATGGTAAGTCCCAGATGATACCATACTCCATGAAACCTTTAGATGTTTTGAACTATTTGTGCCAAAATAACCTAATTTCTTTATACCTAAATGTAGTTATATCACTAAGAATTTTATTATTACTCTCTGTCTCGGTAGTTGGTGTGGAAAGGAGTTTTTCAAACTTAAAAATGATTAAAAACTATTTACGAAGCTGCATAAGACAAACAAAACTAAAAAAATTAGCACTCATTTCTATTTCAATAGAGTCCTCACTAGTTTCCACTTTAGACTACACCAATCTAATTTTTGTAAATGTTAATTAATACATATTTCATTTAATTTAAAGTACCTATTATGTTTTGTTTTTAACATAAAAGTTTACGTTCATTTTGTGTAGTTTCATTTAATAAAAATTAAATTTAAATTTCAATAATATTTAGGGGGCGGCATTTTGAAGTCTTGCATCATATTGAAAAGATATACCGCACGACACTGCCTCTACTATCCGGTTTTAAATATGCAACAGGAAGTACTGCTTTGAAGTCGGCGAAAATAACCAAAGTAAAGATTTTTCATAAATTTCAACTATCAATTTTTTACAATTTATTGTTAATTCCAGTGTATAAATGATCTATTTGATTACAAATGATCTATTCCCATTGGTTCGGTTTTCATCGTCATCATTATACTGGCTCGACAATCCTTTCTTGATCTTGGCCTCTTCCAGGATTCTTCTCCATTCTGATCTGTTTTGGGCTTTTTTCTACAATTTTTTATTTTTAAGGTTGTAATATCATTTTTTCAACCGATAATTTGAGTATACTTTATACAGGGTGTAACGAAAATACAGGTCATAAATTAAATCACATATTCTGAGACCAAAAATAGTTCGAATGAACCTAATTTACCTTAGTACAAATATGCACATAAAAAAAGTTACAGCCCTTTGAAGTTACAAAATGAAAATCGATTTTTTCGAATATATCGAAAACTATTAGATATTTTTTATTGAAAATGGACATGTGGCATTCTTATGGCAGGAAAATCTTATAAAAGAATTACAGTGAAATTTGTGTACCCCATAAAAATTTTACGGGGGTTTTGTTCCCTTAAACCCCCCCAAACTTTTGTGTACGTTCCAATTAAATTATTATTGTGGTACCATTCGTTAAATTCAATATTTCTAAAACTTTTTTGCCTCTTATTATTTTTTCGACAAGGCAGTTTTTATCGAGTTGCGACTTCTTTTTTAATGTGTTTCCATAAAAATTTTATGGGGGTTTTGTTCCTTTAAACCCCCCAAATGTTTGTGTATGTTCCAATTAGACTTTTATTGCGGTACCATTAGTTAAACACAGTGTTTTTAAAACTTTTTTGCCTCTTTGTATTTTTTCGAGAAGGCACTTTTTATCGAGATACTACTTATTTTTTAATATGGTTCAAAATATACCTAAAAATGTAAATCACAAATAAATTTTCATATTATTACCAAGTCTTCATAATCGTACTTAGCCATATACAAATATGTGGTGGATTTGATAAATATTCAAAATATCTCGATAAAAACTGACTTTTCGAAAAAGTATTAAGAGGCAAAAATGTTTTTAAAATAATGTGTTTAACTAATGGTACTACAATAATAATTAAATTGGAACGTACACAAAAGTTTGGGGGGTTTAAAGGAACAAAACCCCCATAAAATTGTTATAGCGTGTCCAAATTTCACTATAATTTTTTATTAAGATACTACTACCATAAGAATGCCACATGTCTATTTTCAATAAAAGATCTCTAATAGTTTTCGATATATTGGAAAAAATCGATTTTCATTTTGTAATTTCAAAGAGCTGTAACTTTTTTTATGTGCACATTTGTACAAAGGTAAGTTAGATTCAATCGAACTATTTTTGCTCCCAGAATATGTGATTAAATTTATGACCTGTATTTTTGTTACACCCTGTATATAGCCTAATAAAATAAAAAAAAAGTCAAAATGTAAATTCGTACAGGTTAAAACAAATTTTATATCAAAGTTTAGGTGGGTACAAAAGATATTTTCAAGAAAGTATCCAAATCATACAAGGGGATCATTGTTTAAATAATTAAAAAGGGGTCATTTTGGCAAAAAAATACTTTTTTAACTGCTGAGGTAATTCACTTATTAATGAAGGGCTATGGGATTTTTTTCTGCAAAGTTGAAGGGTAAATCTTTCACATAAGACTTACTATATTAAATTTGACCCCCTATGTATTTAAATAATTGTATATAAAACTTTAAAAACAAATTTGCAAAAAATTATTTTTAACGTTGTAAATAAGTACTATAAAATATCGTGTTTTACAGATTATGTTGCGCTATGTTACCAGTAATAAGAAAAATAAAATGGTCGAAAAATATTTAATATTTTTTGAGATATTGAATTTGTTTATTAAATGTTACTATATTTTCAGTTGCAAAAACGCGGTTGTTGCCAAAGAAATATTCACCTGCTTAAGATTTCATTATTTTTATTTTTATGTATATTTTCGATAAATGTATTGATAAATTTAAATTTCAATTAAACTCCTCCCTAAAATGGCATTTGAAAATTATTCAAATTTGTTTATAATTTGTTTTTTTAATAACGTCGCGGGGATTAAGTATTTTGAAATTCCGTTTCGATAATTGGGTTCCTGGGAATTTTTTACTAATTAACAAATTTTTTTTTCGTTTTTATTCTTCTTTTTTTTCTTGTAGTTATTTACTACGGGCCCTTTTAGTGTGCTAAATTTTATTAAGAATATCGAATCTCTAAGTTGTAGATTCTAGACCTAAAAATATTATGATTTAACTAAAATCTCTTAAATAAAATGTGGCTACTTACTGAGTTACAGGGTGTTTTATTTAAAAATTTAAAAATTATTGTTACCAAGTACTTTAAAACTATTTGACGTATCCTTATCATACTTGGCAGAAAGTGTGGCTATTATACACCCTACTAAATTGTGATTAATAAACGTTTCTAGCTAGTTCCAGAGGCGTACGACAGGGGATAGTGAATGGTTGACCCTTCCCAAATTCTACGCCACTGAGTGAATTACTATTTTAGCGAAATTTTTCGATTCTCCAATACATTTTATGTAAATAGCTTTATTGGTATCGATAAAGTCATCAGTTTGAGATATATTGGAAGTTTAAAATGAATGAATGGATGAATCAAAATAACTATGCCGTTTCATTTTTAACGTCCAATATCTCGAAAACTAATGACTTAAGCGTTACCAGTAAAGAGTATATTATTTACTTAGAAAGTATTGGAGAATCGAAAAATTTCGCTAAAATAGTAATTACCTCAGTGGCGTAGAATTTGGGAAGGGTCAACCATTAACTATCCCATGTCGTACGCCTCTGGTAGTAGCCAGAAACTTTTATTTATCACAATTTAGTAGACTGTATAGTACCCACACTTTCTGCCAAATGTCAAATAGTTTGAAAGTACTTGGTAAAAATAATTTTTAAATTTTTAAATAAAACACCCTGTAACTCAGTAAGTAGTCACATTTTATTTAAGTGATTTTAGACCAATCTTAATATTTTTAGGTCTAGAATCTACAACTTAGAGATTCGACATTTTTAATGAAACTTAACCCTAAAAGGGCCCATAGTAATATAACTCCAAGAAAAAAAAAAGAGGAAAAAAAGACAAAAAAATTTGTTAATTAGTGAAAAATTCTCAGGAACCCAATTATCGAAACGGCATTTTAAAATATTTAATACCCGTGACGTTATTAAAAAAACAAATTATAAACAAATTTGAATAATTTTCAAATGCCATTTTAGGGGGAAGTTTAATTGAAATTTGAATTTATCAATACATTTATCGAAAATATGCATAAGAATAAAAATAATAAGATTTAATACAGTTGAATATTTCTTTGGCAACAACCGCGTTTTTGCGATTGAAAATAGAGTAACATTTGATAAACAAATTCCATATCTTAAAAAATATCAAATATTTTTGGACCAATTTTTTTTTGATTAATACTGATAACATAGCGCAGCTTCTCCTGTAAAGCAAGATATTTTATAGTGCTTATTTAAAACGCTAAAAATATTTTTTTGCAAATCTGTTTTTAAAGTTTTATGTATAGTTATTTAAATAAATATGGGTCAAATATAATTTAGTAAGTCTTATGTGACAGATTTACCCTTCAACTTTGCAGAAAATATTACTATAGACATTCATTAGTAATTGAATGACCTCAGCAGTTAAAAAAGTAATTTCTTTGCAAAAAGGATCCCTTTTTAATTATTTAAGCAATGATCCCCTTGTATGATTTGGATACTTTTTTGAAAATATCTTTTGTACCCACCTAAACTTTGATATAAAATTTGTTTCAACGTGTACGCATTTACATTTTGATTTACATGTAGTGTAATTTTATTTTACTAGACTAATAGGGAAGTGCAATTAGAACGAAAACATGCATTGTTTCGGAAAAATTCAAACAAGCTTATATTTTTCTAAAAGCTTTTTTGTTACTTTATATAAATGTTAAAGTAAAAAGTTCTACTTGCGGATTTGGCCGCTAATTGTTTATTAATTGTTTAAACAATAAGAATTGTTTTGTATTAATAATTTTAAAAATATCGTTAAATTCATCATTTTACTTTGATCAAATATGTTTCTATTTTGTTTTTGATTATACTGAATCCGAATATGGCATTGCAATTTGAAAATTCTTATACAGAAGCTCTTATACAGTATGTCTGCGTAGATAGGAACCACATGGAAGACTTTTGTATTATCTATCAATTTTACGAAAAAAAGTTATTCTTCATAAAATTCTCTGGATAGTCAAAAATCTAAAACTCTACCATCACATATCAAATTTTATCAATTTTATACGAGTTATGTCAAAAATATGAATTTCGTTAAAGAGTAAAGTACCTTTATATTTCAGAATATCAAAAAATGCTATTATGAAAAGTTGTTTGAAATTAAAAACTATGTTTAAATTTACAATTACATTATTCTAATCGAAAAAATTTTTTCAATTTTTTCTCAAATTACGGATACTCATCACCATTTTATTACAATTATGATAACTATTTTATCACTTTTACGAAAAAAGTTATTTTCATAAAATGCTCTCCCTGGTCTAAAATCTAAGATACAACCATCAGATATTAAACTTTTTTAATTTTATACGAGGTATGTAAAAAATATGAATTTTTCTTAAGAGTTAAGTGCCTTTATTATTCACAATATTTTAATTAGAAGGATGTAATTGAACACTAAAACAAATTTTTTAATTCCAAACAACTTTTCTTAATAACAATTTTCGATATTGTGAAATTTAACGATACTTTACTCTTGAGTGAAATTCATATTTTTTGACATACCTCGTATAAAATTCATTAAATTTGATATTTGATGATTGCATCTTAGGTTATATACGATGCAGAGTATTTTATAAAGAACAACTTTTTTTCGTAAAACTGACAATAAAAAAAGTTATCAATAGGTTCCAAGTTACGCAGACATACTGTATAAGAGCTAGAAAAAATTTTTTTGCTGAACATTTATTTTTGTTGAAGTTTATTATTAAATGTATTTTAGGTAAGTTTTCCAGAAAAAAATTTTGATCACTTTATATAATAGTATATTACATACCTAGCGGGAAAGTACTATATTTCAGCCGAGCGGCAAGGTAGTTTACCGAGGTGCGACGCACCGAGGTAAACTACAGACGCGAGGCTAGAATGAGTTCCCGCGAGGTTTGTATACTATTTTACTCACAATCGGTTAGTAGTTTATGGATTTCTAATACTCACAATCTACCAATAATAATTTCGTTTCAAATATCTGTATCCATTTTCATTATAATGTGATAAGATGAATTATTTTAAGTAACCTTATTATTATTTTAAGTCTCATGTAGAAAATCCAGACACGTCGGCGTCATCATCTATTTCTGAAACTCATAATTTTGAGCAACACGGTCTTACTTTAACCGTTAATAGTAATCATAATTCCAATGTAACTATTAATATTTATAATTCCAAATAGTTTTCTTTTTGTTATTGTTGTTGTTGTTTCTTAATTAAATAAATGTTGAGTGGATTCTATTCTTTCTAAACCATCTTTTAATCAAAAATGACATTGACATTTGCAGGTAGAAAAGTGACAGAGGCTAGCCGGGAAAGTACTTTCCCGGCTAGCTGGGAAAGTAAAGTAAGTAATAAGTCGCTTCCTGATTACTTCAAAGGTTAGAAATCCATAAATTACTAACCGATTGTGAGTAAACTGTTATTCCTACTCCCTCTTTGGCTCTCATGTTTTCTTCTACGCCTGAATAGTATAATGTATAGTTTTTATCTAGTAATCTTATCCCTTTTCTCTTTATTTTAGTTTCACTTAATCTCGTAGCTTATTCTATATGTTTCTTCAATTTTGCCTTCTCATGAGCAAAATTGGACCCAGTTATGCAGAAAGCATCCAACCCACGAAAAGATTATTCTTCAGAAAATTCGAAAATACTTTTTCATTTTTTTAATATTTCATAACCTCTTCACCGCAGGCTGTGTTGAAATAGACCGCAAAAGCAAAAAACATAATTTTAAAAAATTAATTTTTTTTTTTTCGAATACTTTGTTGATTTTTTGGGGGTTGGATGCTTCCTGCAAAATAAAAATTCAGGTTATTTAAATTTATTTATTAACATAATTTCGACTCAACTATAAAAAAAGGGCAAGTGATTACTAGTGTTGCCCAAAATCGGTCTTGGTCTTGCAGTCTTGGTCTTGTTCTTGCGTTTTCGCAAGACCAAGACCAAGACCGCCTAATTTTAGCAAGACCAAGACCAAGACTTACCGTGCAAGACTTGAGCAAGAACAAGACTAAGCCTGCGAGACTCTTGCGTCTTGCAGTTAGAACTGAGGGTCGTTTTAGGGAGTATATAAGTTCGGCTATATTCTTAGATACTCTATGAGAAACAAAAAAAATTGTATCAAAAATTTTGAAAATTGGACTTATGCGCATTACGAACAATACCATAAACATACATAGCGAATCAAAATATCCATTAAAAGAACACTCGACACATTTGACATGTACTGAGAGGTCATTATTATAATGTAAAAATAAAAATTTTTAGTCATACATTCTTTCTCAGCAGCAGTAGCGTAGCTAGCCCCACAGGGGCCCCGTATCAAAGATTTTCGCGGGGCCCTTTTCAAGAACTGATATAAGGTAGTGCTAGAAAATGTTCGATGGAACACCGTACTTATGTGAATGTGTACTCTTTTGTATGGTGTCTAAGGTTAGACTTTAACGGATACCCTTCTCAAAAACCTGGAAGCCTGTGAAACCTTGGTGTATCGGAGGATCCTACGAATAAGTTGGGTGGATAGAGTTCGTAACGAAGTTGTTATACATTGTAGGGGAAAAATTACGGGAAGTCATCAGAACAGTAAAAACTCGCAAACTTGAATATTTTTTTGGCCATGCTATGAGGTGCTATGTGCTATCCGTATTATACTACGGGATGGAAGCGTGGACAGTGAGTTGGACACTGAGTACATTGGAAGTAACTATTAATACTTATAATTCCAAATAGTTTTCTTTTTATTGTTGTTGTTGTTTCTTAATTAAATAAATGTTGAGTGGATTCTATTCTTTCTAAACCATCTTTTAATAAAAAATGACATTGACATTTGCAGGTAGAAAAGTGACAGATGCTAGCCGGGAAAGTACTTTCCCGGCTAGCTGGGAAAGTAAAGTAAGTAATAAGTCGCTTCCTGATTACTTCAAAGGTTAGAAATCCATAAATTACTAACCGATTGTGAGTAAACATTTTTTTAGCTGCTAATTTTCGGTTTTTGTATTACATTTTTGTTATCTTTCTTAATTTTCTCAAAAAGAAATAGTCTATTTCATTTCTAAAGTAAAATAATTATAAATCAGTAAAAAGCACTTATAAAACTGTAATAGATCTGTTCAAACTTCAGTAATACCGTCTTAAAGTTGTGGTAATTCTATAAACTCTAAAATTACATTTTTTAAGACGTCATATCATTTGAATTAAATTTTTGAGATTTTTTTGAATGAAATATCATTTAGTATGATGCTTGAAAGGTAAGTTGTGCAAAATTGAGGGTTTTATAAGAAAAATTGTATTAGTTACACATTTTTAAATCATTTTTAAACAAAATTCATGTAAGGCTCACTTTCCGCCCCCACCGTACTTAGGCCCAGACATTTTATTTCTTTTTATTATAACCATAAGCTAGCTAAATTATTCTTCTTTTAGGTTCAATTTGTAAAATTTCTATTAGTTAAAGAATTACATTAAAATAACTTAACCGTGCACTTCGCCGTACTCTAGTTTACAGTGCGCCAATGTTTGTGAGAATAGACTAAGAGCCGCTATAGGTGAAATTTCTTAATCATTTTAGGCACGATGGGACCCTATAACTTAAATAGTAGAACCTACAAGAAAACGTTTGAACACTGTGCCGTCACTTTTCAGTGGCACATGCGTCGACAGTGGCGCATCAAAGTTTCCACTTATGGGCGGGATAAATAAATTAAAAGTTAACAGAACTTACTAACAGAATTAATTTTTTTTTATTTTTTTAGTTCTATGTGATTAACACATAGGATTCAGCGTGATTTTAACCCACCACTTCCTTCCCCCTGCCCCCACCATCAAAAACTTCATTTTTCGTTTTTATTTTTTTTGGTGGGATGCAATCAATTTTAAAATTTCAAAAAATTCACACGCATAGCTGAGGCTTTTATAAAACATGCCTATTTTTTATAGACCCATAGGTAGAGTGTACATAACCTCAAAAAATTAAAAGAAATTTTTTTTTTCAAAAAAGCGTATAACTTTTTTTTAGGAATAGCTGCAGGTCTAATTTTTTCTTAATCTTGTGTGTTTTATCAAACACTATATTTTTAATTTTTTTCAGATTTTTCTGTAAGTCTCCCTACCTTCAAAAATCCGAAAAACTGTTTTTTGGGGGGTTTTGGGGGATTTTCCCTATTTTATAAACTTCATAATATATCAAATCAATTTTGTTTTTATAGGTTATATGTAACTTGAAGTAACTGAGTCCTTTAGAATATTTAAAAATCAGAAGAACACGTTCAAACCCCCCAAAACCCCCTTAAAAAACAGTTTTTTGGATTTTTGAAGGTGACCAGCGTTACATAAAAATGTGAAAAAAGTCAGAAATATAGTGTTTGATAAAATACACAAGAAGGAGAAAAAATTAGATCTGCAGATATCCCCAAAAAAAAGTTATATGCTTATTTCCAAAAAAAAATTTTTTTAAATTTTTTGAGGTTATGTACACTCAACCTACATGTCTATAGAAAATAGACGTGTTTTATAAAAGTCTTAACTATGCGTGTGAATTTTTTGAAATTTTAAAATTGATTGCATCCCACCAAAAAAAAATAAAATCGAAAAATAAAGTTTTTGATGGTGGGGGCAGGGAGAAGGGGGTGGTGGGTTAAAATTACTATAAATCTTATGTCTTAATCACGTAGAACTTAAAAAAATGAAAAAAATTAAATTCTGGTAATGAGTGAGGGTATTTTTTAATTTATGTATCCCGTCCATAAGTGGAAAGTTTGATGCGCCACTGTAGACGCATGTGCCACTGAAAAATGACGGCACAGTGCTCAAACGTTTTCTTTTAGGTTCTACTATTTAAGTTATAGGGTCCCGTCGTGCCTAAAATGATTAAGAAATTTCACCTATAGCGGCTCTTAGTCTAGAAGGGTGACTTTAGCGTTATAAATAAAAAATTATAGAAGGTACAAATTTAATTTTAGAAAATTTTTTATACAAGGTTTTTTTTGTAAAATTTTCCGAGTTTTTCAATGGTCAAGTCAGTTTTGTTCTAAAATTTATATTTTCGGAATTATTTAAAAAAACATCAAACTTCGCTGTTCATTTGTTTAATAAAAAATGAAGCACCCACTTCTCGAGTAGAACTTTTTAATATGTTGTTTATTAAACATTTCTTAATGAAATTACAAAAAGTTCTATCTTGTTTGATTTTTTCCGAAGTGAAAAACTATATGCACTCCCCTAATACTTTATTTTACTTTAGATTAATAATTTTCATCAAAAACATAAGTACCGGACTAAACGCGTGGGCTAAATTTCTTAACTCCTCTCGAGAAGATATTAATAATTGGTGTTAGTACTTTGTCGGTACTAACGACATCATATTAATTACTAATTTCGATTTTTCTACCGCCTTGATCGGATTTAAGATAACGGCCACCGATAGGGATATTCTTCAGGAGAGGATTATTATTTGTCGGCTACCGGATAGACTCGGTAATATGGTAATTTCTTTATTCCTTATGAATTTAATATCAAAAGAACGCGGTAGCGCTACGCTAAAGTTTAAGATAAAAGAACCGATTAATGCTTAACGCGTTGGAGGAGGCTGCCCATTAAAAAATTAAGTACGTTCGTAAATTTCGGAAAAAGTAGGTTCCTACGTTAATTGACGATGAAATCTTTATGTTCGATAAAAAATATTTCCTGTTAAAAATTGCTTGACTAGAAATTTTTTTTTAAGAAAACCTACAAAACAATTAAGAAAAACGATGTCACTGACGACTATGGAAAATTAAAACTGTAACCTAAAAACGTTACATGTTTTTATTACCTTTGAATCTTCTTTACGTGCCATCTCCGCGACGAAGGTTGGCAATCATCATTGCTATTCTAACTTTTGACACTGCAGCCCGAAAAAGTTCAGTTGAGCTGCATCCAAACCATTCTCTGAGATTTCTCAGCCAGGACATTTTTCTTCTACCTACGCTGCGCCTTCCTTGAATCTTTCCCTGCATTATTAATTTTAGAAGCTCATATCTGTCACCACGTGTTATATGACCCAAGTATTGCAGTTTTCTTATTTTGATTGAATCCAGTATCTCCCTGCTGTTCTCTACTCTTCTTAGTACTGCTTCATTGGTTATTCTGTCTGTCCAGGAGATTCTCAGCATTTTTCGATATGTCCACATTTCAAATGCTTCCAACCTATTGAGACATTGTTTATTAAGAGTCCATGTCTCCACACCATACAAAGGAATAGAAAATACATAACATTGTAGTGCACGTGTTCTAAGATTTAGGCTTAGGTCTCTACTACATAATATTTGTTTCATATTATTGAATGCACTTCTAGCCTTTTCTATTCTAACTCTGATTTCTTTGGTATAATCGTTTATTTCATTAATGTCTGTCCCTAAATAGTTGTAATTCTGAACTCGTTCTATCGTCTTATTATTTACTTGTAGATTGAAATTTCTAATATTTTTCTTTGATATAACCATTAATTTTTGCACAATCTTACTCAAAAAGGACCCCTTTTAACAAATTTGCATGTTGCCAGGACCAAAAGTGGGTGAAAAATTGTTTAAACGTTTTTTTTGTTTTTTTCCTAAAATTATTATTTTGCATGGTACAAAGTTTTTTTAGGTTTTTTGGATTATTCCAAACAGAAAAGGTCTTTAGTGCCATTTCTCTAAAGTTGATAGTTTTGACATATAAGCAACTAAAAATTAAAAAATTGCGAAATTGGCCATTTTTAACCCTCAAAAACTACCTGAGAAACTGAAAATTTGAATGTAGCCAAGATAGGTAGATATTCTTTAAACATCGATTGATGAAATCCCGAAGAGTTTTTTGCAATACAATATTCAAAACTCCTTTGTTTTTTAATTGCTAATCAAGCGTGCGAGACACTATTTTCCACCGACAGTATGGTGCAAATGAAAGGAATAAATTCGTTATTTCGTAAACCGGCGACTTTAAGGAAAAATCCCGAAACAGGTCGATTTTTATTTTTAAGTTATGATATTGTGGCATATATTATATGGTATACTAGTGACGTCATCCATCTGGGCGTGATGACGTAATCGATGATTTTTTTAAATGAGAATAGGGGTCGTGTGCTAGCTCATTTGAAAAGTTCTTCAATTCTCTATTCAGTAATATAAACATTTATATAATTATTTATACAGGGTGTCCTTCTACTTCTTTTTTTGTCAAATAATTTAATTTAATAAAAAAATTTTGGACACCCTGTATAAATAATTATGTACATGCTTACATTACTGAATAGAGCATTGAAGAATCTTTCAAATGAGTTACCACACGACCCCTATTCTCATTTAAAAAAATCATCGATTACGTCATCACGCCCAGACGGATGACATCACTAGTATACCATATATGACA
This sequence comes from Diabrotica virgifera virgifera, assembly GCF_917563875.1. Taxonomy (NCBI): domain Eukaryota; kingdom Metazoa; phylum Arthropoda; class Insecta; order Coleoptera; family Chrysomelidae; genus Diabrotica; species Diabrotica virgifera. Next base: position 214,871,048 of record NC_065450.1, read on the forward strand.
CAATATAACTTAAAAATAAAAATCGACCTGTTTCGGGTTTTTTCCTTAAAGTCGCCGGTTTACGAAATAACGAATTTATTCCTTTCATTTGCACCATACTGTATACACATACACATGCAACGGTGGAAAATAGTGTCGCGCACTTATGGAGACAAGCTATTGTCATCCCTATTCTAAAACCTAATAAGCCGGCAACAGCAGCAGAATCATATAGGCCAATATCACTTACATGTTCTACTTGCAAATTGCTAGAGAAAATAATAAATAATAGACTTATGTGGCATTTGGAACATCACAATTTACTCATACCGGAACAAGCTGGATTTCGTCCCTTAAGATCCACTACAGATAATGTTTTACATTTAGAAAGTCAAATTAATGAAGCCTTCTGTAACAAACAGAAATGCATAGCCGTTTACTTTGATATCCACAAAGCATTTGACTTGGCATGGCGATACAGAATATTAAAAAAGCTACAGACTCGGGGAATTCAAGGAAACATGCTGGCATTTTTGAATAACTTTCTACATCAACGTAAATTTTCAGTACGAAGTAATGGAGAACATTCTACTATTAAGTCTCAGGACAATGGAACACCACAAGGATCTGTAATTAGCCCTACACTTTTTTAATTGCAATGAATGATGTTATAAAAAATCTCAAGAGACCTGCACAGGCTAGATTATATGCTGATGACATGATAATGTTCATCAAAGGAAAAAATATTAATTCCATGGTCAAATTTTTACAAGAAGAACTAAACAAAATTGATAGTTGGTGTAATACGAGTGGATTCAATTTTTCAGCTGCACACACACACACATGCTCGTATCAACCCCAGCCCCGGGGAACATGTGTGTTCCAATGGAAAAGTGGAACCCACATGTCCGAAGATCAAACCGGTCACACCCCGTAATGGAGTGGTACCTATCTGACCCCCAAGCTATACCTCCACCCCTCCCCATCGAAGGACATACCGAATGGGGAGGCGTTGATCTTAATGTTACTTTGGATGCCCTGGGTAATGGGACACCCTTTGTATTACTTCATGTGGTTAAGCCACCTGGTTTTAGGGGTAGCTAGAAGAGCTTTTCTCCCTATTAATGACTAAGTTAATTTTTTACTTTACTTTGGACTTGAGTCCTAAAAAAATGTGTTCCGGACATCAAGGCACCAATCTAAATCGGTGTCTTGCTGTCCAGACCGTGTGTGCTCGGTCACTCAGCCGGCGAATTGGCAAAATAAATTTTGTTCTCCTCGACGGCTGAGCGCCCGAAAGGTGTGGCCATCAAGCCCACGTCTGTCGGTACGTGACCTTGATGCTCACATTCCGCGGCTATGGTCCATTTGACCTACCTGAAGGGTACTTAGTGCCTGAAGGGCGACATTTGTGTTTCGATATTCTGTGGTTATCTCAATTTTTCATTCTTAAGGGTTTCCTCTATATCCAGCTAACTGCTGTCTAGGCCGTCTATGTACCGTTCTTTGGTTTTCGTCGTAGTTAGTCAATTCTCTTAATAATCTGCTAGGATGGTGTCTGATATTGTTAAATATTTCATGTGCTCTTTCGTCTATCATTCTCAGGACTTTCTTTTGTTGCGTATGTCCAAATACATATCTTAATGGGACATATGTAGGTATATTCAGAGCTTCCCTGATCATGTGGTTTTGGATGGTTTGTATTTTTTTCTTATTGGTTTTACACGTGTGCCCCCATGCGGCTGAGGCGTATGTTAGAGTTGGCAAAATTATACAATTTGCCATCCTAATCTTTGTCTTAAATCTCAGTTTACTCTTTCGACCTATTAGCGATGACAGTTGACTCCTAAGGGCTTTAGCTTTGTTGACCGTTTGTTTTACGTGTTCTGTAAAGGTCAGCCTTTTGTCCAACATTACGCCTAGGTATTTGGCTTGATTTGACCATTCAATTTGGGTATCAAATAGGGATAGTACCTCATTTGGTCTGCCTCTTCTTTTTTGGTACATAACGGCCTGTGTTTTGTCAGGATTGACAGCTATTTTCCACTGCACACACCATTCTTGTAGTTCGTCAAGAGCTCTTTGTAGATGTCTTGTTGCAAAATCTGGGTGGGTACTGCTAAAAGCTATCGCTGTATCATCTGCGTATAGACTTATCAACGATCTGGGTTCAGTTGGGGTGTCTGCCGTATATATGGTATATAGATATGGCGACAACACTGCCCCCTGTGGCACACCAGCCTCCATGGTCCCAACTTCGGACAGGGTTGGCCCTATCCGAACTCTGAACCTCCTGTTGGCTAGGTATGACGAGAGAAGACACGTCATCGCCTCACTATAACCATATTGGTTCATTTTATACAATATTTTATATCATATCATATATATATTATATTTTATATCAGCTGACAAGACACAATATATTATTTTTTCCAAAAAGCCTATTCACACTAACATACCTACCTTAAAATTCGGCACAAAGTTATTGAAACGATGTACAGAGATAAAATATTTAGGTTTAACATTCGATGAAACTTTAAGTTGGAAATCACATATTAAGCAATTGGCAATATCATGTCAAAATGGTATAAATCTTCTTAAATGTTTAGCCAACAAACAATGGGGTGCTGACGGAGATACATTACTACTGTTGTATAGAAGCCTAATCCGATCAAAATTGGACTACGGATGTATTGCATATTCTTCAGCGTCAAAGTCAAATTTAAAAATCTTAGACATTATACACAACAATGCATTACGCATAATATCTGGAGCTTACAAAACAACTCCTGTTGCAAGCCTCGAGTGGGAACTTGGAGAGCCATCATTACATGAACGACGAAAATTACTTAGTTTATCTTACGTTTCAAAACAATCATCAGTACAACCTGACAACCCATTTCTTATTCAGTCATCGTTATCTAATATCAACATTAGATAACGATGACTGAATAACTAATAATTATGATCTAATATCAACATAAGGACAAATTTGTATATCTTGGAGTCACCCTAACCACAACATCACTTTTTAAAGCAATGGCCGATACAACAGTGGAAAGAGCAAAACACGCAATTGGTAACGTGATAGGTTTAATGGCTAAAACCAAAATGAATTCTTGGACATCTCGTGTGCAACTTTTCGATTCGCTAGTTCAAAGCCTTGTTATGAACTGTGTGCCCGTTTGGGGAATGAGATATGCTGACCAGTTAGAAAGAATACAAATAACTTTCTTTAAAAAACTTTTACATCTCAGTATCAATACACCTGATTATGCTGTTAGGTTGGAGACAGGAAGAGTAAAAATTTCTTTTACTATTTTCAAGCTAACTTTAAATTGGCTTATCAAGCTATCGCAAATGCATGATTTAAGACTTCCTCTTATTTGTTTTCTGCGTCAGCTTCAAATTTCTTCAGCAAATAATTCAATAAATACGAACAGATACAACTGGGTTTCACAGTTTAAGCAATATTTTCAAATATTAGATTATGAATTTTCTTGGGATGAAAACATCTCTGATTGGCTATTAAAAAACAAGAAAAGCATGTTAAAAAAGTATATGGATATGCTTCATCAAGAAGACATTCAAGCAGTCTCCATGTCAACATTCTCAACTATTTACAAACATTTATCCGTAGATACTTCAGTACAGAAATATGTGGAATTTCAAATTCCCATAAAATACATTCGTGCCATGGCGCAACTTCGAACATCTAATCGCCATGTGTTAAAATTTACCTATAATGGTATAACATATCATATACGACCATCTGAAATCTGTACTATTTGTAACACAAACAAGTTGGAAACTCTTGAACATTTACTGTTTGAATGTCCCATTTACAGTTCAATGAAACCGGTTAATATGGCCCCCCTTAATAATTGCACCGACCTTATTGGTTGTCTTAATAATGTAACTATAATATCTCTGAAAGCAATTTCAATATATATTTGGAATATCATAAAACTTAGATCTTTTGTTTTAAATGAATAAGCTTCAGTTTCTCCTTCATTGGTGTTTATTTAAGAAAACAAGTCTCCATTTCAGTTAGTAATAGCGATTAACTTTTGTTTAAATTTGTTAATAGTTACTTATGTTCTAGACTAGGTGATAGTTATATTCTGTACTTCAGTTTCTCCTTCATTGGTGTTTATTAAAAAAACCAAGTTCTCCATTTCAGTTAGTGATAGCGCTTAACTTTTGTTTAAATTTGTTAATAGTTATTTATGTTCTAGACTAGTTGTTAGTTATATTCTGTACTTACTAAACTCATTGTTATAAAACTGTAGTTTTTAAAAACAATAAATGTCTATCTATCTATCTATCTATATCAACATAAGGACACATTTACCGTTTCAATTAAGGATCAAAAACATTTTAAACTCTATTGAAATTTTTAACTTTCCCTCAACACATTCAGCAAATGTAAACACGGCACCTCCCTGGTTAACACCTTTGCCTACTTTAAATTTACAACTATTATCATACCATAAATCCGAAACCAATCCACAAATATTTATAAGCAATTATAATAGAATACTTTCTTCTTTCCCTGAACATATCCAAGTTTACACAGATGCATCTAAAACAACTTCTGGTGTAGGATCGTCATTTGTTATAAGAGACACAATAAAAAGCTTCAAATTGCCCACAGAATCCACTGTGATAACTGGAGAAATGTATGCAATATACAGAGCTCTAAACCATATACAAACAGTCGAATCAGAAAAATTCCTTATTATTACTGACTCAATTAATTGCCTCCATATACTATCAAAAATGTACACCTGCAACCCGATTGCTAAATTAATTAAAAACAAGATGCAGCAGCTGAAGAACAAAACATTAGTCTTCGTGTGGGTACCGTCACATATAGGCATTAAAGGAAACGAACTAGCTGATAAAAATGCTCGAGAAATAGCAAATTCTCCAAATATCAGACCGATAATGAAACCATTAGCAGAAGATCTCAAACCGTATTTCAAACAAAAGATTATATGCAATTGGACTAAATTTTGGGAAGAAAAATCTTCAAAGTTGAAAGAAATAAAACCAAATTTTGGAAGATGGAATAACAACTCTCCTAGCCGTTTCTTTCAGGTAGTATTAACCAGGCTTCGATTAGGACACAGCAAACTTACACATGAATATCTAATGAAGAAGGAACCTCTACCAAAATGTACGAGTTGTGATGTGCCGTTAACAGTGAAACATGTATTAACAGAGTGTCCCAAATATAGTGCTGAAAGACTAACTTATAACATCCCATCAGTTATAACGGAGATTTTTAGTGTCTGTACCAGTGAAAATATTGTGAAATTTTTAAGAGACTAACATATTGTACCACATATAATTATGTTATTTTTAGTCATTATTGTATACACTAAATCCATCCGCTAATAACCAATATGGTTGATGCGGCTTACTTTAAATAAAAAAAAAAAAAAAATTGATATCGGTAAATCCGTATCTGCTGGTTCGCACATTGTGTCACAAGCTAGTAAAAGCAATTCAAGAATTCTTGAAAATTGAACTCTGTTGCCAAATCTATCCGCTAAAAAAAATTTTCTAATAATTTTGATTTTTCGATAGAAAAAAAATCGGCAGATTAATTTGAAAATTAATAATTTTGATTTTTCGGTAGAAAAAAAAGGAGAATTAGGTGGATCGGTAGATTTGACAGGTATTCGGTAGATCTACCGAAAAATCGGTAGCTGTGGTCTCACTGTATTTGAGGTCTCACACACCTTGAATTTCTAGATCCGCGCCTGCACTCATCACTGTATATGGCTATTAGGTCTGTATATCTGTGGTCAACAAAAATACTAAATTACTCAAATTATTAGTTGAGACCTACGGTGAAATAAAAATTCAGTCACAAATTCCTGAAATATACTATACAATGTAACTACATTTCAGCTAAATAATAAAAAGACATGAAGGATCTTAAAATATTATATCAGTCTATCATCATAAAATCTCTACAAAGATGTTTAAATTCTCAAAGATATTTAAATAATCCTCGCAACATCTTAAGACAAGCATTCTAATTCGCATCATCCCATTGGTCGTCATTATAATCGGATATAGTCTTGACTGTATACCTTATCTGTCTATACAATCTTACAAGTCGTGCGAGATTCGCAAATAGACTTAGCGATGTAGAGATTGAGTGAGAGAAAAAAAACGAGCGTTTGCAAGCCAAGGAATAATAAAAAACAAGGTGTTAATGCTTGTAAAGGTGGTGTCAAGAATCAAGGACGACATTATGGTTTTGTAGATGGGTTTCTCGGTATATATTTTCAGTCTTGATAGAGTTGTAAAATGATCTTTACCTAACAACTTACAAGGACTAAGAAAAATATATGTCTGGTATGTTAAACAGTAAATGGTTAAGTTCAATTAGTTACCAATATAAACAGCCCGTATTAACCGATAATAGTATAAAAGGCCCGGTTTCAGGTAAAATTTATTTTAGGCTTTATTATGGGAGTACCGTCTAGTCAGTGTTAATTGCAAAAGACCAACTCTGTCTACCTCGGTGGCTTATCGCTCCGGGTGGGTCTTAACAATGGGCCAGGTCAGATAAATTTAATAATATTTACGACCGCACTAATTGAACTCAAACCATTTACTGTTGAACAAACCATACCTATCGGTTTAAGTGAATAGCTATGAAAAGTTCTCAATATTCTTGAACGTGTATAATAGTTACATTCGTTTATAGCCAGAATGATGTATAAGAACGTTTTGATACTGCGTAATGTACACATCTTATAAAAGCTTAATGCGACAAGTCACGCAGTCTGTCCGGGCCATTTGTTTATATGTAAACATTAAATGACGTTTAATAAACGTCATTTTATTTTTTTATATCTTTTTTATAACAACTGTCTGTCCCTATGCTGATGATGAACGTTGTCTTTGTTCTGAATATTAATTTCCTTCTCCCAGTTAGGCTTCTGATATTTGAAACGGTGCCAAAAACACAATCATTCCACCTCATCAAGAAACTAATAATTCTTATTTTCATTGTAAAACATATTCGTCCCACCCTTTAGGTACATATACCATATGAGTACATTGTTTCTAATGCCCGCACTTCACTCTCGCCGAAGTCGATCGAGGTTCAACAAGTACGAGAGTGTAGACGGCCACTTCTTGCAACCTTGCCTCGCTTCGTCTACTTCCGTTCTCTGTCGGTCTGGCGCGTCCGAGTCAAAGGGATCTTTGTCGGTATCGCACCGCTTGAATGTGTTCCTCGCGAAGTAGAACGAGTATGTAGAGAGGTACTTCGGACTTCGGTCAACTTTGGCGAAGTAACTTCACCGAGAGTGTGGAGCTCGCTTAGGATTTCGATATTTGAACGGGATACTGTCTGGCGATCTGCAGATAGGCGACTGGAATTCGGAGTTTGTTGATATGAAGCGCTAATCCATATCTAGAGGCTCACCTGCATAAATGCTGAGACACAGATTTTCATGAGAAACTTTGGAGTCAGAAGAACACCGTTGATTTTTGTTTATTTCTTTCTGTTGGTCAAAAGTTGATATGGCCGCTTTTTCGAGGCGTGATTAAAGATATACTTTAATTTCTTTGTTGGTTAAGGGTGAGTGGGAGGAAAATTAGATATTCTTTTATTGTTCAGAAGAGGTTATGGTAGACGAAAAGAGGAGGAATCCACCGAGGACACGAGGTCCAAGTGCTGAGATTGCAGGGAGTTAAGTTTGGTCTGAGCCAGGGTTAGGTTCAGTAGAGTCTTGAGAAGATTCCTTGTGGGAAGTAACAAGTAATGATAATGATGCGTGTAGTAGTGAATACCATACCTGTATTCTTTTTGTTGTTTTCTGTAAGTCATACAGAACTGTGCCTGTTTTTGTGAGTGAAGAGTATGTTAGTGCAAAATTAAAATGACCCAAGTGTCGCGGGACGCAAGTCTTCAGTCCAAATGTAATGATTTAACAAAACCCATCATAAATTTTCTTCAAGAACAGTCAAACGAAAGAAAAGAAAACAATTTTAAGTCATTAATAAAGTGAAGTGTTTTACTAATTTTAACACAAAAGTAGTTACTTTTTTCATCAATAAACTATGGAATTTTATCTTTTGATATAAATAATAATATGTACTGTAGAAATCTAAATATCATGTGTAAAGTGCAGTGTGGGTCTGTTGATTTTATTTAATATATTTTTAATACCAAAAGTACTTAAAGAACCTATACCCTTTATCTCTGAGAACTGAGCGTACCGCTGCATTCATAAAAATTATGTAGCACAACAGATGGTAGATATCTAGTTTACTATGCCTATGACCTTTATGTATTAAATTGTAAATATGTATTTTGATTAACAAGAGCGTAAATTGATAAAAATACATCTAAAATTAAATAGGAATGTACGTGTGTCAAAGAGAGAGAAAAGATCTTGTGATTCGCTTACTACATAAATCTTTCTCGAGGGATTGAGGCAGAGGCTTAGTCTTATCTTTTCCTATTATTATTGATAATAAAGTAGGTATAATTTGGTTAGTTGTACCGCCTCTAATCGGCTTAAGCTAGTGGTGAATATAATGTATTCAATAGCCGCTAGACTAATATTATTTATGAATGCCAGTTTTATGGACTTCAAAATGCGATTTCGATAAACTTTAATTACAATTAACGCACTAATTAAGCAAAATTTAGAGTTGGCCCAATGGTATCAAATTATTGAAATTACAGGACGCATCTATTCATGTTTTTATTTCATTTGAGTGACATTATATTTTCCATAAGATGTGTGCGGTGTCCTTTATTGTGTTACATGTTGGCTTTACCCTTTTTGCCTTCTGTAGAAGAGTAGCTGTCAGGAGAGTAGCTCTGTCCTAGTTCTTCATTTTGTAGATCAGTCCTTTGTGCCAAACTTTGTCGAATGCTTTGCTTTTGCTTTCGTTTAGGAAGACTATCGTTGAAGCCTGCTGAATTTTTTTTAATCGTTATATCTCCGAAATAGTGACTATAAGGAAAAAGTGTATAGTTAATATAATAGATACTTGCATGATCTATAATTTTTGTTTGTTGTTTTTTATGATAAAATTTACGTATGGCTGAAAAACGCAAAAAACCAGATTTGCGATCTTGACTAACCGTTTTTGCAAATGTAGGATTGATGAAGACTTTCCACATTTTATTATAGTCCGTCCAGAAAGTATCCGGAATTTTATATTTTTCCTAATTTTAATAGATTTCCTTTTTGTAACATTTTAAGACAAAAGAAATGCATCAAGTAGATTGTGCCGATAGTAGGTTATGGACAAAATCATATGACAACACCATCTGTCAAATATTGTTGTTTGTAAACAGACTTAAGATTCGTGAAATAATATCGCAAGGAGAAAAAAGAAAAGTGGTGGAATATTTGTATAGAAAAGTTGTCCGAAACGTTAAAAAATTAGTGCAATTGATTGAACTCGGAAAAAGTGCAGTGTATGAGACAATAAAGAGGATAAAAAATGGCATAGATATGAGACATAGACCAGTTTCGGGTAGACCGCGTAAGATTGGCGGAAACAATTTAAATGCATTAGTGGCTTTAAGCCATTAGGGTTTCGAAAATTAGCGAACAGATTTGGAAATCAACGAAGAATAAAAGTGTGCCCAGAAACTGTCCGCATGTCACTGAAAAAGCAAGGCTACATATCAAGGAATCCAAAAAAAATCCCTACAATGACACCTCTGCAAAGGCCACGATGAATAGATTTTTATCAACGTTTTCGAGAAGATAATTTTAATAATGTCTTTATATCTGATGAAAGTTGTTTCCAGCTTGGTGCAAATCATCTAAAATCCTATCAAAAGAAAATTTTACCGTTCAAATTTACAAATTTCCCACTAAAATAACGGTTTGGGCAGCAATATCTCAGCGTGGTGCTACACCTCTCTGTATAGTTAATGGTACTGTTGATAGTGCGGAATATTGTGACATCCTAAATGGTTTTCTTCTTGAAACGGCTCATGTTTTATATCCAGAGGAGTGGCGTTTTCAGCAAGATAATGCAAGATGCCATACTTCTGCTTATACTCAAGCTTGGATGCAAGAACACGAATTGGCAACAATTCCTTGGCCAGCAGCATCTCCAGATCTTAGCACCATTGAAAACATATCGGGACCGATGAAGATTGAAGTGGAACGAGCAGCGCCACGAGATACAGAAGGTTTGATTCGGTCAGTTTTACAGGCATGGAACACCATTACCGAGAATTATGGCCTTGACCTAGTTTCGGGTGTACCTGGACGTTTAGTTAAGTGTTTAGATTTAAATGGAGGTTGTATAAATAAATGAGATGAATTATTTGTTGAAATTTTATATTTCAAGTGATAGAAATAAATACCGTAAAATTATAATTATTCTGCTTTCTTTTTTCCGGACACTTTCTAGATGGACTATGACTATACTATATAATAGTGTCTCGAACATTCGTATCAATTTTTAGCTCTATGCGAATTTTTGTAATCTTGAATGTCTATCTTGACCGGGCTAATATGTACTGTACATCTGTTGCCGTATCTTACAGCAGCCTCTGTAGATATTTACTAAGAAATTCGTATTAAAAAAGTTTTGTTATTATGTTAATTTTGTCCAAGAATGCAATAATTAAATCTAATAAACTCAACATTCCATCACTCATTTATAGAACCATATTGGATTTTACAGGTTTCTCACACTTTTTCTATGGCATTTTCTCAGGTAGCGCTTGGTGCGTTCATCGCGTAATCAACGTAATTTTGTAATTTTTTTACTACCATAAATACGAAGTGTGAAAATATTTAGTCTAGACATACGCATTATGAGGCAATAGAGTGAGCCATAGAAATCGTTAACTGTTTTTATAGCATTTAAATCCTATCTAAATCAGGTCCGGATTTAAGGGGGGCAGGCTGGCCCCCACATTTTGGGGGCCCCCACAAAGTCCCAAACTTAAAAAAATCAGCACATTATTCACATAGAATCATTTTTGTCAATCAATTAACTGTAATATTTCGTTATATTATGGAAGGTTTCTCTCCTATTAAAAATGTATTTTTGGCTAATTATAGGCACAAAGCAGAAGATATATTTAAATTCTTGCAAGAAGATGATATCGATTTGAAAAGCTGCAGGAGACAGTCCTACGACAATGCGTCAGTTATGAGTGGAAAATACAATGGTGTTCAGCTAAAATTTAGATAACACAATATCTTGGCGTTGCAGATTTCATGTGTCGCCCACGCTCTAAATTTAGTTGCTAAAGCTGCAGTTAAGTGTTGTCCTGCTGTCATAGAATTCTTTGATTTTTTGGAAGGACTGTATGAACCCTATATATTTTTCACTTCCTCTACATATAGATACAACTTGTTAATCGAATGTTTAAAAACGTCTTTAAGCGAGAGCAACGCCGACCATGCCAGAAATATTATTGTTCCTAAAATAGAATAAATACTACTAGATGATCGTCTAGAAGTGATGCCGCAAAAGAACTAGTTAAAAGTTGTAATCAGATTAAAGGAGTATTATCCAAACTTTCAAAAGACGATGGGCAACAATTTGAAACTCGTAGCGATACAAATGGTTTGTATAATCGAGTGTGTTTACTGAAAACAGGGATATTTGCAATATTTTGGAAGGAAATCTTAGAGAGGACAAATAGCACAATTCGTATTCTCCAAGGTCCAAATATTGACCTTAGTTCAGGAGTGGCGGCACTTAAATCAATTAAAAAGTTTATATTCTTTTAAGGAATATTTCAGAGACTGAAATGACAACATCAGAGAAATTTAGGACTCAAAATTTTATAGTTGTAATAGATCACTTCATTTCCTCTTCAAGTCATAGGCTTTCGGCATATGAATCAAAATGAAATTTTGGATTTTTACATTATTGGGAAAATTTAACTCCCAATGAAATTGAAGCTCACTCACTGAAAACTAGGTGTCGAACTAGTACAATTTGTAGAATTTTTCAATTCATATAAAGAGGAAATAGGCTCATCAAATATAAGTAGAGAACTTCAAATGTACCGACGCGACGGTTAAAAGAGAAAAATGTGAATGATGCGGTTCCAAACGTTGTAGTGACACTTCGTTTATATTTACATAGTTCTGATGGTAACTAACTGCAGTTTAGGGAGAACATTCTAAAAATTTAAGTTAATTAAAAATCGACTTCGGTCTATGATAGGCCAAGAGCGTTTGAACCATCTCTTTATAATGAGCATTGAACACAATGCCTTAAAGCAACTAGACATGCCCTACATAATCAAGGAACTTTCTGTTAAAAAATGTCGAAAAGTACCCGGACTTTAACCATACCATAGTCATAACAACAATTTGTTTAATGGTAGGAGGGAGGGCCCCACACCAATTCTGCCCAGGGGCCCCCACACCAATTCTGCCCAGAGGCCCCCACTGCCTTAAATCCGGCTCTGATCTAAATGTAATAAAACCAATCAACTGATCGAACTATTATAATAAATTTAAGATCAGATTAAGATGTAAGTTGACATATGCCTTTTAACAGAAAAAAGACAACACATGCAACGCAAAACTGAAAAAGTAGCAGAGGCAGGGAAGAAGGTCGGACTTAACGTAAACGTCAGAAAAACTAAGATAATGAAAATAAATACACCAAGAGAATGGGAATATCACTGGGAGGCACGGAATTAGAAACTTTAGAGAAATTTAACTACTTGGACAGTATTTTGAACAACAAAGGAGGGACGGAGGAGGACGTAAAACGGAGAATAGGAATAGCTCAAAACGCATTCAATATGCTAAGAAAAATGTGGTCTTCACGTCAGATGACAAGTAAAACCAAGATAAGATTATTCAACAGCAACCTGAAGACTGTATTATTATACGGAGCAGAAACGTGGAAAGTGTCAAGAAAATGTATCGGACAGATGCAAGTGTTTATAAATAAATGCCCAAGGAAGATTCTTAACATTTACTGGCCAAACCGCATACCAAACCGTCTTATTGTTGACCATAAAATGCTGTACCACTTTGCTTTGCTTGTTTTCTCCCGAGGAAAACATTGTGAAGTTTTTCTTTTCAATGTATCCTTCTCCATTCCATTTTACTTCTTGTGCTGCTAGTGTGACTGTATCTTGGCATTTCTCTTGCTGCCTCCTCCATCTCCCTGGTCTCAATAACGTTTGAATGCTCCAGCTCCAGGTTCCTAGTTTTACTTCTTATTTTTTCTTTTTCTTATAAAATATTTATTTAACATAATAAAAACTGTGCTATCAGGCATTTTCAAACCGAATTTAAGTTTACTATAGTAAGAGTAATAGAAATATGATAAAGTGTGTCAGACTTTTAATTCCAAACAATATAAATGTCAACCTTATCTCGCATCATTTCCACTAATGAATATAAAAAAATCGTTTTGAATGTGAATGACTGACACAAAAGTCTGCCATTCGATCGTGGTACCACTTTGTCTTTGGAATAAATTATACAAATCTGACACGTACCCACAATGAAACATATTCACAGTATTCATTAGTTACCGGTGCCACCCTTTAAACGAATGAATTTAAGGATCATCCTTCGCTTTCTTCAAAAAACTGCTCCGTCATCCACTTAAGAGATATCCTAAGATTATATGGGCGTTCTAATGACTCGGCATGTAACCAATAATCAAAGTTAAATGCCTCTTAAGTGCGGGAGGATTAAGTTTTTTCTTTCTTTGTCGTTTCTTTTTCTCTTTCGGGTAACAGAGCCTCAACTCGTGATCATAAAAGGATAGGTTTTATAGCTTTTATATGATTGTAGTAGAGATGTAGCGATCAAAGATTGTTAAATAGACGATATGAGTATTTGAGATATTAATTGTACTCTAATATGAGCCCATTGGACGAGAACTCATGTTTTATGTAAGAGAATCAGAAACTGGTGCTATTGAGTTTTGAAATCAATGAGAAAAGAAATATTCTCATATAAAAACATCCAGAATAAAAGTGCGCACTTCTCACACAAGAAAATGACATACTGAAAAGATGCAGAGAATATTTCCAAGAGATGTTACAAACTCATTGCTATTAAGAAGAAAACAACCTGGTGAACGAAAGAGTAGAAGATGATAATGTATGTAGATACTACATATTTCCATAAATGAACTGCAAGAAGCTACATATTACAGAAATAAAAAACTGAAAAACACCAGGTTATGACAGAATAACAAGTGAAATGATGGAAAAAATGGGACAAAATGCAAAAGAATTATATATTATAGAAAGAAGGCTACGCAGTTTTTGTTGTCATCTTCAGAGAATGGAGAACACAAAACCGGTGAAAGAAATTTAGCAGGCAAAAACACAAAGAAGCAAGAAGACAGGTAGACCACGACCAACATGGGATAGAACCCTTCGAAAAAAGGGAAACAACATGGACAAAAACAAGGACGCTGGCCAGAAATAAGAGTAAATTAAATTTGTACATACAAATATATAGTAAAATATTATAGACCGGGAGATATTATACAGAAGTTCATCCACGATTTTCTAAGTCCTGCCTTTTGCAATAGTGGAAGGGTAGACGAGGTACTTACAATTTGTGGAAATATCCACAAATTTCCTGTGACATTTTCTTGTAAAAATTAGATTTTCCCAAAAAATAAAAATAGGGTTTGCGATGAATTTCTGAGTCCTGCCATATCCGTAGAATGACAGGATACTATGGATTTTATGAAGAAAATTTTTTGGGCAAACGGGCTAACGAAGTACCTATATATGTATACAAACATGTAAGGAAAATAATGAAATTTTCATGATTTTCTGGGTCATGCCAACTAAATAAATTAAACATATTTATTTCAAAATGATCAAAAAAAATGTTGGCATGACGTCTCCTACTGTTTAAGTATACTTGTCGCTTGGAAAATTATGCGCAAAATTTTTACCCTGATTCCGCGATTTTCTGAGTAGTGCCTTTAAAAAGTTATAATTCAAATGCAATCAATACTTTTTCGGTACTCGGCAGGAAGGTTAAACGGTTCTTGTAAGACGGCAGGAGTCCTAGATTTGTAAGAAAATTCGTGAAAAATTCCACGATGTTCTGAGTCATGCCAAAGAGGCAGGATGGTTTTATAGTTATTTCGTATAAAGGGTGGGGCATTAGTGTGACAAAGTCCAATTACTCGTTTGTCGTAACAGATACGAAAAAAAGTTATTTAGGTAAAACGTGGGGAAAAGAGAGGATCATAATTTAAAAATATTTTCTAATATACAGGGCTACCCGTATTGACAGGGTGACACAAACTTATGTTTTTTTAATGGAACACCCTGTATATAATTTTAAGATTCCTAAGATAATTTTAAGACAATTTAACACGATTCACATAATCCAAAAATGTTTCTTAAGAGAGCTAGAGCTCTTTGAAGATGGCGCCTTATAATTAGATTTTTTTTATCTCCAGAACGCTTCCATTTCGATAAACAAAAACTGGTCTGCCTTTTTATCTTCCAGAGATAAATCGATTCCATCAATTGCGAATCTCTAGTACCGGTCATAGGAGTCCGTTTTGGTTAGAGCAACGGTTATTTTATCGCATAACTTTTTTGTCTTTAACTTTTAAGAATTTTTGACACTGTATTATTAAATTGTGAGGTATTCTAGTGCTAAACGGTACTCTTGTTTAAGTCGGTAGGATGCACCGTTTTCTAGAAAAATCAATTTCAAAATTTTTCGTATTTTGAATTTTAGAAAAATTTGAAAAAATAAAAAAAAACGGTGTATTTACCGACTTAAAGCAAGAGTAACTTTTAGTACTAGAATACCTCATAATTTAATACTCTACTGTCAAAAATGCTTAACAATTAAAGCAAGTTATTAGATTTCGTTGATCTACCCAAGACGGACGCCTATGACCGATACTAGAAATTGACAATTGATAAAATATTCATCTCTGGAAGAAAAATAAACGTACCAGTTTTCGTTATTCTAAATAGTTTTTTTAATTTTTTTTTTCAAATTCAAAAACCGAAAAATTTTTCAAATCGATTTTTCAAGAACACGGCGTATCCTACTGACTTAAAGCAAGAGTACCTTTTAGTACAAGAATACCCCATAATTTAATATTCCGGTGTCAGAAATGCTTAAAGTTAAACAAAGACAAGTTATGCGATAAAATATCCGTTTCCCTACACTAAACGGACGCCTATGACCGGTACTAAAAATTGACATATGATGGAATCGATTTATCTCTGGAAGATAAATAGGTGTACCACTTTTCGTTTTTCTAAATAGAAGTGTTCTGGAGCTATTTAAATAGAAAACTAATTAGAATACGCCATCTTTAAAGAGCTCTAGCTTACTTGGAAAGCATTTTCGGACGAGGTGAATTGAGTTAAATTTTCTTAAAGTTATCTAAGGAATCTCCGGGCTTTCATTGTTAGAAGAGTTTCTGGACACTCTGTATAATAGGTTCAATCCCTACTATAACCAATTAATTGTAAAATTATTGATTTTCTTCCTATTACTTTTATTACGTTTACTTAGATACAAATATGATCTAATCGCTTAAAATAAATAGGTTACAGTTTGGTATTAGATTTGAAAGGTGTGTAAAAATCCTAGACATTACTAAGTAAAATAATATTTAATACCGTACGATTCTTTTAACGATTTAAAAATTAATTTTTATGTATTAAATATCTTTGCGGTTATCCTGCCACGTTGTAAACGGTTTTAGATTAGTGTTTTTTAAGCATACTTGACATGGCATGACTCAGAAAATTGTGGTGATATAAATATGTTTATATAACAACCTGCAATAATTTTACTGAATTAAAATTTTATTTTTATACACGAAATAACTACACAACCATCCTGCCTCTTTGTAAATAGCTTTATATTAACATTCTTGAGATATGTCCAAAATGGAATGACTCAGAAAATCATGTAACTTTCCATGAATTTTCTTACACATTTTTAACTATGTGTAGTAAAAAAGGTGTAACTAAACATCCTGCCATTTTGAATAATGTCTACTTAAATTATTTATTTTATAATACAATTTATTTTATGACTCAGAAAATCATGGAGCCAGGATGAAAATTTTCCACAGAATTTTCCAAGGGACAAGTGCAGTTAAACATTAGGAGACGTCATGCCAACATTTTTTTCGATCAATTATGTTTAATTTATTAAGTTGGCAGGACTCAGAAAATTATGAAAATTTCATTATTTTCATTACATGTTCGTATATCCATATACACTCTTAGTCCTTTTGCAACCCTCCTGCCCAAAAAAATTTCTTCATAAAATTGATAGTATCCTGTCATTCTATGGATACGGCAGGACTCAAAAATTCATCGCAACTTCACATTTTTTCCTCGTGGAAAATCTAATTTTCCCAGGAAAATGTCACAGGAAACCAGTTGATTTTTCCATAAATTGTAAGTACCTTTTCTAACCTTCCAGTATTGCAAATGGCAGGACTTAGAAAATCGTGGTTGAAGTTCTGTTAATATCTCCCGATTTATTAGTTAAGTGTACAAATGATATTAAGCTTGATATTAATATCAAGTTGCTTTTGTATTATGATATATTGTTGCCTTACAAAACTATGCGGTATCATGGTTTTTGAAAATTTCTCTCTCTCTCTCTCTCTCTCTCTTTCTCTCTCTTGTCGTTTCCCCATTACTGAGGATTGTCATTTCTTACAATATTCCTAACATTTTTTTTCCATTGGTCTCATCTTCAGCTGCTGGTCTCATCTACAGCTGCTCTAAGAGCTTCGCAAAATGAGTTTCCAGTTGAATTCTTAATTTGGTCGGACCATCTAGTTGGTGATCGTCCTCTTGATCTTCACCCCAGAACGTTTCCAGAAACAATTAATCTCACGTGACCGAAGAATTGCTTTCTTTTTAATCTTTTTAATAAGCCTTTTTTTAATATCGAGTTGGTTTAGAATGGAAACGTTTGCCCTACTATAAGCTGTCCAAGGTATGCGCAGCATTCTTCTCCAGCACCACATCTTTAAGGCTTCAATTCTTTGGCGCTCGCGTGGGCGAAGAGTCCAAGTCTCTGCCCCGTATAGAAATATTGAGGATACAAGGGCATTCACCAGTCTCATTTTGATATTTTGATAGATAAATATGTCTTTTCAAACTTTAGTTAGGCGACTCATCGCATTTTTTGCCATACCAATACGTCTACAAACTTCTGCTTCACAGTCACCATCGTTAGTTATATTAGACCCGAGATTAGACAAAGCTGTTTACTATCTGGTATTCCTGTAATATGTTAGTCAGTTGAATAGTGTGAAATCTGTCGACCACCATTATTTTTGTTTTAGCTTTATTGATTTTCAGACCAACTTTATTGCTTTCGTACTCAACTCTTCGCAGGAGATCAAACATTTCTTGCTCATTTGCTGCTATAAGTGTAATGTCATCAGCAAATCTTAAATTGGATATTTTCCTTCCAATTACTGTTACTCTACCGGCCCATCATTCTAAAGTCATCCTCATGATATATTCACCATAAATGTTGAATAAGTCAGGTAACAACACGCATCCTTGTGTAACACCTCTCTCGGTCTTGAATTGGTTTGAGAACTTCTGTTGCTATATTGGACTGGTACAGATTTTTACTAAGTGTCACCAGGTGCATTGGTGTGCCCATTTCTATTAAAATGGACCACAGATTTATCCAGCTTACACAATCAAATGCCTTTTGGTGGTCAACGAAGCATATAAATCATAGCTACTTGAAATTCTCTAGACTTTTCAATGAGTTGTCTCAGGTTCAGGATTTGTTCCCGTGTACCTTTACCCTTTACAAACCCCGCTTGTTCCTGAGGTATTTGGTAATGTAAATAGGTTTTTAATCTGTTTTTGATGATATGCAACAAGATTTTACTAGCATGTGTTATTAGTAACAGTGTGCGGTAGTTTTCACATCTGGTAGTAGTTCCTTTTTTGTGTAGCGGGATGTAAATTGAGGAACACCGATCAGATGGCCATTTTCCTGAAATCCAAGCAGCGACACAGATAGAATGGATGATATGTAATCCTTTGTCACCTAGTAACTAGTATTTCACCTGGTATTGAGTCAATTCCTGGGGATTTATTTCTCATTAGCGATTTAATTGCATCTTTGACTTCAGCGAGTAAGACAGTAGGTTCTCTAGGGTAATCAGACAATCAGAGGGCCACTGCTTTTCTGCTGGTACCTCGTTATTTTTATATAGCTCGCCACAGTAGTTTCGCCATGTTTCCAATATTTCGTCAGTATCGGTTATACTATACTATTATTTGAAAATATGTAATAAAAAATGCAACTGAGAAGTATTGCTATCATCAAATATAACGTTAATATCTTTGAGTAGTTTATTAGTATCTCCGTATCCGTAGTGTTTTTGAAAATCTTCTTAAACGATTAGGGCCCATCCTACACATTAGATCAAACGTTTAACACGTCCGAAAACGTAAGCAATCAGATTTATGGGCTTGTCCACTCCTCCAGTCCCAACATTAACAAAAACGATGACTATAAGACAAGACCGACTATGACTATATGGTAATCCACGATCGCTTTATTTGGGTATCAAGCGGGAAATTGAAATTTTAATTTTATGGCTTTTCTAATGTCTTGTGAAGACGGCTTTTAAAATCTCTAAAAGGAATACATAAGATTTATAAGGTAGTTCGTCAGAGTGCTTTATTGGACACTACCATTCTTACCTGTATTGTGTAACATCTGTTGTCGACGGAAACGTTAAAGTTGTTGATAATTTTTTTATCGTTATAGGTAATAATGTGAGATTATCCTTATTCGAACGAAATTTATAGAGGTATTAAGGTACAAGAAAGGATCAACATTGGCGATTAAATGTTAATATTGACTACAACTATATTTAGATACCTCATTTATTTAGTCGAACATTGTTTTATATCGGATTTTTCCTAAAATGACAAGGCGGCTACAGCTTTGAATTTAATTTATTTTAAAGATGAAGAAGTTTTCAATCCTAATAGCAATATTAATAATATTTAAAAATATTGAAATATTACTAAAAGATTTTTAAATTGAAAACTTATTGGTCCATTTTCTTGGTAACATCTCCAAGGCTTCTAAAATTTGCAAGCCAGATGGATGCTGAAGCGAAGAAGACAAGAGGGAATTCAAAAAACTTACAATTCACGACCTCGTCTGTTCAGCTGGTAAATTCCAACAGAAAATGGACCTAGTTACTCAAAGAAGTAACGACCAATATAAAAATAAAATAAAAATTCCATCATATTCCATTTTTATTCAGTTGCAATGAGAAGGCAAAACAATCTTATTTTTCACTTAGAATACGGAGCGTAGTGCCAGCACACTGAATCGACGATTTTCGACTCTTGTTGGAGTCTCATCGGAGAGAACGTAGACCTGCTGCTCCATACTCTAAGTGACCAACACCGAGAGTTTATCCCCCACATCGCAACTGACGTGAATGGACTAGGTGACTAGCGTCATCTGGCAATTGAAAGATGAAGTAGTTTTCAATCCTAATAGCAATATTAATAATATTTAAAAATATTAAAATATTACTAAAAGATTTTTAAATTGAAAACTTATTGGTCCATTTTCTTGGTATTAATATTGCTATTAGGATTGAAAACTACTTCATCTTTCAATTGCCAGATGACGCTAGTCACCTAGTCCATTCACGTCAGCTGCGATGTGGGAGATAAGCTCTCGGTGTTGGTCACTTAGAGTATGGAGCAGCAGGCCTACGTTTTCTCCAATGAGACTCCAACAAGGGTCGAAAATCGTCGATTCAGAGTGCTGGCACTGCGCTCCGTATTCTAAGTGAAAAATAAGATTGTTTTGCCTTCGCATTGCAACTGAATAAAAATGGAATTTTTATTTTATTTTTATATTGGTCGTTACTTCTTTGAGTAACTAGGTCCATTTTCTGTTGGAATTTACCAGCTAAACAGAAGGGGTCGTGAATTGTAAGTTTTTTGAATTCCCTTTTGTCTTCTTCGCTTCAGCATCCATCTGGCTTGCAAATTTTAGAAGCCTTGGAGATGTTACCAAGAAAATGGACCAATAAGTTTTCAATTTAAAAATCTTTTAGTAATATTTTAATATTTTTAAATATTAATAATATTTCTATTAGGGAGCATTCAAGTATTACGTAACGCAGTTTGGGGGGGAGGGGGTCTTGTAAAACGTTACGGTGCGTTACATGGGGGGAGGGGGGTTCGAACAGCGCGTTACGTAACATTGTTTTTTAACTTATGTAAATAAAAAAGACTACGGAATCAAAATCTCCCAACTTTGCAACTTTCGTTTATATTTTACAGAGAACCCCTAGATTGTATTATACTGCCCCTTATGATCCGCTCATGTTCCGGCCCTTCTACAACTACAATAGGACAATCTTTATCTATTCAAGTGAAAAATCTTCAAATTTGTCACCAGATCAAGAACAGTAACATATGTTTGCCATAATTGACATTTTTGGAGAACAAAAGCTGAAAAGATACAGTTACAGATGGGTTCAGACCAAAGAAATTTTAGAGAGAGTCATAAATCGTTTCGTCTATTTTTTTTATGAAGTCCATATTTATTATGCAGTCTAGTTTTCTTTCTATACGTAATACAGAGAAACATATGTATTGCTCTTGTAAGTGTTGTTAAAGTGAATTAATTAATACTTTAATAATTAATTAAATGTCGTTTTTATCATTACCTCAAAAAGTCTAAAAAGTTTTTATTATTACCTCAAATGCGGTTAAATGATTTAAAAATGTCTTTAAATAAAAAGCATTAAATACAAAACCCACTATATTGATACTTAGTTTAGAAAATTGATAGATATTTAAAAAATAATACCCTTAAGGTGTGATTCCTGAATTATTAATTTCAAAGTTTTATGTGTTGTTATGTAGTCATGTTGTGACTGGCTGATTGACATAAAGTCCATGCCAATAAAAAAAAGTTTTATGTGAAATATCTTGACAAAATTTTACAAAATTTCACTTGCATTATTCATAATAGACCCTACATAATACACATTTTTGAGATGAGGTTGTTAAGCAGCCTCTAAAAACAAAAATATACAGGGTGTTTAATTAAAATTAAAGATAATGGACTATGCTAGACTTGAGTGAATCACGCTGTATATTCAAATTTATGTTTAAATAGTCCATAGTTGAATTTAAAAGTTGACGTATCCTAGCGTTTTTATAATTTTCTAAAATAATGACACATGACACAAGCAATTTTATTCCATAAGTGGTTTCCATACATTATAATTTTAAATGATCACCCTGTGTTATTCATAAAGACCATGAAATCAGATTGTTAAGCAGCTTTTAAAAATATAAAACTATACAGGGTGTTCCATTAAAAATAAAGCTTATGGACTACGGTAGGCTTGCGTGAATCACCCTGTACATTTAAATTTATGTTTAAAAAGCACACATTTTGATATACCTATGAAAATCTACGGGTCTCAGCGTTCTTAAAATTGTTTCAAACAAGGACAGAAATAATTTTATTCCATAAGCGCCTTCTTATAAATATATACAGGGTGATTCAGAAAAAGGTAACACGATCTCTAGGATAGGTGAAAAATTGAAAAATAATTGGGGTTTGCTTACTAATTCATTTTTGTAACGGCATGCTTTTTCACGATACAGGGCGTTGAAGAACAAAAAGTTTTACACATTTTTTTCACTATTTTTCCGAAACTACTGGCTATATAATTCGTTATACAAAAATTTTTACTAAGCAAAATAAAATGTTGAAATAATAAATATGTTATTTTATTTTAAGCTTTTATTAAAAAAGATAAAATAGAAAAATACATGAGAAGAACAATAAAGGATGAAGCCAAAAATGTATGTAAGGATGGGGCCAAGTAGGGAAAAAATAAATTTAAAATTAGTAATAAAAGATTATTATTGTAAGTTTTGAACATATTTCATTTCATGGAACATGAAATTACGATTAGCAGTGATAAGCAGACACATGAACTGAATAGAAGAATCGTTCTTGGGTGGCAGTATTTGGAAAACTGAGAGAAACTTTTAAAAGTGAGTTGTCCACATGCCTAAAGAGAAAATTATTTGATTTGTGCGTCCTCCCAGTCTTGACGTACGGATCAGAAACACTTACCTTAACTAAAGCCTCGGCTACCAAACTAAGAGTAACGCAGAGAAGAATGGAGCGGTCAATGTTAGGAATAACTCTGCAAGACAAAATCAAAAACGGAGAAATCAGGAGAAGAACAAAGGTGACTGACGTCATCGAAAGGATAGCCAGGTTGAAGTGGAGATGGGCAGGACACATATCCAGAATGACAGATGGGCGATGGACAAAAAGGTTATTGGAATAGAGGTTAAGAGAAGACAAGCGAAGCGTTGGTCGACCGCCTACAAGATGGACTGACGACTTAAGAAAGGTAAATAAAAACTGGATGAGAGCGGCGCAGGATAGACGTGGTTGGAAACGCGGGGAGGAGGCCTATGTTCAACAGTGGACATGTGAGGCTGGATGATGATTGTAAGTTTTTATTATTACCTCAAATGAGATTAAAATAATAACAAAGTTCTTTTACCGAGTTTCCGGTACTTTTCGCAACCTAGTTTTCCGTTTAGGTTCAAATGGTTACTTGGGTGTTACGTAACGTTTAGGTAGGGGGAGGGGGGTACATAAAAACGTTACGGTGCGTTATATGGGGCGGAGGGGGGTCAAAAATCTTCAAAAATTGCGTTACGTAATACTTGAACGCTTCCTTAGGATTGAAAACTACTTCATCTTTCAATTGCCAGATGACGCTAGTCACCTAGTCCATTCACGTCAGTTGCGATGTGGGGGATAAACTCTCGGTGTTGGTCACTTAGATTAGAGTATGGAGCAGCAGGCATACGTTCTCTCCGATGAGACTCCAACAAGAGTCGAAAATCGTCGATTCAAAGTGTTGGCAGTGCGCTCCGTATTCTAAGTGAAAAATAAGGTTATTTTGCCTTCGCATTGCAGCTGAATAAAAATGGAATTTTTAGTTTATTTTTAATTTATGTTAATTTACTAGCTGAATAGTTTTCTGTTTTTACCAGTTTGCAGAGAAAATCATCATCATCAGTGTCGTTACAGCTCTTTATGAGCCAAAGCCTTCTTCAGAACAATCCTCCATTCGCCTCTGTCTCTGGCAGCTCTTCTCCATGCTCTAATTCCAATAGATTTTAAGCCATTCTCTAAGTTGTCTTGGTCTAAGTCTCGGTCTTCCTGTTGCTGAGGTCCTATCGGCCCTCTTCGGCCAAAAACTTTTCTGACTATGGCATCTTTCTCTCGCCTGATTACACGACCTATCCATCTAAGGCGTGCTACCTTAATGAATTTTACAACGTCAGGTTCTCCAAAACTTCTATACGGCTCAAAGTTGTAACCCCTGTCTTTTATGCCGCCATATATTTGTCTTTAGGATTTTTCGCTCAAAACTCTTGAGCAGTTCTTAGTCATTCTGTGTAAGTGACTAAGTTTCTGAACCATATGTTAGCACTGGTGATGATGACACCTCAGTTGAATCTTCGCCAAGTTTTGGTACCATAATTATTTTAGCTACTTTCCACATGGAAATATATAGTCCATGTGGAAAATAGATAAATATAGTCCGTTCGCTATAACTTTTCCCATGCGGTACGATTCATTTTCAATCAAATTAAGTCAAAACATAAATTGAAACGTACGTCGATGTGTATATACCTTTTGTATACTGTATACTATATACTACACACATCGGCGTACGTTTCACTTTCTGTTTTGACTTAATTGGATTGAAAATGAATCGTACCGCAAGGGAAAAGTTATAGCGGACGTACTATAGCTCCCTATCTCTAATGATACTATCCATCTTCCTCCAAATTGTATTAGAACTTCTTTTCACGTTCCAACGCATTTTTCTACTATTCTTGCCCTACATAGACCTCAGTGGCGGCTCTTGGCTTTAGGGACAGGGTTGGCAAGGTTTTGTCTCCAAAGGCTTCAATTTCATAGGAGATCTTTGGCTTTTGTTTTTTTTATTTTTTTTTGTTTTTTTCCTATAAATTTAGAAACCATACCTGTTTATAAATTAACTCTAGTCTATGTTGTTTCGAAGTAGCAAAATGGGTTATAATGTATGTAATTGTAAAATTTATTATTGTTTTGGAGGGATTTTAAAAGTTTTTTTCTATCGACATTTGAGACAAGTTTGACATTCTCTCCTGTTTCATGGTGTTTCGACAATACGTTTTGACTCTTTTGAGACAAGAGAAATCCCGTTCATTTGAGACAGAATTTGCCCACATTTGAGTACAATAATTTATTAATTTCGGGAACAGTTTGTTGTACCTAATGAATTGCAGTATATAAAATTATACATAGTCTTTAACTTATCCCACCTTCCGAAAATATTTGGATCAGAATATAAAACTGTTAATTCATTTTCTTATTTTATTTGATTAAAAAATGATGGATAATTTTTAATGAACTTGTCTAATAGATATTTTGAAAATTCTTTGGCGTAACTTTTAAATTTTGAATAGTCAAAGAGGTCAATGACTTATAACAGTGAGTAAATAATAGTTTTGCCTGGTGCAATTGTTTTAACTTTTGTCCGGAGACCATACAATTCACTGGACATCAAGACAGCCCCGTCATAAATTTACCTTACCAATTTATTTTTGATATCAAAAAATTTAATCTATCCTTTAAATTAAAACACCAAAAATATATTCTGTCTTATGGCTTCTACTCACGTCTGAAAACCTAACAACCTCTCATAAATTTAGATGTAACGCGTATCGAAGAACAATTATTGATACTTGTGAATGACATGTTACCTCTATCAGTAGTTTCGTCTACTTCTACCGAAAAGGATCAAAATGTAACTACTAATTGATTCTTTCATTCTGTGCTGTTTTAGGTACGCCGGTATATTCTTCGAGTCAGAAAATAAATTAGAAAATTCCAGATCGTATTTGTTGAACAATTTTATTTGTGCTCTATAATTAATTTGATTTAACGAATGCTTCGATACATCCTGTCCCCTAAATGGTAATTCCTAACAACTTAAAAGAATTACAATATCAATAATAATATTAATAATTAAACGACGTAAAACTACTTACCTATTTCATAATTATCCCGGGCGCGCCAGCAAGGCAATACGTGGCTACGTACGTGAGTTTCTGCCGTTTGCAGATCACCGCTCGGCCTCGGCAGAGGTACCCGCTGCCGTACTTTGCATTCAAATAAGTACGGAGAATGTATAATTGGTTGCCTATCGGCTAATATTCCATAGCTTCTTATTATATAGCAAATCCTCGATCTGTGCACGGCATGCCTAGTGTGACCAACTAGCCCGAAAAATCCGGGACATGGCCCGAATTACGAAGTCGTGTCCCGGTGTCCCGGACAAGGCTTCCGGGCCATCCGAATTTTCAACCTTTTGGTAAAATTCTATTTTGAAATTTTGAATACGTTATTCTTCTAAGAATTCACATCAATTTGAATTGGTGGGACAAAAAAGTGGACAATTTCTAGAGTGTAATACTAATACCACATCCAAAACGCATGCATTTTATATCGTGGTATTATAGTTCTACGAAAACTGAAACGGTGGATTTTTTTCGTTTCTGTATTTTAATTATCGTCTTCTGAAAAAAAATGGCCCGATTTTCATTGAAAAGTCCCGGATTTCAGGTATTTTTTTCAGCCTTGTCCCGGTTTCGACTGAATTGGAGTTGGTCACACTAGGCATGCCGTGCCGGGCTTTATAATAAGAATTCACACAATCGCAATCGGGTGCGGGTGCATGGCTATAGGATCATTAATTTGAAAAGTCTCTTACGCACAGCGCACAGGGATAACTTAACTAACGTATCGGGATCGAAGTCTTTTAAAAACAATGAATAAAATTTAGTCTGTATTATCTCACAGATATATTTTTATTTCATAGAAACGAATATCATCAACTCCGATTAAATTAAATATTTAAAAAATCTATAATGTGTCCATAAATGTGTGGGTCGGCACTGCCGACCCTGACGAGCCGCCACTGATAGACCTTTTTTCTCATCTTTTAACATCCACCACTTGATTATTTATGGTCTTTTCCTAGTTCGCTTTTTTATTTCGATGTTCAGCATAAGCAATTCATGCCGTTGGCTTATTGCCTCAGTGACTGATTTATCAGAAACTAAAACACCGAAGTTATTTATCAGAAACTTAGATCGAAAAATCAACAAATCGTGCTCGAAAAAACAACTTTTAGATACTCCAAAGTATCAAAAATCACAATATTTAACAGATTTAAAACTTCATTCGTCCTATCTGAAGAAAACCACCTAACGATTAATCTTGAGAGTTAAATGCGCCACAAACAAGTGAAGACAAGAACGACCTATTAATTAATTTCTCTCGATCCCAGTGTGCCGTGAACGCAACACCCTCGAGTACCAACATAAAGAAAATAAAACCGAAAACGACATCCGGCCGTCAAGAGTCAAACAAACGACAGCCGAACCACAAGAACACATGTTTTAACGCTCGATCTGGTATTGAAATCTCGGACGGCCGAGAGCCGAGACCGAGACGAATGCCGAAAACTAAAAAGCGAAAGAAAAAGAAGAAAAAAAGTACCGAAGGTTATCTCTCGGTCGTTGCGAGTTTACGTCCGACAAATTTGACACGGGGTATACGATATGCAAATTGGCGATCGTATTCTGCGAAAGCCATTATTTCAGATTAGACTTACTATGTGGTGCGCCTTTTCACAATAAAAGCCTTTTTCTGTGCTCGCTTTTTACGTTAAAGCGTTCTTTGTTTTTAAAGAATAGGTCTGTTACGGTGGAAATGTGTGAAGCGTTTCTTCACGCCGCACCGACAGCATGGCTGAGCCGGAAAATACTAAATAAGGATATCCTATATAGTATAAGAAGATTTGCAAAAAACGTTTGTGAAGAAAGCCACACTATATAAGTGCACATAACCCGTGATATTGACAAAAAAAAACGAAGAATGTATTAATCTTTCAATAGATCCTTGTTTGCGATATGTGCACGACACAGTACTCCTGGCTTCTATTCAAGAAGATCTGCAAACATTACTTGATAGTGTTGTTGACAGTGCCGGATTAAGAATCCTGAGGCCTTTAGGCAACCCAAGCTATGAGGCCCCTTAATAAACCTAGGTTTCTCCGTTTTTAATAATTTTTATTTTTGAAAATGTCCGTTCTCCTGTTGCGAAATAACCCAAAATGACTGTGAAGCAGGAATAAAGTGTTTTCCCTGCAAGTTTGAAGCTGGGCTATAAAATGTTTGAACTGTTATAGTTCATTTTCAAGTTCAGATTCAATATCATCAGGATAGTTTTTATGTAGTTTTGAAGCACACTTCTTTATTTGAATATCACTCAATTTTGGAAAAACACAACAAACCAAATACTGAGTTCATTGAACACTGTCAACCGACGACTCAGCTCAGTAATTAGAGTATAGTAGAGAACATTCAAAGTATTGTAGGTCGCAGGCCCTCTGCTCGTAATAAGCAAAATTATCTTTTTGGAATTTTAAGAACTCCAAAAGTGAATTCAGAAGCTTGATGAAGAAGTTTGAAGTTCAATCTTTTCTCTCTGCAATGATTTACTAACAGCGTTGATGCGTTCTAAAATTGTTACCCAAAGCTCATTCATTATGAATGTTTCTTCTTTTTTTGACATTTCTTTCAACAAATACTTAGCCTCATGAACTGTTTCAGCTTGCTAATTAGTGTCTTCAGCAAGAGTATGAAGAGCAGATTTGAAAGCGTTTTAACCTTTAGGCAAAGGTCTTATGGTATGTGCTGCTTGTTCTTATAAGAACTAGATCGTGGCGAATGAGATCGCTTTTTCGGGAGCATTTGATCATAACTTCACAACGGTGGGTAGAGGATGAAAAAAAGTTGTACACATACTGAACAAACTCAAAATACGATATTCTATTGGAGGGAAAATACGTCAGCCAATCTCTTTTAATTTTTGTTCCACTGATTTATTTTCGAAAAACCATAGATTGTAAAAAAATCTTGTAATGCCTTCAAAATTTCTTTTTGACTCTGAAATACTTCCATCAAGGTTTTTACATTCTGAAGACCTTTCCCAATCCAAAATGTCCATACTTCTTTAGTTACTGTATTCCGTAATCCTATGCCGTTTTCCGAATTTAGGACCCAATTTATCTTTAACTTCAATTTTTAACTTAGTTTCGGTTTCTGGTTCTTTAACTTCTTGAACTGGAATAGAACTGTCGTTACATGTTTTTTCATCTTCTTCAGTTAGAGAAGCTATGTTTCTCTCAGTTATTTCTATTCCATCACGTGTATTTTCATTGGTTACTGCTTCACTAGCTATGGATTTCCGTGTGAAACTGAGTTTAAATAAGTTTTGCTTCTGTTTTGGATTTTGATTAAGGATCTTTTCTTTCTCCTGATTTTTCTTGTAATTTTTTGCTCACTTTCGATTCTTGTTTCCATCTGTAGTACTGGTCTTTCTATCAAAGGGCATTCATTAGCGATGTATTCCCACAGCATATACTCGTACTTTCTACGCAGGGCCGCCGCTAAAGTGTTGGCCGCCCGTGTGCAACTTAATATTTGCCGCCCCCCCTTTTAACACTTTAGTCGTTTCAACATAGGTACTAGTATTTAAAGAAATGTACAGGAGGTATATCGTAATCGTAACGCGTATATGAATAAATTGCTCTGATCTCGACGTTACTTTTAGACCTGGATCCCGCGTACCAAAAAAAGTTGATTAATAACAAGCTGAAAATATGTTAATATCTTAACGGTGTCTAGTCGTACAAACTTTGATGTATGGAAACACTGGAAGAGGGGAAGTTTTAATTGTGGAACAGGTTAAAAATTTGGAACGTCAGACTACGAAAACGTTCCATGTATCTTGTCGGACATATTTCATTAAACTCTCATGCAAAAATCAGACTGGTGTTTATCACCAACTGGGCATTTTAATGAGTGGAACACGAAGAATATGTCAAATGACAGGAATCATGTTGGTTAGTAATAGCAGTCTGATTTTTGCATGAGAGTTTAATGAAAGGGTAACAGATCAATTGGATGTTCTGTCTGACAAAATACATGGGACGTTTTCGTAATCTGATGTTACAAATTTTTAAACTGTTCCACAATTAAAACTTACCCTGTTCCAGTGTTCCCGTACATCAAAGTTTGCCCGACTAGACACCGTTAAGCTATTAACAAATTTTCAGTTTGCTTTCAATCAACTTTTTTTGATACGCGGGATCCAGGCCTATTTGAAATACAGTAGTGTGCAAAAGAAACTGGCACACTACTATAATAATATATTACAAACAAAATCATTTATCAAAAGCGTGTTTAAAGTCTAGTGTCTATAAAATCATCAAACTCTCAACTTAGACTGAATTATAAGCCATTTATAACCATACATAAGCAAAAGAAACAATATTATAACAGAGCAACCATCGAGTTATAAAAAAGATTTGTTTAAACCATCGAGTAATAAACAAGAATTTTTTATTACTCAATGAGAGCAACTTAACAAGCACTTATCTAAATTCTCGGAAAGTATCCTATTGTCGTATCGTACTCTCTTAACTCTAACAAATCATAAATGTTCAGAATTTGAAAAAATCGCATATGGTCCACGTAGATAAAAATATTAAAAAATAAAATCTGAAAGCCGCCAGCCACTTTGAATTAAATAGCATTCCCGGAACTACTTTATGACTACAGTTGCAACAAGACAGTTTATATAATAGATAACATTTTCTGGCATTTTTGTTTAGATTGTTTGGATTATTAGAGTTTATAGAAATATCTGAATAATAACTATATTTAATTTTTTGAATTTATTTTCGTTTTAAAAGTATTATCATCAGTGGCCTGCTTTTGGCCGCCCCTATAATAGGCCGCCCGTGTGCGATGCACACTTTGCACACATGGTAGCGGCGGCCCTGTTTCTATGTAAACAAAATCTGCATTGTAATGTAGCTTTATACGTCCACCATAACTCTTATGGTATTGCGCGATATTCGAATCTTTCCACATTTTTTCGTTTTGGTCACCGCGAGGCCCCCTTTGGGGCCGAGGCCCCTAGACAACTGCCTACTTTGCCTAATGGTTAATCCGGCATTGGTTGTTGAGAGTTTTAAGGAAGCAGGTCTGGATCTGAACATACGAAAAACCAAAATACTCGTAATAAGTAAACAACTGAAAATAAAACCGTCTAAAGTCTAATATGTAAAGAATACCAAACTTGAAAAGTTGATCAAATTAATTGTTTACCTTGAATATCAATTAAATTGTAATGCAAAGATTCACGGCGAATTTAGATTATAGGATAGAGCAGGGGAGCGTTCAAGTATTACGTAACGCGGTTTTTGAAGATTTTTGACCCCATCCCTTTGTATACTCTTTGTACACAAAGATTCTACATTCTTGACAACATTTATCTTAACACTGCCATAAACACATCTATAATTCACAAACAAATGGTTAGTATCAATTCCATACTCATGTGATTTTTCCAAAGCTTGTCGTAGCAGGAATATTTGATGGACATTTGATTTTTCTTTGCGAAATCCATACTGGTATTTGCCTATTAGGTTTTCACAATATCTCGATAGTGGTTTGTAAAGAATGTCTTCTTCTTCTTCTTCCTCTTTATAAGCAATTCTGCTTGTTCATTGGCGGATTGATACCTCTATGGAAGGTTGTCACTCCATCTTTTGCGCGGTCGGCCGGTACTTCTTCTGCCGATTGGTGATTTATCTCGTGCTATTTTGACCACACGTGTCTCCCCCATTCTGGTTATGTGGTTGTTCCATTCTTTTTTTCTATTTAGTGTCCATTCGTTTATACACTGTACGTTACATTGTCTTCTAATATCTTCGTTCCTCTTTCGATCTCTCAGTGTATTTCCTGTAATTCTTCTCAGTACTCTCATCTCTGCCGTTTCCAGTAGTCTTTGTGTTGTGGCTGTATCGGGTCTTGTTTCTGATGCATATGTTATTATTGGTCTTACACTGGCTTTATAAATTCTTGACTTCATCTCAGTGTTAATATGTCGGTTTCGCCATATAGTGTTATTAAGGCATCCTGCCAATCTATTTGCTTTTTGTACTTGATTTCTCACTTCTTTGTCTAGGTCTCCGTAATTTGACAATGTAATTCCAAGGTATTTTACTTCCATTACTTGTTCAATACTGATACCATCAATTTCTATTTTGCATCTGATTGGTTCTTTACTGATTACTATTGTTTTAGTTTTTTGAGATGAAATTGTCATATTGAATTCTTTTGGTCTTATGTTAAATCTGTGGACTAATCTTTGCAGACTATCTTCATCTTGGGCTATCAATATTGCGTCGTCTGCGTAGCAGAGTATTTTTACTTCTTTGTTTCCCATTCTATATCCTCTTCCTTTGTTGACGTTTTTGATGATTTCATCCATGATTAAATTGAAAAGCAGAGGACACACAATGAGTCTCCCTGTCTTATTCCGCTGCCTATATCTACAGGTTCTGTAAGTTGTCCATCTGTTCTGACTTCCATCTTGTTGTTTTGGTAGATGTTCTCAATAGTTTTTATGATATCTAGAGGGATTTCTCTATTATACAGAAGATGGGTTACATCCCTGAGTCTTACTCTGTCAAATGCTTTCTTTAAGTCAATCAGACATAGAAATGCTGGTCTATTATACTCTAGTGATTTCTCAGTAATTTGCTTTATCAGTAAAGAATGTAGGCTAATAATTTGTAGGTCACGTTTAGGTGGGTAATTCCTCTGTAATTATCACAAATCGTTTGATCTCGTTTCTTGTAAATATGTACCGGGTGTCCCAATAAGAATGGCTCTCGGCCATATCTCATTAACCGTTTATAGTAGAGCTTTGAAATAAAAAATTTTATAACAAAAGTTGCCTCAGGAAAAGCCTGGAAATTATTTTCATAATTGTGGGACCACCGCTAGAGGGCGTAATTGAATATCAAAAATTAAAAAATCTAAATTTTACAAAATTTTCCTAATGAAGGGGCACTGGAAATCCGATCGTCGTATTCTTCATAAAATTCTACGCATATTTGATTTGACAAGTTTAGGTCTACCTTTGGAAATAAGAGGTGGGGGTGAGTGGGAACCTTGTTATGAAAAACTGGCTGTGAGTCCGGTGCTGCTTAATCAAATTTTGCAAACTTAGTCTTGTTGAAGACAGATCTTTTTCGTCAATGTAAAAGTTATGATTTCGAACCAACTTACTGAGTAATATGCCATCTAGAAGGCGTTATTTAATTTTTTTCAGAAATCTAGTGTTCCTTGGAAAATATTAAATACAAACATGCATTTTTAATACCATATTACAAAATTAGATAAAATTAGCAACAGAATAGCGAAAACCGCATGTTAATACCTTTTTTCTATCTCGAGATATCTTACAAAACGTGTAAATTTAAAAACAACTACTGTTACTGTCACCGGTAGTCGAAATTCATTAAAAGTAGTATGCTATGGAAACAACAAAGAAACATTTTCCAGCTGTCAACGTATATTAGGTCTTTTCAACGCTTCTCATTTGTTTCGAGCCTCGTTCATATCTCGCATATTAATATTATACACGGATTATACGGCATATGACAGAGGCTAGAAACAAATGAGAAGCGTTGAAAAACCCTATTACAAAGAAATAACAACAACTATTTAGTGATGACATAAACGTTCAAATTTTTGCCCATCATTTTCGTTGCAAACATTTACTCTTTCAAGAGTAGATTGAACAGCAGTCTCAATTTCTGCTCTCGATATGCTTTGAGTGGCGTTTAGTATTCTCTGGATAATGTATTCTAGAGTAGTGTATGATGGGCAACAATTTGAATATTTAGGTCGTCACTAAGTAGTTCTTTTTGTTCTGTGTTATATTTAATTTTAATAGTATTGTTTCTCTTTATATTGTTGCTTTAATTAATTATATTTTTATACGTTGACATCTGGAAGATGTTATTTTGTTTTTTTCCACAGCAAACTACTTTTCATTAACTTAGTTTACCGGTGATAGTAACAGTTATGTATAAAATTTACACGTTTCTCGAGATATCTTGAGATAGAAAAAAGGTATCGACATGCGGTTTTCGCTATTCTATTGCTAATTTAATCTAATTTTAAAAAGTATGATTAAAAATGCATACTTGTATTTAATATTTTCCAAAGAAAACTAGATTTCTGAAAAAAATTAAATAACGCCTCCCAGCTGGCTTATTACTTATTAGGATGGTTCAAAATTATCACGCTTACATTGAAGAAAAAGATCTGTCTTCAACAAGACCCAGTTTTCAAAATTTGATTTAGCAGAACCGGACTTACAGCCATTTTTTCATAACAAGGTTCCCACTCACCCCCACCTCTTATTTGCAAAGGTAGAGTTAAACTTGTTAAATCAAATATGCGCAGAATTTGATGAAGAATACATTAATCGGATTTCCAGTGCCCCTTCATTAGGAAAATTTTGTAAAATTTAGATTTTTTTATTTTTGATATTCAATTACGCCCTCTAGCGGTGGTCCCACAATTATGAAAATAATTTCCAGGCTTTTCCTGAGGCAACTTTTGTTATAAAATTTTTTATTTCAAAGCTCTACTATAAACGGTTCCTGAGATATGGCCGAGAGCCATTCTTATTGGGACACCCGGTACAATTATACCTACGTTCCAGTCTTCTGGTAGTTTTACCCGCTTCCATGTCATCATCATCGTCAATGGTGCTACAGCCCTATGAAAGAGCCTCGACCTTCCCAAGTCTATTACGCCAGTCAGTCCTATCCATTGCCAATCGTTGCCAGTTTGCTGCGCCTATTTTTCTCCCATCTTCATCTACACCATCCTTCCATCTGAGTTTTGGCCTACCACTATTTCTACTTCCCACAGGTTGTGACATAAGGATTCTTCTAGGAGGGTTGTTCGGCTGTGATCTTGCTAGATGTCCTGCCCATCTTAGTCTTCCTATTCTTTTAAGAGATACTACGTCTTTACCACCAAATATATGTTGATATCTGTGGTATACC
Organism: Diabrotica virgifera virgifera; assembly: GCF_917563875.1. NCBI lineage: Eukaryota > Metazoa > Arthropoda > Insecta > Coleoptera > Chrysomelidae > Diabrotica > Diabrotica virgifera. Next base: position 214,906,127 of record NC_065450.1, read on the forward strand.
TCGTAGTTGTACCTCCTCCTCCAAACACCATTTTCACAGATCCCACCGAATATTCCTCTTAGGATCCTTCGTTCAAATATAAACAGAAGGTTTTCATCTGACTTTATCCGATCCATACGTCAACACTTGTTGTATAAGGGTTTTGTATATGGTTATTTTTGTTTTTTGGCTTAAGTTTCTGCTTCTCATATGTCAACTCAGTCCAAAATAGCATTTGTTTGCTAAGATTATCCTTTGCTTGATTTCTTCCGTCATGACGTTCTCCTTGGTGATCAGGGAGATCACCAAGGTGTGAATTTATCCACCACTTCAAAGGTAGAGTTGTCAACCGTGAATTGGTGACCGATGTTTCTGGCTCTATTGTTGGGTGTTGATGCCATTATCTTAGGTTCCTCCTCGTTTACTTGCAGGCCCATATTTTTTGAGGGATTTGAGAAGGTGGTATACATTTCTTCTAGCTTGTGTACTGTGCGGGCAACTAGGTCCACGTCATCTGCATATGCCAAAATTTGGGATGATTCATTAAAAATATTTCCTCTGTTGTCTATTCGGGCATCTCTGACTCTGACCGCCTTTTCCAGAGCTATGTTGAAGAAGAGACACGCCAGCGTATCTCCCTGTCGCGGCCCAACATTCGTTTCAAACGGCTGTGATTGTTCGCCCTTTATGTCGACTTTGCAAACAACTTTACGCATTGTAGCCTTAACCAATCTTATCAGTTTATCAGGGATGTGGAATTCATCCATGGCTTCATACAATTTATTTCTTAGGACACTATCATTGGCTGCGGCCGATTTAACAACTACGAAAAGAAGGTATGTGTCGATGTTGAATTCATTAGTTTTTTTCAGTATTTGCCTTAGCACAAAGATCTGGTCTGTTGTTGATCGACCCAGGCCTAAAACCACTTGGAGCTCCAAGAATCTCCTCTGAATGTGCCCTTAGGCGACCATATAAGATACTCGAAAATATTTTGTAAGCTGGAGGGTTATTCCCCTATAGTTTCTACATTCCAATTGATCGCCCTTTTTGTGTAGCGGGCAAACGATTCCAATACACCACTCTTCCGGGATTTGTTCCTCATTCCATGTTCTCAGTATTATTTTATATATTTGATTAATCAGAGTAGCACCTCCACATTTAATAAGTTCCGCGGATATATCATCACTTCCTGGAGATTTTATTTTTTAGGTGTTTTATTTTTATTGCATTCCGTACTTCTTGCATTGATGGAGGCTCTAATGGTGTATTGTTGCTTGCTCCTGGGGGTGGCTGATTTGGATCTTCCATATCAGTTCGACATTTTTTAAAAGCCCAGAAGGAATGCTATCTACCCCAAGAGCTTTTTTTTTCAATTTTTATATTGCTTTGATGACTTCTTCCTCGGCAGTTTAGCTTTTAATGGGAATTTTTATAAATAATATCTGGTATTCATTCTCGATTCAAGACTGGAAGCTGCCTCGGAACAAACTTCTCCTAATAACCGATATTTCTCTATCATTTAAGACAAAAAAGGTATATATTTGATATTTATAGCGATACCGGCGATTACCCGAAATAACAACTTTTTCAATAAGTATAATGACGGGTTTGTGAGGACAATAAGACAGCATTTAACATAATCATCCGTTGGGGCTCTATCATTACGTTCAGTGTTCCTAAGCGATTTGGTGGTAGCCACCAAACAGGTCTATGTACTTAATTGTGGACATTAGTGGGGGCGATTTGGGTAGAGAAGCTAAGGATGTTTTTTATCTGCTATTAAAACTCCAAATGATGCTAAGTAAGTTGCTGGTTTGCAGAATATATTACACTAAAACATGATAGTGAAGAGGACAATTTTATAATTAGGTAACGATCGTTATTCTCTTATGTTTCTCAGTACTGCAATTTTAGTCTGGACTGATTATCGGAGAATAGGCCATTTTTGGGAAAAGTTATTTACCAGCAATTTTATTGCTGGAATCAAAGCTTATGATTATATATATATATTAATAATATAGGTATGCAAAGTCCGCAGATAGTGTGCTACTTCTTTTATAAACAAAATGGCGCCGGAAAATCGTGTTTTTTCAATTATTGCTCTATAACTCCGAAGATTTTAACTTTACAACAAAAACACTCAAATAAAAATTCACTGCAATTAAATTCTGCATAGAAATATGTTTTTCCCGATCTGCTACGATCAAAATTTTACTCGGAAAATGCGGATTTTCCCAACAAAAATCTTTAATTTGCAAATAAAGTTTTAGATAAGTAATTATCCACCAATAATTAAATAATTTGGTGATTTAAAAGCCTTCTTGGTTTAGATTATAGTTCCAGAAGCTGGTAAAAATTGAACGAATATTTTAGCAACAATTCAAATGTTAATTAATAATTTACGGTCGCAGTAATAACCAAAATAATTATGATACGCTGATCAAACTTTGAAATCTTATAAAGATGAGATGCCTATTTAACATTTTGTCGACAAAATATACATTTTTTATTTTTTTTGCATAATCTTTAAAGGTTTAAAAAAATAGTTATAAACAAATTAATGTTCTATGAGAAATTTATGAGAAAATTACTAAATTCTAATTTTAAAAAATAGTTAAAATTCGTATTTGAAATATCTTGAAAATGAATGCTTTAAAACTTTGTTGTAACCATTTGCAAAAAAGTTATGAAACAGCAAAGTAAACATACGATTACTACGTTGTTTATAATTTTTTTTAATTCTTCCAACGCGTAAAAGTGAGTTTAAAGTACAAGCTAATTATTTACAAAAAATATCGATTATTAGTTTAATGGTTATATTTTAATTAAAGATTATAAATATATTTTTTTGTAATTTACACGGGCGAAAGTAGACTAATACAGTACTGTAGCTAAAATTTTCACTCGATGCGACGACCGTCGCGTCGCGCGACGTACACTTAATAAATAAAATTATATTATGTATGCTGCGTGTCAGTCGCTTCGAGTGAACATTTTAGCTTCGGCTCTGTATCAAGCCTACTTTCGCGCTAAAAATTACAAAAAAAGTATTTTTAATCTTTGATTAAAATATAACCATTGAACTAATAGTTGATATTCTTTGTGAGTAATTAGATTGTACCACAGACTCACTTTTAACCTTTGAAACAATTAAAACAAATTATAAACAACGGAGCAATCGTATATTTACTTTGCTGTTTCATAACTTTTTTGCAAATGGTTGGAAAAAATTTTTAAAGCAATAATTTTCAAGACCTTTGAAATACGCATTTTAAGTATTTTTTAAAATTAGAATATAATAAACAATTTCTGAGAAATGTTAATTTGTTTATAACTATTTTTTTTAACATTTAAAGATTGTGCAAAAAAATGAAAAATTTATATTTTGTCGACAAAATAATCTTTATAATCTTTCTAAGTTTGATCAATGTCTCATGATTATTTTGGTTGTTATTGCGACTGTAAATTGTTAATAAACAATTGAATTGTTGCTAAAATATTCGTTTAATTTTCACCGGCTTCTGCAGTTATAATCTATACCAAGAAATCTTTTATTTCACCAAGTTATTTAATTATTGATAAATAATTACTTGCCCAAAAAATTTATTTGAAAATTCGAGATTTTGTTGGAAAATCTCTATGTAGAATTAAATTAGGGTGAATTTTTATTTGAGTGTTTTGGTGTAAAGTTAAAATCTTCGGAGTTATAGATAGACCAATAAATGAAAAAAACACGATTTGGGGGCGCCATTTTGTTAATAAAAAAAGTAGCACACTATCTTCGAACTTTGCATACCTATATTATTAAGATATAGATTCATAAAATTGCTGGTAAATAAACTTTCTTTGTACTTTACTAATTAGACCAGCGTATTATAACGCTTTTTTTTCAAAATTTAAAATTATGCAAGAAAACGAAAGATTTATATTTTGTCGATAAAATAATAAATAAGCATCTCATCTTTATAATCTTTATAAGTTTGATCAATGTATCATGATTATTTTGGTTATTATTGCGATCGTAAATTGTTAATTAACAATTGAATTGTTGCTAAAATATTCGTTTAGCTTTCACCGGCTTCTGGAATTACAATCTATACCAAGAAAGCGTTGATGTCACTAAGTTATTTAATTATTAATTAATAATTACTTACCTAAAACTTTATTTGAAAATTAGAGTTTTTGTTGGGAAAACCCGCATTTTTCGAGGAAAATTTTCGTCGGAGCAAATCGGGAAAAACATATCTCTATGCAGAATTTAATTTCGGTGAAGTTTTATTTGGGTATTTTTGTTGTAAGTTAAAATCTTCGGAGTTAAAAAAATTTTCAATTATTGCTCCGATTTGTCGGCGCCATTTTGTTTATAAAAAAGTAGCACACTATCTGCGGACTTTGCATACCTATATATTATTAATATATAGGATCTTATAATTCCATTCCAGCAATAAAATTGCTGGTAAATAACTTTTCCATGAATTTTGCTGATTAGCCCAGAGTATTTTTTATTGCATGAAAAGCACAAAGCAGAACGGAAGATATCTATGGAAGTCTGAGGGAGTTAAATCTGGAGAATAGTATGCACGTTTAACTTACATAAAAAAGTCAATTGATTAGCTGGTGTGCGAAATTAAAGAAATTAACATTGAGGGGGGAGAGGAAGATGAAGCATTAATGAAATTAAAAAATAGAAATTCACCAGAAGAGGACAGAATATCCTAAAGTTCAGAGGACAAGATCTGATCAAGGTAAGCACCCTAATACTTCTCTTCAAAAAGGATAGAATTACAGAGAAATTAATTTATTAAACATATTACAACTAACAACCAAAGTGATAACAATCGAATTGAATGAAATTGTAACATTAGCAGAACAACAACAAGGTTTAGGTCGGGAAGATCATGCACTGACGCTATATTTGTAATGAGGCAAATTCAAGAGAAATCATTAGAATACAATAAACTGGCATATTTATGTTTCGTGGACCTTAAGAAGGCGTTTGACAGGGCCAAATTAAAGGACGTAATCCATTTATTATCCTAAAAAGAGATACCTCTAGCAATATTATTAAAACGATTGAAAATATCTACTAGAACAACACAGTTAAAGTAAAAGTGGAAGATCTAAGTGACCCAATTTAAGGTGGCAATGGGAAGTACCTGAGTCTTCTATTGTTCAACCTGATCATGGTTGAAATAATAAAAAAGTAAGAACTAAATAACGATACCAAATGGAAGAAATATAACTTAAAATAACCTGTTATGCAGACGATGCAATACTAATCTCTCAGTGAAGATGATTTACAATGTATGTTGTATCAATTTAATATAACCACTAGAAAATGTTCATTTCCCCAAAAAAGACAAAATGCATGGCTATAACAGCAAATATAATAGGATGTAAATTAGATCTGGAGGGTCAGATAATAGAATAAGATGGGGTTTAAACATCTAGGCATCGCACTATCTAGCTACGTAAAGCTAGAAACAGAAGTAGAAGATCAAGTTAATAGAGCAAACAGAGCAGCAGGTTGCCTAAATGAAACAATATGGAGAAATATAAAAATATTGGAAAAGAAATGAAAGGCAGAATTTAAAAAACAGTCATCAGACTAATAATTACATATGTGGCAGAAACACGATATGAGAGAGAAAGGACAAAAATGATGCTAGAAACAGCAGAGATGAAAACACTTCGAAAAATCGATCTTAAGACACTATGGGGCAGACCTAGAAGTACAGATATACGACGTGGATGTAACGTGGAGAACATTAATAGCTGGGTAAGAAACAGAAGAGTACAGAATGACAGACAACAAGTAGAGTAGTAGGCACGAAAGACCATCAGTGGGAGGACGGAAACCGGACGGACCATCACGGAAACGATGAAATGACAACTTATTGGAGGCACATGGAGAAAACAGCCAGTTATGTGTACACGAAGAAGAAGATAATCAACTGTGGAAGTCTGTATCTTGATCCTTTCATCACATGTTGAAAATATTAAGTGTTCATTATTTAATACATCATACGAATAGTGTCCAATAAAAAGCGCCCCCATACTATAAACACTTGAACTATTTGAGAATATCAAAATCGGTCTTAATTAATAACATATACAGGTGTAAGTTGAGTGTTATCCGATTGAGCCTGTTTTACATGATGCTTATCTCCATCACTTATTAAACTGGTCCCGATATGGATTCGTTGTCTATAATTGGGTGGCTGTGTGATGTTTTGAGGGGATTTACAAACTGGTTTCTTATATATATTTCCTCTCGTTTTTTCTCAGTCTAATCGGAAGTCTTATTACAGGTCGTGAGAGATTTTTAAGTTGAGATTTTTTTGCTGGTCCTGCTACCATCCTTATATGAGTAGATCGGATGTCCACTTCGTGAGCATCCTTGTTCTTTTGTCACATTAAAAGACGTATCAGAAGATAAATTTCCTGTATTTTAATAGCTTAAGATAGAGATCACTATTATGTAGAAATGGAAACGTTAGAAATCTAATTTTAAATTAAAAGTCCTACTTTTCCATTTCAAGAACACCTTTGAGAAATGTATCTCAAACAAAAAATATATACGTAATGTATAAATAAATCAGAAATAAAAAACCACTTAGAGAATTGAGGAGCAATGATTTAAACGGGAGGGATAACATTACAGCCGAATTGATTGAAAATGATTTAATAGTCCAGGGCGCATCTGTTTTGAGATGGACGTTGAGAGGTGACTCAAATTTTTTTGCAGAAATTGCTTGAAAATAAATCAAATAATAATATTTGAGTTATCCTCCCTCTCAAAAAGGTCCGGAACATAGTTTAAATAATCCAAATGTCAAAATATGAAGGAAAAATTCGATTTTTTTCTTGGTTTTTTTATTATAACTTTAAAAATATTCATTTCCGAGAAAAGTTGTCCTGACATAAAAGTTGCGTAATTAAATTTCCTACAATTTAAAATTGGTTAAAAATTTTAAAAATAGTCACCCTAATTGCAAAATAGCAATATTTGCGAAAAAACCATACAAAAACAAGTATTCGCATTTTACGTTTTTCAACCATTTATGCTACACTAAGGACCTTCATATTTCACCCAGAAGAACTTTATGATACAGTAAAACAATACTGTAAATTCCATTAAGATCGGTTCAATAGATTTTGCAAAATAAATGTTGCAATCCAGCTTTCGCAAAAAAAAATTCATTTTTTCAAAATGATACAGGACTGAAAATAAAGCAGATAGCAAGTTGAAATTTTTTTTTTGCTTATAGAAGTGTACTGTACCTTTCAGTTGCAATTTTCAAAATTAAAATCGATTAATTACCACGGGGTCACAAAATTTTTGAAATAAACAATAATTTTTGGTGCTACGCGCAGGACAGCGGTGTTCGATTCACACAAGTTGATTTCCACCAATATTTCTTCCAATCTTTATCTAATATATTATTTTCTTACTCTATATTTTGTTGTATTTTAATATTTTAATTCCACAAAAATCAAACTAATTTTATTATTGTTTGTAAAATATTGTTTAAACAATTGCATATGAATAAAAATAATAAACTTTTATTTTTTAAGTTAAAATATATGAACAAAGAAAGTTTTTGCTAATAAAAGTGTTATTTCAAAGGATAGGGTATGTGTTTTTATTTTGCAATAAACAAATTTATTTATTTATATCGAAATGTAATAAAAATTGAAATGTATCAATCATTATCAGAGGTCATTGAAATGGCCAATCAGAGCAAACGATCCGCTGTCCTGCGCGTAGCACCAATAAATAATGTTTATTTAAAAAAATTCCTGACGCCGTGGTGTTACTCGATTTTAATTTTGCAAAATTGCAAATGAAAGGTACAGTACACTTCTATATGCAAAAAAATTTTCAACTTGCTATCTGCTATATTTTCAGTCCTGTAACATTTTGAACAAATTAATTTTTTTTACGAAAGCTGGATTGCAAAATTTATTTTGCAAAATCTATTAAACCGATCTTAATGAAATTTACAGTATTGTTTTAATGTATCATAAAATTTTTCTGGGTGAAATATGAAGGTCCTAAGTGTAGCAAAAATGGTTGAAAAACGTAAAATGCGAATACTTGTTTTTTGTATGTTTTTTTCACAATTATTGCTATTTTGCAACAAGGGTGACTATGTTTTAAATTTTTAACTAATTATATATTGTAGGAAATTTAATTACGCACTTTTATGTCGGTACAACTTTTCTCGAAAATGAATACTTTTAATGTTATTATCAAAAAACCAAGAAAAAAATCGAATTTTTCCTTAATTTTTTGACATTTTGATTATTTAAACAATGTTCCCGACCTTTTTAAGAGGGAGGATAACTCAAATATTATTAGTTGATATATTTTCAAGCAATTTTTGCAAAAATATTTGAGTCACCTCTCAACGTCCAAATGTACTAATATTTTTACAGATGCGCCCTGGTCTATTAAACAAATACACAGCAAAAGATTTTTCTCCGAAACAGTTACACCCCTTGAAACTCCTGAATGCTTTATACTTTCCTCTTCCAACCTTAAGTTCGGCTGCAACGTAGATTTTAAATAGGGTCGGAGATACACAACATCCTTGTCTAAGCCCCTTAGTTACTAGAAAGCTGTTAGTAAGTTTCCTATCTTTACTGTGAAGGTGATCCTGCATATGCATATGAAGAATTTAGAACTTCCCACATCTTAGTAAGTCAACGAATGTCAGGTGCACTTCTCTGTTTGTGGCTGTTTTTTCTCTATAATTTGGTTTAAACCAGTGATGTCTCCCATATCACTGGTTTAAACTAAATACGTTGTATATGCAGGATCGGCCAGCTTTAAATCCCCTTGTTATTCTTCTACATACTGGCTGTATTCAGACTCTATTAGGTCTCTTAGTATTCTTCCATACAATCTACTGAGTGTGCTGGTCAGCGAAATTCCCCTGTAATTTCCGTAGTTTCTCTTATCTCCTTTCTTATGGATGGATGAGATTTAAGCCATTTTCCGTTTATGGGGCACTGAATGTCCATTTAAGAGTTCCTCAAAGACTTTTGTTAGCATTCGAAATAGCTTAAATAGTCGAGGAAATGAAGCTGGAAAAATGGCAAAACCTCGCAATTTTTTCGTCCAGCATCGATTTGTACAAAAATTTGGGATTAGGCTCATTTTACCCTCTAGTTCAGTTTCTATATGGAGCCGTGGTACGCTTTTGTTTTAAGGGTGAAAACCACCTCTAATTGTAAAAAATTATAAAATAACATTTTAAACTTAATTATTGGCAACATTTGCTTCTTATTGGTTACATAATGATTGTTTTATGCTTTAAGATATAATATCATAATATTTCAACTATTAAAACCACCCTTGTTGGAGCTATATATAAAAGGTATACTTATCCTAAAAGAATAATTTCGGCTTGCATCAATTTACATAAAAATTTGGGGTTAGGATCATCTTACCCTGTACTTCATATTCTATATCATGCTCAAGGGCGTTGATTATTTTTAGGGGTGTAAACTACCCCTTATTGTCAAAAATTATTTAAAAACATTGTAAACTTTAATATGGGTAAAATTTGGTTTTGACTGGTTAAATAATGATTGTTTTATGCTTTATTATATAATATCATAATATTTCAACCCTTAAAAACCTCCCTTAATAACATTGCAATTTTTATAAGTAGATAATTTAATAGATCTATATAAAAAAGTAGAATTAAAGAATTACAAAAACATTTATTTACACATACGCATACAAATAGTTTTTTAGTCATCATCCAGTATACGAACCGGTTCTGTGGTATTATATGCATTAAAAATGCCCTATAATAGTGCGGCAGATTCGTGCAAATATTGATAAGAATTGCACATTTAATGATACAAGCATATAATTTGGTCCACATATACAGCACATATAAAGGTTCAAATTTAGATATGAGGCCATCTCAGATTTTGCCTTTTACAAAAATGGCTGACATTCAAAATGGGCGACTATACATATGTGACTAATAGCACAATATCTTTTGAATGAAAAGTCCGATTTGAACAAAATTTGGTACATAGATTCTTGTTGTGATTTACAAGGTAGATGTCGTAAACTGGAAGAATCGGTTTACCAGAAGTTGTATTTTTTCTGGTTTTTTATGTAAAAGTATTTTATATTATGTAAATAATTTATTTTCAATTTTTTCACCCTGTATATATTAATTTTTCAAGATGGTAATACCACCATTAAAAAGAGCGTAAGAATATGTTTTAGGAAATATTTTGAACTTTTTAGTTATGTTAATTACCATTTAATAAATGCATAACGTATCTTCACATGTACCTATTTGTGGCAGATTCGTGCAAATATTATAAGAATTATTGTGCATTTAATGGTAGAAGCATATAATTTGGACCACATATACTACACATACAAAAGTTTAAATTTAGATATGAGGCCATATCAGATTTTGCCTTTTACAAAAATGGCGAGCATTCAAAATGGCGGCTACACATATGTGAATAATAGCACGATAACTTTTGAACGAAAAGTCCGATTTGAGCCAAAATTGGCATCAAGGTTTTTTTTGATGAATAAGATCGAGGTCTTGAACCGGAAGAATCGGTTTACCAGAAGCTGTGTTTTTACTGTTTTTTATGTACAAATATGTTGTTTTTTTTTCAATTTTTTCACCCTGTATATATTATGTTTTCAAAAAGGTAATACCGCCATTGAAGAGGGTGTAAAAATATTTTTTAGGAAAGGTTCTGAAGTTTTTAGTTATGTTAGTTACCATTTAATAAATGCATATCGTATCTTCACATGTACCTATGTGCGCAAATTCATTTTGAAAGCCCGTCATTTTTGTAAAAGACAAAATCTGAGATGGTCTCATATCTAAATTTGAATCTTTGTATGTGTAGTGTGTGTGGGCCATATTATATGCTTTTACCATTAAATGTACAATAATTCTTATATTATTTGCACGAATCTGCCGCACATGGGTTCATAGGTACATATGAAGATACGTTATGCATTTATTAATTGGTAATTAACATAACTAAAGAGTTCAAAATATTTCCTAAAAAATACTTTTATACTCTTTTCAATGCCGATATTAACTTTTTGAAAAATTAATACATACAGGGTGAAAGAATTAGTAAAAAAACAACATGTTTTTACATAAAAATCAGGAAAAACACAATTTCTTGTAAATCCATTCTTCTGGTTCAGGACCTTGGTCTTACACATCAAAAAAAGAACCAACATACCAAAATTGGTTGACGTCGGACTTTTCGTTCGAGTTATCGTGCTATTAGTAACATATGTACAGTCGCCATTTTGAATGCCCGCCATTTTTGTAAAAGGTAAAATTTGAGATGGAATTATATCTAAATTTGAACCTTGATGGGTGTAGTATACTTGGTCCAAATTATGTGCTTCTACCATTAAATGCACAATAATTCTTATAATATTTGCACGAATCTGCCACACACAGGTACATGTGAAGATACGTTATGCATTTATTAAGTGGTAATTAACATAACAAAAAGTTCAAAATATTTTTTACAAAATATTTTTACGCTCTTTTCAATTGCGGTATTACCATTTTGAAAAATTAATATATACAGAGGGAAAAAATTGAAAAAAAAACATATTTTTATATAAACAACCAGTAAAAACACAACTTCTGGTAAACTGATTCTTTTGTTTCACCATATCCATCTTTTAAATCAAAGAGAGAACCTATATACCAAATTTGGTTGAAATCGGACTTTTCGTTCAAAAGTTATGGTACTATTAAACACATATGTATAGGGGCCATTTTGAATGCCCGCCATTTTTGTAAAAGGCAAAATCTGAGATGGCCTTATATCTTAATTTGAACCTTTATATGTTTAGTATATGTGGTCCAGATTATATGCTTGTATCATTAAATGTGCAATTGTTTCACATATCGGCCGCACTATAAGGGTACTATTCGAATTTTTCGAAAAAAAAATTAGTTTTATAAACATAGCTCCTTCATTTTTGGCGATAAAAAGTTTTTTCAATAATGGTTTTGTAGGATTTTAGAAGAATTATAAGACTTTGTAAATTAAATTCCATAAGATCCCTTAATTTTTAATTGAGGTGGGTTTAAAGGGCTCGAATAAGGGGGTATTTGCTCGTAAATAGATGTTTTAAACAGCTATATCTCGCTAATTATTCACTGTAATTAAAATCTATGTATAAGGAAATTTTAGCTATTAAAAAAGCTACAATTTAGTAATGTATCATTTTTTTCGTATCTCTAGTATTTTCGGAGATATTTTGAAGAAAATGATAAAAAATGCGAAATTGCAAAAAATAAATTTTTCTTCAAATTCAATTTTTCTAAAATTAGGCCTTTTAAATAGGTCAAACTTCTTGGGTGTATTATTAATATAAATATAAAAGAAATTACGGAAAGACGAAGACCAGTTTTTAATTACGAGGGTAGTTAGGGGGTTGTTTTCACTGTTTTTTTTTTTTCGTAGAGAAAAACAGGTACCGACTTTTTTTTATCATAATTTGCTCAATTTTTAAGCTAGAAACTTTTTGTTATTTTTTTTTGAAAGACCTTATTGTACGCTTGAAAAAACATTATCTAAGTTTTCTTGGAAAAATGCAAAGTTTTCCCGTTATTTGGCATTGATTATTTCAAATTATGCATTTGACGAAAAAAACTAACCTTTAACATACCGTATCTCTGTTTATATTGATCGTAAAAATATTATAGAAAAACAGTTTGGTTTGTGTTACTAAGAGATACAATTTTGATATCTACAGTTTTTTCATGAAATGCATGTTTTTCGAGTTATTCTCAAAAAAACCTCTAAAAAAGTCGATTTTTCCTTCGAGAAACTGTTACTTTCAGCGGCATGATATAGAAAATGATCCTTGGATTATTCCCCTTCCTTTTGTGAAAATTTCAAGTAAATCAATGCTGGACGAAAAAATTGCGAGCCAAAATGTTCCTCGACTAAAATGTTCCATTTTTAATCAGTTCTGCTGGAATACCTTCTGGACCGAAAGCTTTACCTGGCTTTACCATCCTTTAAGCTGCTCACCGCTTTTATCAGACTTACAGAGCTACATGGTGTAGCTATATTTATATAGCTACACCAGATTATACACCATGCATAACCTGTGAGTTAATATGTAATAAATCGCGATTTAGAAACGAGTCACGATTTTCTTACTACAGTAATCCCTCGTTATCCGCGGACTCATCAACCGCGGTTTCGCTTATCCGCGGTTGCGATATTTGTTGAATCTTTAATGAGAATATTTTATTATTTTTATAATTTGACCAGTCGCGTTAAATTACTTATGATACGCTACTTGCGCTTGTTTTTAGTAGTAATACTACGGCAATTAGTTTATAGTTCAGAAGGTTTAAAATACCGGCGAATGTAGATGCTGATCCGTGCGTCTTTATTTTTGTTGATATGACTAACTGCTTATTTTATGGTTTCATTTATATATAATGTACATAATTTCATCACATTTCTTTCTATGTACTAATATACGTATCCAAATTGGGATTATATGTCATATTCTTCTTTGGATCGTGGATCCCTCGCCAACCACGGTTTCACCAACCACACCTTTCTCTTCGGAACGTAACCCCCGCGGTTGAAGAGGGATTACTGTAGATTAATACATCCAACCACATTTCACGCATTACATCCATTTTCATCTACTCATTATAACCAATCTAATAATCGAAACAGCTATTAGCACAGAACTTATCGCACGATCATTAGAACAATGGACGTCAATCAGTCTGTCATTCTAAGAAAATCGCGGTAGGTGGTGGACCGGTGCGGAGTGCCTGCCGCATGTCGGAAGTTGCTATCAATAATTTTTTATTATTTAATCTAGATTTGGAGGAAAGTCTAATGTAAATCGTGACCGACAGTTTCAATTAGATTAATAAATCAAATAAGGAACCGTGGGATTTGGATCGAAAACATTAGTCAATATTTGGTGGAATTTTGATCGGATTCGGACGTGATCATTAGCAAATAGAGCAATGAGACAGCCGCAAAAAGAAAAATTATTTATCAATTTCTATAACTATCAGTATGATAATAAATTAATATTCGTTGGAGATTAGTTAATTTGTGGCAGTTTTCGAAAATACCGACAAATGATTGATGCAGATTTATCTCATGAATCGAATTGACAAATACCCAATGCAAAATGAACAATTAAATGCAATTAATATCAGGAAAGAAGCTGCAAACAATTTGCAAACGAAAACAAAATACATTGATCGTTGGGAAATAGCTATTTGTATAACAAGGGAGGAAAGTGCTACTTTCCTCCCGAGAATAGCGGAGGGCAGTAATCATTCAAGGGAGGAAAAGGCACTTTATTCGTATGTTATGCATATGATTTTTTCACCTTCCTCAAATAACAAGTCATTTTTTTATTTTTAAATATGTAATTTATTTATGTAACTCACTAACAAAATTAATTAGAGAACTAAAACTAACAAGTAGGTACAGTAGAACTGTCAACTGTCAAATATACGTTAAATTATTAATGTAAACATTGTTAAACCAAAATAATAATTTACTGTTTTTTACCTTCGGCAAAATACTGGGTGTTCTACAAATAAACGTTAAAATGTATAGGATACTTACGTAATAGATAATAGAGTATTGTATAGGGCGTCAATAAGTTATTTCATCAATGACATACAATGACGTCACTTTTACTTTTCCTCTCTAGGGAGGAAAGTACTTTTACTCCCTAGGGAGGAAAAGTACGACTTTGCTCCCTACAATCAGGTCAGGAAAAGTACACTTTCGGTAGAGGTAGGTGGAAATAGCTATTTGTATAACAAGGGAGGAAAGTGCTAGTTTTCCTCCCGAGAATGAAGTTTACTGCCCGACGCGTAGCGGAGGGAAGTAATCATTCAAGGGAGGAAAAGGCACTTTACTCCCATGTTATACATATGGTTTTTCCACCTTCCTCAAATAACAAGTCATTTTTTCATTTTTACTTAATTTATTTATGTAACTAACCAACAAAATTTATTAGAACTAAAACTAACAAGTAGGTACAATATAACTGTTAACTGTCAAATATAAGTCAAATTATTAATGTGAACATTGTTAAATCAGAATAACAAATTACTGTTTTTTACCATTCTGCAAAATAGAGAGTGTTTTTAAATAAACGTTAAAATATATAGATACTTACGTAATAGAAAATAGATATTGTACAGGGCGTCAATAAGTTATATTTCATGAATGAAATACTATGACGTCACTTTTACTTTTCCTCCCTAGGGAGGAAAAGTACAACTTTGCTCCCTACAATCAGGTCCGGAAAAGTATACTTTCGGTAGAGGTAGGTGGAAAAATAATTTCCCTAAAGCTACCTACCTAATAGTATATTGAACATGTACTTTAGAAAGAAACTACACCGTTAAGGGGTTTTCTTGTTCCATGTTGTATGAACCCTCAAATACGAAAAAACCGCGGAGTGCCACCATGTAAAGGGGTGCAGTTTTGAGATAGAGGAATTCGAATTATATGTACTTTTTGTACCGGGTGTCCCAATAAGAATGGCTCTCGGCCATATCTCAGGAACCGTTTATAGTACAGCTTTGGGAAAAAAAATTTTATAACAAAAGTTGCCTCGAGAAAAGCCTGGAAATTATTTTCATATTTGTAAGTCCACCGCTAGAGGGCGTAATTGAATATCAAAAATTTAAAAATCAAAATTTTACAAAATTTACATAATGAAAGGGCACTGAAAATCCAATCATCGTATTCTTCGCAAAATTCTGCGAATATTTGATTTCACAAGTGTAACTCTACCTTTGCAAATAAGAGGTGGGGGTGAGTGGGAACCTTGTTATGAAAAATGGCTGTAAGTCCGGTTCTGCTTAATCGATTTTTGCAAACTTGGTCTCGTTGAAAACAGATCTTTTTCGTTAATGTAAGAGTTATAATTACAAAACAGCCTATTAAGTAATATGCCAGCGAGGGGGCGCTATTTTATGTTTTTCAGAAATCTAGTTTTCTTTGGAAAATATTAAATACAAGTATGCACTTTTAACCCTGTATTACAAAATTAGACCAAATTATCAAAAGAATATCGAAAACCGCATGTCGATATCTTTTTTCTATCTCGAGATATCTTAAGAAACGTATAAATTGTAAACAAACTGATAATGTCACCGGTAAACGAAGTTAAGGAAATCAAAGTGAAAACAGGCTATGGAAACAAATTAGAGCGGAACACTTGCGGAGTGCCGACAGAAGTGAATATTTCTCATAGATTCAATTATATTCGGTTCGATTCAATTCGATTCCATTTAATTGGACTTTATTTTATTTATTATAATTATGCTTATAATTTAATATATTTAAAATATACCCAATTTAATACATAATATATATGGTTTGTCAAACGTAGGAAAGAGTTTGAAAATCTTACAATCGTCGAAATTTTTAAACTTTTTGCTACGTTTGACAAACTGTACTAGTGATTTTACCCATTAATTTTAGAATTAACAAACTTTCAATAGAAGTTTTACTTCAAATTTGATAGTGAATCTAATTATTATTATATAAAATGAATAGGATGTTTAAAAATACAATTTGAGGATAAGTAGGTTGAAAGGAATAATGTAATCAACAAATTTAAAAAAGTCACATTTGTATACCGGCCTCCCCTTTAATGAGAGTATCTAAAAATAAATGAACTCTTCCATGCATTATTTTCGATTAAAATTTACACGAAGTATTTACTATACTTCATCAGTAATTAAATTTTTAAATTAAAAAATATCGGTTACATTATTAAGAAAAATAGTAATTTAAAGCTTTATGTATCTTTATATCTTATTAGTCCTAATTTTAACGGATAAAATCACTAGTATATAATATTATGTATTAAATTAGGTATATATTATATATTTATATTAAATTATAGATATAATATATATTAAATAAAATTAAATCTAATCGAATGGAATCTAATTAAATCAAACGAATATAATCAAATCTATAATAAGTATTCACTTCTGTCGGCATTCCGCAAGTGTCACGCTTTAATTTTTTTCCACAGCACACTACCTGTTTCCACTTTGATTTCCGTAACTTCGTTTACAGGAGACATCATCAGTTATGTTTAAAAATTAACACGTTTCTTAAGATATCTCGAGATAGAAAAAAGGTATCGACATGCGGTTTTCGATATTCTGTTGATAATTTGGTCTAATTTTGTAATACAGGGTTAAAAGTGCATACTTGTATTTAATATTTTCCAAAGAAAACTAGATTTCTGAAAAACACAAAATAGCGCCCCCTAGCTGGCATATTACTTATTAGGCTGTTTAGGAATTATAACTCTTACATTAACGAAAAAGATATGTTTTCAACGAGACCAAGTTTGCAAAAATCGATTAAGCAGAACCGGACTTACAGCCATTTTTCATAACAAGGTTCCCACTCACCCCCACCTCTTATTTGCAAAGGTAGAGTTACACTTGTGAACTCAAATATTCGCACAATTTTGCGAAGAATACGATGATTGGATTTTCAGTGCCCATTCATTATGTAAATTTTGTAAAATTTTGATTTTTAAATTTTTGACATTCAATTACGCCCTCTAGCGGTGGACTTACAAATATGAAAATAATTTCCAGGCTTTTCTCGAGGTAACTTTTGTTATAAAATTTTTTTTCCCAAAGCTGTACTATAAACGGTTCCTGAGATCCGGCCGAGAGCCATTCTTATTGGGACACCCGGTACATATTTACGCCAGTCAATGGGAGCAAGAATAGGATATTACCTCCAAATTTTATCCTACTGCATAGATTTTAATGAAATTTTGGGCCTAGCCTCTACTTATCTCCTAATTCAAAGTCTGTTTTCAGATGTGGTTCCCACCCCTTCTTAGGGGTGGAAAAATTTTTGGTTAAAATTACCAACGAATTCGCTAGAGAACCTAATTTTAAACAAAAACTGTTCTATATTTTTTTTCTCAATACTTTTTGAGATATTCGTGGTTGAAAATTGGCCATTTTCATTGAAACATAATATAGCTTGATACATAGACTGACAGAAATTCCCATGACAAAAAATAACTTCGAAATAGAACTAAACATCATTAAACAAATAGCAGTAAACAATGGCTATAACGAACAAACAGTTAACAAAATTTTAAACCAAAAACTCCATAAGAAAGCCCTGAAATTAGTGTATCCACCACCACAGAAAGAACCCAGTACCTTCTGCTCTCTCACATATACTGGCAAGATAACAACAACAATAGCCAGATACATAAAAAAGAAAGGAATAACACCAGCTTTCAGAACTAACAACAAATTAAGCAAATATATTAAGAACAATTAGAGCCGAAAGAGAAAGCAACTACAGAGTGGTGTGTACAAACTAATGTGTGGTGACTGTCCGAAAACTTACATCGGTCAAACTGGCAGAACCTTTGACAAACGGATAGCAGAACACAAAAGGGCTTTCAACAATAGAAAAACAGACACTTCTACATATCTTCTAGATTAGATCATAATCATTCTTTTAATGAAGAGTTTCAAATTCTGCATATTCAAAATAAAGGCCTTAAGCTATCTTTTTTAGAATCTATGGAAATTAATAAATTGAAAAATACGGATATAATTCTAAATGACCAACTCAAGACAAACAGCTCCCCACTCCTCAACCTCTTCAGTTGAAGACTTAAAAAGGCAAACACATTGTAAACTATATCACTTGAGAAAGGCACTCTGCCGAAACAGCTGTAGTCACTTATTTGTAGTTATAGAAAACTAATGTTTTGATTTCCTTCAAGTAACGGTCGAATCCATCAATTTATTAAAACATAATACCTTTTCGAACGGTTTTTTGCGAATACCTTAAAAACTATGCATCTAACTAAAAAAACTATATTAAACATTTTTGTAGGTTATAAAAAACAAAGAGACACTTGCCTTCATAAATCTTCTATCTATAATACAAAAAGAGATATGGTAGGTGAAAATAGTTTGTTCTTTGGTACATTCTCAAATTGGTGTATTCAACTTGAAATAACAGAGAAACGGTCAACTTTAGGTGTACAGGGTGTCCCAGACTAACTTACCCACGCTATATCTCTTAAAGGAATAGAGATTTTCGAATGGGACAAAAGGTGATATATTCTACTTGTAATACACTTTCTGTAATACTGAATACTGAATACTGAATACACTGTAATACTAAATAATCATCCCTTAGTTACAACCCCTAACTTTAATTTTTTTAATAGCACCCTATATATTTTTTTATAGTTTTGGATGTGGTCTTCTATCGTCTATTCAACACATTTTTTGAAAATAAAATCGGTTCGTAAATAACCAAGAAAATATCAGTTTAGTTTTGTTAATTATGTGTCCCAGACTAATTTATCAAGGCTATATTTCATAAACGAATAGAGATTTTCGAATGGGACAAAAATGATCTATTACATTTGTAATACACTTTAATATGGCCTAGAAAAAAAATATCCCCTAAATATTCATCCCTTAGTTACAACCCTTTACTTTATTTTTTTTAATAGCACCCTGTAAGTTAGGAATGAATATTTAGGGGATGAATTTTTTGTACGCCATATGAAAGTGTATTAAAAATGGAATAGATCAGTTTTTGTGCCATTCGAAAATCTCTATTCGTTTAAGAAATATAGCCTGGATAATTTAGTCTGGGACACACAATTTAACAAAAATAAACTGATAGTTTCTAGGTTATATACGAACCGATTTTATTTTCAACAAATGTGTTGAATAGACGATAAAAGACCAGATCCAAAACTATACAAAAATATACAGGGTGCTATTAAAAAAATTAAAGTTAGGGGTTGTAACTAAGGGATGATTATTTAGGGGATGATTTTTTTGTACGCCATATTAAAGTGTATTACAAGTAGAATATATCACCTTTTGTCCCATTCGAAAATCTCTATTCGTTTAAGAGATATAGCGTGGGTAACTTAGTCTGGGACACCCTGTATAATGCTACTAGTACCTTTTGTAGTGCTTGAAAAGACCTTTAAAATGAGCTACATTAGAGGTCCATTACATTAAAACTAAGCGAAATATGCTGCAAACAAAATTGATAACTAATGTATTTTAAGAAAAAAGTAATTTTAACCCCCATCCATCAAAATGTAAATGGATCGTTTTCCTTCTACAATGCCTTTTATTATAGTGTTATTTCTATGTTCAAAAAGTTGGACGGGTTTAAAATGAATGATAGCAGTGCGTGAAGTGTTTAAAGTGTGCGTGAAGTAACAGTGTATTTTAAATGGGACTTACTTTTTCGCACTGTTTTTGACACACTTTCATATAATCAAATATCTTTAACTTTCGCGTTGTTATGGTGATGACATAATGAGCAATAAATTACGACAAAAGTTTTGACAGTTTTGTGGTTTGAAAGAAGTTAGAATTTTTAAATGTCAAAGTTCTAAAAATTGTAGAATAGAAATAAATTCCAGTGACGAAGAGTTAATGTTTTTTTATTTGTTTATCGTAGATAAAATATTGTATGAAACTGTGCGTGAAGTACTTTTTGCGAACTTACGCGATGTAACTCGCTCCGTTGTCGCTCGTGCTCTAAACATCGCGTGCGTTCGCAAAAAGCATACTTCACAAACTGTTTCATAAATAATTATTTTAAACTTTTTTTCTGTTTCAAAAATTATACGATAGTTTTTGTGATTAGTGTATTTATTAGAAGTACCTATGTATTTATTCGTAAAACACTACAAGAAGAAAACTAAATTCACATCATCCATACTTTCCCTAGGAAGTTATCAGTTGATATGACATATCAACACGATTCAATAGATTAGAAATAGCAGACGGATTATTATAAAGACAAAACGTGAGATTGAGATTTATCTGAATATGTATAATAAATTAGATGCCAAATGCTGCATTGTAATAATGCATCATAATTGTGTAATAGTGAATTTTTATATCGAATTGCAAATATTTTTATAAACATTTAATTTCAATTATAATGTTCTTTATCGAATAATATAATCTATTTTCAACTCTTACATAATTTCCGAACAGATGGTCCAAAAATCGGGAGATTTTTTGTGTGGGTGAATTTGAAATCTGAAATTTACGATAAGAAATAAAGTAGTTTTAACAAAATACATAAAAATGGATCTATAACGGATGTTGCGCAATAATAAATACCATAAAACTTTTTATTTTCTTAATGTTTAGTAATGGAAATATGATATTTAAAAAAACAGAAGTAAATTCAATTTAAAAAGAGAATAAATACTCCAAATACGGTGTTTAAACATCCACGCATTTTTATTGTCTTGTAATCGAAGATGGCTTTGAAAACGATGACGCCAAGACAATTGCTTATAAATGTCACAATAAACTTTATTAAATAAAAAAATATAAGACATTATTTACTTATTTCAGTGTTTCAAAAAGAGGATAAAATAAAAATTAAAAAAGGTTCTGAAACTGTTTTTTGTGGCTTGTCTAAGTTAAATATTGCATTGGCATGGGATTGGCCATAGGTCATTATAATGGAAATTACATTTTACAGTGTATTGAGGTTACAATACAATGTGTTGAGGAAGTTATGTATTGAGGTTGACTTACTTGGCCACGTTTTTGTAGGCAATGACCATGCTTTAGCTGAAAAGATCTGATGGTGGATGGTTTGTGCCCTATCGTACATTAAATTCTAATTATTCCGTTTGTTTCTGCAGCATCTCTATGTGCTTTGTGCGATTGTCTGTGTGGGAGTGTTCGTATTGTGGTTGCATATGTATTGTGTATGATTGAATGACTGAAAATGTTGCAAAAAGTGCTGTTTTGTTTGTTGCAGATAAGAGTTAGTGTGCGTTAGGCTTAAATTGATAACATTTTTAACTATGTTTTGAGTATTATACAGGGTGAGTCATGAGGAACTGTACATACTCCTACCTCGTATAGAGGCTCCTATGGGGAATAACAAATGACCATTAAAAAGTGTCTGCTCCCATTGTTTAATAATATACAGGGTGAGTTTCGCATTTTGACAGAAATTGTGTCAGAAAATGTGTTTCTTATTTTGGCCAATCGTTACACTATTACCACCTAATCAACTAATTTATTCAAACTAGAAAAAAATCAGGTCCGGCTTTAAAAAAATTAGTTCGTTTGGCTCTTAGAAAAAATTTCACCCTGTATACGCTTTTTGAAAACTCTAATATGAATTTTACAAATTAGACAAATAGGCAATTAAAATGGCATATTTATTTTTTTCCCCACACGATAACTTAATTTTTTATTAAAAAATCAAATTTGTCAAAATCGGAATTTTAACCTAAAAATGAAAAAAAAAATGAACTCGCGGTTTAACTCGCTACAACTCTGTTACATTTTAATATTTTTTTCTGAAATTTTTACAGCACATACATCTTACCATTGTGAAGACTATGAAAATTGTTGTAGACTTTCAGTCTTCTTCTTGTAAAAGTTGCAAACTTGTAAATCTCAAAAATTAGGTGGAAAAATTTAAAATTTATCAATTTGATCACGTCTATGTTAAACTATAGAGTCCAAAAGAAGTGTTATGGGAAGTTTTAGATCTAGACGTGTTATAGAAAAAAAAAATGGTAAAACTTTTAATTGTAAGAAAAACGTTGTTTTTGTAAATTAATTTTTGTAAAAAAAGGTAATTTTTTTAAATCTATGCAAAAACTTTGCCAAACTTTTTATGCATAGTCAAATTTGATTTTTTAATAAAAAAATAAGTAATCGTGTGGGGAAAAAATAAATATGCCATTTTAATTGCCTATTTGTCTTATTTGTAAAATTGATATTAGAGTTTTCAAAAAACGTATACAAGGTGAAATTTTTTCTAGGACCCAAACAAACTAATTTTTTAAATCCGAGCCTGATTTTTTTCTAGTTTGAATAAATCAGTTGATTAGGGATAACATAAATTAAATATTTGTTCAAAAAAAATTCATTTTTTTAATAAAAGTTATTTTTTTTTAATCTATGGTTCACTTTACCAAACTTTTAATTATTCATAGTCAAATTTGATTTTTTTTTTATAAAAAATTAAGTAATCGTGTGGGGAAAAAAATAAATATGCCATTTTAATTGCCTATTTGTCTAATTTGTAAAAATCATATTAGAGTTTTCAAAAAGCGTATACATGGTGAAATTTTTTCTAAGACCAAAACTAACTTATTTTTTAAACCCGGACCTGATTTTTTTCTTGTTTGAATAAATCAGTTGATTGGTGGTAACATAAATTAAACATTTGTTCAAAAAAAATTAATTTTGGTAATAAAAGTTAATTTTGTTAAATCTATGGTTCACTTTACCAAACTTTTAATTCATAATCAAATTTGATTTTTTTATAAAAAATTAAGCAATCGTGTGCGGAAAAAAATAAATATGTTATTTTAATTGCCTATTTGTTTAGTTTGTAAAATTCATATTATAGTTTTCAAAAAGCCTATACAGGGTGAAATTTTTTCTAAGACCCAAACGAACTAATTTTTTTAAAGCCGGACATGATTTTTTTCTAGTTTGAATAAATCAGTTGATTAGGTGGCAATAGTGTAACGATTGACCAAAATAAGAGACACATCGATCTGACCGTTCAAAAATTATGACGAATACAAATTTCTGTCAAAATGCGAAACTCGCCCTGTATATTATTAAACAATGGGAGCAGACACTTTTTAATGGTCATTTGTTATTAACCATAGGGGCCTCTATACGAGGTAGGAGTATGTACAGTTCCTCATGACTCACCCTGTATAAAGTTTAAATATATATTATTATAGTTTTTTTATTTTTTTTAAGAATTTGCTTTATATTTTACCAAGATGTTCTC
Organism: Diabrotica virgifera virgifera; assembly: GCF_917563875.1. Lineage (NCBI taxonomy): Eukaryota > Metazoa > Arthropoda > Insecta > Coleoptera > Chrysomelidae > Diabrotica > Diabrotica virgifera. The sequence goes on from NC_065450.1 coordinate 214,930,010, forward strand.
TTGGGAACATTAGTTTGATAAAATAGACACAACAGTTTAAAATTGAATACTTGAGGTGTGTAAAATAAAGCAAAAAACGTTGAAGATACTGAATTAGTGCTGAGCTTTCTGTGAATTTACTTAAGAAATATGTTCATGTTTAACGGATACTGCTGAAAAATTTTCATTATCAATTGTCTGTTGTCAGTATTTTAACTTTCTTTCGCTTGATTTCAGAAGCTACTTAATTTATATGAAGTCGACATACATCATTATTTTGTTATATTTAAGATTCAATTTAGGTCGTATTATAAGTAATTTAAGTAAATTTATTGTCAAGATAATAATACTTGACCATAGACACCAACGTTCATTAAAATTATCCGTTATCAAGTAGTTAGTCCCTTATTTTAGTTAATTTTGCAGGAGTGGAAAGCCTTTGGTGTTCTGCTATCCGTTTGTCAAAGATTCTGCCAGATTGACCGATGTAAGTTTTCGGACAATCACCACATGTCAGCCACTCTGTAGTTGCTTTCTCTTTCGGCTAGTTCTAGAACTAGCAACAACTTAAGCAAATACATTATGAACAATAGGAGCCGAAAGAGGAAGCAACCATAGAGTTTTGTTTACAAATTGACAAGTGGTGCCTGTTCGAAAACTTACATCGGTCAAACTGGCAGAACTTTTGACAAACGGATACCAGAACACAAAAAGGCTTTCAACAATAGAAAAACAGATTCTACTTATGCATTTCACCTTCTAGTGTAGATCATAATTATTCTTTTAATGGACATTTTCAAATTCTTCATATTCATAATAAAGGCCGTTAGTCCTGTCGCCAAGGGGGGTACAACGGCCTCCTGTATTCAGATGGACTTACCCAAGTTTTTTTTTATGTATTTTGACCTGTAGAACACGAATTTTTTGGGTAACAGTTGATCCGGATGTCGATCAGATTGTTACAAACCAAGAAGTTGAGGAATCACATAACAGCGATTTCTCGCAAAACAAAACATTTTTTTGTATTTTTTGGGCCATTCTAACCAAAAAATGTTCTTACAAATTTTTTCTTAGGATGCATAGTTTTCGAGATAAACGCGGTTGAACTTTCAAAAAATCGAAAAATTGCAATTTTTGAACCCGAATAACTTTTGATTAAAAAATAAAATAGCAATTCTGCTTACCGCCTTTAAAAGTTTAAGTAAAATTTTATCTGTTTTGAATATTTGCATTGCTAAAAATTTATTTTTTGATTGTTAAAAAAAGCTATAAACACATAGTGTTTCCCGTGCCTAATACATGCGTTTTAATGCATGCTACGTAGAAATAGCGCCGCTTGCACTTTTACCTCCTCTACCTACTCATTCGATTTTAAATGAGAAATCATTGAAAACATCACTCAAGCACTAGGTGTTTATAGCTTTGTTTTAACAATAAAATAATAAATTTTTAGCAATACAAATAATTAAAACCGATATAATTTGACTTGAACTTTCAAATGCGGTAAGCAGAATTGCTATTTTATTTTTTAATCAAAAGTTATTCGGGTTCAAAAATTGCAATTTTTCGATTTTTTGAAAGTTCAACCGCGTTTATCTCGAAAACTATGCATCCTACGAAAAAATTTGTAGGAACATTTTTTGGTTAGAAAGGCCCAAAAAATACAAAAAAATGTTTTCTTTTGCAAGAAATCGCTGTTATGTGATTCCTCAACTTCTTGGTTTATAACAATCTTATCGACATCCGGATCAACTGTTACCCAAAAAATTCGTGTTCTACAGGTCAAAATACATAAAAAAATCTTGGGTAAGTCCATCTGAATACAGGAGGCTGTTGTACCCCCCCTGGCGACAGGACTACGTAAGCTATCTTCCTATTAGAATCTATGGAAAATAATAAATTGAAAAATACAGATACAATTCTGAATGACCAACTTGAGACAAACAGCTCCCCACTCCTCAACTTCTTCAGTTAAAGACTTTAACAAGGCAAACCCATAGTAAACTAAATCACTTGAGAAAGGCACTCTGCCGAAACAGCTGTAGTCACATAGTTTTATAATAAATTTTTTGGAAATATCGAAAACAAAAGTTTTCAGGTTTTATTGTTAGATTTGATATTTAAATTTTTTGAGATATCTTTGGAATTTATTTTTATGGAAGTACTTTGATATTCGCGGCTACACACAAAAATTAATTATTACTTAAAGTCGTGTTATTAACCTTCATATTTTACAGTTGTCTCCCGACGCATATAAACAATCTCTTGCCAAGACTTGTCGTCACATGTGGCCCAATTTGCACGTTAATAAATTGGTGCAGTTCTCATTGGGAGGCCGCGACCATCATTCGCAATTACCCATTACCATTTCGGACTGATGTGATGTCTTATCTTTCATCGTCAGTACTTTCGTGGAGAATAATAGGTTGGCCATGCGGACGTAGGTGGCGCTACAGTGGCGCTTGTACGTTTTACGACAGTTGTTTATTACTGCGATTTGCTTATTTCAAAGTTAACAAATAAGAAGAGATACACTAACAAGGTAAACATCTGTCGTCGAATTAACATCTAGACGAAGTCATTTAGGTAATATACCAAAATAAAGGCAAAGCAATGTCTAACTGTCCAGTAGAATGTCTGATCAAAGACAAAGAAATCTATCAAAAGTGTGTAGTGGGTCACTATAAGAAACAATAAAAAATTCATATTTAGTGAAAGATATATGCGATAAAAATATCGTCAGTTGTAAGTTACATTTTGACACCAGAATATACAGGATTGGATACTTAAAAATTTTTCCAAAAAATGTTATCGTTTTTTTTTAATAACTTCGTTAATTTTTAAGATATCAGGTTCACCTAAAAACGGTTTGGAAGGTAATTCCAAAGGCTATTAAAACGCTTTGAAATTAATCTATTAGTCACCTTACTTTTTTAAAAATCAAAGATTAAATGGCCACGGTTACATGGTTCTCGCAGCAAAATTTAAGCTTTAAACTTTTCTATCTCGGTTATTGGCACCCTACAGAAATGGTAAAAAAAGTATAATATTTGATATATAAAAAACTAAAATTTGGTTATTTACCATTTTTTTACGTATTTTGAGTATTTTTATAGTTATTATCAAAAGAAAATGAAAATGACGATAATTTTCATTTCATTCATTAACTGTTGCAATATTCATTGGATTTTGTGAAAATGCTGAAACAAGTCGATTTTTATTTCAAAGGAGACATCTTTTTTTCATAGGCGAGCTAATACCTAAAATGACCAGGTACTGACCACGGCGAGGTGAATGGCTAATTTTGGTCATACTTTATGTTTTTGATGGTGCTGAAAACGAAAATGAGGTTTATTTTAAATTTTATGTGGGGGAAATCGTACTTAACTGATAGATATTTCAGAATCAAGCAAGATGATGCTTATTCTGAACTTAAAGAAATAAAAGCCGGAGTCCCCCAGGGTAGCGTATTGGGCCCGGTCCTATATCTCCTTTATACATGTGATCTACCAGAATTCGATAACTACTGTTTAGCTACCTTTGCCGACGACACCGCCATATTAGCAGTAGGTAAAGATAACGTAGAAACAGCCAATAAACTACAAAATGCGATAAGCAAATTCCAAAAATGGACTAAGACGTGGAAGATTACATTGAATGAAAGCAAATCAGTACATGTCGATTTCACTAATAAAAAAATTCTGTACGCACCAATAAAAATTAATGGACAAGACATTCCGTATGCCAACACAGCCAAATACCTGGGCTTAACCCTAGACACGAAGCTTCGCTGGAAAGCCCATGTAAAGAAAAAGAAGGAAGAATTAAATATTAAATATAAAAAATTGTACTGGCTACTGGGAAGATACTCAGGGTTGTCAACGTATAACAAGATGCTAATCTACAAACAAGTTATAAAACCAGTATGGACGTATGGTATCCAACTGTGGGGATGTACAAAAAAGACAAACTTGAAAATAATACAAACTTTTCAAAACAAAGTATTAAGGGGCATAGTTAACGCACCCTGGTACATCCGTAATGACGATATCCACAAGGATCTACGAATGGAGCCCGTCGACAAAGAAATCCGAAAACACGCAGAAAGTCATGAAAAAAGACTTCTTCTCCACGAAAATATTGAGGCCATCCAGCTCCTGGACAACTCAAACCAGAAAAGAAGACTGAAGAGGACCAAACCTCACGAGTTGGTGTAGTGTGCGACAAAGCTAATAGCGGAGCATTGCGCGACTAGTGTGCAAGCAACGTGTTGGTGTAGTGCGTGATAAAGTGAAAAGCAGAGCTTTGTGTGATAGTGCGCAATCAAAAAGTGCGCCAGTAATAACAAAGACAACTAAGAAGACATCAAAGGGTGACTCTTAGATATTAAGTAGTTAGTAAGATAGGATAGATAAAAAGTTACTCATTGGTCAAAGACCAGATTGTAGCACTTAGCAAATAAAAAATAAAAAAAAAAAAAAAAATGTGGGGGAACATTGCCAAAATCGCAATTTTACCCTAAAAATAAAAAAAAAATGAAATCACGTTTTTTGCGTTTACCTCGCTACAACTCTGTTCCATTTTAATATTTTTTCTGAAATTTTAAAGTATATAGTTCTAACCTTTCTGAAGACAATGGAACCTGCTTCAAGCTTTCAGTCTTATTCTAATAAAGGTTATGAGTTTTTTAAAGTAAAAGGTGAAGATTCGTGAATTGCAAAGTTTAATCGCAAAAGTTGAGTGACAAAATTTAAAATTTAGATTTTTAATCACGTATATGTTAAAATATAGAGTACAAATAAGTTTTTTGGAAAGTTTTAGATAAAAATGTTTTACAGAAAAAAAATCGTGCAACTTTTAATATTGACATTATAAATCCCCAAAATAACGCTTATTTTTCGAGATACTGACCATGGGTCGTGAATGGCTAATTTTGGTCTTACTTTATGGTGCTTAAAACGGGACATATATGGACAATGGACATACCCGCTATTGAATTGTGTTGTTTTGTTGTTAATTTTGTTTTGTGTTGTTAATTTTAGTGCTTTGGATATTTTTAATTAAATAAAGCTTCAAAGTAATGTTTTTATTTACAGCTTTTAAAAGAAAGGAGATATTTTGATAATTTAAAAAAACAAATTCTTCGGGATACCTCCAGGATAATACAAAAGGAGTGTGTAACAAAATCAGCCCTAAAATTTTTCCACAATATTTTTTAAATTTAGAAGAAAATACAACGCTTCCATTCACCCTCGTATAATGCCATCTAAGCAAAAAAAATTTCTTACTGGGATAATAACAAACGATATCAATACATGTATGTACCTACAAACTGATGCAAAAATCTTTAAAATCGGAGTACAAATAATAAAGTTATAAATTGTCAAACTTAATCAAAAATTTTGGGTGGCGGAATTTTGTGCCGGTGAGTGTAGAAACAAATTTAAAAAATTGAATATTCGCATTCGCATCCGCATTCGCGAACGTTCAAAAAATGACATTCGTTACATCACTACCACAAACCCTTAACTTGTAAGTAGGAATATTGTTCTCAATTCTCAAGCTATTTGCTTGTGACATCTTATGTAATTTAGTACTTTAGTTGGGAATACGCCACTCTTTTATACTAAATTTACAATCAATATGCAGTAGAAATAAACAAACCAAGACATGTTAAATGCTACTAGGAGCACTCCCGAATCATAATTTACAATGTATAAACTTTGGAAATCATGATTTGGGATTTACAATGTACAATGTATATGTTACCTCGTAATACGAGAGATGTCGCTGATTTGCGTCTCAAAAGGTGGGTTCATTGCATCGCGATGTTTTGCCTTAAAAGAGGCAGAATGTTTATATTCCCTTCAGAGTTGTGACTGCATAATCTTCACTGATGATGCATAAGGATGCTGAAATAGTTGCTATATGGAGATGGTAGTCCAACTCTGAATCGAATATAAACAAAACCTGCCTTGAACCCTTTTTAATCTTTTTCATTTTACTCAGTTTTTGAGTATTTAGAAACTGTCTTTCGGTCCTTTTCCTAGACAAAGAGAAGGTAAATGCGTGGCCTAAGTGTCCTCTATTTGCTTTCTCCTATTTTCGTCGTCTCTACGTGATTATATATTGTAAAATCCGGAGATATGGGATGCAGCCAGAAAGCAGTTTATTAACGAAAAGTCTTAGATTTAAAATATTGTTTATTATATTTTTATTTCAATTATTCTAATTGTTTAAAAAGTAGTAAACTTTGTATCTGGGGCTTTTCGTTGTTTTCCTCGTAAGTATATGTTACCGTTAAAACCCGATTTCAGTTAAAACCCGAATTTACTAGGAAAAACTAGTTTTAACTGTGCGCTTTAGACAATTCTAGTTTTAACTAGTCAAAAGTACATTTGACTGCTAAAATCAGTTAAAACTAGAAATCCCGAACAAATTTCAATATTGCGTACCTGCTGAAGACATTTTTGACATAATTGAAGCAGCCCACGTTGCTATTGATTATGGAGGTTGACAGGTTGAAGACTAAAACCGTCAGAAAATACGCAAATGTAACAATAATTGATATCGCACCCTCAGTGCAAGACTGCAGTAAGTCAAAATAAGTAAGTTTCGAGATAAAGACGATTTTGTTTATCTTTGCGCCTTTATCGCTGTGCTAATGTCGGTGTGAGAGTTGTAATATTTAGCATTAGGTTGAGCATTCGAAAGTTACTAAAGTTTACACGGGATAGACATGCATGTTTACAAGCGAATGGCATGATTTCTTCATTTTCATAAAATTTTTGACTTACAACAGTTTTGCACTGAGGGTGCGATATGTTCAATAATTTTATATCAATGTGTGAAACCTGCCAACGGAAGAAGAGTAAAGGGGAGAGGGGTTTTGTGTCGAAACCTATATTGCATGCAGAAATGAATAGTCGCTGTTAAGTAGATTTAATCTATATACCATCACAAGAGGATCACGGCTACAAGTTTATGGTTTATCAAGACCATTTAACAAAATTTGTTTTGTTGAGACCATTACAACATAAGATTGCGAAAGAAGTTGCTTATCAATTAACGGATATTATATTCTTGACTTTTGGCGCACCATGCATTTGGCCGAGAGTTCGGTAATGCAGTTATAAAAATGAGGTAATATCATACTGGCCTGAGGCAAAATTAGTTCCATGGAAAACCAAGGCACAGCCAGAGGCAAGGTTCAGTCGAGCGAGCTAACCAAGACATCAAGAAAATGTTAGCAGCCTGGATGCAAGACAATAACACAACAACGTGGTCAAAAGGACTTGCGTTTTTACTTTTACGATCTTGTCCAGTATTTTACGTTTTAGAGAAATTATTTGCAAACAACAGGTGCAGTGTAGCAAATTATTTACCAAATTTAAGGTGAATCTGGAAATTACTGAAAAGTTTAGTAAAAACTAGTTTTGACTAAAATATGCTTAGTCTCAACTAGAATTAACTGAAAATATTTGATAGTACTAGTTTTCACTAGTTAAAACTAGAACTGTCTAAAGCCCACAGTTAAAACTAGTTTTTCTTAGTAAATTCAGGAGTACTCCTAGTAGTATTTAACGTGTCTTCGTATTTTTATTTCTACATACTTTCTACTGCATCTTGATTGATCTACAGTATAGTTTCAAATTTAGTTTATTTGACGTTTAGATTTTGACTTCGGATTTCCTCTTCTACGGCGCGCAGCGTACATATTCTTATCGTAACTCGATGTTTTTCGCCCTCACCCCCCCCCCCCCCCCCCCCGACATCTTTCCGGGAGTTGTTGGTCCCAAAATTGACATTCTCTCATTTTCGTCCCTGACGACTGTACTGTACTACCATATTTAGAGAATTTATTATTTCTAAAATATATTTAAGTGTAGTCTCTCAAATATCATATGTCCATTATTAAACATTGTATTATGATGATACCCATTTCTTATCCCATATATTATGATAATTTTCCATAGTTTACATGTTTTATTCAAACTTTCAAACCACTTAGAAAGCAATTATAGTATTTTAATATCACCCACAGCTTGAATATCTGTACAATTCAGAAGAAAAAGAATATCACCCACATAAGAATTATGATTTTTTCAGACCATCTGTTCCGCTAGTGATTTTAGGGCTCGATACACAGATCTTCTTTCGAGGAAATTACGGTGTTGCGAAGGAGTTTTTGATGTGTGGAGGATGGAGGATGGCATGGTGCGTTGTTAAAGATGATTTTAGGTGTGAAGTAACGTCACGTAGGTAGGACGCGAAGAGATTAACAGTCGCAAGAAAAGAAAAATTTTAAGTTCTATTTATACTCGGCGAATCGTCGCAGTGATTTATACTTTTACTATTGCTGTACTGTTTGCACACGTTTATATCGGCAGAACAGATTATAACAGGAAGTTGAATAGAAATACACTGCCCGACTACCCACAAAATGGGTCATTTTTGTTGTCTCTAATTTCCTAAACAGTCCGATTTAACAGGAAACAGTAGCGATCAACAGGTAGCGAAAACGCGTTCCAAGATTGCGGCTGTAATTTTGAATATTTTTCGAGATATTTGATCAATTTGAAAAATATATTAATATGTGGAAATTACTCTGTAATTAAATGCAATATTAAAAAAACGAGCCTGTAGCGCCATTAAGAAGAACAAAAAAAACACTTTCTTCAAATAAACTTTTTTATCCGATGCCTAGATTTTGTGTCATTTTGGAACTACCAATGAAAATTAAAATGGATGGAGGATAAATGCAAGGAATTAGAAAAGTTGAATGAAAAACGTGATACATTTAATATATTTAAAAAGTTCGAGAAGTAGCTGGTCTTTATCATAAGAAAACTCCACATACTATAACCGATTCGTCGGGAAAAATGATAATAGACGAACACGAAATTCGAACTACCTGGTATAATTATATAAGTGAAATATATAATTATGATAGACCCGAAGAACTGGAAACTTTAGATGAAGGTGAAGGACCAGAAATACTAAAATCAAAAATACTACATGCTATAAAGTTGGCAAAAAACAAGAAAGCAGTTGGTGTGCCAACAAAAAATGAGGAAAACCCTACCAAAAAAACAACGTCCGAAAAACTGTAGCGATTATAGAATGATAAGCCTTATGAGCCACACTTTGAAAATCTTTCTACGTATCATCCACAGTAGAATCAGAGATAAATGTGAAGAAGCTCAGGATGAAACACAATTTGGCTTCAGAAATGAACTGGGAACCCGGGACTCACTCTTTGCACTAAATATATTATTGCAGAAATGCCGAGATCAAAGGAAAGACGTCTTTGCTGTATTTATTGACTTGAGAAGGCCTTTGATCGAGTACAATATCACAAATTAATTAAAATATTAAAGGATAAAGGAGTTGATAGTCAAGATGTACGAATCATAGAAAAATTATACTGGCGTCAAACAGCGACAGCTTGCATAAATGGAAAATCAACAGAAATATGCAAAATACAAAGAGGTGTTAGACAGGGTTGTATTCTGTCCCCACTGTTATTCAATTTATATTCAGATAGAATATTTAAGGAAGCGCTGCATAATTTGGAATGGGGTGTGAGAGTTAATGGAATTCTGATAAATATAATCAGATATAAATGTAAAGACTGAAATAGTTTTGTACACACTTATGACAACAGGTGAACAGGGAAAAGTGTACTTTTGAAGTGTGTAAAACAAATAATTCCTAGCTGAGCGCTTTCGGCTTATAAAGCCATCTTCGGAGCTATGCTACAATAGAAAGGTCTCTAATGAATAATTGATCTTAGAATTCAAAAGTTTAACTTACGTCAAAAGGTTCAAAATACCACTATGAAGAGAGATGGATCCCATGTACGATACAAAAAATACTTCTATTATTTGTGCAGTTTTTTTAATGATAGAAAAAATATAGAAAAAAACCTTGTCTGTCTGTTGAAAAAAGGTGGTCAATTCTTAGTCGGAAAAGTTGAAAAAACATATATATTACAAGCACAAAGGACTTTCACGAAAAACTACATTACATATAACAAAAATTTGATCATGGTAAGGTCAAGAGACCTTACCATCTGATGTGTGCTGTGTCATTATGAAGCACGGCGGAATAGCAGCATGTAGTCTGGTGGCTTTTAATGACAGCTGACATAGATAGTGTGTGCTGGTAAAGGTACTTTCATCTTTTCTCATAACAAGTGACAGTTGACATATGACATTTTAGCAGTCGAATTGAACGTTTTTTGAAACGACAGTTTTTTGAAGGATAACTTGTCAACTGATTTATCTTGGACCTTAAGTCTTCTTTTTCAATAATATGTATTTCATTATAATTTAAAAAAACTAGATTTATGTAACTACAGACCATGTTGAAAAGTTGTTCAATTCGATTGCTAAAATGTCATATGTCAACTGTCACTTGTTATGAGAAAAGATGAAAGTACCTTTACCAGCACACACTATCTATGTCAGCTGTCATTAAAATCCACCAGGCTACATGCTGCCATTCCGCCATTCTTCATACTGACACAGCACACATCAGATGGTAAGGTCTCTTGACCTTACCATGATCAAATTTTTGTTATATGTAATGTAGTTTTTCGTGAAAGTCGTGAAATGGTTTTTTCAACTTTTCCGACTAAGAATTGACCACCTTTTTTCAACAGACAGACAAGGTTTTTTTCTATATTTTTTCCATCATTAAAAAAACTGCACAAGTAATAAAAGTATTTTTTGTATATCGTACATGGGATCCATCTCTCTTCATAGTGGTATTTTGAACCTTTTGACGTAAGTTAAACTTTTGAATTCTAAGATCAATTATTCATTATGGCTTTATAAGCCGAAAGAGGTCAGCTAGGAATTATTTGTTTTACACACTTCAAAAGTACACTTTTCCCTGTTCACCTGCCTATAATCAGATATGCAGACGATACAGTTATTTTAAGTCATGATATGAATAGATTACAACACCTTTTAAATGCCATTGACACAGTGGGAAGAGAGTTTGGCCTAAACATAAACTGTTCAAAAACAAAATACATGGTATTTAGCCGTTTGGCCCATCAAGGTTCACGGTTATATGTTGATGGTGAAATAATTCAAAGAGTACCCAGTTTTAAATATTTTGGTTGCCATATTACTGAACAACTAGATCCAGATAAAGACATAAAATGTAGAATCGAGATAGCCCGCACGACATTTTTAAAAATGAGGTCATTCTTCTGTAATGATAACTTGCAATTTCAACTTTGAAAGCACATGATTAAATGTTACATTTGGTCAGTCCTCTTGTATGATGTCGAAGCATGGACATTAAAAAATCCACCATTAATCGTTTAGATGCCTTTGAAATGTGGATGCACAGACGTACACTGAAAATACCATGGACGGCTATGATGACAAATGTGGCAGTCCTTAAGAGAGCAAATGCTGCCCACGAGCTGCTTGATAACATCAAATATAGAAAGATGGCCTATTTTGGACACGTAGTAAGGGGAGGCCGGTATAATATTCTTCAACTTATTATGATGGGTAAAATCGAAGGACGAAGTCGAAGACGCAATCGAAGAAGAAGTTATAATTAGACCTAGATCCAGCGTACCAAAAAAAAGTTTATTAATAGCAAGCTGAAAATTTATTAATAGCTTAACGGTGTCAGGGACAGCTAACACTGGAACAGGGGAAGTTTTAATTTAACAGGTTAAAAATTTGGAACGTCAGACTACGAAAACGTTACATGTATTTTGTCGGACAGAACTTCCAATTGATTTGTTACCATTTCATTAAACTCTCATGCAAAAATCAGACTGGTGTTTATCACCAACTGGGCATTTTAATGAGTGGAACACAAAGAACATGTCAAATGACAGGAATCATGTTATAGCTAGTAATAGCAGTCTGATTTTGGCAGGAGAGTTTAATGAAAGGATAACAAATCAATGAAATGTTCTGTCCGACAAAATATACATGGGATGTTTTCGTAATCTGACGTTACAAATTTTTAAACTGTTCCACAATTAAAACTGCCCCTGTTCCAGTGTTCCCATACATCAAAGTTTGTCCGACGAGATACCGTTAAGCTATTAACAAATTTTCAGCTTGCTGCTAATCAACTTTTTTTTTGTACGCGGGATCCAGGCCTAAATATACAATATTATACAATAACTAATATCATTTGCAGCATTCGACTCAGCCAGCGCAGCGTGTCGAAATACTTTAAATGTCACAAATAATGTCATTAGTTCGACTATTGATATTTTAATATCTCTGTCAGTTCTCGCGTTTTGAGGTAATTTTTATGTAAAGTACGTCCCCCGTGGACATCATCGCCAGATGGTCGCTGCAGTCGCGGCTACTTCTCTCGCAAGTACTAAGTGAAGCGTGGGTGCTGTTCTAGGTGCACGAGAGGCCCCCACGTTAACGACCATGTGGGCACGCGACGAAATCTCTCGTGGTTACCTTTGCGTGGAGACTCCTCGCCGATGATGCCTTCGTCGGTTGGCTGACTCTGACTGGTTGCTTTCTTTGTCGAAGAGATTTCACCTTTGACCCAGATGTTTCCGTTTTTATGATTTTGGGGGCGGATGATGCTGTTGACCTCTCATCTTCGAGTTTAATGTGTTGCTGAGATTGTAATTCAGACGAAAATGTAGCTATTATTCTAGCTGGTATATAATGTAGTGTAGTACAGGTGTGGTTATTCTTAGAACGAGACGAGAAAGTAGATCTAGTGAACTTACAAAGAAATAGAAAACTTCGAATGTAAAGTGGTAAAATTTATTCAATTTTTTTTCATCCATCCAAATGGATTACAATTTTTCATTCAGAACGTTTTCTGTCTAGTGAGACCATCATCAGTGAACATTCTTTTAGTAGTTGAAACTAGCCCACATTTTGGTCAATAAAACTTTTGAGTTACATGTTTAAAATAATAAATTGTAAAATTGATATGACACCGTTGGTCTGTATCACTCGCCGGGCGAACTGCCCTTTTTTCGAACAGGGCCGACGACGTTCCCTTAAAGTGAATCCTTAAACATCGACCTACGTCGAACCGCTTTACCAGCTTTACGTACCATCAACCAGCGTTACGTACATGTTTAGGTGCTATGAAGACCACACCAATTCAACCCTTGTATTTGAAAGCCTTGGAACCACCTCTAAATATCAGACGACACCTCCTGACCGAAAAATTTCTGGTAAAGGCATATATGAAAAATCAATCCTTATACACAAAGCTAATCTTTCTGAATTGCTATGATTTGTTTACTAAATATGTACTGGGAAAAAAAGAAATCGCCTTTAGTCTGCGAAGCTCTGCAACATAATATGGAAGCATTAAAAGAGATAGATAAAGCTACGTATACACTTCAAAACATCTCATATGCAACATATTGTTCAAATACAGATATCTTGGTATTACCAAAATATAGTGACAATATACACATAAATAGAAAGATTACATTCACTCAATATTATCAGAATTCGAAAACTCCGTCGTTATATATACCGATGCTCCCAAATCATCAAACAGCACTGGATGCGCTTTTTTTGTCCCGTTGCTTGTAACGAATAGAACACACATTTAAGTTGAACTCCCAGACCTCTATTTTTACAGCAGAAGCTCTTGAAATATATGAGGCCTTACTTTATGCAACAAAAAGTAACTCGGACCATATAGTGATATTATCAGATTCTTTATCAGTTTTGACCTCTATTGGGAAACCGGGATTGCCAAATACGTACAGTTGCCCTTATATTTACAAAATTAAGGATATCAAACAAAAGTTAGTAACAAGGGGCAAAAATGTACTCTTTGTTTGGATTAAGGCACATATAGGTTTGGAAAATAATGAATATGTAGACCAATTTGCAAAAGAAAGTATTTTATCTCACAATAAAACACTGAAAACTTTTGTTTTCTAAACTTCCACAAAATTTATTATAATAAATTTTATGGAAATATAGAAAACAAAAGTTTTCAGTGTTTTATTGTGAGATGAAATCAATTAACGGTCGAATCCATCAATTATAGAAAGTATTTTGTCTGGCAGAGAAACTTAGAAATGATGGTAGAATTCTTCAATTTTCTGCTCATCGGCGTCAGCAGTGGAAGCATAAACTTGAATGGTATTTATATTTATATTTACAAGTTTAGCATTCAGCTGTATTAAAATTACTCTGTCTGACATTGGGATGAAGTTAGTGACATACTTACTAATATGCTGTTTCATAATTATTGATACTCCGTTTTTATGCATATGGTCTTGGTTTCCAGAAAAATAAATGGTGTGTGTTTGGCCATCTTGTTTCACTGACTCCCATAATAATAATATTTAATTTGTCCATTTCAGAGAGTAGATTTCTCAGCTTACCGGCTTGAAAAAACAGATGAACCTAAAACAGTTTCGAGCTAAATGGCTCGCACTGTATATTGTTACGCCTGTTTTAATTGTACCCTTCGGATATTATTTTATACTCGATATATTATAATAATGCACAATACCTCGACGATATATTATGTTTCCTTTTTATCATAATGTTTTATCGAATGAAACACAATTCACACTCTCGCTTTGTGGGCGTTAATATGAGTTTCATGGTCCGTGGACCGCATTCCGCCATTTTGTACGGCTGTCCTCCCCTACTAGAACGTAAAAAATGATTTATTTATAAATGATCTACGTTATAGAATAATCATTCAAAAGTCACAAGTCGTTCAAAATATGTTTATTGTGTGACTAGTATCAATAGACTAGAGTCAATAATTTGAATCATCTAAAATCTAAACATTTCTTTCTCTTTTTTGTCCATTTTTGCTAAAAGATGTTTGCGCCAAAACACCTTTATACAGGGTGATTTATTAGTAAGGTAAAGCTCAATAGCTCCGCTATAGTAATAGATAGCAATAAAAGTTAATAACACAAATTTTAGCCACCTTTGAGCTTCACATTACAAAATTAGTTAGAATGTTACAGGGTGTTCGATAACACACTGGCAGACCAAATTTATGTTTTTTTAAATGGAACACTCTATATTTTATTTTATATTCGAAATCCTGTTAACTCCTCCATCACAAAAATATAAAGGTTTGTTATGTTATACAGGGTATTTACAAAGTTATAACCAATTTTGTATGAAAATGAAAATCGTAACAAGTTCAACTCCCTGTATAAATAAACATAAGCACAACAGCAACGGTTTATTAATGCCATATTTTTTATTTATTGTCAAAATTTTTAAGAATTATTGATATTGCTAATTGTCCTTCACATTACATTTCGAACATTTGTACTAATGGTAGTGGCATTTTCTGGCCGCTGATCACAGTTTAAAGAAGAAGAATAAGAAAAAAAGAAGATATTAGGCTTCTTGACACGTGACGTGCGCACATCACTGTTTTTTTCTGTGCGCGGCTGATCACACGCGTGTTCGAAATAATTTTATGAAAATTGTTAAAAAGCGTTTAAGATGCCAAAAAGGTCATCAAAGAGTGATTGTTTATCCCGAAAGCGGCGGAAATATGAAGAGTTGCAACAGAAATTGGTAAAGTTGAGAGGGAAATGGATGAAAAGGACTCAGGTATTTATATGATATTTTTTTTTTATTTTCTTATGGTAGTTAAATTAAATTTAGCGTGAATAAATAGAGCTATATTTATTAATTATTTACAAAGTGACAATTTTAATCAAATTCAAACATGGAGTCTTTTATTTTGTTGTTATCAATATATTTTTCTGTTGCCATAGTATCTGTTTTTTCGCCATCTTCCTGTTCAAATATAAAACAGGCACTATGTTGCCGGACTGCACTGGTTTTCCTATTAATGTTTATTTCGTAGAAAATGGGTTAACATAAATGACATGCAAAATCGTCACATTTTGCAAAGAAAAATTATATTGTTTGTCTCAATAAGGGTGCCTTAAGGTAGCCCAAAGTAATACAGACTAAATAATTAAGGATATAACAATAAATCAGAGGGTACTTTTAAGTTGCCCAGAAAATCTTTATGATTATTTGACCTGCTTCTATTATTTCTCAGAGGCACTTTATAGTAGCCCAGAAGTATAGAATTGAATATATTTTTATTTAACTAATTTTACACATTTTACTTCGAATTTACATCACAAGAATAGCAAGTTACTTACACAAAATTTGTGTTTGGCTTGTCTTCAAACAATAATACTATGGGAGCGGGTATTTTTTAATAGCCCAGAAAATCTTTATGATTTATTTGAGATGCTCCTTTTCTCAGAGGTATTTTAGAATTTAAAATAGAATACATAATATTTATTTAAATATTTTTTTGTACATTTTACCTTGATTTCACTTTTCAAGCGTAGCAAGTTTACTTACACTAAATTTTTGTTTGGTTTTGTCAAAATATTAAAAATAATATTACAGAAACCATTGTGGAGGTGCATAGCCCGTCAGTTTTACTAAATAATACAGAAAATGAGATCCAATGCAATTTGAGCATAATTGAAGATTTTGTAACAACCAGCTACCAGCAACCTGCTACAACCAGCAGTACTTATTGAGGAGTCGCAACAGCAGACAGAAGATTTTTTCATTGGAGAGGTACCTACACAAAAAGAATCTATTTCTCTAAATATGATTAACTTTGGGGAAGACCCATTAAAAACTAACCTTAATGCTTCTGAAATGTTGCCAGATGTAGCAAAAAGGCTAAACTATTCTCTTTCCAAAGGCTTAGACAAAAGTATTGTGGGTAAACTTACAGAAAAATTCTTAACTGCTACAAACTGCGAAAGACTTTGGCCACCTCATTTGAATTCTGAGATTTTATCTGCCATAAAAGATAAAAATAAAATTAGGGAAGATAAATACTTGCAAACTATGCAAACAATTTTAGCTGCAATTATTATGTCCCTTTATAAAGAGGTCGAATTAGGATTAAACGAAAAAAGGAATATCGAAACAATTGCCAATTCCATAAACTTCAATATAGAAGTGTTTTATAAGATGTCCTTGCACAGAAGATTTTTTGCTCAGTTCTTCATTAAATTTAAAATTTAAAAAATTGTTAGACGAGCAACCTATAGATAAATATTTATTTGGGGAGAATTTGACTGAAATGTTGAAAGAAAGCAAAGATACAAGATCAGCACCTTTTCAAGTCAGCTCTATAATGAAGCCCCAAAAAGCCACTTTTTATCCGAAGACTGCGCCACAACGCCAAGCTGTTTTTTCCACTCAACATCCAACAAGAGTTCTTCCAGAATCTAACAACTTCAATCAGCAGAGTTTAAACTTCAATCCAGCCTCGAACAGACCAAGATTTCGACAAAGCCAGTACCCAAATCATCCTCAACCAACATCGAGATACAAACAGTCGAGCAGACAACAGCACCAAAACCCAACCAGAACAACCAGGAGGTCATACTAAAGGTAAATAAAAAATCAGCAGGAAATGTGGCTAATTATTTTAAAAACCGGAAAAAGATTACCTCAGACAACAAAGTTTTAAGTTGGGTCCAAGGTTTTAATATTTTATTTAAAACAACACCGTCTCAAGAGAGAGCACCAAAAGTTTTTCATAGACCCAAATGGGTCGTATGATTTAGCTATAAAGCAATTACTTGATAAGGGAGCTATTTCTCCTTCTTCACATACAAGAGAGTAATTTCTTTCTTCATATTTTCTAGTGCCCAAAAAGAACGGAAGTCATAGATTTATTTTAAATTTAAAACACGTAAATTGCTTTATAGAAGCCCCACATTTTAAGTTCGAAAACTATAAGTCAGTTCTCAAGCTCATTTTCAAGGGTTGTGTTATGGCAAAAGTAGATTTACAAGATGCCTATTTTGCTATTCCTCTTCATGAAAATTAAAAAAAATATATATTTAAAATTTGAGTACAAAAATATTCTATATCATTTCAACAGCTTACCATTTGGTTTGAATATCTCGCCTTTTATATTTACGAAAACCTTAAAACCAGCCTTAAACAATCTAAGAACAAGAAGCTTTACTTCTGTCATTTTTTTAGATGACACTTTACTGATTTCAAAATCATATTTAGAATTTAAAGAAAATATTGTTGAAACTTGTTCTGTTTTTCCGCCTGGGATTTACTATAAATAAAGAAAAAAAGTATACTTTCACCCACACAAATTATAACTTTTCTTGGTTTTACGTTTGATTCTAATAAAGTGATATATTTTTCACCTGCTGACAAAAAAGAAAAAATAATTAGTAGTATTCAGACCATCAAAAATAAAAGTACATAATATGATAAGATCATTTGCAGCTTTAATCGGTCAGTTGGTAGCAGTTTGTCCTTCAGTTAAATATGGAAAATTATACTTAAAAAATTTAGAAAAAGAAAAGTGGCTTGCTCTTTCTAAAACTAATAGTTTTAACAAAAAAATGACCATACCTAAATACTTGTAAAACGATTTCAATTGGTGGTTACATAACATACCAATTAGTGAACAAAATATAAAAGAATCTAATTATGTACTTGAAATATTTTGTGATGCATCTCTTTTAGCATGGGGAGCATGCTGTAATGATAATAAAACTCATGGTTTTTGGAATTATGAACAGCGAGAACTACATATAAATGTACTTGAGTTATTGGCAGCATATATTGACTTGAAATACTTTTCCAAGGAATATAGGAATTGTAATATTTTGCTAAGAATAGATAACACAACAGCTGTATCTTGTATTAACAAGATGGGGAGTGTGCAATACTCTAATCTTAACATCATTTGCAGAGAAATTTGGCAATACTGTGAAAATAGAAATTTAAAAATAATAATATATAATTTATAATTTATAAATAATAATAAAATTTGCATCTTATATCAGTACAAAAGAAAATATTATTGCTGATTCAGAGTCAAGATCTTTGAAAATAGGAACAGAGTATTCTTTAAGTGATAATTGTGCTAATATAATTTTAAGCAGCTTCATATTCCAGAAATCGATTTGTTTGCCACATATCTTAACAAAAAATATGCAAGGTATGTCCTGACCCCGAATCGGAGAAAGTTGATGCCTTCACTCTAAATTGGCATGGATTAAAATTTTATGCTTTTCCACTCCACCTTTTGCTATTATTCCAAGAGTTTTAGAAAAAATCATATGTGACAAAGCAGTAGGAATTGTGGCAGTAGCAGAATGGCCAAATCAGCCCTGGTAACCAACCTTTAATAAACTGATATCAGGCAAAAAGATAATTTTAGGACCTGATAAAAATTTAATTTTGAACCCTTTTAGGCTTCCATATCCGGGACACCAACATCTTACCCTGACTATCGCATGTTTGTCAGGCAATCTTTTTTAAGAAAAGGTATTCCTGAGCATTCCATCGCAATTATGATTGCATCTATTACAACAAAAACACTAAATTTATTAAATACAGTTTTCAAGAGATGGTGGAGGTATAGTATAGAAAAAATATGGGGACTTTTGCCTATGAATTATCAAATATTATTAATTTTATTAAATATATCGTAGATCAGGATTATACATATAGATAAACATTCAATAAATATACCAGAAAATCATAAAATCATGTTTAAAAAATTTTACAAAGGTATATATAATCTCAAACCTTCATTGCCCAAATATCAATTTACTTGGGACCTTCAACCAGTATTATTTTATTTAGAAACATTAATTCCTCTCACAGGTCTTTCCTTGAAAGAACTTACTTACAAACTTGTAATGTTGATTGCTCTGACTACAGCTCACAGGTTGCAAACCCTATCCCTAATAAAAATTCAAAATATTTTCATGGATCAAAATAAAATTGCGATTTTGATACCAGATAGGATAAAGACTTCTTCGAAAATTAAAAATCAACCTATTTTAAGATTTCTCTATTTTAAAGAAAAACCACAGTTGTATGTAGCATCGACTTTATGTCACTATTTAGAGATTTCTAAAAACATTCGTCCTCAATCAGAGGACAAGTTGTTTATAACAATAAAAAAACCATATAAAGCAGCATCTACGCAGACTTTGAGTAGATGGCTAAAAGATGTTTTAAAATTATGTAACATAGACACCAATATTTTTAAAGGGTATAGTGTTAGACAAGCATCTACGTCAGCAGGAGCTAGGGCTGGATTAAATATAGAAACTATTAGAGAGACGGCGGGATGGACAGAAAATTCTCAAGTATTTAATATTTTTTATAATAAACCTCTAGCAAAAGATTACGGACTCTTTGCAAAAACGATATTGTCTGTTTAGTCCATGTATGCTTCTGCGTTTGTTTATTGTTTGTTATACGTTTGTAATTATATGTTTATGTTATTATTATTACATAAGAACATTAATTTTCTTATTATTTACAAACATTACTCTTAATTGTTCTAATATATTCTCTCTTTTTTTGTAAAGTTCCTAATAAAAAAAAATGTAAAGTATCGATTTTTGGATTGCAATGTAGTTTTGTTAATTTATCGCACAATATTGCTTAATCTTTCAACAGCCTACCATTAGTACAAATGTTCGAAATGTAATGTGAAGGACAATTAATTGATTGGTTGACTTACCTGTTAAGGAAGGACAATCGTAATTGTCCTATCTTACATTTCGAACATTTGTACGCTCCCTCCCTTTGATTCTTTCGAACCCACCCGTTTTTGTGCGATCAAAATAAAAAAAAAACAGTGATGTGTGCACGTCACGTGTCAAGAAGCCTAATATCTTCTTTTTTTCTTATTCTTCTTCTTTAAACTGTGATCAGCGGCCAGAAAATGCCACTACCATTAGTACAAATGTTCGAAATGTAAGATAGGACAATTATGATTGTCCTTCCTTAACAGGTAAGTGAACCAATCAATTAATTTTCTCTATATCAAATACAGGGTGACTCAAAACGCAAGTAGATTATTTTCTCAGTAATGTTAAATGAAACACCCTGTATTTTATATCAATATTAAAAAGTAACATTAACGTACTTTAATTTTTATATAACATTCCCTATGCCCAAATTTATTAGTTTTCGAGATATTTTCATTTTTCAGAGCAAATTATTTTAGGTGTTTAAATTTATCTAAATTTTAAGTAAGCCATGACTGAATTGACAATTAAAGATTACCGATTATCAATCCGGTAATCAATGTAACACTGTAGCAAATAAAGAAATAAAAATAATTTATTAGTAATACATTTTACAAACAAAAACACAACCACTACATGCAACATTTTTGAAACAATTAAAAACTATCTTTTTATGTAAATGCAACAAATAAACAAAGAAAATTACTATAGCGCAGCTATTGAGCTTTACCCTACTAATCAATCACCCTGTAGATGATCCCAAACCCTTTTTCAGTGCGTCATTAATTTTGACGTCGTATAGGATTTTATAAATGTCACAAACCATTACATGACATTTTATTTACATTTACATCTGACATTTGTCAGAATATTTATATTTATGTAAACATCAATATTTTTACAAATATTTGCCAGAATATTAATATTTAAAAGATTTTAATGTAAAAATAAATAAATATAAAATAAAATTTCACTATATGTCATATGTACAATGTCCGAATATACCAATGACATAAAATATTTATATTTACGTCGCTGAAAAATACTAACCTAGAAATTACAATTGTCATTTTACCCTATGATCTTGTGGCAATACTTTCACAATCGATTACTTTTGTGTCAAATTATTTTTATTTGTATCATTGATTGGTTACCTATTTAGAGTATTGTAATCGCCAATCAATTACATATACATATAGGAATCATCTGATATTTCTTACTATTCCGTGCGAATTTAAAAAACGAACACACGAAGTCAAACAATATTTATTTTAAAGCAATTTAATAATAAATACGTATCAATTAAATAAAACAATAAAGTATTTAACAAACAAATTGAAAGTAGTTGTTTTAAAGTCAATAGCATAAAAAATTTCAATGTAAAACGAATACTGTTTAACTTGTTTTTATTTATTTTTTTTTGTCCTTTGTGGTAGCCAGTGTTATCACCTTTAGTCCTTATGCAAGCTTCAGTTTGCGTGAGCATACTCCTAATCAAATTATCAACATTTTGTTGTGGTAGCAATCCTTTAAAAGCAGCTTGTACTAGCCGTGCGGTGTTTTGTGGATTATCCCGGCAAGCTCTAATTTTTCTTTTACGCATATCCCACAATTACTCTGTAGGATTAAGCTCGGGTGAGCAAGCATGCCACTCCAAACAAGGGATACCTTCTGCTTCAATGATGTCTGTAGTCACTCTAATGGTATGTAGAGGTCCATTATCATGCAATAAAATTAAATTTTCTCCTGTTGCACCTCTCCAGAGCCTGACTACAGGTTATCAACATACCTGTAAGCAGTTAAAGTTGATTGGATGAAAATTGAAAAAAGTTTTTTTACGGATCACAATTCCTCTCCAGAACATTACACTTCCCCTTGTATATTTGTGAACAGATCTGACAGTTTTCGTTCTTGCTTGTCTTCCTCGACCTCTAAGTACACGATTTCGTGAGTCATCTGATTTTCCATCTGATTACATTAAATCCTGACTGTTTTTGAAAATAGCACATTTTGTCAATTCCCAATGTTCCAGTTTTAGTGGTGAAAACACCAATTTAGGCGATGAATCTTGTGCTGCCTGGATAACTCGGGAACCCATAACTGTCTCCTGCTGTATACTTCTTGGTACGAACTCTTCTTCTTATAGTTTCAACTGAAACAGTTACACCTGTAGCTTCCAAAAGCTGCCTTTGGAGCTGCAGGTGAGAAATGGTTGGGTGTCTTCCACCTGATTGGACAATTAAACGATCGTGGAGAGCCGTTATTACTTTTGGCGACTTTCCCTTGCTTTATTTTTTAGCTTTCCTAGTTCCTGTTACCTAGCATATGTTTTGGACAGAACGCCCTGTATTACGCCTAGCTTTGCAGCTATGTCCATCTGAGAACATTACTTTCTCCACAATACCAATAATCTTTCCTCGTTTTAAGTTGTATAACCCCACATGATGGATATTTTCGTTTTTGGACGCAAAAGTTAGTTTATTTATTTTCGTTCAACTTGCAACTCAAGCAAATAATCTATACCGTACCGGGCTGTACTATCCGATTGTCTTATATATTTGTTTATTTTCAATAAAAACCTTTAATCTTCGCAACAATAACAAGTTGTATAAGTATAAGTCGTTTTAATATGCAAATGCCCGTCAAGTAATACAAAATTTTGTTATTCATTGGGATAAATAATAAAATATAGTTATTTATTGTGTTCATTCTTCGTAGCAGCTATTTCTCAAATAATTTTTGAGAACACTTATCGCAAATGATTATAAATAAAAATCGATAAAAAAAAGCATTCAAAGATATTTCTTAAAGCTTTCTGTTGAATCCGGAAAGATAATATAAAACATTTAAGATACACTCTGCTCTTCATAAAGCCATTTTTTTGCTTTCTGACAAATTAATTTAGGCCTAAACGTTCATTTAGTAAAAATTAATTAAAGAACTCATTAATTATAAAAATGCGACCACCCAATTAGTTAAACTTGTTCCCCGAAAACAAAACAAGAAGACAAAACGAAATTTTAATGTCATTTAATATGCGGCAATAGATGTAAAACACGTTACCAAACACGAGAAAACAAGAGGAAAAAAGCAAAAAAAAGGGAACTCTTTGAAATGCTGCCTTTCGCGGTTTTAGGCCAATCCCAGAGACAACTTCGTAATAAGTAACAAATATGGGAATTAAGTCTACACGATTATACTATACAATTAATAAAACAATATTAGGATAAATATGTAAAAAATGGAAGTCAAAAGAAAAATTCACAATACTATAACAGTGCCAATAATAATATATGCATGCGAAAACTGGTCAATTAAGTTCAATCATGAATGAAAAATCAAAATCAAAATGAAACATTTGACAAAAATGAGCGGAAAACCAAACTGGGACAGGAAAAGAAATGAAGATCTCGGGTCAATTGCAAAGCAGAAACCTATTACTGAGTATATTAAACAAAAGCAAATATTCTGGATCGGACATATTAATAGAGTGAAACTAGAAGTAATTACAAGGCAACCGTTAGAATTAGAAAGTAAAAGAAGAAGGGAGAAGGGAAACACACAGAAAGAAATGGATAGGTCAGTTAGAAGAAATAGGAAAAAATAAAGGGAAAAGTAGTGAAGAATTAAAGACGATAGCAAACATAGAAATGCATGGAAAATGGATAAAGGAAGAAGCGGAATCCTAATCCGACGCCTGAAAGGGCAAAAGGATATGAGAAGAAGTAGAAGGTATTGTATCCATAAAAAATTTTCGCAGGATGGTCAGTATGTTAACGTTCCAGTTGACAGATATGGTCACGGATTTTCTTGGATCTCTGTTGTCAAATCTCCACGTTTAGTTGTTATGAATCTGGATCTTTATCCTTATCTTTAAGTTATTTTTATCTTTAAGTTATTTATCCAGATGGAGCCATATAGCTCACACTCCCTCTAAGGGGAAATGGACTCATCCCAGATACCTACGGTAATCAAAGGGTTGAGCTCTGGTGGGACTATTTCCGTGTTATCGAGTGCTAGGTGACTTGATATGCAGGTTTTTCTCTCAAAAATTTCAATTTGCAAAAATTTAGTTATTTATCAGATTTACCCATACGGCCCACACTCCCTCTAAAGGGAAAATTCACTCAACAATAACTTACCTTTTGCAGACGATACAGTAACAATGATCGATAACAATAATGATTTACATAACGTAATACAACGACTTAAGCCCAATTTATCTTACGACGAGACATAGACGGCACGTGCCGTAGAACAACAGACAGTGCACGTCCCCGGTGTCGCCATATTCCATTGTACGATAAACTAGCCAATACTTTTCATATCAGACGAAGATAAATCAGCCTTTAACGAATGCTGCCATGAATACGGGATGAAGGTGAATTTGAAGAAAACTAAATGGATGATCATGACTAATTCAGAAGATCCAAACATCCAATTGATTATTGAGGATACTATAATTGACAGTGTGGATACTTACAAATACTTGGGAACATGGATAACATTAGTCTAAGAGCTAGTGAACCCTCCGAGTAACGGTCCTCTTCTAGGGCTAGAAATTTGTATAATAATAATTCATAGCACACCAAGGCTAAAAACCATGACCTGGCAGGCATCAGCCCTGCACGTGTATCTACCAGGTGAATCGAAAAGTGCATAGTTTAGGGGTAAAATAAACTTTCTCCTGTAAAGTTTAAATTTAAGTATGTATGTGTTTGAGTAAGTCATTTAGAAAAAATGTGTATAATGATAGGCGATAATTTTAGGAAATAACCCTAATCTTTTTCCTCGCCTGGCAAGGTCTTATGCTGTTCAGAATCGCCTGTCATTGTACACATTTCTTCTAAAACACATACTTAAATTTAAACTTTACAGGAGAAAGTTTATTTTACCCCCAAACTATGCACTTTTCGATTCACCTGGTAGATACACGTGCAGGGCTGATGCCTGCCAGGTCATGGTTTTTAGCCTTGGTGTGCTATGAATTATCACGATACAAATTTCTAGCCTTACAGAAAGACCGATACTCGGAGGTTCACTAGCTCTTAGACTACATCGAATGTATAACAAATCAAATAAATTAAGAAACATATTATTTAAATAACAGGTACATCATTAATTAAACTTAAAAAGATTAATTGTTGTCGGGATAAAGATAAGGTTAGAGTTACGCCTGAGAATTCTTGGGTATTACGTGTTCTCTATTCTTCTTTATGGTTTGACAGCGTGGACACTAAAACAAGTGCATAAAAATAAATACACACATGTCCAAAAGTTTGGAATACGTACAAATAATATATCTACGCCTATGGTGGTTTCAAAACTGTTGTTGATATTCATTTTAGAGCGTTTTTACATGAAAATGATAAAAACTTTGAATCGTTTTTGTATCATTTTGCCCATTTTGGTCACATTCAACTGATTAGCGTATTTACACATTATTTCAGTCTGTGTTTAAATTTGAATTGAGCTGTTTAAAAATGCTTAGAAACGTGATATCTCACTTTGACAGATCTAGGATAATTGCTTTGTTACAACAGGGCTTTAGTCAAAGTGATATCGCGAATATTGTTGATGTTACTCAGAGTGCTGTATCTAAAATTTAAAAAAAATCCAAGAGACAAATGACGTCAAGGATCGTCCCAGAAGTGGTAGAAGTCGATGTGAAACAGCAGCACAAGATCGGCAGATAACATTGATAGCTCGAAGAAATCGTCTGGAATCTACAACTGATATATCCAGAGGAATTTGTAGGCTGCAAGGACTAAATATTTCACGGCAAACAATAACACGCCGACTAAATGCGGTAAATTTGTATATAGAAGTCCCTTACATGTTCCTAAACTAACCTACCAACACAAAATAGTAAGGTTGCAATGGGCTAGAGAAATGGTGCAACATGGTCCTAACTGGAATAACGTGATGTTCTCTGATGAGTCAAAAATTGGCTTGGTATCTGATTCGTGAATAACACTGGTTTGGAGGGCCCCAGGACGACAAGCCCGACTAGGAACAGCCCAACCGCGTGTCACGTTTGAAGGTGGCAGTATTATGGTTTGGGGTGGTATTATGAGTGGTACACGGACGCCACTGCTGGTTCTGGAGCGAAGTGTCACTGGTGCTGTGTACATCGAGGAAGTTTTAAATCCTGTAGTACGTCTATTCCGAGGGGCAGTAGGTGATGAATTTGCGTTTATGCATGACAACGCACCTCCTCATCGAACAGCAGCAGTACAAAATTTTCTGGAAGAAGAAGGAATATCTACATTACAGTGGTCCTCGAATTCCCCCGATATGAACGTTATTGAATATGCTTGGAACATTCTCAAAACACGCATCAAAAAGCGAAACAATCCCCCTATTACACTTCGCGAACTAAAAGATGCTGCTCGTGAAGAATGGGAGAGAATTCCGCAAGCCCAGCTCGACCAGTTAATCGGCAGCATGCCAAATCGCCTACAGGCATGCATACAGGCCAAAGGAGGAAATACTAATTATTAGTTTTATTGAAAATTATTTTTTTCTTTATAAATTTATTTTTAAATTTAAGTTGTACTTTCTAAGTTTTTCACTCAAAGAGAATAAATTTTTTTTGCATATCGTTTATTTGGTTTTAAGATTTATTTAGTATTGTTAAGAATTGAAACAAAATGATGTTTAACTATTCAGAAAAGTTTATATATAAAAATCAATAAAAATACGAAATATTCCAATATTCCAAACTTTTGTACATGTGTGTAGGTTAAGTGCAATGTCGCCTTTGACTTTTGGTTTTACAGAAGAATCCTACGAATGTCATGGATCCAAAGAATATCAAACGTAAAAGACTAGAAAAATAGGAAATGGAGCGGAAATAATATTATCTAATAAAGGACAAAACTTTGAGTACTTAGGACATGTTATGAGAGGGCAAAAGTAATAATAAGAAGAAGATGTAGGTATATGTAAATTCGAAAAAAAAAATAAAAACATTTTGTTCTGTTCAGAAGTGCAGATTCCTAGAATTACCTAATTCCTCAAACATCATAACAAGAAAATCCACATGCTCGATGATGTATGTATGAATAGCGTTTGTTCTTTTTGCGTAAGCTTGCGTACAAATTCCTAACTGGCCTATTGAGTTTTCGAAACGTTCGGGATTCCTTGCTAATGCCAGTGCGGTGCGTCGTTCAAAATGTGAGAGAGCTATCGTTATTTATTTTGGTACTGTCTGCGAATGTGAAACGAATGCACATGTGACAAGGTACACTCCGACTAATAAGTTCTTATCAAAATATTTCGATGAGTATTTACCGTGCACAGCTGAACTATACATGAAAGCATATTGTTTGTAAATGACTAACACTGTGCAGGAGTTAACAATTGACTAAGTTTAAATTCTTTCCGTAGCATTCATTGAACACGAGCTCTACATTGTCGTTTATTCTAGTGTTTTAACTCTTCTTCTTAAAGTGCTATCGTCACGACGAAGGTCGGCAATCATCATACCTATTCGGGCTTTATATAACTGCTGCTCTGAAAAGTTCATTTGATGTACATTTCCCTGTATAATCAATTGGAGCAAGTTGTATCTCTCTCTACATGTTCGAGATATTCCAATTTTCTTGTTTTAATTGTATTTAAGATTTCCATTTCTTTATTCATCTTTCTCAGAACGTCTTTGTTTGTGAAGTGTTCTGTCCATGATATTTTCAAAAATCTTCTATACACCCACAACTCGAATGATTCCAGTTTTTCATTGATGCCGCAGTGAAGGTCCAAGATTTCATTCCATAAAACAAAGTCAAGAAAACGTAGCACCTAGCAACCTAACTCTTAGCTCTAACTTATGCAAATCTCTTGTGCAGAACACCCTTCTCGTTTTGTTACAATTTGCTTTAACCTTTTTTATTGTGATTTTAATTTCCTGGAAGTAATCATTTGTGGAGTTGACCATTATTCCTATTGATGTATTCGTTCGACATTTGAAAAAAAATTAAAATTTTCAAATTACAATACCAAAAAGAGAGGACTGGGAAACGGGTCCGCCGATAACGGCAAACTCAATATGGTATACGGACGGCTCCAAAACCGATATAGGTACATAGTGTAGGAAACAGAGGCTGAACCTTGCAAAATGGACACAAGTCCGGTTTTATTTTTTTTCTGGCATATCAAGGAGTGCTTATTATAAGACTAACTTTTTCTGAAAAAATTTCGCCCCGGAACCCCCCTTTTCACCCCTTTAAAGGGGGTAATTTGTGGTTTTTGCAGAACGTAACCCTTCCTGTACCTTTTACAAAAAATTTCTTTTATATAAATATGAAGAGGACTATACTTTCTACGATTTATTTCCGACAGCATCTCTCTATCATCCACCGTTTAGCAAGGGTGGCGCCCCAAAGTTGACAAGTTTTTAAAAAAGATGTT
The DNA here is from genome assembly GCF_917563875.1 of Diabrotica virgifera virgifera. NCBI lineage: Eukaryota > Metazoa > Arthropoda > Insecta > Coleoptera > Chrysomelidae > Diabrotica > Diabrotica virgifera. The sequence continues at coordinate 214,958,949 of NC_065450.1, forward strand.
TTTAAAAAATATATATTTTTCCCTAACTGTAACGGAAATTAAAAAGAAATGCTGCGGAGATTATTCACAAATAGATGATTGATTTTTTGGTATAGGCTTCACTTAAGGGTAATTGCCCTTTTTTTAATTACAGGGTGTTACATTTTAAAAAACCCCTTTTTATACCATCTGAACCGTTTATGCTAGAGTAAAAAGACTTTCAGCGATTACCCATGTACTGGTGTTATTTACAAATTTGTATAATGCACCCCCATTTTTTCCCTGGAATCACCAAAAAAAAAGAAGAATTAATAAATAAAGTGATTTTCTTGGAATCCTTCACACACAATGCCCTTCATTAATATGCTTCATATATCATTTTGTGCAAGTTATTATTACCCATGCATGGACACTAAAAGCGATTTCCTAGTGCAACCCCTGTAGCCAAAAACAATAAATAAAATGGGGGGTTGAAAATTTTTTTTTGTTTTTTGCTTTTTGATCCATATGGGCATATGCTTCATCAATAGTGCTTTTCAAAAATATATATGGTTATTGCAACATCCCTCCGCAAACCACCCCTATCCTTGAAAATATACTGCAGAAACTACCCCTATACCTTATCCAGCATGTTTTTACGATTTTCTCATTACCTATTCATTTTTTTTAAACAAAACTTATACAAGGTTAAAGACCACTATTTACTCTAAAAATTAGGTCCTATTCATTTTTTTCGTTTAAGCAACCGTTACGGCACAGTGGCGCCGTAAACCTCATATATGCTTTGACGGGCTCCAGTTTTTGTTTATTTTTTCGTCATCTGTTTGTTTTATTGATAAAGTACTTATGTAAAATAAAACAACACAGTGTAACCTACAAATCATGACCTATGCACATTTTACATTCTTTGCTCCCCAAAGCTACAGTGGTGGCCCAAAATAAATTTTTTCATATTTTCGCCACCTACACGCATTTTATTGCGTTAATGCTACCTTAATAGCACACTATTCACCCCTAAGTGGTCGCTAAGCAGTGGCGGATCCAGGGAGGGGTGATGGGGGCGATCACCCCCCACCCCTCTCAAACCAAGTGATATTATATTTGAAGATTATAAAAATATTCATTTATTTTTATAGAAATATTTATATTATATTAATATTATTTTTATAAGAATGACTTTTTATGCTTTAGCGACAGTGGCGGATCCAGCAACGTTTAGAGGGGGGTGCCAATTGGTTAAATTTCTATAAAAATAATTGAATATTTTTATAATCTTTGAATATAATATCACTTGGTTTGAGAGGGGGGGGGGAGGTGATCACCCTCATCACCCCTCCCTGGATCCGCCACTGCGTAGCGACCACCTAAGGGTAAATATTGTGCTGTTAAGGTAGCATTAATGCAATAAAATGCATGTAGGTGGCGAAAATATGCAAAAATTTATTTTGGGCCACCACTGTGGCTTTGGGGAGCAAAGAATGTAAAATGTGCATGAGTCATAATTTGTAGGTTACACTATGTTGTTTTATTTTGCATAAGTACTTTATCAATAAAACGAACAGATGACGAAAAAAAAAAACAAAAACTGGAGCCCGCCAAAGCATATATGAGGTTTACGGCGCCACTGTGCCGTAACGGTTGCTTATACGAAAAAATGAATAGGACATAATTTTTAGAGTAAATAGTGGTCTTTAACTTTGTATAAGTTTTGTTTAAAAAGAATACATAGGTAATGAGAAAATCGTAAAAACATGCTCGCCAAGGGATAGGGGTAGTTTCTGCAGTATATTTTCAAGGATAGGGGTGGTTTTCGCAGAGATGTTGCAATAACCATATATATTTTTGAAAAGCACTATTGATGAAGCATATGTCCATATGGATCAAAAAGCAAAAAACAAAAAAAAATTTTCAACCCCCCATTTTATTTATTTTTTTTTGCTACAGGGGTTGTACTAGGAAATTGCTTTTGGTGTCCATGCATGGGTAATAATAACGTCCACAAAATGATATATGAAGCATATTAATAAAGGGCATTGTGTGTGAAGGATTCCAAGAAAATCAATTTATTTATTAATTCTTCTTTTTTTTTTGGGTGGTTCCGGGGAAAAAATGGGGGTACATTATACAAATTTGTAAATAGCACCAGTACATGGGTAATCGCTGAAAGTTTTTTTACTCTAGCATAAACGGTTCAGATGGTATAAAAAGAGGTTTTTTAAAATGTAACACCCTGTAATTAAAAAAAGGGCAATTACCCTTAAGTGAAACCTATACCAAAAAATCAGTCAATTATTTGTAAATAATTACCGCAGGATTTCTTCTTAATTTCCGTTACAGTTAGGGAAAAATATATTTTTTTTTAAGACATCTTTTTTAAAAACTTGTCAACTTTAGGGCACCACCCCCGCTAAACGGTGGATGATAGAGAGATGGTGTTGAAAATAAATCGTAGAAAATATAGTCCTCTTCATATTTCTATAAAAGAAATTTTTTGTAAAAGTTACAGGAAGGGCTACGTTCCGCAAAAACCACAAATTACCCCCTTTAAAGGGGTGAAAAGGGAGGTTCCGGGGCGAACTTTTTTCAGAAAAAGTTAGTCTTATAATAAGCACCCCTTGATATACCAGAAAAAAAATAAAACCGGACTTGTGTCCATTTTGCAAGGTTCAACCTTTGTTTCCTACACTAACAGGGGCTGGAATATATGGCATAAAACCAAGGACGGAAGTCCGGGTATGTCTAGGAACATACGCGACCGTATTTCAAGCCGAAGTAGCTGCTATACAAAGGTGCGCTATGGAACTATTCAGCTGAAATCTAGATAATGACTCCATCGTTATCTATTCGGACAGTCAACAGGCTCTAAAGGCTCTCAGTTCGGTACAGGTCGATACTACGCCACCGGTTGATCCGAACCCCTTATTTGGAATCGCAAATACGATATAAAGAGCAGCTATACACAAATGGGTGCAACAGAAGTCTCTTTAATGGTGGAACAACTCCCCAGGACAGAGGCAGGCCAAACAGTTCATCAAAGGACATTCGGCTAAATTTTTAGCAGACTTACTTTCTCGCAGTCGCAGCACTGTCAGAATGATAGTGGGTCTGCTGACTGGACACTGTAGACTCAATAGACACTTAAGGCCGATGTCAGATTATGCGTTTTGACCGGATGCGTTTCCGCCGCATCCGGTGAAAGCGCATAGTGTGACAGATCGGTCCGGTTGCGTTGGAAACGGATGCGTTTTGAGTCATCGGTACACGCTTACAAACTGCACCAGACTAAACGCATAGTGTGACAGGTCGGTCCGGTTGCGTTGGAAACGGATGCGTTTTCACCGCATCCGGTCAAAACGCATAATGTGGCATCGGCCTAAGTCTCATAAGCCTGACAGAAGAGGACACCTGTCAGTTCTGTCTGGAAGAAGAGGAAACCGCTCTACACTTTCTGTGTCATTGCGAAAGTCTCGCACGAGTGCGGTTTCTAGAACTTGGAGAGGAAAAACCGGAAGCACCAGGCTACATGAAAAGGCCACTATCAAGGCTGTTGAGTCTCATTAAGAGGACCAAGCTAGATGAAGTACTTTAAAAGAAGGGGAAAACACAATAGATCTGCAAAGGTCACAGTGTATCAGACTCTATTGGCCACCCCATTTTCTACATTCTACATTCGTTCGACATTGGTACCATTTATGAGAAGATTCTCGTTTTTATTTCTTTGAGTTTTAGATATTCTCATAAATTTTGACTTCTTGACGTTCATTGTTAGACCGTATTCCTGCCCATTTACCGATATTCTGGTCACCGCTGGTTCACAACCGCGACCGGTTCACTGGTTCTGGATCAGTCTATGAAGATCTTCAATATTTTCGGCTAAGATAACAGTGTCATTCGCATATCTAGTGTTGTTAATGTGAACTCCATTCACCTTTATTCAAGCTATTTCACCCTCCAGAGACGGTTTTTAGAATCTCTTTCGAGCAGGCATTAACAAGAATTGGCGACAATACGCATCCCTGTCTCACCCCACGTCTAATTTCAATTTTCTCTGACAGCTGTTAGTTAACAAGTATTTTTGCTCGCTGTTTATAGTATAAATTAGTAGGTATTATGATTCTGAGGTCATTGTAGTCTATCTTTTTTGATTTCAGGACATTCATTAATTGTTCATGTCGTACTTTATCAAATGCTTTATTATGATCAACTACTAATATATTAAGTTAACACGATGTCTTTCAGTTGTATATCGATATCTATCTGTACTTTTACCGATAATGCTATCAAAGTTTTTTTCTGTGCTATTAACATCCCTCCAGTTTCTTTTGTTCTGGAATTACTCTGTTCCTTTCGGCTTATGTTCTCCAAGGGAAGCTTATCTTGATTAGCTGCTTTCTTACAAAAAAGCTATTACATATCACTCTTACATTTTCATCGTGTTGTTCTATTCTGAAGTTCTGTAGTCTCTTCTATTCTGTTTTCCAGTTTTCTCAGTTTCTTGTTGATTATTTTAACCTAGGCTTTCACCTTTCTCTATTCTAGGTTGCTTGCATAGTTTTTGGTTACTCAGCATGTTTCCTGTGATTTTTCTGAGTATTCTCGTTTCTGCTGTCTTCAGCACTCTCCGTGTTGGTGGCTGTATAGGGTCTTGTTTCTGATGCAAACGTCATTATTGGTCAGATCTGACCTTACAAACTCTCGAATTCATCGAGCAGTGAAAGTGTCAGTTACACCATATAGTATTATTAAGGCATCCTGCTAATGTATTTGCTATTTGTACTTGATGTGTATTTTCCTTTACTTCTGTACAGAACCAAGGAGTTTTTCACTTTGGTAGAAACTTGCTTTTATTTATGTTTCTTTCGCCTAGAGCTTCTTGAGTTAAAGTGTTAAGTCTAAGATGTTTGTCGTCATTTTTGCCCAGCTTTCGTTAATTAACTCCATCTCTTTGGATGATATATTTGTTGCATGTGTGTTTGTACAATACTAGCTTCAGATCGCTTACTATCTCTGCCTATATTAAGGCCCTTCTTCTTCTTCTTCTTCTTCTTCTTCCTCTTCTTCTTCTTTTGTTGTGTAGACATGAACATTGTCTGTTTTTCAATGTGTCTCCAGTAAGTTGTTATTCCATCGTTTTCGGGGTCTTCCCACTGATCGTCTTCCTATTGGGGAACCGTCTCTCGTCATCCTTACTACTCTATAATTTATTGTCATTCGGCTGATGTGGTCGTTCCATTCTATTCTACTGTTTTTTACCCAGTTATTAATGTTGTCCACCTTCCGTAGACAACATCCGTCGTATATCTGCACTTCTGGCTATACCCTATACCCCATAGTGTCTTACCATCGATTTTTCGAAGGGTTTTCATCTCAGCTGTTTCTAGCAATTCTTTTGTCCTCTCTGTGTCACGTCGTGGTTCTACCGTGTACAGAGCCGTGCGGTACATCTTTTCAATATGATGCAAGTCTTCGAAATGCCGCCCCTTAAATATTATCGACATTTTACTTTTATTTTTATTAAAAGAACCTACACAAAATGAACGAAAACTTTTATTTTAAAAAAACATACTTTCAATTAACCCAATATAGAAATGCAATTAGGGAAGCCGACCCCGCATAGGGATAAGGCAAAGATAATGATGATGACATACTTTAAATTAAATGAAATATATGTATTAACACTGCATTAAGCGGGCAGGCGCAAATTTTGCTTGCAATGCTTTTTAAATGCATTTATTTTTTTTTCGTATCCTGAGAAATCTAATTAGTATTTTTGAAAAATATAAATGCAGAATAAAAGATTACATTATTACCGAGGGCCGAGAGTCCCTGAAAATCTCTATACTGTCTATTTGAATAGGGTACAGGGTAAAAAAAAAGAAAATTGAGTGTAATTTTTAATTTCAAATATCTTATTTAAAAGAAACCTTTTGTTTATTCTAAGGGACTTTCAGTCCTCGTTAATAATGTAAGTATTCTTTCAATCAGCGTTTAAATTTTTCAAAAATATTTATTAGTTTTTTGAGGATTCGAAAAAAAATGAATGCATTTAAAAAGCATTGGAAGCAAATTTTGCATTTGTGCTCTTAAGTAACATTTACAAAAATTATATTTTACCCTTATGACTTTAATTTTGGCAAACTCGTCAATCAGATTGGTGTAGTCTAGTGGGGATAGATAGGTGTAGCAGCTAGTGAGAACTCTATTGAAATAAGTGCTAAACTTTTTAGTTTTGTTTGCCTTATGGAGCTTCGTAAATAGTTTTTATTTTAGAAAAACATTTTTCCCCACTAGCTGCCGAGACAGGGAGTGTTAATAAAATTCTTAGTATACAACTACATTTGGGTATAAAGAAATTAGGTCATTTTGGCACAAATAGTTCAAAACCTCTAAAGGTTTCATGGAGTTTGGTATCATTTGAAATATATCACGCAATTCTTTTAGAAGATCATTATATTATCATCTATTTTTTCTATATCGATTTTTTTTCTTTTTCTATTGAAATTATTTAATGAAGATTCATACAATATTTTTCTAGTATTTCATGATGTATTTCCCTCAATTTAGAAATATCATTTATAAAAATTTAAAATTTTATTATTATGAGTTTCTAGAAGCGAAAATCGATTAATCAAAGCATTAACGGCAATGTCTAAAATATAGATGAACAAATTTATTTCAAATTTAGCTTCATCTGTTAAGAGCTCGTCCACAGATTTTTCGTAGTCAAATAAACGCTTTTTTCTTCTGGCTCGAATTTCATTTTCAGCTGGAAATTCGGAACAAAATTTTTTGCAATTTCATTAAATTTTCATTTGGTCATTGGCCATATTTTCTGTAACTTTTCATTTTTTCTATAGTTTCTGAAAACATTTTTACACAATCTGACATTTTTTTTATTTTACTGTTTATGCCGCCCCCCTTGTGATGCCGCCTGATGCGACTGCCTCGCCACATCATAGCACCGCACGGCCCTGACCGTGTATGACATTACTGGTCTGATGACTGTTTTGTAAATTCTGCCTTTCACTTCTTATTGATGCCCTTACATCCAAAATTTGGGAAGGGAAGAGCTCTCTATTTGAAAGTAACGAATTGATCATAGATCTTTGTCCTCTGGTATTTTCAAAAGTGTACTTGTGTTGTTATTTGTGAGAGGAAAGAGTATTAATATGTAATACGTAATTCATTTGTGCTGCAGATATCCATCAGAAGATCACCGTCTTGATTTCTGCCATACTGGTTGTGTCGTTGTTGTATTCCTCGTAATATGTCATCACCAACACGGACGTTAAAGTCACCTATAACGAACATAAAAAATGTTAAGGCCATCGGTACATAATTCGCAAATATTTTACGGGTATCCCTACTTTTTCTGTCTCTACACGGCAAATTACGTGTAGTAAAATTCACACTGGTGTGGATATGTAAACATTACTAGAATGTCATTCTACTTGAAAATGTCATCATTAATTTAAAGAGATGGCTTTTGAATGTTCTTGGATAACTGTTATTTTTATAATTGCAAATTATTAATTCGGTTAATAAATGTGATAATTTTTTCACTAACTATGTATTCAGTGATTGTAATAATTTATATGTACCTACAACAAAAACTAATACTCAATCGAGAAAAGGGGAAAAGTGTTAAAGTGATTTTTTAATAATATATTGTTATAACGCTTACAATTTTGAACATCTTTAACAACAAAATTCTTGGATAACAGAATATATTATCCTGTTGTACTCTTTGCTTGGATCTTCCACAAATAATACACAATAAATAACTTTTTATTAAGCTCACGTCTTAAATCAATTATTTATCAAATACACTATATATCAATATTATTTAATCGACCGAAAGGTCGAGGTCGATATATTTATTCTAAGGGACCGAAAGTCCCTTAGAATAAATTAACAGTTTATTTTGATTGAGATATTTTAAATTAAATATTACACTAAATTTTCTCTTAGTTTTTCACCCCTGTAACTTATTAAAATAAACATTATAGAAGTTCTCAGGGACTTCCGGCCCTCGCCAATAACGTAATCTTTCATTCTGCGTTTAAATTTTTCAAAAATACTTATTAGTTTTCTCAGGATTCGAAAAAAAATTAATCCCCATTTGAATAGCATTGCAGCCGAAAATACGTACCCATCCTCTTAATTCTGTTGTTGACGTCTTACTCATAAGTAGAAAATTCATTCATTCCAGTTATATGTATATATTAACAAACGAATTGAATTGCATTGAATACTGGGGAGGCCCTTTCTAGGTTAACGAACCCTTAATTTTTATAGTTATTATTTTCTGTTGTGTAATCACAGCAGTCATTTTATTATTATTTTTTTTTTTTTCGAAAAGCTCAGCTCCTAGCTGAATTCTTTTTGTTAAGTATTTTGAGGTACTAACTTTTGTAATTCTACCTTTAATTATATAAAGAAAATTACATTCAAATGAAAATAGCTGTCTTTAAATGCCCGACCAATACTTTTATCAAAAACTTTTACCCCCGAATGTACCTCACATCGTGTTAAGATACATTTCTTGACGGTCGCTAAGTTTAGAAGGAACTCACGCCTCGCGTCACACCAATCTCTCTTTCTCAGCTCGAATCCGCCGAAAAAGGCCAAAGCATCACAAAAAAGGAAAAGAAACGGCGTGTCGAAGAAAAAACATCGAAAATGGTTGTTAACCAGTTTCCGAAATGAACAAGGTCTTATCTCGAACAATTCGAATTGCGTGGTGCAAAATATTTCAGGAGAGACAGCTTTTTTAACGAGTTTTGTAAAAACAAATTATTTTGTAGAGTATGTGAACAGATCGAGACAAGTGTTTGATGGAGCGATAAAGTTTTGCTCAGGGAATTTTCAAAAAAAAAATAGTGCAATCGAGAGGGTGCGAAAGAAGTGAAACCGTTTATGGACAAGCTTGAAAAATATTTTATAAACTATTGATTATGACTAATAAAAAGAGAGCTAAAAGGAACTACAACGTTGAAGGAGTTTTAAAGTTATGTTCAAATAACCTCCAAGTATGAAAAAACCATGGAGTGCTACCCATAGACATAATAATGATAGACAAGGCATACTAAGCAAAATAACGTAACGCGCGAGCAGTCGATCGGTGGTCTATCTATCTCTTTCTACCAAGTGATCCCGCTCATATAACAGACAAAGATGGCTAGACCACTCAAATTGAATATTGACCAATGACGTCAGGGGCGTAACAGAGGCCCTCGCAGCAGGAATCTTGCGGGGGGGGCCCAATATGTCAGGGGCCCCATCTTGTCGTCTAATATATGTAAAAATGTGTTATTATATTATTTTACGCATAGATGAAAAATATAAGTTGCTATAAACAGTGCATGAATACACTAGTAGCAGTAGTAGCCCAGTAAATGACCGTTTTGGAATGTAATTATCAGCGCCATTTATTCAAAACATTACCCTATTTCAAACAATAATAAAAAAAATCGCTAAATCGTGGCTTTGGATTCAATTACATCAACATACATTGATTTTTTCATAATTATCTTAAAATCAGAGTTAGACTATGGAAAATGTTATCAAAAGAATTGTCAATTAATGTCAAATAGATTTTGTGATGAGAAAATATAAAATAAAAATATAATTACCTGGGAACTGTTATTAATGAAAACAACGACAACTCTGAAGAAATCAAGATCAGAATAGAAAAAGCTAGAGCTACTTTTACCAAAATGAAGACAGTTTTATGCGGAAGAGAGCTAAGTTTAAATCTTAAAATTCGCCTCATGAGATGTTACGTGCTGTCAGTTCTTTTCTATGGAATGGAAGCTTGGACACTGAAAAAGATCGATACAAGGAAAATAAACATTTATAACATTCGAGATGTGGATGTACCTCAGGATACTGAGAATATCGTGGACAGAGAGAGTGACAAACATGGAAGTGTTGCGAAGGATGCAGAAAGAAAAAGAACTTGCACTTACTATTAAAAAGCGCAAACTGCAATACTTGGGACATATAATGAGGGGACAAAAGTACCAGCTACTACAATTAATTATTCAGGGAAAAATAATAGGTAAAAGATCCATTGGCAGAAGAAAACATTCATGGTTGAAGAATTTAAGAGATTGGTACAAGTGCAGCAGCTGCCAATTATTTAGATCTACGGTATCAAAAATACGCATAGCCTTGATGATAGCCAAACTTCGGAACGAGGACGGTACCTGAAGAAGAGAAGAAGATTTTGTGATATTATAAAGCCTCTTGCCGTTTGTCGGGATAAAGTCATCGATGGGAATGAGTGAAGGTAAAGTTATGGATGAGAACATTTGTTCAATCAGCAATAGATTTTTTAATTCTCGAAAATCAATTCGAAAATCGCGAATATGTTTCAATTGTCACAGTATAGTGCAAGAAATATAGATAGGAGATACAAAACCTCAGGTTTTGTCATCACAAAATCTATAAATGTAGGAAAAAGTAAAATAAGCGAAGCAGATAGAAGGTGATTCAGACGCACTATAGTGAAAAACCGACGGTCAACTTATCTAGATTTAAGTAGTTTTGGAGTAAATTGGTTGGAACACACGTTTCTAGATCGACATGTCACTGAGAGGTCCACAAATTAAGATTTTCTACTTACAAAGTGATTGATAAAGTTAAAAAAATCAATACGAATTCTTTGTGAAAATTTTTATTTTCTCTACATTACAACACAAGAAAAATAAGTTAAAACGGTCAAATAGCATTGAGGTTGGAAAAATTCACTAAGGGATACAATACAATGGAGTGATGAATCCAGATTTGAAGTTTGTGTTGGAGTCGAGTTGGAGACAGTAGGAATCGAGCTATTCGCAGGAAAAATAAAGATTTTCAGCCTTACTGTCTTAACAGAACAGTCAAATTTCCTACGTTTATCATGGTCTGGGGCAGCATGTCATCGAATAGTTTGTAAAAATTGCATTTTATCGATGGAATCTTAAATACGGGCAAATATTATTTGAAGGTTTTAAATAATTTCTTACCGATTGTGGAACAAAGTCGTTTCAATAAGTTTAAATTAGCGAAAGGTTTTGTCTTCCAACGAGATGGCGTAGGTTGCCATACCTCAAAAAAGAGTTTAAACTGGATTGGTGACCACGGTATACAACTTCTGGAATACGTTTCTAACAGTCTCGACTGGTCCCCGAGAAAAACTTTTGCGCCTCCTTTTTACGCGAAATAAAAAAGAACATTGAGGAAACATCCTGCTAGATCCGTCAAAGAATTGAAGCAAAACTTGCAAAAAATATGGGATCCACTTACACCAGAGGGTTGTCAGAACTTTATAAAAACTATGCCTCGAAGAATTTTGAATCTAATTAAAAATAAAAAAAAAATCCACACAACGAAAATTCCACATTTGTTTTGTTAAAATTAGATATTTTTTGCGTTTTTTTTTAATTTGTTTAAATTTCTTTTTAATTATTCTGTTTAATTATTCGTTCATATTAATTTAAAACATATTTTGTATACTTCTGGAAATCCAAAAATAAATTATCGATGAATTAAAACTTTCAAAGTTTAGATATGCTGCACTTTTGTTTTTGTGCTATAAAATTGGATTTTCTTTTAAATCTACATTGGGCTAACTGATATGAGAAGGGGCTCGTAGTAATAGTCTTTTGCATCAAAATTTGTATTCTTGTATCTGTGTATTAATTTTTATGCAGTTGATTACACTATGGGAAATTTATCAATGTCGTCCTGAAATCAGGTAACGTACCGTTACCACCCACTCCGATCATATTTTATGCCTCCACTTCACCTGCCTCTCGTTAATTAATTCACTCTCATCGTGTTCCTACTCTCATTAAAGTCATCAAATATTCACCGCGGTTTACCGTAATGTGTCAAAATATGATGTTTAAAGACACTCTACACGGTTTTAAAACGTTTCAATATTTCACAACATTCAAAATTATCTATCTGTCCTCTTAGCGTGTCGCGTAACAGAGATGTGTCGGCTTTAGATGATCGAAAAGGCACGAATAGATGTTTGAATTAGTATATACTAAGTGATTCATTCATTTAGATTGGAAATCAATTTTATTTATAGAGACCTCGAACTGAAACTTATAAAAATAGAAAAATAAATAATAAAATCTATTATTGCCCTAATATGTACATGTCAAACAGTATTTACAATATACTACAGTATTCGTTCTTCTTCTGCCAACGTTCCTCTTGTGGGCCGCATCATTTATAATTAATCATTATAACAGGAGAAAAGTATGCTGCAGTTATTACTTGAGCGTTATGGGGACCTATTGGGTTGTGAAGAGTAGGTCCTAAAACCAAAAAAAGTCAAGTTAAGTTTTCCATAAAGTGGGGAACTTTCCATTTTTTAATTTAATTTTCCATTTCCAACACTCGTTTTGTTCGATTAGAGCGCCATCTATCCATAATTCGAAAAAATGTCTCGAATAAAAGTTGCTTATTTTTACGTAAAGAATCCAAATCCGCAATAAAAATTGGGGGCTCCTATCTAAGATTTTAAAGTAACCCCCACCCCACCTCCGTGGGAGGTTTGCGTGCGTGGAGGAGCGTTTGGTGCTATTCGATAATTTTTCAAAAAAATCGAATCCGTGTATTTTGCAGTTTTTCGATCTGATGTTCATTTCGCGAAATATCGCGGGGTTCGTATTTAAAATTGTAAATTTACCCCCTACCACTCTCCGTGGGGGGTCGTGTTTAGTATCATTCGATAGATTTTTGAAAAATATTGAACACTTAGTTTTTCGATCTGACGTTTTTTTTTAATGGCTTGGACTTTAGTCAATCAGCCAGTCACAACATGACTACTATATCAGAGACCGTAAGTCCATAAAATATCAATAACGAAGAAAAGTTAGTTCAGTAGCTGTTGAGACGTAATTTAAGTACTGAAATAAAAAGATGGTACTAAGCTAAGGTAAGCTAATTATAGCTTTCTTTCAACATCATAGGTGTGTTCAACAACGATCTACAAAAATTTAATAACAATAACAATAATATAAGTATAATAATATAAGAATAATAATAAACAAGACAGTGAGGTCCTCAAATTTCCGTAGCAAGCTATTTCTTTGTTTTTATCTTCCGCGGCTCCCTATTCATTTCGAAAGCTGCCTTGCTATAGACTGTCCAAGTTGCTCACCAAATTTTCTCTATATACTGTTATGCCCTACTTTAAATCTTTTATTAGATTGATTAGCAAATTCTTAATTTAATTAATTACTCAATTATTTTAATTTCTGTCTATGTAAAGACAAAACCAAATTCAAATTAAATTTTCTAATAAACTTTATTCTCAGGGCTAATTTTGTATTCGATGCAATACCTTTGATTTGTGGCTTCTACTATCTCTAGTTGCTTGCTCCTTCCAGGATAAAACAGGGAAATTAAACACATTCAATATCACATAAATGTAATCTATTATTTATTTATCCAATATGCTGTATAAATAAGATTTGAAAAAAAATACTAAAATCTAAATTTGTTGCAACAATTTCTTACTTAATAAATCAAGCTTTAATTCTGATGTCTCCTTGTTTTAACAAAAAAAATTATTTAAATAAATTATTGTTTATTCATACTAAATTTAATAAAATTTACTTTTCTCCTTTTGAATTGATTATTTAAAGTTGGAATGACTAACTGAGCTATAGAACTGTTCAATACAAAAAAAATGAGCATATATGGTGTGGATATAAACAAGCTCTCTCCGTTTCGACAAATGATTTGAGTAACCTTTTTGTTTCTTCACTCCTTTTTTTCCCAGATTGCGTTGTCCTTGATTCTCCCACACGTACTTTTTTGATGGTGCGAAAAGGTCCCTCTCGTCCAAACTGCTTCAAAAACAAACAAAACCAGGACTCGCTCGAATTCTCCACTCAGTTTTCTCCTTGCTCGATATCTTGTGCAAATAGATACCAATAAGCTACTCGTTCTAGACATAACAAAGGAATCTTCCTCGAACACAGGAAAATTTTACTTCTCAACCGGTCAACAATTTCGTTTTAACTTGATTCTGCTCGCAAAGGCCGATTTCACCACTTTACACTGACTTCTCACTTTTCAAAAACTGGACTGCTCTGTCCCGATATTCATCACACAGTGACCATCTTTTCTCTCTCAAATTCCGACTTCCCATTCTCATCCCTTCCATCGATCTTTCTCTACCAATCAAAAACAACCTCTCTACCCAAACATTCATACTTTCCTTTCCTAAGAAAACCAACTTAATTTGTATCCAACTTTCCATTTTGTTAAAATTCTAAGAGACATCAAATTACTATCGTTTTTTCAAAAAACTAAACAAAAGGCATTACATTCTAAACTCAATAAAATTTGTTTATCGTTTAAACCTTCTACGAATTATTTACAAAAATCCTATTGATGTTCACAAAACGAAATATCATGCACTTTCCAATATTTTCGAACCATTGTCTGTAAATCCTTTTAAAAAACCCATTACCGAAAACCACATTAACGATTTCACCTTCCCCGAAAAAACACTGTTTATTAACTAAATTAGACTCTATACAATTTTTGGTCATATACAGGGTGAAGAAAATCTACGATCTCGTGGTCCTGATATAAATTTATTTTCTGAATTTTTCCAACAAAACAATTCTACAATAATACATACATATACAGTCGGAAAAATGAAAGAATACCCATGAACGATCACATCAATCACATATTATTCAGATTATTAATAATCTATCTCTCTCGTTTGTTATTTATGAAAAAAAAAACAGCAAATACAAAATATGTGATTGATGTGATCGTTCATGGGTATTCTTTCATTTTTCCGACTGTACGTACATACACATATACACATATATACTTTTAATACTTGACACTACAAAACTATTTTGATACTTGACAGAAACATCACCAATGCATTATACATAATCTCTTGTCCATTAGCTAAGATACTAAGGATATTAAACGGAGCTGGTATCTTAAGTCTATGTAGCTGTTGAATAAATCGATTTGTTTCATTCTTATATTTTTGGCATTCAAAAAAAATATGATCTAAATCACCTTTTTTATCACAATTTAGACATCTATCATTTTCGAGGACACGAATTTTATGCAGGTGTGTGGGATAACAGGCGTGACCAAAACGAAGATGTCAATAAAAGTCGAATGTACTGGGTGTTGTATTTACACAACCAAAGTAACTAAGTAATATCAGAAAATCGTAAAGCTGGCAACGTTATAAATATTAAATTTCAAATCTTCAAATTGCAAAATAGGTGTATCCCTATTTTTTTTATGTAATTTGGACCATCATCCATTTAAGAGATAATTTTCCAGATTCTTGATCCAATCTGTATACCGTATTGGGACCGTGCAAGTTCGGCAAAGCGACCCCTATTTCTTCGCTCTGTACTTTTATTCGCACTTTTAATTCTATTGGCCAATTATATTAGTCCTGGTTACTGGATAATTGTCAAGGCCATATTCCAAAAAAATAGTAAGAAGAAAAAATAAGATTCAGGTTATGTTATGAAAACGTGAACAATTGTATGTAGTAAATAAAATTAGTTATTAAAATGCAGTATTGCACTCAAAATACAATTAATTAAATTTACCTTTATATAATAATTGCATATCATATCAATATTGTGGAGCAATATATAATTTTTCTGCTTCAGTGACAGAAGGTATGAAATATACGTCAATTTGACAATTTCAATTGACAATATGAATTATTTAAGATAGTTGCAATATTTCTCCGCGACTCGCGCACGGTCGTTTCGCGTTTCCCTTCCAAGTACTTGCACACCGCGAATAGAGTATACATAGTTTATTGTATTAGTCTTCTGATCTCTTTTGTCTACTATGTCTACATTCCATATTGAATTATTTGAGCAATTTCAAAATTTTTAGTTGGATACATTAAGCAGGATGCTCCGGAATGTTATTCTTCTACAAGTTATTAGTTCTATCTATTGATCTTTAAAATAATAAAATTTCCTTGTGATTTTTAAATTATTCTCTTCTCTTTATGTTCTTTTCAGTAGTCGATTCGTATTTGGGATCCTCTTAAAACATCTCTAATAAATCGTCTAGGTGCAGAAGTGCCAACAAAAATTCTCAAAAACATCTTCGTCGTGACATGCGTCTTAACATCTCATTTACTTATACATTATTTTGTATTTAAGTACCAATTAAAACAAATCGGCATTTTATTCACATCGAATTAAATCTACGTTCAGTATTTTTTATTTTTGAATGTCACGTGGGTAGTGTCAACAGTTGGGTCATCCTCAATTCCTTTTTGAATAGTAATAAATCACTTAAACATGTTAAAAGAAATTTTAATTCCTTTTTTTAGTCGGAGTGGGTGCTACTGAGTTGAGTGTTTTGTAAGTTTTATACTAAGACGCTTACTGACTTCTGTTAACTATACAAGGCGTTTCATTGATATTTGTAAACATTAGGGGTCACTTCATATCGAAAGTGCGAATTGCGATAATGATTGCCGACTTTTTTAGAGGAGATGGCACATGAAGAAGAGGAACAAGACGTAACATTTTCCCCTCCGTAAAAGATGAAACCTGGTCCGGACTGGAAGTTTTTTCCTTATAAAACTGGACCCTCTTTTACAACTCCCAGTTGTATAAAAGTGGACAGGAGTCGTTGTATAAAAGTCATCGGGAAATTCGAGTAGACCTTGCTTTTCTTTAGTGGTAATACTATGTCTTTTTTACCGGTACCTCCATACGCCCCCATGAATTCCCCAAACGTGAGGTCAGTTACTTCTTGCACTTACCCCTGTTGAGCTGCTACCCTGTATCCCAGTATCCCACTAAAATATTAGTCTCATACTTAAAAATAGGGATATTGAATCGATTTTTGCGGCAGAATTACGAGCTATTCATGAGCTTTGGAAGTGATATAGTTTCGATTTTTGAGATCATCCCCTTCACCCCCAAACAGCCATTTAATTGATTCAACTTAAGAGAAAAGTGCTGAGAAAAATTAAAATTTATCGTATCGTGGATACAATTCGTATAGGGTATATACTCTAAGAATAAACTCTTAAATCACGCGCATTTCGATTATTGAGCTACAACCCCTTCCCAACAAATCCACCCCATCTTCCCAGCTTCAGAAAGAAGTATACTTAAAATTCATTAAATTAATTATTTAGCGACTACATATCGTTTATAGGGCAGTCAATGAGGGTATTTGGCTCCGAATTCCATCCTACTACATCTATTTACTTGATATTTTCACAGTAGGGAATAGTTCAAAAAACTAAGTCTACCCTATATACTGTAGCGCTTTTATCTTGGGGCGGTTCCTACCCCTACCCCCACCCAAGGAAGTGGAAAATTTGTTGGTCAAAAGAACTACGGAAATGGCTAGAGAACTTAATTTTACGCAAAAGCTGTTCTGTAATTTTTTTTTAAACTCAATGCTTTTTGAGATATTCGTGGTTGAAAATTAGCTATTTTCATTAAAAAATGACACTTTTGGTGATGGTTTTTTGCGAATACCCTAAAAATTAAGCATCTAACTAAAAAAACTATATAAAAATTTTTTGTAGCTTATAAAAAACAAGAGACTCGTTCCTTCATAAATCTTCTAGTAATACAAAAAGAAATATGATAGGTGAAAAGAGTTTGTTTTTTTTTGTGCAGGCTCAAATCGGTATATTCAACTTGAAATAACAGAGAAACTGTCGATTTTAGGTGTATATAATACTACCAATACCTTTTGTAGTGCTTGAAAAGACATTTAAAATGAGCAATATTAAATATCATTTAAACTAAGCGAGATATGCTGCAAATAAATTGATGACTAATGTTTTTTAAGAAAATATATAAAGTTAACCTCTCTTCCATCAAAATTTAAATGCATCGTTTTTCTTCTACAGTACTTTTTATTATAATGTTATTTCCATTAACTTAATAATGCGCTCTATAATTTGATCTTATTCTTTTCAAAAACCGTTCAATTTAAACCCGTCCAACTTTTTGAACTTAGCTGCTTTACGAGACATTTTGTCTAAGCATTTAGCCCCTTTGCTCACTTTTACGTTAATACTATAATAATATAGTTTCAATAACGAAAAAGTCATTAATTTTCTAGATATTTAAAGTTAGACTCGTGACTGTACAATTATTTCCTTTCCAATATAATATATATTTACATGCTTTTTGACAAGAAATAACATATATTATACGTCAACAAAACGTTCCATTCTGTTCTAATGACTTTTTTATCATTATTAATAATTAGCTTTTTAGTCCAGGAACTGAAGCTTTTCACCTCGCAATTTTTACAGAATGAATCGATTTGCTTGAAAATTTGAGAATAAGTAGTGGATAGTCCAAGGATCAAAATCTATATGATGCCGAAAGGCGCTTTTACCATGGGGGGTGGTTGCCACCCCATCTCGAGGTGGAAATTTTTTATTATATTTTGACCGCAAAAGTTGATAAAAACATTCATTCTAAGCAAAAAATGTTCTAGACATTTTTTTGATAAAATTAATAGTTTTCGATTTATTCGCTATTGAAATTGTTAGTTTTATATCTAAGAAATCAATGTTTTTCTGTATAGGTACTCATTTACAATTCACTAAATTTGTGCCGCAGAAAAAATTTTTTCGAACCATATTCTTGGAAATTAAATAATCTACAATTTCATATTTAAACATTTTTTCCGTATCTCTGATGCTAATCTTTCTATTCTGAAGAAAATAGCATTTTTTACCAAACACTACAAAAATTCGTTATTCGCTTTTAACTCTCAAGTTTTTTTTAAATGAATCATTATAAGCAAGTCAAACTTCTAGAATATATTAATAATACATAAGTAAAGAAGAATGAATAAGGCCAATGACTAAAAACACACGCTAACTTACATTATTATGCTTCCAATTGGATTTTTCTTTTTTTTTTTCAAAAAAAAAAAATATATTGATTTTTTAACGGTAACTTTCTTATTTTTTATCTTAAAAAGTTTGGTGACAAAGAATTTTATAGGTTTTTGTGATTTCTATAAGGCTATTAATATTAAATCCTTTTAAAATCCTCAGCCTTAAAAAGAGGTGACTTTGAAAGGGTTGCTTAAGGTGGTTTTTGCATGTTATTACAAGTTTTAATTGTCAATAGCTCACTCAATTTTTGCCATAGGAAAAATTTTTGCAAACCATGTCCTTGGGAATTAAATAAACTACAATTTTATAGTCAAACATTTTTTCGTATCTCTGATGCTAATCTTTCTATTCCGAAGAAAAGGGCATTTTGTACCAAACTACAAAAATTAGTTATTCGCTTTTATCTCCATTTTTTTTAAGAACTAATCGTTTTTAGCCGGTCAAACTTCTAGAACCTATTAATAATACATAAATAAAGAAGACCAAATAAGGTCAATGACTAATTTTAATTAGGCTGGTGATTACGGGGTTGTTTCCGATCAATTTTTTGCTGAAAAAAATAGGGACTGACATTCTTTTCATTGTAAGTCACTTAATTTTTGAACTAGAGACATTTTTTTATTTCTAGAGATAGATATTTTTAAATACTTTAAATTAGTTTCAACAAGTTATCCTAGAAAAATGCATAGTTTTTCCGTCGTTTGACTTTGAATCTACAATATTTAGCATTTGACTAAGAAGGGCTAACATATAAAAAAGTATAACTCGATTATTATTGGTTTAAAAAAAATTAAATAACCGGATTTATTTATTTTTTTAAAAGGTACATTTTTGTTATGGAAAATTGTGTTGATTAAAACTGATTGAGAACATTGATTTTTCGATATAAAACTAACACTTTCGACAGCGAATAAATCGAAAAGTATTGATTTTATCAAAAAAATGTATAAATCGTTTTTTGCTTAGAATAAATGTTTTTACCAAATTTTGCGGTCTAAATATAATAAAAAATTTCCACCGTCGAGATGGGGTGGCAACCACCCCCATGGTAAAAGCGCCTTCCGACATCATATAGATTTTGATTCTTGGACTATCCACTACTTATTCTCAAATTTTCAAGCAAATCGATCCATTCTGAATGGTTTTGTTCTATTGTAAGCTTCATTACTTGGACTATTTGTATAGGTAATTTATCAAATAATTAACAGCAAAACTGTTAAGATATCCAGTTAAATATTATGTTGATATTGCATTAGGCTATACAGGGTGTCCCGGAAAATAGTGCGTTCCTTTAAGGTATGGAGAGAATACACAATTTGGAACAAAAAAGTCCTATACCATTTTTTTCTAAAGTTAACCGTTTCCAAAAAAAAGTTAACATTGTTTTCCATATACCTGTATTTTAATGTTTGGAAATTTTAATAAACTGGCAACATCGTACGCACTACGGAATAATAACAGATAATAAGAACTCGTTTGTGATTGTGATTAACAGTATTTAAAATAATCCAACCTAATAGTAGGTAATACTTATGTATTTACTATTTGTTTACTAAAATTATTTTCTTTTGAAATGTATTGAAATACCTATTGCATAATTTTAAACGAATTACACATCTCTTAACATAAAAACACATCTTTTAACTAAACTACTATTATGTATTTAGTAAGGTTTAAATGGGTTGAATGCTGAGTATTGCTGAGGGCTTTAACTGAATTACATAGTTTTAATAGTTTACAGTGGAACTTAAATACACCAGATAATGTCTTAGTAATTTGTTTACTGGTGAACTGAAATAACTAAGTTGTACTTACTTGAAAATAATTAATATACGGAATAGATGTTTCAAGTAACCTTTCACAAACACCATTCATAGGTAATAACATAATAGGTAATACACTCACTATTCGAAAACATTTTCGGCATTGACACTAAACAGGATTCTTTAAAACTATCTGTTTACTATCCATCTTCTATCTATTTATTTACATGGGACTGTCTATGCTTAAATTTGCGTACCGCACATAGTTGTCAGATTTAAATTTGGATACCAAAATACATTTTAATTTTTTGGTCAAACGGTTGCATTTAGAAAAAAATGTTATAAGAGTTTTTTGTTCTACATGGTGCCTTCTACCTATACCTTTAAGGAACGCACTATTTTCCGGGACACCCTGTATTATTATTGATTGTAATGAAAATTACGTTTTTAACTAATATGTGACGTTTCGATTTTCACTCCCAAAATCGTATTGAAAAGAGTATTTTAAAAATTGGGGAAATTTATAACCAACAAATTGTTAGTCTTCTTCTTCTTCTTCTTCAAGTGCCGTCTCCTAATCGGAGGTTGGATATCATCATCACTATCTTTACTCTATCTACCGCTGCTCTAAAGAGTTCTATAGAACTGCATCTAAACCAGTCAATTAAATTCTTTAACCATGACACTCTCGTTCTTCCTATACTCCTTCCGCCTCTTATTTTTCCCTGTATAATCAGTCTTAGTATTTCATATCGCGGTCCCCTCATTACGTGTCCCAGATGTTCTAACTTTCTTATTTTTATTGTGTTATTTCGCATTCTTTACCCATTTCTCGCAATACTTCCGTGTTCGTTTTCCTCTGTGTCCATGCTATTCTAAGCATCCTTCTGTAACACCACATTTCAAATGACTGTAGCTTATTTATGTGTTCTTGCTTTAATGTCCAGCTTTCAAGTCCATATTGTAGTATTGAGAACACGTAGCATCTCAAAGCTCTTACTCTCAGTTCTAAGCTAAGGTCTTTGTTGCAGAGAACTGTTTTCATTTTTACAAACGCATTTCTTGCTATTTCTATCCTGGTTCTTATTATAGGTAGGCTTACCATACGTCCCGGTTTGACCGGGACGGTCCCGGTTTGAGATCCCTGTCCCGGCGTCCCGGCCGGTTTGCATTAGTGTCCCGGTCAAACTTGAACAACACCGACACCCAAGCCATTGATCAAGGATCGTCCAAAGTGCTCAAAACACAAGTCCAGCGCAAGTACCATTGCAAGCTCATCTACCATAACATCGTTTTTCAAAAATGCTGAACCCGTAGAAAATGAACTTTCCATTGCTGCTAAAGAAGCTACTTTTGCATTCCATATAGCAATCCACAATAATACATAAATTTAAAACATCTGATTGCTCCTCAAAATAAATATCGAAGCTGTTTGAGCCCAAATTGGGGTCTACACGCACCAAGTGCTAAGCGATCATCACGGGAGTGATTGCACCTTGCACCGATGGCAAGAGATGAACTACACAACGAGCTAAAAGAATGCAAATTTTCGGGCATTTCAACAGATACATCAAACATACATGATGTTCAATTTACAGGCACCAAAAGTTGTTAGGTACTTGGTACCTGAGACAGAATATCTGTCTGTCAAGTTACTCGATTTTTAATTTGTCGCCGGAGAAACGTCTGAAATCTTGGCAAATCACATAATGTCGATAATAAAAAAACACTAAATAGAAAACAAGATGGCAGCTTTCTGTGGTGATAACTGTAATACGAATTTCGGAGGGAAAACTGGCGAGACACCAACAACGTCTATTCCAGGTTCAAGGAAGTTATCGGCGTTACCATAAAAGGCATTTGTTCCAGCGCACACATCGTTCACAAAATAATTCAACATGCAGTTAATGGTCTTCCTGTCGAAATACAAGCAATCATTGTAAAAATATACAAATATTTTTGTATATATACCGTATAGTACGCATTACAAACTTAAAAGAGTTTTGTGAGACAGCTGTCATCGAGTTCAAAAAATTAGTGAAACATGGAAATACAAGATTGCTGTCTTTATTACCAGCTGTGGAAAGGATATTGCCGCTACACTAATGCTTGAAATCTTATTTTCTTACTCAAGTAAACTACCCTCTCGCATTGCTAAATTTCTTCACAACAGAACTGGGAGCACTTTACTTTTGGTTTGTGCTCGGACAGTTAAATGTATTCAACAAAACCGTTTAGTCTATGAAAAAGACTAACTCAACTGTGACAGATGTAGGTATGGAGTTCACAAAAGTTAAAAAACAATCTTCAAAACAGGATGAAAAACAAATTTTTTTAAAACTTAAATAAATTGAATGATAATGTTGAAATGTCGATAAATGTTGATAAATGTCGAAAACTTCATTAGTGACGTTCACGCTTTCTTTGAGCGCTGCATTTCTTATTTAGAATTGTGGGAAAAGATCTTCGGCGGAGCCGAAATTTTGAGTAGTTCTGCTTGAAAAAATGAGCTTAACTGGAGTGACATCGAAAAAGCAGCAAAAAATATAAATAAAATGCAAAAACCTCAATCGAAAACCCAAATAAAGATTGATGAGTTATTTGATGAGGTGTTAATGGTAAAAGGAACAGTATAAAAAGGGACAGTAAAACCACTTCTCTGTCGGCACTTTGATCTCAAGAAGTAATACCGGCAGTACGCACTTGATAATTCACCAGTGGTGGATGCGGGTTTTCCCTGTTAAAACCCGTACGTTTCTATGCGACTAGCAATGCGAGAGTGGGGCAAAAGCGACTAAGAACATTGCGCGGTCGCCATGCGCGACTACAGATTTTACTTCCAATTTTTCGGAGAGTGGTCTACTGCCCCTCTTTATACTGTGGTAAAAGGCTTCTTCCAAAATTCTAATGAAACTAGTTATTCCGAGAAATGGGTCCAGCTATTCACCCATTTTCACAAGTAGCGTATTGAGGTGCTGAATTAAAAAAATTATGGAATTTGCTATGTGTCTACCCGGTACTTCAGCGCCACTGGAGAGAATTTTTTCACAGATGAAAAAAATGTGGTCTGACGATCGGAAGGAAGAATATGGCTTGTTTACGTGCAAACTCAACTTGAACATGTCATATACTGAATTTTATGACAAATATAATTTTATAAAAATAAATAAATAAATAATATAACTGGTCAAATTTTTAGTGTTGTTTGTATTGTACTTTATCTCTTTTTCTCATAAAAAATATATTCACATTTTTTACACAAACTAAACGAAAAGCAAAACGAAAATGAGCCTCTTCATCTTCTGCGTCCCGGTTTGGCTCTTCGTAATTATGGTAAGCCTAATTATAGGTATTATAGGTATTTGTATTTATCAACCATTTCTATCGGTACATTTTCCAAATGTATGCTTGTTTGTATGTTTGTTTTCTTAGTTATTATCATGTATTTGGTCTTTTTTATATTCATTTTTAGTCCATATTCTTCACAGAAATTGTTTGTTTTGTTTAGTAGTAGTTGGAGTTGTTCAGCAGGGCTTGCCATAATCACGGTGTCATCTGCATATCTTATGTTGTTAATAGATCTTCCGTTAATTATTATTATTCCTTCACTTTGAGATAGCAATGCTTCTTCAAAAATGGCTTCACTATATGCATTAAAGAGTAATGGAGACATAATACATCCCTGCCGAACTCCTCTCCTGATTTCAATTTCTGGACTGGGTTCGTTATCTATTACAATCTGTGCTCTTTGATTCCAGTATGAATCCAGTTACTTTTCTTATAAAGTATTTTGTATTTAAAAAAGAAATTGTGCCTATAATATAAGGTTTACTAATTGTTTAAAAAAAAAACGTTAATAAAAGAAGAGTTGAATTTTCCATTCTAAAAAGTTCAAGCTGTTCTGCTAAACCAACCATGCTGCGCGTGACGGTAAACGTTGCAAATCAATATATGCAATTTTTTGTGTCTGGTCGCGTCGCTATTATAATAATTATTATTCTGAAGAACTGAAGTCATGAATGGTTTTGCGGAGTTTACAGTCGAGATTGGAGATTCTCACTGAATTCACTTTCTGTGGGAACACGTGAAATACTAGGCTAGACCTTATTTTATTTTGAAATTAATATCTTTAAAAAAGCATGCACTGAAAATAATTTTTGTTACAGGATTGTTTAAAAAAAACTAGGTCTATGATCGTGTAGGGGAGCCCAAGCGGGGATTTTTGCAGTTAATCGAGCGCGTCACATGGGGAAAAACCTTGTACTCTGTAAATGTACCTCTACCATATATTGGCTCTTAATACAGGGGAGTTCGTTAAGGGTGGTCCGAAAAAAAATCTATCCTTAAAAAAAGTCGAAATCGTCAGATTAAGATAAGGTAAGTTAAGTACACGCAAAAAAATGTATATTTAAAAAATCTGACGATTTAAGCGGGGCGTAAGGAAATGGGTGAGTCAAAAAGTTTCACAAAAAACAAGCGAATATTTCGCGAAATGAACGTCAGATCGAAAAACTAAAAATACGTGTTCAATATTTTTCAAAAATCTATCGAATGATACCAAACACACGACCCCCGCGGAGAGGGGTGGGGGTAAATTAAAAATTTTTAATACGAACCCCGCTATATTTCGCGAAATGAACATCAGATCAAAAAACTGCAAAATACACGTATTCAATATTTTTGAAAAATCTATCAAATGGCACCAAACACGACCTCCCGCGGAGGTGGAGTGGGGGTTACTTTAAAATCTTAAATAAGAGCCCCCAATTTTTATTGCAGATTTGGATTTTTTACATAAAAATAAGCAACTTTTATTCCAGACATTTTTTTGAATTATAGATAGATGGCACTAAAATCGGAAAAACCGATTGTTGGAAATGTAAAATTAAATTAAAAAATGGAAAGTCCCTCACTTTATGGAAAACTTTACTTAACTTTTTTTGGTTTTAGGACCTACTCTTCACAACCCAATATGTCCCCATAACGCTCGAGTAACTGCAAATATAGCATACTTTCCTCCCCTACTATAAAGTATGTTTTCAAAAAAATATTATCATAAGATAATAATAGATACATGCAAAATAAGACCGAAAAGAAACATAAACAGGCTCGGAAAAAACAAAAAGTATTTCATTTGGCAAGGCAATCATGAGAAAAGTTTATTAATCAAATACAAACTGATTTACATGGCAGGTAAACTATTGCTTACCTAATGATAGTACAGTAAGGTCTCGTTTTATGCGGTGGATACGTTCTAGAGAAAAGCGCATATAAAAAATCGCATAAAAAAGACTTTAGGTACTTGCATTGAAAAAAGGAAGGAATACGTTCCGTAGTTTGTAATATATGTAAAAAGTAGG
The DNA here is from genome assembly GCF_917563875.1 of Diabrotica virgifera virgifera. Taxonomy (NCBI): domain Eukaryota; kingdom Metazoa; phylum Arthropoda; class Insecta; order Coleoptera; family Chrysomelidae; genus Diabrotica; species Diabrotica virgifera. The sequence continues at coordinate 214,984,967 of NC_065450.1, forward strand.
AATATGTTCCGTGTTTATTATACTGCACCTTGAAATCAGCAACATATAAACTCTTAAATACTTAAACATTTAAATTTAATTTCAAAAGAATTACAGGTTATACCTTTCAATTCAAGACTCAGATTGATGTAATAGCTACATGCTACATCATGGAACAAGGGGAATACCCGGATTGCAAACCCTCAGATTAATAACATCTGGATGGGAATAGTTAATATTAATTATACTAGTTATTAATAATAGAAATTTTTTGATGAAAATAAAATACAAACCGCATAACTTCAAAATCGCATAAAAAATCCGCATAAAAAGAGACCTTACTGTATAAATGAATAGGCCAAAAAAGATACCACCCATTTATATTAGGAAATTAAGGAAATGTAATTTCACATAACATTATTATTAATTTCATGGTTTCACGATCATGTAATGAATATTCATGTAATGAATAATGAGCAAGTTAAATTTTTGAAGTTATACTTCTTTGAAGGCGCGATTGAGAGTTTAATTTCATAATACTGCGCGCATGCGCACACAGACAGTATGGCGTTTAGTTGCTGAATCTTTCAAGTTATGTATAAATATATCAGTGCAAGAATAGGTGTGAAAAGAGTATATTAGTGTTTTTAGTAAATATATGTATTATAATTTTTGTGCCTTTGGATTTGTTTTCCTCAGGAGTAAGATCAGTTTTTAAAACATTTTATTGTATATTTATTATACTTGTCTGTTTGTTACCGTGAATTGTCATTAGGTACGTCCGAACCGATACGGACACAGTCCTCGTAGCGTATTTGGTATTAGTTCAGAGAAATAAAGAAAAAAATATCCTGTTGGTGACACAACCCCCTCCAGACCGAAACCAAATTTTTTGAGTAGTATGGACATCTATAATAATAACCTATATGTTTCCTGCAGCCGATTTTGATGATATACCTAGTTATAAACAAATGAAGATCAAAAAACGGTAAATTTTCGCTTTTTTCGTGTATTACCAAAAAGTTAAGCATTTTAAACAAATTTTAGAGTAAGAAACTCATAAATCGTATAAAAAACTTCAATATGGCGTTCACTGAATATGTCTATCCTTATTGGTTGCTTAGAAAATTGCAAAATAAATAATAAATTTTGAGTTTATATACATATTCATAACTTATGTAAAAATTTACTTAGAACCTTCTTATTACACGGAATGCTGAAACTTCTGGTGCTTAAATCATACCCTAAATTTCAAAGCAATCGGTCAAATAGTTTAAAAGTTATTTAATCTGTTTATCCCAAATTAATTTTTTTTTTGCAACACTATAAGTCAGATAACGGTGAAGTTACAGTAATACGTCGGATAGTTTATGAAAGAAGAAGGTTTTCACTATTAATTTAATTAAAAAAAATGACAAAAAATAATTCTAAATATTGCAAAATTATTTTGCAAGAACATGGGAATTTAAAAAAGGGGGGCTAACTTCGTCCCTAATTGTCCTAGAACAATTGTTTTTCTTTCTAAATGTGTATAAAAATTCAGTCTTTCTAAATATGAAGAAGTAATTTTTCTACGTATAACGGTTAAAAACTTATTCTAATTGTTTATAAGTAAGCAAAAAATCGACATGTTTTTGCAAAATAATTTTACACTATTTAAAATTACTTTTTGTCTTTTTTTAAATTAAGTTAATAGTATAAATGTTCTTTTTTCATAAACTGTCCGAAGTATTACTGTAGCCTCATAATTTTCTGACTTATAGTGTTGCAAAAAAACGAATTTGGGATAAACAAATTAAATAACTTTTAAACTATTTGACCAATAGTTTTGAAATTTAAAATATAATTTAAGCACAAGAAGTCTCACCACTCCGTGTAATAAGAAGTTTCTAACTTAATTTTTACATAAGTTATGAACATTTATAAAATTTCAAAATTTATGACTTATTTTGCAATTTTCTAAGCAACAAATAAGGGTAGACATATTCAGCGAACGCCGTATTGAAGTTTTTTATATGATTTATGAGTTTCTTATTCTCAAATTTGTTTAGAATGCTTCACTTTTTAGTAATAGACAAAAAAGCGAAAATTTACTGTTTTTTGATCTTCATTTGTTTATAACTATGTATATCATCAAAATCGGCTGCAGGAAACATATAGATTATTAATATAGATGTCCATACTACTCAAAAAATTTGGTTTCGGCCTGGAGGGGGATGTTTCACGAGAAAAATCTTAGTTCTCTGGACTATATAGCATTCGGCCAGAGATCGAGAGGTCTTGAGTTCGAGTCCGGAGCAATCCTATACTTTTTTTAATTTTTTTGAAAGCGATAAGTACAAAATCAGTTTGGTGTTTAAAAAAATTAAAACAAACTGTTTAAAGTATATTTATTTTTAAGAAATCATATAATAGAAGTATGTATAACTTCTTACGTGCGTACAAAGTACACACACACATTCTTTTTTTTTTCTTTAAGGGAAGGGTAGCTGCATCATCTTTGGGTAAAGATACAACTGTTTACTGAACTGATATATGTTTACTGAACTGGAGTCATCATCCTGTATAAACCAAGTGTACATACTAACTTTACTTTCAATAAAACAATACGGTCATAGTATTGTTGGTAAGTTGAATGTGAGCGTTGCTTTCAAGATCACGTTCCCATAAAGAATTACGAGCTCTAACCACTACCATCCAGACGTGTTCAATCACCTGTTGAAAATTAAAAACGGAGCCGCTCGCACCTCTCGTTCCGGAGTATTATTTTTTCCGCTTGCACGGTTAATCCTATCACGGTCCACGGTGAAGTATGAATATGCACGTCTGTCTGCTGCATTTTGCGTTTTGATTTTGATTTCACCCGTAAAAAGGGACGCGAACAGTGTTCGTGACTCGAAGATTCGATTTAGCCGATGCTAATTTTTGTGGGAAGGGCACTATTGTACTGTGAAATCAGTCTGTACTATTTTTAGAACTTAGAAGTGGTTTTTGAAAAATTATTTAACAAACGCTGGAATCGAATGGAAACGCTTTTGTATGACCATTATTTTATTGCATTGCGCATTGTGGACAGTGGCGTAGCTGACAGGCCCGCAGGGCCCGCAAGGCGGGGGGGGGGCCTTAGGAGTGGCCCCTTAAAGCCTTCAAGCTTAACACAGTAACCGCCACATTAAAATTTTTTATTTGTGCCTTCAGGCTCCACGTTTAGAATTATATTTAACTCACTGAGCATCTGGACCAAACAAGGCCTGAGTTAAATACAACTCACGTAGTATTTAATGTGTTAATATGTACTTCTACTTTTATTTCTTTAAATTGGGGACCAAAACATATTTTCCTAATATGCATCAAAATAGGGAATTTGGAAGGAAATAATGAAGCGGGTAAATTGACGTAACTTTTTCAGGTGCAATTTAGCTTTTCATACTTTCGTGGACATGTTGGTAGTTTAGATGAAAGTGAATCCCAAAAAGGTAATTTTTTGTCCGTGGTTCTTTAACTAGCTAAATATGATTCTGTTTTAGCTAAATTAATCGATAAAAACAATAACTTAAAAAAAAAACAAATTACTTGAGCTCCCAAATACAAAACGAAGTTATAAATTTGCTGGCTCAAGAAACTGAAAACAAATTGATTAATTTAATTAATTGTTTTTATTCAATAATTCTTGATACCACTCAAGATATTTCGAAACACGATCAGCTTAATTTTATTTTCCGGTATGTAACTTGCGAAGATAAAATAATTTATCTTCTAAAGGAGACGTTGTTGTTGAAAGTTTTTTGGGATTTATTCGCATGTTAAAACCAAAGTGCAGAAGGTTTTGTAAATGAAATTTTAAAATTTATTCAATCAAATCACCTTTCCATACACAACTGTAGAGGGAAAGGGTATCATATGGGACAAGGGTTATGAGTGGTGTATATTCAGGCGTACAAAGGCGTATAACTGACATTGAAAAAACAGCTTCCTATGTTCATTGTGCACCCCATAATCTGACCTAGTGTTGAATGATGCCGTAGTTGGTGTACAGAAGTTGGTTTTTTTAGGATATAATTAAAAAGATTATGTTTTTTTAGTGCAAGTATTAAAATATCTCTATTAATAACTCTACCTTTAAAGTGGTGGACAAATTCACATACTTCACCAAGGAGAACGTCATGACGGAAGAAATCAAGTGAAGGATAATCCTAGCTAACAAATGCTATTTTGGAGTGAGTAGACATATGAGAAGCAGAAACTTAAGCCAAAAAACAAAAATAACCATATACAAAACCCTTATACAACCAGTGTTGACATGGATCGGAGACATGGACCATCTCCAAGGTAGATGAAAACCTTCTGCTTATATTTGAACGAAGGATCCTGAGAGGCATATTCGGTGGCATCTGTGAAAATGGTATTTTGAGGAGGAGGTACAACTACGACATATACCACAGATATAAACATATATTTGTTGGTAAAGACCTAGGTATCTCTTATAAGAATAGGAAGACTAAGATGGGCAGGACATCTAGCAAGATCACAGCAGAACAACCCTCCTAGAAGAATCCTTATGTCACAACCTGTGGGAAGTAGAAATAGGGGTAGGCCAAAACTTAGATGGAAAGATGGTGTAGATGAAGATGGGAGAAAAATAGGCGCAGCAAACTGGCAACGGTTGGCAATGGATAGGACTGACTGGCGTAATAGACTTGGGAAGGTCGAGGCTCTTTCATAGGGCTGTAGCACCATTGATGATGATGATTAAAATATAGGATGTACTATGTACTATTATGACTTATTGGATCCATCTAGTTTGCCAACACTTAAAAGGTTATGTGAAACCCGGTGGTCATCCAGACATGATGCTGTTATGACTTTGCGTCGAGCTTTCCGACAAGTAATTAAATTTTTAACGAAAATTTCATTGCTATCTAAAAAACGATGAAAAATTATAAGTTAATGCATTATTAGAGCATATGAATAATTTTAAATATGTCGTTACTATTCAATCTAAAATACTTAACTTTATTAATCTAACATCAACACTTTTGCAATCTGAAACGGCAGAGTTAACGGTCGCCCTTCAACTTTTTGAAAAAACTCGTGATAATATTCTAGAAATGAGAAATTCGTTTTCCGAAACTTTAACAAAAGCAGCAGGAATAACAGAATAGAGGGATGTTACACCGGAATTTAAAAATAAACTGATAAAACGTATAAAAAAATTTAATATTTAAAAAAATAATTTTAAAAATAAATTTTAGCAAAAAAAGTTTTGTAGTAGTTAATGTTTTCAATGTAAATTTAGATATAATATTACAACAATTTACTAATAGGTTTGTCGGATTAAGATACGTGTATAATAGGTTTTCATGTCTATTCATAAACTAATGAAGACTTATTAAAGAAAGGCCAAATATTGCCATTTACACATATTTTAGTAATTATACTGTTATTAGTTGTGGTTATGTTTATAATACGGGGGCCCACAAAAATTGTCGCGGAGGGGCCTTGCAATCTTCAGCTACGTCACTGTTTGTGGAGTAACATGCCATTAAGTATCACTGATATGAAATGTCATAAAAATGTCTCAAGCAGTGTTACTGAAAAAGTGTGCCGTTAAAAGTTTACAATCTGTTCTTTTTGGAAAGAAACCTAACTGGATCAAAGTATTTGGACATTTGGACCTACTTCAGCAGAAAATTGTTCCGGAAATTTGTAGATTGCTAATGACAAATTCAATGACATATGGTGTCAACAAGATGGGTCCCCTTTATATATCAACGCTTTGGCACAGGAATATTGATATAGTACCTTCTGACAAGCAAAAATGTAATACTTTTTCCATTGTATAATAAATAACTATCATCATGGCAGCTACGCACTCCAAGCGGAGTAATAATGGCCGCCCTCTTTGGGCTCTTACGAATCATTTGTCTCGGGTAGTCAGTCCAACATTATCTTGATTTTATAAAATTGGTTGTGTGACTTGGCGTCTTGTACAATCAACTATTTTCAATGGGAAATAAGCCACAATTTTATCAAAAAATTATTTTATTAACGTTTCGAAGCCCAAATCGGGTTTCGTTGTCAAAATACAAAATACTTTTTTTTGTAAAAAAAAGTTGTGTTAAAGGTATAAAAAAAAGGTATGTTGATAACCTGTAGTTAGACTCTGGAAAGGTGCAACGGGAGAAAATGTTATTTTCTTGTATGATAATGGACCTCCACATACCATTAGAGTGACTAGAGACATAATTGACGCAGAAGGTATCCCTTGTTTGGAGTGGCCAGCTTGCTCACCTGAGCTTAACCTTATAGAGTATTTGTGATAATCCACAAAACACCGCACGGCTAGTACAAGCTGCTCTTGAAGGATGGAGCAACCTACCACAACAAAATGTTGATAATTTGATTAGGAGCGTGCATACGCAAACTGAAGCTTGTATAAGGACTAGAGGTGATAACACTGACTACTACGAAAAACAAAAATAAATAAATAAAAACAATTTAAACATTATTCGTTTTACATTGATTATTTCATTCATAGGAGATTCTGACCAATAGAAAGCTACAGAAATTTAAATTAAATCGATAATTTTTGATAATTTCCCGTCGTCAAGTATATTACGCCAGATGCCCTTCGTTGCTACAAAAAAATACATTCAGTGACATTAATGACAATTAATGTTTTAAAAATTATAAAAGTGATGACTTTCAACCGTCAAATTAATATTTATAACAACTGTTTGTTTAATTGTACTAATTTGTACTTACATAAATAAATTACAATAAAATTTTGGTTTTGAACAGTTTTATTCATGAAATAATCGCAACAAATTGCACTCGATCTTTAAAATTAATATAAAATTTTTGCCCTCGTGACACTTTAGACATAATTTAAGTGAAAGTAAAACTGTCAAAGTGTCACTCGGGAAAAATTCAATAATTTTAGACTTCTTGTGCAATTACTACTGATTATTTCATTCATAGGAGATTCTGACCAATAGAAAGCTACATAAATATAAATTAAGCTGATAATTTTTGACAATTGCTCGTCGTCAAGTATATTACGTCAGATGCCCTTCGTTGCTACGAAAAAATACATTCAGTGACATTAATGACAATTAATATTTTAAAAATTATAAAATTGATGACTTTCAACCGTAAAATATTTATAACAGCTCTGTGTTTAATTGTACTAATTTGTACTTATGTACATAAATAAATTACAATAACATTTTGGTGTTGAACAGTTTTATTCATGAAATAATCGCAACAAATTGCACTCAAAATTAATATAGAATTTTAGAGCTCTTGCGCAATTACTACTGAAAATTTTTATGCTATTGACTGTAAAACAACTAGATTCAATTTGTTTGTTAAATACTTTATTGTTTTATTTAATTGTTATGTATTTGTTATTAAATTGCTTTAAAATAAATATCGTTTGACTTCATGTGTTCGTTTTTTCAAAATCGCCCGAAATAATAAGAAATATCAGATGATTCCAATAAGTTTGGGTGTGTGTAGTTGTTTTATAAATGCATATTTGCTTGAAATTCCATAATATTATGATGGATATAATTTATAAGGAATTATGCCCTTAGGTAAAGTATGAACCTTCCCCTCACGTGGGATGTAAAGTGAGTTGTTTTTGTCTCTCCATTACGACAGTCAGATGGCAATTGCCATTGTCAGATGTCTCACCCTGGTATTTCTTTGGTGGCTCAGCTGGCATTCAACCCAGGCGCGGTTGCGGGGGGGGGGGACAACGGGCCCCCTAATGTATTTAGTCTATAAGTATTTTTTTATTATTTGTTCTTTTTTGTGTCAACTTTAAACTTCAAGCGATCAGTAGAACACTAAATAAATATATACACTACCACCGCTTCCAAAGAATTGAATCGTCTTCTTATTGGGGAGCAGTCGCTCGCTGTCCTTACTACTCTATTTCTTGTCATTCGGCTTATGTGGTCATTCCATTCTATTCTTCTGTTTCTTACCCAATTATTAATAGTATAAGAGCTGTGAGACATTTTTGAGTAGGTATTTTAGGCAACCTGAAAATTTTTCAGGTGACTCTTCCATGATAGCCTAATACAAAAATGCCGGTCTGGCTGGAGGGTAGCGGTTATTTTCCCCAAAAATCCCCCCCAAAGTTAAAAAAAGGGTAAAAATTGTTATTACAAAAAATATCATTGACGTGACTTTAAAGTAAATTTAAATATTCAAATATAAAGAAAATAAACAGGCCAGGCGATCTGAGGGCGATTTTAACTCTGCAAGATACTTGCATGGGCGCCCCAGGATTATTTTCAGGGGATGCATCTGAACTTCAGAAGATTTCATCTGAATCTGTACATACTATTAACGAGTATAAAATATACAACTATACATGCAAAGCTATGTACATTCCTTCAGGACAGGGAAGTACAATTATTATTTTGACAGGGTATTTTTTAATATTAAAAATAAATATTCTACAAAGACAGGTTTTTTTTGGTGAAATTTTCCAACTGCCATGTGATCGAACAAATTACGCGTGCATATAAATGAAAAGCGCTATAGGTAAACAGGAGTGTGAGAAAGAGCGTATACCGATAGCTGTTTGCGTCCCCTGTTGTACCTGAGCGAGTCCGTTCGCTCGAGAAAAATCACGTGACCTGGCGATCCCATGTTGTTGTGCCTCGAAACGTCAGAGTAATTATTATATATTATAGTTTTTTAAGTAACTTTTTCTTAATTAAAGGAAAATAATACGTACTATACAATAGATTTTGCAAATATAATAGAAAAAGACAGATTTATTATTATAAAGATATAGGTAGAAAAGTATAAAAGTATAAACTAAATTGATTCTGTGTCCGAATCTTGTACTTCTTCTTCAAACTCCTCATCTGAGCTTAAATATTCACTGTCTTCTTCTTCGTTAGACTCCCCTTGAGACTCAGATTCCTCTTCTACATGATCTGCAAATAGTTGTAATATGTATTTAGAATTAATTAAAAATTAATTAGTGATTAATTAATTGAGTTGCTACGTATTCTCTGTCCTTTTATACGGAGTCGAAGCCTAGAGAATCACGGGCTCATCTGAAGATAGACTTGCCATTGTTGAGATGTGGTGTTATCGAATAATGTAAAAAATATCATGGACGCAACACGTAACAAACACGGAAACATTAATAAAGATAAAAAGTCAAAAAAATACTCACCACTATGAAGGAAGGAAAAATGAGCTACTTTGGTCATATACTAAGAAATAAAAAACATGATGTAATTTATAATATAAGGAAAAGTATTAAGTATTAGTTATACATTAATTTTTAATTAATTCTAAATACATATTTACAACTATTTACAGATCAGGTAGAAGAGGAATCTGAGTCTCGAGGGGAGTCTGACGAAGAAGAAGAGAATGAATATTTATTTTGGCTCATCTTTCTTTCCTTTATAGTGTTGAGTATTTCTTTTGCCTTTTTCATCTTTCTTAATGTTTCCGTGTTTGTTACGTGCTGTGTTCATGATATTTTTTACATTATTCAATAACAGCACATCTCAACAATGGCAAGTCTTTCTTCAGATGCGCCCGTGATTGTCCAGGCTTCGACTCCGTATAAAAGGACAGAGAATACGTAGTAATTCAATTAAATTATCGCTAATTAATTTTTAATTAATTCTAAATACATATTACAACTATTTACAGATCATGTAGAAGAGGAATCTGAGTCTCGAGGGGAGTCTGACGAAGAAGAAGACAGTGAATATTTAAGCACAGATGAGGAATTTGAAGAACAAGTACAAGATTCGGACACAGAATTAATTTAGTTTATACTTTTATACTTTTCTACCTATATATTTATAATAATAAATCTGTCTTTTTCTATCATATTTGCAAAATCTATTGTATAGTACGTATTATTTTCCTTTAATTAAGAAAAAGTTACTTAAAAAACTATAATATATAATAATTACTCTAACGTTTCGAGACACAACAACATGGGATCGCCAGGTCACGTGATTTTCCTAGAGCGAACGGACTCGCTCAGGTACAACAGAGAACGCAAACAGCTATCGGTATACGCTCTTTCTCACACTGCTGCTTACCTATAGCGCTTTTCATTTATATGTACGCGTAATTTGTTTGATCACATGGCAGTTGGAAAATTTCACCAAAAAAAATTCTGTCTTTTTTAGAATATTTATTTTTGATATTAAAAAAATACCCTGTCAAAATAATAATTGTACTTCCCTGTCCGGAAGGAATGTGCATAGCGTTGCATGTATAGTTGTATATTTTATACTCGTTAATAGTATGTACAGATTCAGATGAAATCTTCTGAAGTTCAGATGCATCCCCTGAAAATAATCCTGGGGCGCCCATGCAAGTATCTTGCAGAGTTAAAATCGCCCTCAAATCGCCTGGCCTGTTTATTTTCTTTATATTCGAATATTTAAATTTACTTTAAAGTCACGTCAATGATATTTTTTGTAATAACAATTTTTACCCTTTTTTTTAACTTTGGGGGGGATGTTTGGGGAAAATAACCGCTACCCTCCAGCCAGACCGGCATTTTTGTATTAGGCTATCATGGAAGAGTCACCTGAAAAATTTTCAGGTTGCCTAAAATACCTACTCAAAAATGTCTCACAGCTCTTGGACTGTAATGTTGTATACTCAATGCAAAAGAGAGAAACCAGCGTGTTCTAGATTCTAGACTGAACGTACATATTTACACTCCCTTTCTGATGACCTCATTATGTCATATAGATGTCGACGCATGTGTAGAAAGATGCAATAATTACATGAAACTGTAAGTGGGCTATATAATGGATTTTGAGGATTTTAAATCCAATTCAAATTATCCTTTATGTCGTCTTTGGTGAAAATTATTTTAATTGACAATAATAATAGTAATAACTCAATCCTTTTGTTACCTTAGGTATATGGGTTGAGTGAATATTCCCCTTAGAGCGAGTGAGAGCCGTATGACTAAATCAGGGTAACAAGAACAGCAACAATAATAATAAATACATCTCGAAGAGCCTTTTCGAGAACATTAAACTGCTAGGTCCTAATGAACATCTCTATAAGACCACGCAGAAAGCGATACTACTCTCAACATCCAGATGCGTAAGACATTTTTTGGGAGATACGTCGACGTTCCAAGTCACCTAAGGCTTGATAAAAAGGAAAGAGTCCCACCAGAGCTTAATCCTGTTGATACCGTAGGTATCTGGGATCTGTGAATTTTAACCTTAGAGTAAGTGTGAGTCGTATGGCTAAATCTGGACAATATTATAATATTTGCGGTAAGTCTGGCTCCCTATTATGAATTTCTAGATCCGCGCCTGATTCAACCTGTTTATTTAACACTGATGATGATTTTGTAAGAAAATCGAAAACGTTCTGTTGTGATGTAGCCCTTAAAGGGATTTTAATAAAAGTTTTTATACCTTTTACAAAGGATTTTTCAGAAGTATTTTTTTGCAAAGTAATTTTTTATATATTATCTAAGTAGTAATAAATTCTTTTTCCACCTACCTCTACGGAAAGTATACTTTTCCAGACCTGATTGTAGGGAGCAAAGTTGTACTTTTCCTCCCTAGGGAGGAAAAGTAAAAGTGACGTCATGGTATTTAATTCATGAAATATAACTTATTGACGCCCTGTACAATATCTATTTTCTATTACGTACGTATCTATACATTTTAACGTTTATTTATAAAACACCCTGTATTTTGCAGAATAGTAAAAAACAGTAAATTGTTATTTTGATTTAACAATGTTTACATTAATAATTTGACTTATATTTGACAGTTGACAGTTATATTGTACCTACTTGTTAGTTTTAGTTTTAATAAATTTTGTTGGCTAGTTACAAATAAATTAAGTAAAAATGAAAAATTACTTGTTATTAATTTGAGGAAGGTGGAAAAACCATATGTATAACATGGGAGTAAAGTGCCTTTTCCTCCCTTGAATGATTACTGCCCTCCGCTACGCGTCGGGCAGTAAACTTCATTCTCGGGAGGAAAAGTAGCACTTTCCTCCCTTGTTATACAAATAGCTATTATATTTAGTTCTCATGTTAACAACATTTGGCATTTTTTTCCATCCTTAATATCTATTGTCCTGTCACTTGTCATGTTTTCTATAATAAATAATAATAATAAGTGATATTTAACACGGCGATTCTCGGTTATTCGACGGACAAGGTTAACACACGTGAAATTATGCAAATTCGAAGAAATGTTTTCTTTAATTAACGTCACAATTGTGAATTGTAAAGCATCAAAACAATATCGAGGAGGAATATTAATGAAGCGAGTTGCAAAATAATTCCTGGTAAACAATTGGCGAGAATGCCGACTGATGTAATCGATTGTTTATAACGACAAACAAATAACAGAACATGAATACCAACCGACATTTAAACAGATACGTTTTTTTTTTGTATTTGAGATCGTGTCAGTGGGTAAACGAAATACACTGAGAAAAATGACCTATTAACATGTACGTACTTTTAACCCCGTACGCCCAAGGGTGGGTAAAAAATGTCCACCTCGAAAATTGCTAATATATTTATTGAGAGTTGTTGAAAATGGATTAAACTTAAGAATCTAATGCTTAATAAACACAGCATCTTCTAAAATATTAATATAAACAATTTACAAACCTTACAACAAAATTACAATGTACATACATCAAAATTAACATACCAGTAAACGCCAGTAATTCAGATTTGTCGATTTTCTCCATATTCTTCCTTTCAGCCTCCTCATTGGCGGATAATTATGTAGATATGTAATTATACGTCGATAATTATATGGATTATCTTTCTACCAACGAGAAATTATATAGAAACCTTAAGTAACAAGTTTTACGAAGGGTGTACTTTTTATGCCCATCCATATTTAACTCAAGATGCTACTTTTATTTTCAAAAATATCGGTAGAACCAAATTAACATTCGATAAAGGGCTGTCTTTTTAACAATAAATAATTTTTTAAAAATTTTTAAACACGTAATAAATATGTTACAAGGGAATACGCATTAGGTGGACATTTTTTACCCACCCTTGGACGTTTAAGGGTTAAAGGAACTTACCAAATTCATGTAAGGTATACGTGCGGTAGGAAATATAATAGAACGGTCAGATTTGTAGGTTTTGATAGTTCTGCTTTAAAATATAGTGTAGCGGCTGGTTGTTCTGGTAATCCAAGAAACGCATAAGCGCCCAATACTACATAAGGAGGGATAGGGATGGAACTAGAGAGAGATACCGTTAAAACAGTACATATCGTATAGGCTAAAATTAATGTTGATCATTTTTTATTTACATTTCACCTTACAGAGACTCTCTCTCTCTCTCTCTCTCTCTCTCTCTCTCTCTCTCTCTCTCTCTCTCTCTCTCTCTCTCTCTCTCTCTCTCTCTCTCTCTCTCTCTCTCTCTCTTATGCTTGCTTGCATTGATAGTTGATGTAGAATAGATTTTGTAATTACCCTTCTTATTATTGGAATTATTTATACTAACAGAACTTTATAAAAACAGTGTTAAATTGTTGCGATAACACTGCCATAGACAATTGAAGTGTTATTGTACATAGAATACTTCAGTTAACTATGGGAGCCTGCCATCTACGCTTCGCCTAGCACAGTCTCTTAGGTGTAAGTTCGTCTTGTCTTAATCATAAATATGAACAAAAAAATCAAAATGGGCCAAATAAAGCAAAGAATTAACTAATCATATTTATTTATTGTAAAAAATATAATAAAGTGATGATATTTAATACGCAAACCCTGCCTACAGCTTTACAAAATGTAAATGATACTGCAGGTAATGTTGTTGTATGCAGTGTTGGCTACGTAAAGTAGAATTACTTGTTGGACGTAGATGGTGTAGTTGCTGTCTTCAGACCATGGCTTAGTTAGATGTTGACTATGCTAGTGTCTTGAAGTAGCAATGATTTTCTTATTTATATTAACTGCAAGTTGTGCGTTGATTATCCATTGCCGACGATTTTAAGGAGTCCATCCCGAAGGGGGAATGGAAATTTCTAGTTGTTCCAAAAAAACTAGAATACAAACTCTGTATTAGCGACATCAAAATGCATTGAAGTTTAAAAAGTTGCTTGCCATTTCTTCAAAAATAACAATTAAATAAATAGCAAATGGGTAAGTATAAAGTAAATAGAATTATTATTAGTCCTGTCGCCAGGGGGGTACAACGGACTCCCTAATTCAGATGGACTTACCCAAGTTTTTTTATGTATTTTGACCCGTAGAACACGAATTTTTTGGGTAACAGTTGACCCGGACGTCGCGTCGATAAGATTGTTTTAAACAAAGAACTTGAGGAATTACATAACAGCGATTTTTCGCAAAACAAAACATTTTTTTTTTGTATTTTTTTGGGTGATTCTCAGCAAAAAAAGTTCTTACAAGTTTTTTCGTAGGATGCATAGTTTTCGAGATAAACGCGGTTGAACTTTCAAAAAATCGAAAAAGTGCAATTTTTGAACCCGAATAACTTTTGATTAAAAAATTAAATAGCAATTCTGCCTACTTCATTTGAAACTTCAAGTCAAATTCTATCGGTTTTAATTATTTGCATTGCTAAAAATTAAGTTTCTATTTGTTAAACAAAGCCATTAACACATAGTGTTTCCCGTGCCCAATGCATGCGTTTTAATGTACGTAATCTACGTAGAAATTATCTGTATGCGCGCCTACTCGTTCGATTTCAAATGAGAAATGCATTGAAAACATCATTCAATCACTATGTGTTTATAGCTTTGTTTAACAATAAAAAAATTAATTTTTAGCAATGAAAGTAATCAAAACCGATAGAATTTGACTTGAACTTTCAAATGCGGTAAGCGGAATTGCTATGTATTTTATTTTTCAATCAAAAGTTATTCGGGTTCAAAAATTGCAATTTTCCGATTTTTTGAAAGTTCAACCGCGTTTATGTCGAAAACTATGCATCCTACGAAAAAACTAATAAAAATATTTTTTGCTTAGAATGACCCAAAAAATACAAAAAAATGTTTTGTTTTGCAAAAAAATCGCTGTTATGTGATTCCTCAATTTCTTTGTTTCTAACAATGTTATCGACATCCGGATCGACTGTTACACAAAAAATTCGTGTTCTACGGGTCAAAATACATAAAAAACTTGGTAAGTCCATCTGAATTAAGGAGGCCACTGGCGACAGGACTATATTAAATTTGTTAAATTTCGTAACAGATTCCTACATTCATACCTAGTAATTATAAAATTGAAAACGGGGCGTTGGAGAGAAGTGAGGTTATGACGAAAAAAATTATTATAGGTATAATGTACTCACCCCAAGATTAGATTATTGAATATAAAATGGATTTATCAGGTAAACGTGGACTTAGCAGTAACAAAAATTAAATAAAAAACATATGTTGCGAACATTGACATATTAAGCGTAGACTCGGCATACTCACCAAAAAGCGTAACGCGGAAACAACATGAAAACAGTCGATCGGTGGTCTATCTATCTCTTTTCACCAAACGATCCCGCGCACGTGACTGACAAAGATGGCTAGACCACTCAATCCGATGTCGACGTTACACCCCGATGCATTGAGTGGCATATCCCTAGCCAAGTCTATCCTTAATATGTCTCTGGTTGCGAACGAAGACTGACTGACAGAATTACTTTAAGAGGAATTGTCAATGAAATGAAATGTAGCACAGATGCATAGAGTCTATGATTGAATTAGCCATTCGGTTAAAACAGAACAGAATATTATTAGCCTACAGAATAGAAAGGGAGAGGGCGGCAACTAATATTTGAAAAAAAAAGAGTAAAACCAAGACAAAAGGTTAAGAAATCAATAAATTAATAAAGAAATTGGAATAAAATAATTATTTAAATATAAATTAATAAAGATGTGACGTTTGTATCGTTACAACATCTAAAATTAACGTAAGTATACAGTTCAAAATGTTTAGAATTCAGCAAAAAATTCAAGCGTTTTTACGTTTTTCACGTATTTTTTTTTCTTCAAGCACCAGCAAGAAGCATGACTACCTGGCTTGACAATGGTACGTGCGACCTTGTCGAAGCATCATCAAAACAATGATTTTTGACTGCAAATTATTAACTGGGTTGTATAATAATTTTTCATAATAGTTTCAGAGTACAAATTAAAAAGTTGGGGAAAGGATATATTCTTGCCTCACGCCTTTTTCGTTTTTGGTTTTTGGATATTAGGTTCTCTACTTGTGTGTGTGCTCTTTGGTTATCAATAGATTATAGGTATCTGTTTGTGGTCATCGTTAATATCTCTCTGTCAATTAACCAAATTAGGTACCAAGTGAATCTTATTATTTCAAATACTTTTCTAATAAGGTACGATAGATATATCTTCAACGCCGAGTGGTAACAAGCTGTCTCGTAAACAAATCATCTCGAAAGATAAAGTCTTCCCGAATATTAATCACGTTGGAAACCGATACCTTCTTTTCAAATTTTCCGTTTCTTTTTAACCCTAATTTAAGCCCGTGATTGATGTTGGTATACATTTCACGCCTTTCCTATCGCTAGATCACCAACGGAGCAAACCAATTTTTTTAATCGTCAAGAATATAAAAAACAAAAGACCTTTTTGAATCGTATGCTCACACTAAACGTCGAACAAGTCCAAGTCGCGTTGTTTTTATCTAAGATCACCTCATTTAATTTCGCCCCGTCTGGAGCGTATGGTGTGGTGTGGTTGGTGTATGTGTGTTTGCATCAGAGCTTGTTAGTGGGTTTCTTCTTTCTTCCACCTACTTGAAAAAGCGACAAAATCAGGTGTCGCCCGATGCGGTTGGAAATCTTTTATTTATGAGATGCGCGAGGAATAATCTAAGTATACGAGGTGTGCTCTTTTAATCAACATTTTTAAATTAAATATGCACTAAAATGTATTACACGAGCGGAACACCCTCAAAAAAGCGCTTATTTTACTGAGATACTGACCACAAAGGAATTGCTAACTTTATTCATACTTTATATTTTCGAGGGTGCTGAAAACGAAAATGAGGTTTATTTTGAATTGCATGTGGGGGAACATTGTCAAAATCGCAATTTTACCCCAAAAATAAAAAAAAATAACATCACGTTTTTTTTGCGTTTATTTCGCTGCAACTCTGTTGCGCTTTAACATTTTTTTCTGAAATTTTTGATAGTATATAGCTCTAACATTTTTGAAGACAACGGTAGGTACCTGTTTCAAGCTTTTATTCTTATTCTGATAAAGGTTAAGAATTTTTCAAAGGAAAAGGTGCGGATTTGTGCATTGCAAAGTTTAATCGCAAAAGTTGAGTGACAAATTTTAAAATTTAGCTTTTTAATCACGTTTATGTTAAAATAGAGAGTATGTACAAAGAAGTTTTCTGGTAAGTTTTAGATCAAAATGTTTTATAGAAAAAAATCGTGCAACTTTTAATGTCGAAATTAGAAATCCCCAATATACCGCTTATTTTTCGAGATACCTACTCTCAGTGGGTGGTGAATGGCTAATTTTGTTCTTAGATTATGTTTTTGACCCTGATTAAAACGAAAGTAAACTTTATTTTAAATTTTAGGTGGGGGAATATGGTCAAAGTTGCAATTATACCCTAAAAATAAAAAAAATGAAATAACGATTTTTTGCGTTTAGCCCAGAAGTTTTCTGGAAAGTTGTGGATCAAAATGTTTTATAGAAAACAAATGGTGCAACTTTTAACATCGACGTTATAAATCCCCAAAATAACGCTAATTTTTCGAGATACTGATCATGGGTGATGAATGGCTAATTTTGATCTTACTTTATGTTTTTGATGGTGCTGAAAACGAAAATCAAGTTTATTTTGAATTTTAGGTGGGAGAACATTGTCAAAATCGCAATTTTGCCCTAAAAAGAAAAAAAAATTAAACCATGTTTTTCTTAAAATTAAAAGTTGCACCATATTTTTTCTATAACACATCTAGATCTAAAACTCCCCATAAAACTTCTTTGAACACTATGGTTTAACATAAACGTAATCAAACAGATAAATTTTAAATTTTGTCGGTTAATTTTCAGCACCTTGTACTTTAAAAAATTCGTAACTTTTACCAGAATAATACTAAAAGCTTAAGATAGATACCATTGTCTTCAAAAAAGTGAGCAACATATAGTCTACAAACCTTAGAAAAAATATTAAAATGAACCAGAGTTGTAGTGAGTAAATCGCAAAAAAACGCGATTTCACTTTTTTTATTTTTAGCGTACAATTGCGATTTTGACAATATTTAATTACGTAAAATTTAAAATAAATTTCATTTTCGTTTTCAGCACCATCAAAAACATAATCTAAAATCAAAATTAGCCATTCACCGCCCATGGTCAGTATCTCGAAAAATAACCGTTATATTGGGGATTTCTAATGCCGATAATAAAAGTTGCACTATTTTTTTTTTCTATAAAACATTTTTATCTAAAATTCTCCATAAAACTTCTTTGTACTCTCTATTTTAACATAAACGTGATTAAAAGGCTAAGTTTTAAATTTCGTCACTCAACTTTTGCGATTAAACTTTGCAATGCACAAATCCGCACCTTTTCCGTTAAACAATTCATAACCTTTATCAGAATAAAAATTAAAGCTTGAAACAGGTATCGTTGTCTTCAAAAATGTTAGAACTATATACGGTAAAAATTTCAGAAAAAAAATTAAAATGGAACAGAGTTGTAGCGAGGTAAACTCAAAAAAACGTGATTTTATTTTTTTTTTATTTTTAGGGTAAAATTGCGATTTTGACAATGTTCCCCCACATCCAATTCAAAATAAATCTCATTTTCGTTTTCAGCACCGTCAAAAACATACAGTATGTCTAAAATTAGCCATTCACCTCTCCGTGGTCAGTACCTGGACATTTTGGGGGTGCCTGCCGCTTGCCTATATTTTTTATTGTCTGTATCATCGACTTATAAAATCGACTGAAACAGAATATACAGTGATGAGCGGGCTAATAACCGGCAAAATAACGCAAAAGATGGAAAACAAATTAGTTGTGAGATAAAAAGAAATGAAACTAGTGCAGGTGGGAGATTTATCGATAAAAACCTATAAACTCATAGATGAACTGTAAACTGAACCTAAAGTTGTCAGCCTTACAACACATAAATAAATAGAAATCTTTTAATAAATATAGATACAATTTTTAAAACCGTTACATATTAAAATTGTATATATTACATCCACTTTTAATCTACTGCATAAACAAAAATAACAAACATAGATTTGTTGGCTGTCTCTCGCCACTTATCTCACTACCCTCAAGAACTTTTTCATATTATACTTGTTAACCTTTACAACATTTTCCGTCTATTCCACCATATTCCCATTGGCATAATTTGAGCAATAAATCATGTTATTGAATACTCAGGAAGGAGCCCTTTGTAGCGGAATGTAAGTACAACACGTTATCATTGAATAATCACAGACTGCATACGGGCGTTTGTTACTGTCATTATGTGTACATACATATGTATTTGTCTGTTGTCCTAATAACTTTTTATATATATTATTCAATATTGGCTTGATCTTATCGATTTTTTTAGCATCTTTTATAACCAGACATTGTTCTAACTTTGGTTTTTATTTGTAGCATTTAGTTACTTGTAACCGTTGACCTGTATCCAAAACAAGAAAAACTAAACTTAGATAACCTAAAAGTCCCTGAGGTACAAGAAACATTTGAGAGAACAGTTGATGAAAAATTACTAGAAGAAAACAGAGCAGACTCCACAATAGAAAATCAATGGAACACCATAAGCAGTATCATACTAAACACAGCGAAAGAAGTCATAGGAACAAAGACACAACGGAGAGAAGAAACATGGTTCGATGAAGAATGCAAACAAGCTATACAGGAAAGAAATGAAGCACATAAGAATTACATACTCAGACGTACTAGAGAGAGAAAAACAGAATTTGAGAACAAAAGACGAAGAGCAGATAAACTGTGCAGGCAGAAAAAGAGAAAGTACGAAAACCAACGGATACTAAACATAGAGAGGGAGTTTAAGGAAAACGAAACACGTAGTGCATACCAACTTATTAAACATTTAAGACAGGGATACAAACCGAAGACTAGCCTCTGCAAAAATAAGAAGGGTGAAATCATTAGCGATATGGACGAAATTAAGATAACCTGGATGACATATTTTAAGGAAGTATTAAACAAAGGGGCACAACCACCATTACAACAACAGAGGCAGCAGCAGGCACGGCAGGAGGTACAACAACAAGAGCTGGGGGAAGATGGAGAAGAAAATGAATTAACTAGACCCCCAACGCTAGAGGAGGTCCAAACGGCAATCCACATACAAAAAAGCCATAAAGCACCGGGAATAGATAAAATACCAGCAGAACTACTCAAGCAAGGAGGAAGGAATTTGACACAACAGATGTATCAGCTAATACGAGAGATATGGATAGAAGAAAAAATCCCCCAACAATGGAAGAAAAGTATAATCTGCCCTATTCATAAAAAAGGAGACAAACTGTTGTGTCAGAATTATAGAGGCATCTCTTTACTTTGTTCGGGATACAAAATATTCACAAACATCCTTAATCGAAGACTTCAACCTCTCACGGAAAAAATCATCGGGGAATATCAAGCAGGGTTTAGGCAAAATAGATCTACCATTGACCAACTATTTACAGTTAAACAAATACTAGCCAAAGCATGGGAATATGACATGGACGTTTACAATCTCTTTGTAGATTTTAAACAAGCCTATGATTCGATAGAACAATTCTACCTAATATATTGGAAGAATTTGGCATACCATCAAAATTAATACGACTAGTGCAAATGACAATGACAGAAACAGAAGCACAAGTATGTATTCAAGGACAGATCACTGATGCGTTTACGATAACGCAAGGACTGAAACAAGGCGACGGACTGGCTCCAACGCTTTTTAATCTTGTTCTTGAATATGTAATTAGACGGTTGACGGTAAGCGGAAATAACATACTTGCAAACAAATCTACCCAATTAGCAGCATACGCGGATGATATAAACATAATGAGCAGAACAATGAATGCAGCGGAAGAAACCTACGTTGAGTTGAAACAGAGTGCAGAAGCAGTAGGGCTAGCAATAAACACAAATAAAACAAAACTACTCATACAAACCAGATCAAATAGACCGGCGCAACAACACTTTATTGACGATATAGAACATGTGAATAGATTCACGTACCTAGGAATGGATCTGGTTGCAAGCAATGAAGAAGAACCGGAAATAAATAGAAGGCTTGTGCTGGCAAATAAAGCCTATTTTGCGATGGGCCACATATTCAAATCGCGAGACGTACACCGGAAAACAAAACTCCGGGTATATAAAACAATAATCAGGCCCATAGTAAGTTATGGCTGCGAAACATGGGTGGTGACACAAAAATCTGCCAATGCATTAGATGTGTTTGAAAGAAAAGTATTACGTAGGATACTGGGCCCAATAAGTGAAAATAACAACTGGCGAATTAGGTATAATAGAGAAATATACGAGCAATATAGCGAACCAACTCTAGCACAACACACTAAACTGCAGAGATTACGGTGGGCAGGGCACGTGGTCCGCATGCATGAGAGTAGAATCCCCAGAAGATTGCTGAATGCAAGAATGCAGGGAAGAAGACCTGTTGGAAGACCTAAAAAGAGATGGGAAGACGAAGTCGATGAGGATGCCAGGAACGTTCTGGGAACGCGTTCATGGAAAAGAACAGCGGTAAATCGAAATGATTGGAGAAGCTTATTGAAGGAGGCCAAGGCTCGATTTGGGCTGTAGTGCCATTGGATGGATGGAACCGTTGACCTGACGATGCTCTGCATATTATAGAGAGCGAAACCGGTCATCGGGAGTTACAATAAATGATTGACATTACGTCTGTCTTTTACTTCATTCTATAAACTTATATTCTATTTATTGTTTCTCTCCTTTAGACGTATCAGAGGAGTATGTCAACTACAACTGTCACTGTCGTGAACAGCCGTAGCGCAGCGGCATGATACTGGCCTCATAACGCATAAGCCAGAGCGCCCGGGTTCGAGCCCCATCACAGACTATTTTTCATTTCTAAAAATGATACGAGCTGTTCACCGTGCCTCGGAGAGTACGTTAAGCTGTCGATCCCTTTGGGCTAGTGTGCATCGACACTAGTTACTTGAAACAGAGTTAAAGATGCAAGTGTCTCCGGGACCTGTCCGAAAGAATCTCTCCGGCAAAAGTGACATACGATATTAATATTATTATTATACCAAAAAAAAATTTATTAATAGCAAGCTGACAATTTGTTAGTTTAACGGTGTCTAGTCGGACAAACTTTGATGTACCGGAACACTGGAACAGAGGAAGTTTTAATTGTGAAACAGGTTATAGGTTTCGAACGTCAGACTACGAAAACGTCACATGTATTTTGTCGGACAGAACTTCCAATTGATTTGTTACCCTTTCATTAAACTCTCATGCAAAAATGAGAATGGTATTTATCACCAACATAATTCCTGTCATTAGACATGTTCAACGTGTCGGACTTATGAACGCTCAGCATATTTGTCGGACAAACATTTTTTCATAGATTATATAAAGTTTGCTATTGCATAAACTTAAAAACAACCTGTTAGTTTTCACAATCATAAACTTAGAAAAATAGACGGTTTCGTTTTGATTTAAATCTGTCTCCTGCCATTCCCCGATAGCGCTATTTCTAGGTCTACCTGTTGTCAAGGAGGCTATGCAAGAAGACAAATTTACATCAAAACTTCCGTAGTTCTCGGTATACAATAAAACTATTTATACCGGAGTAAGGAATATTTTCCTAGCGGTGCCTTTTGATAATTTCTTATCTGGGTCAACAGAAAACTTGAATCGAGTCGACATTCATTTCACTTATTCCCCGTTAGAGGGCGTTCTAACCTTACTCCGGTATAAATAGTTTTATTGTATACCGAGAACTACGGAAGTTTTGATGTAAATTTGTCTTCTTGCATAGCCTCCTTGACAACAGGTAGACCTAGAAATAGCGCTATCGGGGGATGGCAGGAGAAAGATTTAAATCAAAACGAAACCGTCTATTTTTCTATTTTTACTAATGCCATACTCTGTATTAGAGTACAAAGACTCGTTTCATATAGGTTCTCTGAACCGCATTTTTGGAATATTTTCCTAGCGGTGCCTTTTGATATTTTCATATCTGGGTCAACAGAAAACTTGAATCGAGTCGACATTCATTTCAATCATAAACTTGTTAGGATGACAAGTTCCACCATTAAAACTACTCTTTTTCCAGTCTTCCCATACATTGAAGTTTGTCCGACTAGACACCGTTAAGCTATTAACAAATTTTCACCTTGCTATTAATAAAGTTTTTTTTGGTACGCGGGAGCCATGCCTAAAATCTCAACATTTAAGTAGCAATTTCTCATATTCTGGAATCAAATGCAAATTATGACAAATCCTCTAATGCAAAAAATCTTCTGTGCTATCGAAAGTATTTCTCAGTTCCCTATATGCAAAACAATGAATGTTTTACCTAATCTTAAAGGGGAGCTCTACAGACCTACTTCTTCCTAAACAACATCCTCGTTGCATGTATGTATATAGGCAAGTCACAAAGTAGTGATGTAACGAATATTCGTATTCGCATTCGCATTCGCGAATATTCGCATGTTTTTGCATATTCGCATTCGCATCCGCATTCGCGAAATTTGTGCGAATGTTTTGCGAATATGAAAACCAGAAAAAAAATAATTTTAAGATAATATTAGGTTAATAAAATCAAAATATATTCACTTCTCATCTTTTTTTATTAAGAAAAGGTAACTTAACCACAAACATGCAGCTACTCTCAAATGGAAATATGCAGGACACAACAACAGACAAACAGACGGAAGATGGAATAAAGCGATAACTCAATGGAGACATTACGACCATAAAAGAGGAAAGGGCAGACCACAGATGAGCTCGTCTGATGACCTAAAAAGATTCGCAGGGACCAGATGGACATTTAGCACTGAACCGAGAAGAATGAATGGAAAAATAAGGGGGAGACCCACATTCAACTTTGGACAAATGAAGGGCAATAGATAGATAGAACTTAACCTTGTATTAGCTTATTACATTATCAGCCTTCACTTTTTTTTATTATTTGGTATTATGTAATAAAGCTTAAGATTCAGATTGATTTACACTAAATATCAATTAAACTTTCATTATATATTTAGGAAACATTACAAAATAGAAACAAATTAAAAAAAAACTGAATATTCGCATTCGCATCCGCATTCGCGAATGTCGGTAGCAGATATTCGCATTCGCATTCGTATTCGCGAATGTTCAAAAAATGACATTCGTTACATCACTATCACAAAGTATTAATAGCTAATTAAACATATTTGACACGCACGGATTGGCAACTCTGTCATAGATCGTTAATATTCACGATATAATGAGCTTGAGCGGTAACAAGAACACCAGAACTAGACAACTTGTCCAGCTTAAGGGAATAAGTTATAAAAACGTTGTTTTGATAAATGGTGATTTGATACGCCAGTGATAGCGGACAATAATCGGGAGTGTGATTTGTTGTTTGCCTTCGAAAACAACCTTGTTTGCCCGTTAGAAACTGGTGATAATAAAACTGATTTATTGTTGTAATGCTAGTACGAGTGTAATATATTTGTTACAGTTCTTTGAAGTCTAATTGGAATGTGAAATGTGAGCTTTCTTAACAAAATTGAACGAAATTTATGTAAATTACGAAAGAATTATAAACAAAAATAAAAATATTGTTATATTATAAGTAATTTATCTTATTATAGCTCTACCCCAATTCGAGCCCTGGTCTACATCAGATCCAAAGACCATGTATCCCCTCCCTAAGGTATACGAAACAATAACTAATAAGTAAAAACTTGTAAAATTGGCGAATGGATTTAAGTAGTGTCCGCAGTCATTTGAACCCAAACAAACAACACCAGTTGATTAGCAGTTGTTTGGTAAAGCCTGGAAAACTTATTCTTCTTCTTCCTTCTTATACCGGGTGTCCACTTATATTTTCCCCCATTTTAACTGCCTATAACTTCTAAACGGCTTAAGATAGAAATATGCGGTTTTCGATGAAATGTTTTATTTTAGTGAAAGTTTTGTCTGAATGGATTGAATTTTTTATATCGCTTTCAAATACGAAAAGAAAAATGGCGGATTTTTGAAATAAACGTTGTTGACTTTTTTTTAATGGAACACCCAGTATATTTTTTTGTAAATTGAAAGAAAGGTCATTCACCTATCCAGCGATATAAAGTTTTTCAAAATCGGTTGTCAAATCACTGAGTAATTAATTTTTAAAATGAGCGGTGCAACGTGGATATCATATACATAAGTACCTACATAACATAACTAAGCAAAATGATATTACAGTTGAGTCCGCGAGTCTTTACCCGTGCGTCATTAATACCTGGCGAGATAAAACACATACTTTTTATCTAGCATCATTCTCTTCCATGCATGAAACTCATGACAAACCAGCTGCCGTTTGTTATTAAGTAACAACACATGTTATTTTTATGAACCATCTAGACTCAGTGCATTGAAAAGAGATAGGTACAAAAAAAGACGATTCGGTATGTTTTCATATTTTAAGCACAATTTGTTTGACGTTTCTGATTTGTTTAATTTTGTGGCTGTCAGTCAGTTGAACTTTTTGCGGTTTTTGTCGAATTTTTGCGTTTTGAAGTTTCTTTATATTACACAAACAGTTGTTTTCACAACTAATTTTATATTGGGCTTTGAAATTTTAAGGTAAATAATTATATTTAGGCAATTAATATTTAAAACATACAAAGCTAACGTCATTCACACAGTAAAGAAATGACTGTGTTTAGATTTCCGTCAAAGTGAATAAAATAACAGAAATAAAATATGTTATTGGATTTTTTTATAAATTGTTTATTTATTTATTAATCAATAATAATAAAATAATTTATTAAGCTACTTCAAATGTAACTGTAATTCTGCGCAAAAATTTTGAAGCAAAACTTACATTTGACATTCTATATATTTGATAACGTCAAATTTTATAATAAAACCCGTAATCGGAACAGTAGCCACTTTCTGTCAGTTGATGTTGCGTGAAATAGATTTCCGACTTATTTCGTATGCTTTAAGTGATGACGCACGGGTAAAGACTCGCGGACTCAACTGTATGTTATGTGATTTCCACATTGCATCTTTCATTTTAAAAATTATTTGCTCAGTCATTTGACAACCGATTTAAAAAAATTTAATATCGCTGGATAGGTATAAATGAGCGTTTTTTCAAGCTACAAGAAAATATACTGGGTGTTTCAATAAAAAAAGTCAACAACGTTTTTTTTTCCAAAAATCCGCCATTTTTTATTTAAAAGCGACATAAAAAATGGTCATTTACCTAAAAACTTGAAAAAACGGTCATTAATGCCTGGTTGCACCAACAGATCTTAAGCTCCAGCTTAGCTAAGCTCTACTTATAGATAGGGCCTCCTTGAGTATCACTTACGTTGCACCATAATTTTAGATTCTTACCTTATTATCACTTATGTCTTTTATTATGTTATGGTATTCTTATTGTAATATATTATAATTATATTATATTAATTCTTATGATATTCTCGACTTAACCCTAAGATCTGTTGGTGCAACCGGGCATTACCTATCCAACGATATAATTTTTTTTAAAATCGGTGGTCAAATGACAGCAATTAATTTTTAAAATGAGAGATGCAATTTGGAAATCACATAACATAATATCAATTTGCTTAGTTATGTTATTTAGGTATGTGATATCCACGTTGCACCTCTCATTTTAAAAATTAAATACTCAGCGATTTGACAACCGATTTTAAAAAACTTTATATCGCTGGATAGGTGAATGACCTTTCTTTCAATTTACAAAAAAATATACTGGGTGTTCCATTAAAAAAAAGTCAATAACGTTTTTTTCAAAAATCCGCCATTTTTCTTTTTGTATTTGAAAGCGATATAAAAAATTCTGTCCATTCAGACAAAACTTTTACTAAAATAAAACATTTCAGCGAAAACCGCATATTTCTATCTTGAGCCGTTTAGAAGTTATAAGCAGTTAAAATGGGGGAAAATATAAGTGGACACCCGGTATAATATATGCTCCAAGGGCCTGCTTCTTCGCTATTAACATACTGCATTGCATAAATTGTCGTACCATCTATTCTTTGGTCTTCCAACATTTATTCGACCATTTGTATATTCTTGTTACTGACTTGTTCTTTTAGTATTGGCAAGTAAAGCCTGCAACATTCTGTTGATAGGTTTGCTACACACTTTTCTTCATTAAGTGGTAACAAAGCTGCTTATTGACATGCTATTGATGCATATTTCCATTGTGTTCTGTGTTCATTGTCCCCGGCATGATTGCAAACCTGGGATTTGTTACATAGATACAGTTCTTTGATCTTTCTTGTGTATACCTTTTCAATTTTTCTGATAGGATAGGGTAGTATAAGAAGTAAATTACAAAAATTCATTAAATAAAATCAAATTAAACAAAAGACTTGATATATTTAACGGTTGGAAGAACCATAACATTTTTAAATATAGTAATGTTCCGTGGCTGTGGTTGGATGCGTGTGATAACCTTTTTGTCCACGGAAACAAATAAATAAAATGTGAAACAACAAACTGTCAATAATATATTTATTTCGGTAAACAGCGTAAAAAGAATTCTTGAAGAGCGTGTGTTATTCTTTCTCGACCGAGGGCTTCTGACCGACTGAACTGAACTAAACTTATTAATTTTGTCTCCATATGTTTTAAGAGGTTGAAGGTTTGAATGTATTTAAAACTGTTATTGATATTAAGGGGCTGGACGATGTGGTACGGTAATTTATTAGATATGGTATGTATTTCGTTTCTTAACATAAAACTGAAAAGGCATTAATTTTATACATATGGTTTCGTATATTATAAGCGGAAACATGTAAATTTTAAATGAACCGTATTATTTCGTTTAGGGAGAAAAATTATTTAAAATTAATAATTAAAATTAGTAATTGAAGCTAGCCGCTACAGTAACTATTCCAAGTATAGTTTATGTAAGTACATATGTAATGTACCTACCTACACATAATATGTATGATATGTATTTTTATATAGTTTTTAGTCACCTGATATATGTTATTTACAATTATGAAAAGTCCCTCATGTTTAAATTACTAATAATAATATTTGTTGTTAGAAATCAGAATCAA
The DNA here is from genome assembly GCF_917563875.1 of Diabrotica virgifera virgifera. NCBI lineage: Eukaryota > Metazoa > Arthropoda > Insecta > Coleoptera > Chrysomelidae > Diabrotica > Diabrotica virgifera. Next base: position 215,013,260 of record NC_065450.1, read on the forward strand.
TACTCTTCATAAATATTTTTCCTATTTAAAATAAATAAGTTTCTCTAGTTTATTTGTCCAATACTTCGTATCTATAAGCAACAATCATATATTTCTCCAATTTCTTTGTCCGAGAAGCTATCCGTATTTGCTATTTTAATATTAATATTTTATTTGAGTCCAATCTCTTGTACTCATCCATCCAAAAGCATCGTTAAATAATTGTAGATAACAGAACCTATAAATTCATAGTTTTCAGAAATAACAAGGCAGTGTAGTTTTCATTTTTTGATATAATAAATTAATACATATCATTCAGATTTATTCCAAAATTAAGAGTTAGTACCCGGAGAAGCAATGACCTCAAAGTATTCTATAACACCTATGTTAAAAGTCAAATTGCACAGTTAAATTTTCATTCGTGTTCTCATGATTGTTTATTTTATTGGTCACTACTTCTCGCCTTAAAAATCCGTGAAAAACTTTTTTTTCCACCTACCTCTACCGAAAGTATACTTTTCCGGACCTGATTGTAGGGAGCAAAGTTGTACTTTTCCTCCCTAGGGAGGAAAAGTAAAAGTGACGTCATGGTATTTCATTCATGAAATATAACTTATTGACGCCCTGTACAATATCTATTTTCTATTACGTAAGTATCTATACATTTTAACGTTTATTTAAAAACACTCTGTATTTTGCAGAATGGTAAAAAACAGTAAATTGTTATTGTGATTTAACAATGTTTACATTAATAATTTGACTTATATTTGACAGTTGACAGTTATATTGCACCTACTTGTTAGTTTTAGTTCTAATAAATTTTGTTGGTTAGTTACATAAATAAATTAAGTAAAAATGAAAAAAATGACTTGTTATTTGAGGAAGGTGGAAAAACCATATGTATAACATGGGAGTAAAGTGCCTTTTCCTCCCTCGAATGATTACTGCCCGACGCGTAGCGGAGGTAATTATAGACTTTCATTAACGATCTGTAGAGGTACATATTTTATAACAATTTTTTTTTATTTCAGGTAAGTAAGCTATCGTCTAAAATTGACTGTTTTCTCATCTATATCGGTAAGTGTATTAATTAAATAGCTTTTTCTGCACTGTTGTGAAATTTTGACACTATGGACATTGTGAAATTTTACACTATTATAATATGTGTAACTAAAAAAGAAGATGTATTTGGTCATTTTTCTAGTGACAATATTGGATGTGAATCTGTCCTTTGAGTTTATTCCTCCTGGTTTAAAAACACGTTATAGTGAAATATTAAATATGTATATAGAAATCATCAACTACAAGTATAAATTAAAATATTACTCACCCCAAGAAGTGATAAACGATATAAATGATTTTTTAGAGAAACAGGGTCTTAAGTAGACACATGACATTAACAAACATTACCACTTCCTGTAGACTGAGACTGACATGAGAGAAGGACAGAGATTTGTCAGTTGCCAATTGACAAATGAAATGTGGAATCGAAATTTTATGGCTGTTATTAAATTAGCTATCGTGTTTCAATGCGGGGATAAGGATAGAAGATAATTGAAGATATAAAACCAGAATATTTAGCTGATAAAGAACGGGACGCCAACTATTTTTTGAAAAAAAAATAGTAAAACAAAGCAACAAGTTAATAAATTAATAAAATCAATAAAAATTGCAATAAAATAATTATTTAAAGGTAAATTAATAAAGATGTGACTTTTATAACATTACAACCTTGTAAAAAAAGTAGACGTGTTAAGTGGCGCATAAAAGAAAAATCGAATCTGGAACCTGTTACCGCGACACAAAGATAAGGTAATCACTTTGGCATACGATTTTATATCCCGCATGTTCGCGGCTCTTCAACTATCACAAATTGTTCAATTGATGCACCCATTTCTCTTGTAATATATTCTTATGAAACGGACGGGCCGAGACTGCTACAGCATCAATTTACCTTAAGTGTATGCGCAATGATTCTTAATTGAATCAATTCTCTTAATGTAACCACCAACAGGAAGACTCTAATCAATTCTGATCGTTTTAAATCTTTTAGATGCGGTCCCGTGGGGATTTCTTTTTGCTCCTCAATTGGCTTGGGAAGTTTCTGGTCTGTTGATATTAATTTATTCGAAATAAAAAATACATAGTAATAATTTATGAACTATTTTTCTTCTGTTTCTTCCTGTATATAAGTAGTTTCGGTGATCTGACGAAATCTGCTCTTTGATCAGACAATCAGACATAGAAACTCATAGAATGTTTTCTGCAATTTGCTTTATGACGAATACTACACCTGTACACGACCTTTCAGTATGAAAATCTTGTTGTACATCTTCCAAACATAACCTTTGGTTTTTTCGTTCTTGCAGAAATATAGTTGCAAATGTCCCATGTTTACCTAAAGTCTAGACAGCCTAGAGGTTTTCCATTCCTCAGCTTTTTAAATGTTCTTCATCACGCGTCATATACAAGAACCAGACAGTGTAAAGAAATAAAGCAATGAAGAAGCCTTCACCTTATTAAATGAACAAAAAAATATGTAGCAAGCACAGCAATAGTATGAAGCATGCTCTGGTTACCCAAACTGAAAAAGACGCCAACAATAAGAATATTCCAACACTAATGAGGCAATAGAAGACGTTATCTATAAATAATTCATTACATAAGTGAATAAACTCTTTGATCAGGAGCGAAATGATGTTCTGGTGATAAAGGAACGAGATGAAGTTGAATGAAGATGAATATTGACCGTTTTATTGACACTAACCCGGTTTTATTGACACTAACCCACAACTAGACGAAAATACAAATCCCATCCCCATTAAGAGAGGCGTGAGACAAGGAGACGTAATATCGCCAAAGCTTTTCCACCTAGCCCTAAAAGACGTCTTCAAAACTACAAATTGGTTAACCTATGGCATTAAAGTTAATGGCAACAAGCTAAATCACTTCAGATTTGCTGACGACATTGTGATTTTAGCGAGCTCATTCGAGGAACTGCAAATTATGATGGAAGAACTCACAGTCAGTTTCCAATACGTCGGCCTAAAAGTGAATATGAGAAAAACAAAAATAATGACAAACACAGATGACCCCAGACGTATAACTATAAATGGCAGTAAGATAGAAAAAGTCCGGGAATATATATCTACCTAGGCCAAATCCTGAAACTTGACAAAGAGAAGCAAAGTGCGAAAATTACTAGGAGAGCGAGAATAGCATGGGCAGGATTTGGAAAACTTAGTTGGATACTTAAGAACCGCAAAATACCTCAATATCTGAGGAGCAAAGTGTTCAACCAGTGTATCCTTCCTATCATGACATATGAATATTAAACCTGGTACTTAAGCAAGGCAAATATGAATAAACTAGCCACAACAGAAAGAGCAATGGAAAGAGCAATGTTAGGTATACGACTGTCAGATAAAAAGAGGAACGACTGGGTAAAATCAAAACAAAAGTCGAGGACATAACAACAAAAGTTGCCAAACTTAAATTGAGCTTCGCAGGCCACACTGCTGGACAAAAAGACCAACGTTGGAATGCACAACACTGGAGACCTTACGAAAATAAACGACCGAGAGGAAACATACAGATGAGGTGGGTTGATGATATTAACCGGAGAGTAGCCGAAACAAATTGGAAATATATTGCTCAGGATAGAGACCGATGGAAGGAGTTGGAAGAGGCCTATGTCCAAACGTGGACGATAGAAGGCTAAGAAAAAGAACCCGGTTTAAATAACGTGGAGCGTCTGGACCTCTGGCTTGACTCTAGTCCGTTCTTTAACGGTAAAATATTGCAAAACCTCTAAATTTTAAAGAACCGCTTGGATTGACATAAAATTTGGCATACACATAGCTAACAAGTCAAAGAAAAAAAGTGATATTGTGCCGATATGTGCTTTTCACCCCCTCTTGGGGGTGAAAAAGTATTCGTCCAAAGTAAGGCCGGAAATTGATAATCTGACTAATTTTAAGTAACTTTTGTCCTATAGAGTTTTTTCACTAAGTCAATACTTTTTGAGTTATTTGCCAGTGAATATGTTCATTTTTTCAACAAAATAACCACACTTTTAGACGGTTTTTGCAAATATCTCAAATAGTACTTATTTTGTCGAAAAAACATTCGTAGCAACAATATAGCCTGTAAAAAATTTAAAAAAATGGTGTATATATCACGTTTCTATACCTAGTAGAGGCAGAGTTATAGCTAATTAAAAATAGGTTCATATTCGTCAAATTCCAAATGGAATAATTTAACGTGAAATAACCAAAAATGAAGCACATTTCGGGGAAAACTCATTACAACTTATTTAAAGTGTTTAAAAAAAGCTTCATTTTTGTTTTTTAAAAAAAATTTCTAGCATCAAAAGTAAACAAGTTACGCTCAAAATAAAGTTAGTCCCTTTTTTTTGAAAAAAAAAAATAGGGAAAATCACTACCTAATTAGTATTTTAAATGAACTTAATCGTTACGACTTCACAAGTTTCTTGACCCGTGTATGTATTGTTTATATGATCTGTTTCATCGGTTCAAAGTCCTTATTTTTGAAAGGGTTGTAGTTAAAAGGGGTTGAACGAGTCACTCATCACGAATGTATGCAAATTTAGAAACACCAAATCTCAATCAATTTTTGTCTAACAGAAAAACAAAAAAATACATGATATTCAGAAAAGCAATGCTGACTTTTTTGTTTTTCGAGATTTTTGGTATCTCTAACAATTTTTAAGTTATTTTGAAAAAAAGCATATTTTTCAAAATTAAAATTTTTAAAAATTTTACTTTAAAACCAAATTTTTTCCAAAATAAGCACTTTGAATCGATGAAACTTACAGATCATATAAACACAACATAAGTAAAATAATTTGTGGAGCGGTAACGATTAATTTCATTTAAGTTGTTAATTAGGGGGTGGCCTTCCCGATTTTTTTTGCCAATACAAAGGCGACCAACTTTATTTTGAGAGTAACTTGCTTAAATTTAATGCTAGAAACTTTTTATAAAAACATAAATAAAGCTTTTTTAAACACTTTAAAAAAGTTATAATGGGTTTTCCCCAAAAAGTGCTTAATTTTTTTGGATATTTCACTTTGAAGTATTCTATTTGAAATTTGGTGAATATGAATCTATTTTTCATTGGTTATAACTCTGGTTTTACGAGGTCCAGAGACCTAACGCGTACACCATTTTTTTTACTTTTTTACAGGCTATATTTTTACTAAAAACGTTTTTTTTCGACAAAATACTTACTTTTTTAGTTATTTGCGAAAAACCGTCTAAAAATGTAGTTATTTTGTTGAAAAATGAACATATTCGCAAATAACTCGAAAAGTGTTGACTTGGCGAAAAAGCTCTATAGAACAAAAGTTACTTAAAATTAGTCAGTTTATCCATTTCCGGACTTATTTTAGACTTATATTTTTCCACCCCCAAGAAGGGGTGAAAGTCACCCCCAGGGCAAAAGCACATATCGGCACAATATCACTTTTTTTCTTTGACATGTAAGCTATGCGTATGCCAAATTTCATGTCAATTCAAGCGGTTCTTTAAAATTTAGAGCAAAAACCGTGAAATAATGGACTACTCTTACTGACTACTTTCTCTGGTCTGTTACGTGGTTTTATAAAAAATTAATTACGAGGCTTCACGCTTCTAGCCTTATTACAAATATAATAAAACAAACAATTGTTAACGTTTAACTCAACATGGGACAAATAAATAAAATGTAGGCTGTACATGCAATAATAATATTTAAGAAAAATAGCGTTATTTTAAACGAGGTAAAATCCATTATTTAATGGATGATATTAAACATAACCACAGAAATATTAGAATTTTTCAATATCCGAGGATGCAACAGCACTTCACTCAAAATATGACTATTTGCTTATAAAATAGAGGCGAAATAAGCCACTACATGTTACAGGTTACAGCAGTGGTGCTCAAACTTATACTGTGTGGGATCTACCACATAAACTGCAAGCGTCCAGCGATCGACTGCTAGTAAAAAAAAACAGTTTTGAAAATAAAAAACTTTGTTGCACATTCCTATTTGATAAAAAGTTGTAACTTCAGAGAGTTGTAATTAAAGTCATGTTTTTCATCCTAATTTTATTTGGATGTTGATGCATGGCACTGCATAATATTCACAAGATTTTCATATGATGGTACAGAATTACCGAGAGCCAGATGCGATTATGATACTTTGATTTCACTACCTTCATTTGGCAAAATGCAGACTCACACAAGTGCGTTGATCCAAAGAATGCTATGAGCTTCAGAGCTATTTGCCTCAAAGATGGATATTTGTTATACGGTATGAAAGACCAAAATTTCTTATCAGTCGGTCTGGACTTGAGGTGTATATAAGTATCCGAAATTATTTTCAGTGCCTCATTTTTGGACGGAAATGATCTCCATATTGAAAGTATCTAATGGATATTTCAGTGGAAATTTTTTCCACGTCTTCACAAGAAAATGGATTAGACATGAATGTTACAATATCTGTCAGTTTCTTAAAATCAGCCAAGCATCTTTCAAACTGGCCATGAACTATGTACTTGCATCTCCGTCTCATAATAAATATAGTTCAAATGGGCGGTTAACCTTTTTTTCAACGATGGAAAGTTGTTTAAATCCTTTCTGTTCATTTGATTAATCAATAATAACAATTTGTTGACAAAGGAATGTACTGCGCTCATCATATCCATAATTGTTATTTTTACCCTGTAGTTCCAAATTAAGGAGGTTCAAATGATTTGCTAAATCTGATACGAAAGCCAGATCACTGACCTTTTCGTTTTGAAGTAAATTTTCCCCTCGTTCTTCTAGAAAAGAAATTATTTCGGGACTAATTATTTCAACCACCTCACATATGTATGCAGAAGTAAATTAGTGTCCACATCTTTTTCATTTGTATTTTTTCCGTGAATCGCGATCGACTTCAAAAACTTTGGCGATCGACCGGTCGATCGCGATCGACTCTTTGAGCACCGCTGGGTTACAGGTTAAAATCATTAATAATTTTCATTTTAAAATTTTTTTGACAATGATTTCCGGATTGAAAATCGAAACGCCAAAACAAATGTATTTCTCTTTAGAAACAATTGTAGTATTCTTCTTCTTGATGTGCCTATCTGTGACGAATTTTGGCGATCATCATGGCAATCTTTATCTTATCTGCAGCAGCTCTGGAAAACTTCACAGATGTTGTGTTGAACTAGGTTTCTGCTTCCTGAACCTCGCTTTCCAAATATTCTTCCTTGCAGGATGGCTTGTAAGAAGACATCTGGATTAACTTCGCATAATATGTTCGAAGTATTGTAACTTTAGAGATTTGATTGTGGTCAGTACCTCTCGGTTCTTCTTAATTCTTCTGAAGACTTCTCCATTTGTGACCCGGTCAGTCCACGGGATTCCGATATTCTCCGATATAGTAACATCTTAAATGCCTCCAATTTTCTGCACATATCTTCGTTCAAGGTCCACGATTTAACACCATTAAAAAAGACAGAGAGGACGTAGCATCTCAGCATTCTTACTTTTATACCAAGAGAAAAGTTGTGGCTCTTGAAAAAGGCCCCCGTACGGTTGTTGAAGGTGGTTCTAGCTTTTCCGATGCGCGCTCTTATTTCTTGGTTATTGGTCTATTCTTCATTTATTATGATGCCGAGGTAGTTGTAGTGCGTCACTCTTTTTACAGGGATTTGATTGATGTAGAGTTGACCTACTGTTATCTTTTTCTTGCTAATATGGCATAATTGTGGTATAATCCCATATAAAATAATGGGTGTAGTCAAATGATACATTTCGTACTGATTAATTTTGTCGTAGTTCTGGACAAAACCAAGATTAAAGAAACTATTACTTAGCAGTAACTGGAGAAAAAAAATCTCTTAGCTTAGATTGGTTAATATGCAAAGAAATGAAAGAAGAAGGAATACATACTTAAATTCTCTTGGAGCAACATAAAAAACATCATTTTCATCTTTTTGATAACAATTCCTTGTTACTAAGTACCGATATTGATCATATTTCGTATGGCGGAAATGCGTTGTGCGGAAATGCGTTGCCTATTATAAGTCAGTTAACCAATTAGTGATTTCATGTACATACGTACTAGCCAGTCTCACTTTTTGTGCTGGCCCTAAGAATTATTTGTATATAATAGTTAGCTTGGCTCCACTATGGTGCATTTCTTTCCCATTCTACTAGAATTATCTACCTGTATTTTCATAATCGCATATCCTAACCGTAAGTTAAAAAGCAAGTGTCTTGGTACGGTGAGTACTAATACTGAGAGAATTATATCGCGAGTATAAACAAATCCGGTACCCATATCATTACTATGGGTGGTAACCTCTCACAGTTAAGCACATACGTTGACGATATAATGCGGTTTCTTTTGACGCGTCCAGTCTTATAGGAAGAAGACGCTGGTACTGGTACTATCATCGTATTACAGACGGCTTGCGAAATATACGACGCAAAGTATAAGCGGGCTCCACTACCGCATTGCTTTATTTTACGTTTTTATTTGACAGTTCAAATCACCAGGAAACAAGGAAGCGTGCTGTCTCGCCATATATTAATGAACGCGGAACATCGATAATACATAGATTATTTGCCAAAAACTTCATTTTTAACTCAAAATAGCTCAAAATTTTACGAAATGGTACCTTTTTCGGCTTCTTTTCATATTCTGAGAAAATTTGCCAGAAAAATGTATATTTTTTAACGTTACCAGAATGTAGAGATTTTAACGAACCCAAGCACCATCCAGCCTCAAAAGTCCACTACTGAACATAGGCCTCTTCCTCGTGTTTCTAACCCCGTCGCTCTCATCCAATCGACTTAAAAAAAAGCAAATATTTTGACGAAAGAATTGTCGATTGACGCGCATTAGCAAGACGAGAACAAAATTTATGTATATTTAATATACACTTCTGTTTTCATGACTGTCTGTCCGTCGTCCGCGAATATAACTCCTCCGTTATTAATACAGATAGAATGACAAATGAGGTGTCGAATGAAAGCCTATAACCCAAAGATGGTATTAAAGATGAGAAATTTCACCTCGGACTTCCGGTTTTAGAGTTGCAACCGGAAGTACCGTTTTAAAGTCACCGAAATAGTATAAGCGATATATTATTCGACGTGCCTTAGCAAGATGAGAACAAATGTCTACTTTTGGTTTTTATATCATTTCCGGTTAAAAAGTTCTAACCGGAAGTGCCATATTATAGTCGCAAAAATAGTACATATTTTACGAAGGAATAGTACGCAGGATTATTAAATTCTGTGGAGTTTTCCGCTATCTGTCTGGTAACAAATATTGCATCAATGGTATATCTATTTTTCCGGAAACCTTGTTGTTCTTCCCGTATGGGTATAGGTTATATCCGTTACTTAAAATGTATTAATATTCTACACAAAATTTAGTGGTTAATTACAGTCACCAATAACCTGAAGATGGATATGACTTTAACATTTAAGGCAATAAAAAATAAACAAAAACAAAAAGGTGGTACCGTTGTCGTTGTGTACCACCTCTAGAACGATAATCACAATTATAATCGCGAAGACATATATTAATGTACTTCTGAATTTTTCTCAGTTCTACACGATGTATCAAGAGATTTATACATTTCGTGTTCAAGAAGTGTGTCTTGGTCGAGTGGTTTCTGGAATTGTGATGTTACACCAAGATGGCGTACCACCGTATGACTCCTACGCATGACTTACTTCAGTTTTAGGCCAGACAGTGAAATCTGCGCAGAAATAAACTGAAAAAGTGAATTTGCGATTCGCAAATTATTCTATATATTTATGTTTTAGTGAGACAGTAAGCCAACGACAAAAGTTATTGCTGGACATGAAGTAAAAAAGCGAAACTAAACCAAAATATTGAAGAGGACCACAAAAAATCAAGTGGTGAATGTTAAAAGACGAGAAAGAAGATTTATTCAAGGCAAAAGTAGTAGGATCAATGTGTTGGAACATGAAAGGAAGCCCTGAAAGAATAAAAAGACTTAGTGATGGTCAACCTAAGTACAAGAAATAAAAGAGGGGTGAAAATTATATAAAAAGTGGCAAGAAATTAGGTCTGACACAGATCTTCAAAATTATACGGTCGCCAAAAAAGGCGTAAGTAGCAGCAGGAAAAGGGTATATAAACTATACGATCAACTTGATACATACCAGGGAAGGCGAAACAAAGATATGTAAAATAGCCAAACAGAGAACAAATAAAGCAAGATTTTAATCAGATTGGATGTATCCGAGATGAAAATAATAAAATACTAATTCACGAAAAGGATGTCAAAAAGAGATGGAGAAAGTACTTTAACAGTTTTTTAAATGAAAAATTTGACAGAAAACCAGTTGAGTTAACGGAGACGGTAACAGCCGGTCATCAAAATAACAATCGAGGAAGTGGTTCAAACAATTCGAAAAATAAAGAAAGGAAAATCAGTTTGACCAGACGATAATCCGGGGGGAGTGTGGATAGCATTAGGAGAGAAAGGAACAAGTTGGAACAGGTTTATTTAATAGAATTATGGAACGTGGGCAAATGCCAGACGAATAGAGAAGTACCATATGAGTACTTGTTTACAAAAACTATGAAGATATACAAACAATGTACAAACTACAAGTCCAAAAAACTACTTAAGACACACCAATGAAAATATCATCAACTGCTATTCCACCCATCGTTGGATGTAAGCCTCCCTTAGGTGTGTTCATTCATTTCTGTTTGCTGTTTTTTTTTTCATCCATTCATGGCCAGTTATTCGCTTGATAATATCAGTCCATCTTGTTTGAGGACTGCCTCTACTTTTTTTGCTTGCTCTTGATAGCCATTCAAGAATTCGCTTCGTCGAACGTTTGTCTTCCATTCTTCCTATGTGTCCCATCCAGTTCCATTTTAACATAGCAAGTTTCTGGATCACATCTCTTAGTTTTGATCGTCTTATTATCTCTTCATTGGATTGTATTGGATCACTGAGCTTAATGTGATCACATGAATCACATGAAAATATGGGAGGGAGTAATTGATAGACCGATACGTGAAGAAATTAAAATATCGGATAATCAGTTTGGCTTATTTATGCATGGTGGATCAACAACAGATGCAATTTTCATTAAAAGGCAGTCGATGGAAAAATACAGGATTAAAGAAACAAACGCTCATATGGTATTCATTGATCTTGAAAAGCATATGATAGAGTTCCTCCAGAGGTTCTGTGGTGGATATGTTCTGGATATTCTGTTCCAATAAAAAATAAGCACCCAGTAAATATGTAAAGCTTGTGAGAAGTATATATGAGGGAGTAACAACTAGTGTTAGGGCAGGTGTGGGAGTGAATGTTAAATTTCATATGAAAGTAGGATTACACCAAGGCTCGGTGCTTAGTCCTTATTTATTTTCATTAGTTTTGGATCAGATAATAGCAAAACTGCAGGATAACATTATCTGGTGGTTAATGTATGCTGATGATTTAGTGTTAGTAGGAAATAGTGAAGGCGCCTTAGGGAGCGTTCAAGTATTACGTAACGCGATTTTTGACCCCCCCTCCCCCCTACGTAACGCACTCTAATGGGCGTTTACCTGCCCCCCCCCCCACCTGCGTTACGTAATACTTGAACGGTCCCTTAGGACAAAAACTGGAACAGTAGTGACCAGCGTTTGAAGAAAAAGGTTTAGAACTTAGTATTAAAAAAGTATTAAAAAACAGAGTATTTGGAATGTTCATTTAAAGATGGAGTTACTACAAATAAAGTGATATCTTTGGATGGTAAAATTACTGTGAAAAGTAATAGTTTTAAGTACCTTGGATCGGTATTACAGACTAACGAGGAAATAGATGGATATGCATGCAGTAGAATTAGGGTTGGATGGCTAAAGTGGAAGAAAACGAGTGGTGTCTTGTGTGGCAGAAAATTCCAATGAAGATGAAGGGAAAATTCTATATATCACCCATAAGACCGGCTATAATATATGAATATATACTGAATATTGGACAGTTAAAAATAACGATTGCATGTGGCGAACATGAGAATGCTTAGATGGATGAGTGGAGTCACAAACAAGGTAAAATTAGTAATGAGTATGTTAGGGGAAGTTTAGGAGTGGCACTAATTGATACCAAAATGAGGGAGCATGAGTTAAGATGGTTTGGCCATATTCAACGTCGAGACGAATCACCCAATACGAAGAATTGCTGAACTGCGGGTACCTGGAAGGAGTAGGAGAGGAAGACCAAAGAAGATCTGGGGGAGATGCTTAAGCAGGATATGTCGGTAAAAGAGATTGTTGTTGATATGACCCAAGATAGAAACTTAATGGAAAATGCAATTGGGGAAGCCCACCCGGGCGGCATATGGATAAAGGCGAAGAGAATAATGATGATTGAAAATTCCAGTTAGTATGTGAAAATTGTGAAGGACGTATTATAAGGGACTAACAATTAGTAACCAGGTAGAACAGGGTAGAACAGGTGTGGAAAGACTGATAATTTTTTATGAAACTAGGAGTACACCAGGGAGTATTTACTATAAATCCTGATATATTGGATGGTGTGCACTATCAGTAAATATCGTTTTTGTTTCATGATTTAATTGCTTGACAATATTATACATTGCACATTCGGTCTCATTCATTCACTGGCCTAGAACGTACCTAAGATTTCTGTTAATTTCGACTTATATTGAAAATACATTGATCTTGATAGTGATAATCGAGCTTGTATGTAAATGCAAATACAGGTCACAAGGTTTTCTACTAATCAATGATAAATACACACACATAACTATTTATTTTATCTATGTATTTTATTCTCATTTTTAGAGTCGAAGTAAACTAGAATAAGTAGAGTGAAAGGTTAGGTTAAGAGCATTTTGTTAAGTGTAGAAACGAATAAATTTTGAAAAATCATTAATAATAAAATCACTGAATAAAAAGAAAATTTTTGACTGTTTGGTATCTTTCTTGTCGGATAGTAAAATATTATTGTAATTACATAGTTATATTTGTAAAATATATTTAAAAAAAAATATAAAAAAATAATAAAAAAATGAAACAAAAAATAGTTAAAAAATGATTAAATTAAAAAATCTAGTATCTAAAATAATCTAATAAATAAAAATACAAAAAAAAATATAAAAAAATTTAAAAAAAAAATCACTAAAAGGATTTAAACCTCCGAGGGGTTGAACCGGGTTGTCATCTTATCGTAGTGACAAGAAAAAACAAAACAAAAAAATACAAAAAAGAATGCAATTATTTTAAATTTAAATTAAGATTTTTATTTGTAAAATGTATACACTATGTCTTGTGTTCTTGATAAACATTAAGTATAATATATTTATAGTATTTATTAACATAGTATGTACATTAGCTGTAATGAGTAGGTAAAATAAGAAGTAACAAATTGTAATATATTATAATAACCATGTTTCACTAATTGGCAATATCTTTAATACATTTACTTTTGATTAAGACTGGCTGAATGACTATAGTCCAAGTAAAAAAAAATCATTAATACATTTGTGTCAAAATACATGTATTAAAAATGCTGAAGTTGACAGCTTTGACAGTTTGGTCCTTCGGGTTAAGTTTTTAAATTATTAAAATCCATTAGATGATCATAGCTTTAAGAAGTACATATTTATACAAGTGTAACGTACAAAGTTGTACAAAGAACAAAGACTCAACACATCACCATATTGAATTGAAAGAATTCAATACTAAGGTGAAGCAAGCTAGACGTGGGGCTTTGGCAGAGGGGATATTTGGTAATAATGAATTTTTTTCCAGCTACTTTTTCATCACTCAAAAAAGTCATTTCTTCTCACCTTCTAACCTTCTCTATTTTCAGCTGGTCTCCTTTCAATGCGATTAAAATTGGCTATATTCATCCACTTTCAGATTCTCGAAGATGATGTCTGAAGAATCATTTCCTCAAGGTTCTTTGCGACGATAATCATAGCCATGGCACCGGCATATGCTACGAGCTTAGCATCCCTTGGTAATTCTAGCTTTAGTAACCCATCATACAGTCGTAAAAATGAAAGAATACCCATGAACGATCACATCAATCACTTATTTTGAATTTGCTGTCTTTTTCTATAAATATAAACGTTTGTTATAGAAAAAGATAGCAAATACAAAATAAATAATTGATGGAATCGTTCATGGGTATTCATTCATTTTTCCGACTGTACATAATATTACACACAGAGGCCCTAGAACAGAGCCTTGTGGTAGGCACTTCTCCAGTGACATTTTTCGTATTAAAATGTCTAAATGCACGAGTGAACATGTAGAAATGAAATGTGCCAAAACACATATTAACCTTTATAATAGACGGAGAGCTAGAGCCGAAAAATCATCGTCATAAGTAATATGGAGTTTTCCCTGTGAAATGTGTCCATTGTATATTGAAAATTATGACCCCTTTCAGGCTGACACCTCAGTGGATACAGGAAGTAGTAATAAGGGATGAAAGGGGAAAGTTAGTGCAGTCATTAAAGGTTTTCACCTCCTATTTTGTTAAACCTCCATCGATTTGCATGAAAATTGGTGACTAGTTAGAGCATACCTCAAGAAACAAAACTGATTTGGTGCCACTTGCACTTTTACTCTGGTGGTGAATACCAACCCTTCCCGCGGGTGAAAACTATTTTATTAAAAATAACCCCACAAATCGATAGAGGGGCAAATTTTAAGTAAAATTTGTTATATCATGTTATTAAAATAAATCAATAGGTACTTTTTGAGTTATTAAAGATCAAAGATTTGTCTATTTAATAGCATATGCGTGAAGTTACGGATGATAAAAAGAACATGTTAATTAATTGTATGTTAGTAAAATATTATTTTTGTATTATTTCGATATTTAATTTGAATTTTTTTTTCATTATAAACTGAATATGTCCAGAAACTGGGTGTCCAATAATGTGTACATTTGACATATTCGAATACACTTTTGCTAAATTTATAATATCGAAATAATATAAAAATAATATTTTAGTAACATTCAATTAATTAATATGTTCTTTTTATCATCCGTAACTTCACGCATGTGCTCTTAAACTTTAAACAGACAAATCTTTGATCTTTAATAACTCAAAAAGTATTGATTTATTTTAATGACATGATATAACAAATTTTACTTATAATTTGTCCCTCTATCGATTTGTGGGGTTATTTTTAATAAAATCGTTTTCACCCACGAGAAGGGGTGGTATCCACCCCCAGGGTAAAAGTGCAAGTTGGCACCAAATTATTTTTATTTCCTGAGGTATTTTCTAACTAGTCACCAATTTATTATGCAAATCGATGGAGGTTTAACAAAATAGGAGGGGAAAACCTTTAAAGTCTATACTAACTTTCCCCTTTCATCCCTTATTGCTACTTCCTGTATATACTGAGGTGTCACAATAGACACATTTCACATGCCAAGTTCCATATTACTTATGACGATGATTTTTCGGCTCTAGCTCTTAGACTATAAAAATGGGTAAACTTTTATAAAAGTAGGTAGTCACTATCCTGTTTAATGTCGGAACCGTCATTTCAGAGCTGGCATAAGGCAATCCCAGATTTTATACTATTTTGGCTGTATATATTTTAATTTTTTTTATCATTATTTTTATTTATATTTTTTTATATAATCTAGACGTCGGGACTGGCCAATTATCGTTCTTCGTTAGTTGGTGGTTGCTGAGTAATCATCAATACATCATTCTTACAACTCATCATTATTGGAAATAAAGTACCACCTAACTTTATACGTTGCATAACAAATAATATTAAATTAAATTAAGTGTGTTCAATACAGGCGCTAGATATATGATAAGAGCGTTAATAAGATTAATAGCTTCTACAAGAAGTTAATGGGATTACAGAAGATGAGCAGAAGACAACGCAAATTAGTATTACTATACTAAAATCACAATAAAGATGCACTAGAAATAAACAAAACAAGACACGTTGAATGTTACAAGGAGCACTCCCCAATCATGATTTATAATGTATATGTTATGTAAGAGTAGATAATTGGTAATTGTATACAATTACCAGAGTCGATGGTAAATGTAGGAAATTATTTGCAATTATCTACTTTACCGGTAATTGTATACATTTACCAAGGTCCAGCGGTAAAAGTATAAAATGAAATAGAAACAATAAATTTAAACAGCTATTCAAGAAATGTGATTTTTATTGAACTGAATTAAAAACAAGAGACATTTTGTTTAACCTGAATTAAGTTTTTTGCTTGAATTAATACTACTACTTTACTTACTTACTATTTGCTTGTAATTACACAACTTTCCATTTTTTTTTCATTTACATTTTATCTGTTTTACATTTAATTTTGCAAGCACATCGCTGATAGCGTTGCCTACCCGACAAAGACGTTTTTCTAACATATTCTCGCAATCAGATGTATAGTTTTGGTACCATGTGTAGAGAAATGAATGATTCTTTGCAGGTGGTAAATTTGGTAAAACCAAAAAAAGTTTAGTTAAGTTTTCCATTTTAGATGGGACTTTCAAGTTTTTAATTTAATTTTCAATTTCGAACAATTGTTTTTTCCGATTATAGCGGTATCTATCCATAATTCGAAAAAATGTTTTGAATAAAAGGTACTTATTTTTACGTAAGGAATCCAAATCTGCAATAAAACATGGTGGCTCGTATTTAAGATTTTAAAGTAAAATAACTCCCCACCTCCGTGGGTTGATTTAACTAATTTTTTTAATATCAGTTATATTTATTTGATCCTTTCGTCAAATTAACCAATTCGCTATTTTTATTTAATATTTTCTTGAGCTTGAAATCTGGGAAAACATGGCAATTAAGGAACAAGTGGAAAACGGCAGTACGAATGACAATACGTAATCACGGTGTTCATACCCTGCCATCCAAGCCAATGTCTCTTAGAACTTAGATTAATATAGACTTTATATTACCTATAGAGTGCTGAACACGATCAAATGCCTTTTGTAAGTCAATAAAACAGCAGTACATGTCTAGAGAAATATCACGACATCTTGGATCAAGTACGTTCATCTCATGAAACTCTCTCACTCTCGTACCAAACTTGTTACAGAAACCAAACTTTGTATGACTTAAGAGGATGGGTACGTATTTTCGGCTGCAATGCTATTCAAATGGGGATTCATTTTTTTCTAATCCTGAGAAAACTAATAAGTATTTTTGAAAAATTTAAACGCAGAATGAAAGATTACGTTAATAGTGAGGGCCGAAAGTCCCTGAGAACTTCTATATTGTTTATTTTAATAAGTTACAGAAGTGAAAAACTAACAGAAAATTTAGTGTGATTTTTAATTTCAAATATCTCATTCAAAATAAACTTTTTATTTATTCTAAAAGACTTTCGGCCCTCGGTAATAATTTAGTCTTTCATTTTGCGTTTAAATTTTTTAAAAGTATATATTAGTTTTTCAGGATTCGAAAAAAATGGACACCATGTCCGTGGTAATATTTTCCAAATCTATCTTTGTCTTACAACGCACTCAGTCGTATAGAATATTGTCAGCACATTGTCAGACAGACATTGACAATCAGTGACAATTTCTAAATATTTGACATGACATCGGGAATATTTTGAGTTGTTTTGATTTTGATTAATAATATTTGATAAATAATAATTGATTTAAGAGGTGAACTTAATAAAAAGTTATTTATTGTGTATTATTTGTGAAAGATCCAAGCAGAGAATACATCAGGATAATATATTCTGTGATCCAAGTATTTTGTTGTTAAAGATGTTCAAAATTGTAAGCGTTCCATAGTAACAATATATTATTAAAAAATCACTTTAACACTTTTCCTCTTTTCTCGATTGAGTATTAGTTTTTGTTGTACATATAAATTATTACAATCACTGAATGCATAGTTAGTGAAAAAATTATCACATAATTTATTAACTGAATTAATAATTTGCAATTATACAAATAACAGTTATCCAAGAACATTCAAAAGTCATCTCTTTAAGTTAATGATGACATTTTCAAGTAGAATGACATTCTAGTAATGTTTACATATCCATACCAGTGTGAATTTTACTAAACGTAATTTGCCGTGTAAAGACAGAAAAAGTAGGGATAGCCGTAAAATATTTGCGAATTATGTACCCATGGCCTTAAGTATTCCTCGCATTTATTTATGTAGATACGGCCATGTATTACGTTTAGAAAAATTTTCAATAAACGGCTTAACAAACTGATGGTTTTATAATCATCACAGGTTTTTGCTGTTTTCTCCTTAGGTAGAGATATGAAGGATGAATTGAATCAACCATTAGGTAGGTGTCCGCTGGTATAAATGGCATTGAAAAATGAGTTATAGCCTCTATAACATTGCTATCATTTATAAGCATGTAAATAATTTACAAAATTTCAGCCAAACATTTCACTTAAAATTTCATTAGGGCCTGTTGCTTATTATTAACGCATTTATGGCTTATCTGGTACATTTATTAAACTAAATAAACCATTCTTCAGCTCAAAGTGTTGATTGATAAAACAAATTAAAGAAATAAATGATTTCTAATGGTTCTAATCATAGATAATATAAAAATACAAGTAAGCTTCTGAGTTTCCGGACATTTCTTTGATGAAATTATCTCGAAACATAAAAGTCTTACAACAGAATCCAACAAACGAAAAGCATTTCCACATCTCTTGCGGTCACTCCATTAATGAGCCCCTTTTATGATAACTGAAGAATTTTCGATAAACCGTTCAGTTTGATGGTATTTTTAGTATTTTTCGGTAGTCCTGTTGATGTTGGGTGCGTTGTGTGACTTGCATGTCCGCACAGCGCCAAGGATTATAACCGAACCGACTACAAGCACAAGCTGATTGCAGATCCTAGCTTTCTACGCATACGCGGTACGAATAAATATAATTTCACCTAAAATACATCAAAATTTTAATAATTTAAGTAAATTAAGTACATTAACTCCTTCAGTCATAATCGTCGCAGATCTTTACATAATTATACGAAACTTCGTAAAAATTCATGTTAACAGATTGGAATCTTAACCATTTTTTATAAAAACAACTTATTATTTACATGAAATATATTGGTTACCTAATACTGACAACTAACATTTATAAAAATATTCATTCATTCATTTTAGAGAAAAACTTTGAAATAGAAAGTTGTAGTAAATTAAAAAACCACATTGAGTATGATACAATTGATCCAAAAAAGACATAACCCAGACATCCAAAGTGAAAGTTTTCCTCCAACACCAAATTCTTCTATATGGTCCACATAATGTTCAGTAAAAAGTTACACCATTTTGAGCCTTACCTCTTCATAACAGCCAGATCAGTATCGTTGATTCTGTAAAGTTTCTTGGTATTTTTTTAGATAGCAACCTTAAATGGTCGCTTCATATTGATGTGTTAAGCAAGAAACTATCCTCAGCTTGCTTTGCAATAAGATCTGTTTCGAAGGAAATGAATTTAGTCTCTTCCAAAATAACATATTTTTCTTTGTTCGCGTCCCATCTTCGATATGGTCTCCCTTTTTGGGGTTCGAGTACGGCTGCCCAATCCGATGTTATTTTTAAATTACAAAAAAGAGCAATAAGATATCTGTTTGGCCTCAGAAGAACTACACATTGCAGAAGCTACTTCAAAGATCACAGGATTCTAACACTACCTTCTTTATATATTTTAGAAACTATTTGCTTAATTCGTAAACATCTACATGTCTTTCCAGCAAGACCTAGACCTAGACATGACTATTCCACCAGAAATTCTACCTTTGACATCTATTTACCGATCTCGTCCAGTGAGTTAGTAAAGAGATCTATATTATATTGTACAAAAAAACTTTACAACCATCTCCCTCTACAAGTTAAATCTGCAACATCTTTCCCCAAGTTCCGTAAAATGACTAAAGCCTATTTATCTGAAAGACCATATTATTCAATAGCAGAGTTTCTTAACCAATAACTAAGAAAGTACAGTATTCTTATTTATAAGTAGAATCTTAATCTATATTTGAGTGTTATATGCAGCAGCTTAACTTAACTTATTAAATTTCTTAAGGTAGATTATGCAATTTGCAATTTTTTTTTTTTAATTTTGTAATAGATTGTTACTGTTTTTTGTTTCACTGCATTATATTTTATTTATATTGACCATTTATATCATTTTAGTAAATTGTATTTGTTATTGTTCTTATTTATGATTCTTGTAAGCTTTGTCTATAAAATTGTTACATTTTTCATGACAATAAAGCATATTTCTATTCTATTCTATTCTCAAAATGGTGTAACTTTTTACTGAACAATATGTGGACCATATATAGTATTTTTACTACAAAAGCGATATTACGTAGGTCAAAATTTTTGACGTAAGAGAACTGTCAAAACATTAGAATGTGACTTTCATAATAAACATGGCAATAATGAAAAGTCATATTCTAATATTTTGACAGTTCTCTTACGTCAAAAATTTTGACCTACGTAATATCGCTTTTGTATTAAAAATACTATACATAGAACAATTTGATGGTGAAAGATAACTTTCACTTTAGATGTGTGGTTTTGGGTCTAGTTATACCCTACTATCTACTAATTATTTTTACAATAAATAATAATGCAATTGCAAAAAACGGCCATTTTGGACCTTTCGTGGGCTGTTTTTTAACAAAAATTTAACGAAATTAAACTTGACATAGCTCAAATTGTAGCTTTTTTTAATTTACTACAACTTTCTATTTAAAAGTTTTTCTCTAAAATGGATGAATGAATATTTTTATAAATGTTAGTTGTCAGTATTAATCAATATTTCATGTAGATAGTAAGTTGTTTTTATAAATTTTAAATATTTCAATCTATTAAAATGACTGATTACGAAGTTTCATATAATGCAAAGATTATGACTGAAGGAGTTAATGTATCTATTTACCTATTATATTGTATAAAATTATTAAAATTTTGATGTATTTTAGGTGAAATTATATGTCTTAAGTACATATCCATAAACTCATAATAATCCAAATGTTGAATTGGATAATATTGTCTTAATAATCTAGTTGAAACATCTATACTCTGAGTAGAGATTTTGAAGAGGAAGAACTGACGAAATAGATAGACACTAATGAAGAGTGGCTTAGCTCAGAAGAACAAATCAAATGGGTAGAGGGACACTAAATCTCAAGTGAGTATTCGGGCTAGCTTCAAGACACTGTATATTGGCTTTGAGATATAAAACAGATGTATGGGATAATGAAATGATAGAAACAAGGAAGAAAATGAGACCTGTTAATACAAAAATGGAAGGCAACTAGATAAGAACGCTGGAAATAGAGTGATATGAAAAGTACGACAAGGAGAGAAGAAGAAGGGCGCCAACTCGAGCTTTCTGGGGCTAGAATGTGAAAAGCTTAGTTTACTTTACCTTTAGCGAAAAAACCTACTTTCTGGGTCTAGAATTTGAAAAGCTCGAATTTTTGAAGTAACGACAGGAAGAACGACAGGAACTAAATGATACTTGATACAACGACCTAAAATACAAAAAATACTCACTATTTACCTTGTCCTGCTATATTATATACTGGAGACTGAAATAAAAAAGCAGCCTTACGATGTATTGTCATAATCCATTCGTACCGCGTATGCCGAGAAAGCTAGGATCTGCAATCGGCTTGTGCTTGTAGTCGGTTCGGTTATAATCCTTGGCACTGTGCGGACATGTATTTATAAGTGTATTTTTCGGTAGTCTTGTTGATGTTGGGTGCGTTTGTGTGTGTGTGCTTTCGTAATTAGACGTTTTAATTGCTATCAAACGGACGGAATGTCTTATCCGCTGACCCACTAGATACTAAAATTTTATTTATTGTTAATACACAACCGTTTACCGAAAATATTTGCTTTTATGGTCTTGTCTTACTGGGATTTTAGATAAAATTTTATATAGTGTCGTGTTTATACACAAGAATTTTATATTTGGCTGAAAATTATGGGTATATAAAGATTTTCGAACATAATAATGTCCTTTCCGTCAAAAAGCCGTATTCGATTGATATTAGAGGACGGCTATATGGTAGAAAACAGAAGAAAGCGCTAGAATCAAACAAAAACGGAATCCTAACTTTTATCCTGTCGCCAGGGGGAGTACAACCTTAATGGTGTCCTTAATTCAGATAGACTTACCCAAGTTTTTTTATGTATTTTGACCCGTATAACACGAATTTTTTGGGTAACAGTTGATCCGGATGTCGATAAGATTGTTATAAACAAAGAACTTGAGGAATTACATAACAACGATTTTTCGCAATACAAAACATTTTTTTGTATTTTTTTGGTGATTCTCAGCAAAAAATGTTTTTACAAGTCTTTTCGTAGAATGCATAGTTTTGGAGATAAACGCGGTTGAACTTTCAAAAAATCGAAAAAGTGCAATTTTTGAACCCAAATAACTTTTGATTAAAAAATAAAATAGCAATTCTGCTTACTGCATTTGAAATTTCAAGTCAAATTCTATCGGTTTTGATTATTTGCATTGCTAAAAATTAATTTTTTTATTGTTAAACAAAGCTATAAACACATAGTGTTTCCCGTGCCCAATGCATGCGTTTTAATGTACGTAATCTACGTAGAAATTGTCTGTATGCGCGCCTACTCGTTCGATTTCAAATTAATAAGAAATGCATTGAAAACATCATTCAAGCACTATGTGTTTATAACTTTGTTTAACAATAAAAAATAAATTTTTAGCAATGAAAATAATCAAAACCGATAGAATTTGACTTGAACTTTCAAATGCGGTAAACAGAATTGCTATTTTATTTTTCAATCAAAAATTATTCGGGTTCAAAAATTGCAATTTTTCGATTTTTTGAGAGTTCAACCGCGTTTATGTCGAAAACTATACATCCTACGAAAAAACATGTAAAAACATTTTTTGCTTAGAATGACCCAAAAAATACAAAAAAATGTTTTGTTTCCAACTTATTAATGGAAGATATAGTCGGTTCGCTAAACTTAAACATAGCTGGCTAGTGATTTTACTAAGTAATTTTGCCAATTTGGTAAAATTGGCAAAAAAATTACTAAATCGTTAATAATTACTAAATAGTTAGTAATTTTGCCAATTTTGGCAAAATTGGTCAAAAACAATAAAATCACCTACTAAATTAACTAGCCCTCCTATGCTAGTTAGTATGTAAGCATTCCAACCGTTTCAATGTCATCTTCATGTATAATGTTTTGTGGGGTCATATTGCTTCTCGTCTGAGTCATTATTTTTGTTTTTTCTGTTTTTTCTGTGTTAATTTCCAGACCTAGCACTCTTTTGCATGTACTTACTTACCTTATCTTAATCTGACAATTTCGAGTTTTTTAAGGATAGATTTTTTTTTCGGGCCCCCCTTAACGAGCTCCCTGTGTTAAGAGCCAATATATGGTAGAGGTACATCTGCACGGTACCAGGTTTCTCCCCATATGCTAATCTGACGCGCTCGAGTAACTGCAAAAATCCCCGCTTGGGCTCCCCTATCATTTTAATTTCGCAAGTAGAACAGCGTAGGTGAAGCGGCTTAATGAAATTCGTCCGGTTCATTTTATGACACCATGAAATTGGTCCGGATTTATTTTAGCCCTCAAAAGTAACCATGAAACTCGTCTGATTTTAATTTTGTTCATTTTAACCCAATATCTATTATCGGTATTTATAATTTATTTATTTATTTATTTATTTATTTATTTATAAAAATCCAAACAGGTCCTAAAACCTTTTTACATGGACAGTTATAATCATAAACTTTATATAACAAATATAACTAATATATACAGTCATTAGCACAACTATTGATAGGCAGATATAGAAGACTTTAACACAAAAACAGCTGGACTAATGATATCTATTATCCATCTACTAGTTTAAAGTGCTCTTGCACTATATGTCTATAGCAACCAACTGACATTGTAAAATCAATGTTTTTCACTAAATTTATATTGTTCGCTAGTTTCAACATGGCCTCTAGAGGAGAGCAAACAGATGTTCTTATTTTTCCAAACAACAACTGATATCTCGTTGCTTTTCGAGGAACATTAAATGGTATCCGCATTCGTAAATCAATTGTACCTGAAATATTATTAATTATTTTATATAAAATCATTGCCATTACAAATTTGCGCCTACTAGTCAAAGACAAAACTTCAAATTCTTCCCTTAGCATGGTTGATCTTATGGTTCCATAATCAGGCCATCGATGATGTTTTTTGAAATACAAATAACGAAGAAACTTATTCTGAACTTTTTCTAGTGCCTCTAAATGTACTTGAGGTTGTTGTCCCCAAATAATGGAACCAAATTCTAATATTGGTCTAACTAAAGTATTATATAATATTTTTATACCCTTAATACTAGTAAAATCGCAAGTTTGTCGACATATAAAACCCAGCATACGGTTCGCTCGTTTTGCAGCTTTACCAATATGTGTAGCAAATGACAGTTGATTATTATAAATCAAACCCAAATCCTTGACCTCACTGGTCCTTTTTAAAACATTCAGTCCTATTAAATAATCAAATACTATTGGTCCTCTTTTACGGGTAATAGACATAACGAAGCACTTATTTATATTGAATTTGATCTTATTATTGTCACCCCATCATAAAATGTTCTCAATATCTCTTTGAATCATTACGCAATCCCTAACAGTTTGAATTATTTTGAATAACTTAAAATCATCTGCAAATAATAAGTAATCTGAATACTGGATGACGTTTGCTAAATCATTTATAAACATTAAGAACAAAAGTGGTCCAAGATTGTGGTACTCCCGAGTTAGCCTTAAATTTACCAGAAGTATTTCCGTTGTGTTTTACAACAAAACTCCTATTCTGCAAATAACTTTTAAATAACTTTATTAGATTATCAGATAAGCCAAAATTACATAACTTTCTTAAAAGAACATCGTGTTTTACTTTATCAAAGGCTTTTTCGAAATCCGTATACACTACATCCAATTGCAATTGTTTTTCTAACGCATTGTTTGCAGACTCGGTGAATGAAATAAAACTTGTGTTTATCGAGCGACCCGACATAAAACCATGTTGATGATCATTAATACTATTTTTGACGTGATTATATACATGAGCATGCAATATTTGTTCGAAAATTTTTGATGGAGCACACATAATAGCGACTCCTCTATAATTTTCAATATCTCTTTTGTTACCCGCCTTAAATATTGGAGTAATTGAAGATAGTTTCCATTTTTCTGGAAATTTTGAATAAGTTATTATTAGATTAAAAATATGTAATAATGGTAACTTTAACCACTCTTGGCATGCCTTTAAAATATACGGGGGGATGCCATCTATACCGGCAGCTTTCTTTGGTTTCAGCTTTTTGACTGCATTATCATAATCTACGCTTGTTATTGATGGTAAATTCAAAACATTGTTATTACTAATAATATTTGTAAAATTAGTGTTATAGCTAGAAATGTCGGTAGAATAAACAGATTCAAAATATTTCGCAAACTCATTAGCAGTATCACTCTGATTTATTTCTTTACCCCCAAAATAAAATATTTCTGTTTGATTAGACTTAGAATTCTTATTATTAATGAAATTCCAGAAATTGTTAAACTCATTTTCTATATTTTCCTCAATTTGCGGTATATATTTCCTGTGCTCTATGTTAATTAATGATTTCAGTTTTTTTCTGGTCTCTATAAATTGATTGTTAAAATAAATTGAAACATGTCTTAACTTTCTAAAATTATTTTTTTGTTTGAGCAACTTTTTGATATCAGGCGTAAACCATTTCGGAAAATTAGAATAATTCTTGTAAATATTATATTGTGGTACAGATCCTTCAAATATATTAAGTACTTTTGAGTAAAAGATATCTAGAGCTTTATCTACCTCTATTTCCTCTGTTACAGCTTCCCACGTCATATTTCTCATCAAATCACACATCAAATCAAAATTTGCTTTTTTAAAATTAAATCTATTACCAACTAACTTATCTGTTTGTCTAAAACTTGATACTGTAAATGAAAGTTGAATTTCCAGAGATGGATGTAATCTATCTTCCTTTACTAACGGTAACTGCTCTTGACATACCTTACAACTATTTATATTATCTGCAGATGCTACTACTTGATCTAAAGTTTTGCCCTGCCAGTTTTTTACATTGTTATAAAGCAAAAATGAATTAAAATTTAAAAACTCAATCATACTTTTAAACTTAGCACTTCCATTAGTAAAATCTAGATTTTCGGTTATAATATAATATATCATTATGTCATAGAGATGAATGCATTAAAAAATCATTAGAAAACCGAGGTTTTGTTTAAATTTTATTGTTTATTTTGGCCAGGTAAAATTAATCTTCATTGTTCTTTGTTTGTAATCTTCATTGTTAATATGCATGGTGCTAGTTGTCGCAAATTACTTATATGTTTTAATTTGTTGTTTTGAACTATTCTTGTTTTGATGGGGGTAGTATACAGGTAAATTGAAGTGAATAAAATGCCGAATTTTCCTAAGAGAAAGTTAGTAGCAAAGTGTTTTCTAAGATTACAACAGCAAAAAAGCATTAAAAATGTACCGTCTAGAAAAAATAACTAGTGAAGGTGATAAAGTGATGTTATTATTGAATATTTTGTACTATTTTATATTATTTCGGACGAATTTCATTACAATAAGAATAGGCGGACAAGTTTCATGGTCATCAAATGAAGAATTATTTACCTGACCCGAAGGTTTAACTCAGCCGGACGAATTTCATTGCAACCGGGCCAATTTCATTGCGCCCAGGTGAAGTAAATAACTCACGCATGTAGTTTTGCAGACATCAACAAGGTTGTTTATGATATAAAGATAAACACACAGTAATGAAAAACATAGACAAACATATTTACATAACGATGTGTTGATAAATAAGGGAACTTGAATAGATAGGGGAGGCAGTATAATTTTGGGGTTACTTTAGAGAGTGCAACCCTCGAACAGAATACGTACATTTCATCGTCAACTGGGTACTAGAAACCATTAATAAATGTACCTACAAAAACAATAAAGTATTTTATGGGAAATATGGTGTTCGTAATTAGTTAACCCCATCACAAGGGTAATCCACCCGGTATTTCTTTATATAGCGATATTTCTTTATAGAATTGATAAAAATCAAGTCTGAATCCATCAAATATACATAATTTTTTTGAATTGTTTGTTCCAGTGTAAAGTAAAAGCTTAAATATTTAAAATAAGTAACTCATTTTTGTTTGTGAATACTTGTTTGTCATTTTTTTTTTTTCATAATATCAATTATTTCACGCAACAAACACTCTTATCTATGATTTTTTGAAATTCTACCTAGTTATTAAGCAACGCCTCCTTATCACTTTCAATAAAGATAAGCAAATGCCCAGTTTTATGAAACCACCTTCCCAGAAATTGATCGATTATCTTTTTCCATAAAAATGCGTCCAGATAAAAAATACCGTTTTATGACATAAATTTTAAACCATTAGAGATTATTTTTTTACTGTTTATTTATCATATAGAAAAGTTCTAAATAAAAAGGTTTATAATTCAATTAGATATTCAAATGGGCTCTAGCCGTAAGTGGACCGGAAAGTAAATTGTTGATGTTGTTTTATGGTTGTTATATCTATGTTAACACTAAAATAGTATTTTTTGAAATAAATTTAACTGTACAACTGCTTAAATTAGCAGTAAAAAGAACACACTGATACGAAACGCGTCTAAAATCCGCCCCCCAACTATTGTTTGAACCGTTAAACTTAAAGGGACTTTTCTTTTCTAATTAAATTTGTTTTTAAACATTCATTAATATCATATAAATACTGTCCTGAAATTTTATTAAAAATTTCGAAATGTTCATAAAGTTGTAGCTGTATTTATAACGGTACATACCTGAGATAAACTCGTTTGTATACAACAACGCGCGCGACGCCTGACCTGTGCAGCTGTAACTCAAAAATTTGGTTCTATCTAGAGAGTTTTAAAGTATAAAGGTTTATTAGTTTATTTATTAGTTTTAAGTGTCACAAATTTAATCCCTTTATAATTTCAAAAAAAATTACAGGTAGGCAGATAAGTGTCCCCCAAATTAAAATACTTTTTTAAGCTGCTCTCTGCACTGATGAAAAACAAAAACAACTAAAACTGCCAAAAGATTTTTTTCTATATTGCCTATATTTTTTCTAATTGGAAAAAATTGTTTTTTTTTTCAATTTAGAAAGTAAATGTCCTCTTAAATGCATAAATTTGTACTTTTCCTAAAAAAATAGTTTTTTAAAATTGTTTCACCACCAAAAAAGTTTGAGAACCGCTGGTCTAGTGATATGATTCTCACTCTGAATGCGAAGTCCCGGCTTTAAACTCCAATATTTTTACTTATTAATGAAATATTTTATTTAGAATATCTAATGAAATTAAGAAGTAACCTATAGTCCAAATACTATCATCAAATAGTTTTTTATAGAATAAAAAGAAACAATTCACAATGTAACCTTATATATTTATATTGTTTATACTGAGCGGTCAATAATCTCAATGCAGTTAATTTTCAATCAGGAAATACATACATACACAAATCGAAAAAGAAGAAGACTACATTAAATTGCTACGGCAAGACAAGCCCGACCAGTACCATTACCTTCGCTTGTAATTCTTTGAAGATTCCTTTTTTAAATAAAACTAGTTGGACGATTTTTTTGTGCAAATATTAGTCCAGGAAAATTGGTCATATTTTATGAAAAAATATATTTATGTGATTTTGTTATTGTAGAGTCTGATTATTTCTTCTTGTTTTCTGTCTTCTTAGTTGTCGTATAGTCTTATTTTTCTGTCTTTGTAAAATATTGGTTGCTTAATAGTATTTAACAATTCTTTGAAGTATTCTCCCATTGTCGGTGTATTTCGTTATCCTCTGACGGGAATTGGAGATCATACATCATCTTTCAAAAATCCTGGACTGTTTTTCTTGTTGCGGTTTAGTGTTTGAGATTTTAGTGATTAAAGATATAATTCTTCATTAACAAACATTGAAACCTATATATCATCATCACCATCTAGCCATCGGCCGCTGCTGAACATGGGCTAAAGTTCTGGTTCTAAATTTCTCGATGTCTCCTTGTCTTGAGCAACCATTATCCAGTTCCCGGCAGTTCTCTTTACATTGGCACTCCAGAGCGTTATCAGAGCTGAAATCTCCGCCATACCAATAATCTTCTAGTCCACCTGTCGTTCGGTGTTCTTGCTACATGAGCTGCCCATCTCCATTTCTTTTTAGCTACATGTTCTACTGTGTCTTAAATTTTTGTTCTTTGCCTGATGATATTATTTGGTATTCTCTCTCTCTCCCTGTAATTCCTAGCATGGCTCTTTCCATGGCCTTCTGGATCACTCTTAGATTTTCTGCTGACCTCTTCGTTAATGTTAGGGTCTCTGCTCCGTATGTTATCACCGGCATTACAATTGAGTCCGCGAGTCTTTACCCGTGCGTCATTAATACCTGGCGAGATAAAACACATACTTTTTATCTAGCATCATTCTCTTCCACGCATGAAACTAATGACAAACGTGCATTGAAAAGAGATACGTAGGTACAAAGAAAGACGATTGGGGATGTTTTCACATATTTTAAGTACAATTTCTGACGTTTTGGTTTGTTTACGTTTGTGGCTGTCAGTTTGTTGAATTTTTTGCTGTTATTTTGTCGAATTTTTGCATTTTGAAGTTTTTTATAGTATACAAACAGTTGTTTTAACAACTAATTTTATATTGGAGTTAGAAATTGTATGATAAGTTTATGTTATTTTACGATAAATTTTGACAATGTACAAATAACCTCATTGTTGACACATTTAAGGAATGCTTGTGTTTAATGTTCCGCCAAAGTGAATAAAATAACAAAAAGAAAATATGTTATCGAATTTTTTTATAAATTGTTTATTAAACAATATAAAAATCAATGATAATAAAAGAATTTATTAAGCTACTTCAAATGTAGCTGTAATTATGCACCAAAATTTTAAAACAAAACTTAAATTTGACATTCTATTTATTTGATAACGTCAAATTTTATACATACTATAATCCGTGATCGGAATAATACCCACTTTCTGTCACTAATTATTGCGTTTAGTAAATTTCCGACTTATTTCGTATGCTTTAAATGATGACGCACGAGTAAAGACTCGGGAACTCAACTATACGTACTGTTCACGGTATAGAAAGACCGGTATGCTCGTTAACGAATCGAAATGTGTACCCCGACGCGCATGACGTCACCTACGAAGCAATAATACAGAGTTGTACGGTGTTCCTGATGTAGGATCCCGTGTCCCGGTAGATCTATTTGTACATCGTATGGCAGATGAACTGTTTTTACAAAGCCTTTAATTTCGATATTTTTCTATTGTTTAGTCTGTTTAGTTCAGTTTTTGTGTATTAACAAAAACATACCGGGTTGTGCCGTAGCTAATAGTAAAAATTATAATCGGGTGACGAAATGCAAATGCGATCAAATAAATTTGATCATCCAATGCTAAAAAATATTATTGAACAATAGTATCTGAATTCTTTAAAGCAAATTTTATTGTATGGGTGACATGGGTACTGGAAATACTGCCCTTTGGTCTCAGCTGAGTGTGGAATATGACAAAAATTGTTTAATTAATCACCCCTGTGAAAATTCTTTAAATATTTTTGTTTTTGCAGATCCTCCGCATTTGATTAAACTTGCCCAAAATCATGTAATTGATCATGGTTTTGTTATTGACAATAACATAATCAACAATAATTATTTTGAAGCGCTACTAAATATACCAACTTCAGAATTGACAATTGCGCATAAATTGACACCACATCATTTCTGTTTAAAAGGCTCTATGAGGCAAAGAATGAGGCCTGCAGTTCAAGTATTGTCAAATTCTGTAGCAAAAGCTATTAGTTATGCTGGAGAAAATGGACTTATGTCAAAAGATAGTTACTGGAAAGAAGTTGCTGGAATTGTTCAGCTATTTAATGATTGGTTTGTGGAATGTTGCAATATTACGGAAACTAGTGAATCTTGTCTCTGCTTGACACAAAAAATGCTGTCCAATTTGATAGAAAAAACTGAAGGTTCGAAAAAATCTCAGTCTGAAGAGGATAAAATACTTCAAAATAAATTTATAGAAGCTCACTACTTGGAGGAGGATCATATAACTGACGATGACATTTTGAAAGTCGCATACAATTATGGGGCGAAGGAAAAAATTCATCGGGACTCTTTAAAGTATGCTGCTGGTTTTGTTGCATACAAATTCAAGTATAAATATAGTTTAGAAAATCCTACAAAAACCTATGAGACACATATGGAACCAGATTGGCTGCATACAGTCTCAAGAGGTACGGTATAACTATATTTTAGTAGGACACGTACAAATAAGATTAAGAGAAGTGAACAGAAAGATTGAATATGAATTTTTCTTATTGGAATCTTTCATTATTGGAACATTCTAAATTAAGCTAATGCTGAAAAATGCAAATCGAAGGTCGAAGATATTTTATAACCTCTAATTTTAAAGGTTAGTTAAGTAATTCGGAAAGTGTTTTTAATATTTAACCATTTTACGTACTTTGTTCAAAGTACTCGTTTTTAGAAATATTCCAGTAACGAATCCGACTATCGCTACCTATATGTATAAAATATAATTCATTTCGATGCTTATTAATTGAAAAGACAGTATTATATTTCTACATAATGAACATACACACTTTATGTAACGGCGAAATGTCAAAAAAGGTTGTTTTATTTTTCAATAATCAGAAAACCTATATACCCAAGAAAAAATGAAAAAATTGTAAACTACACCACCTTATAAAATAAAGTACCAAATATTCATGCTTATATTTGGGGCAAGCGATACTGTTCTAATAGAAACTTTGCTTCGCACGTGACGTCACGCATGAGGTAGCGTGCGTTTGGGCATACCGGTCTTTGTCTACCGTGGTACTGTTCAAACACTTTTTTCTTCAGGCATATTACTTTTACATATTTCCCGTAGCTTACCAAACGCAGCTCAGCTAAACCTGTTCTGCGCTATATCTCGTGCGTTTGGTTATTCTTTCCAATTTGTATCTCGTGTCCAAGGTATAAGGTATTTATACACATGTATTTCTGTTATATCTGCGTCGTCTATTCTGATGTTCTATGCATGCACAAATTAGTCTCGTTTTTTTGTCCATCTGTGGTCATTCATTCTTGCAATATGTTCCGCCCATCTCCATTTTTGCCTTGTAATACGTTTGATAATATCTTCGATCCCGGTTAGCCTACGAACTTCCTCGTTCGCCATTGTGCAAGGTTCTAACCACGTGCGTTATAACTTCTTGAAATCCACTATTGACTTAGGATCGTGAAGAGGTCAACCTTAGTTAAAGTGTCTCCTCTTCACCACCACGATATTTCGGTTAATCCCTAAGACAAATAATGGTAGCAAGAACGAACACAAAGGAGATCAAAGCATAAAACAAAAATTTAAATAAACATTTTATTTAAGAAATAAATTGACTTGCCTCTACGTTACAGCAAGTCCTGTACAAAATGGCCGAAGGCCTAAAAAAGGTGACTGAGGGTCAAAATAAAATTAATTGACCGAAGGCCCAAAGATAAAAATGTGGCTGAAGGCCCAAAGGTAAAAAGGTGACTGAAGGTCCAAAGGTAGCTGAAGGCCCTAATATTCAAAGATAAATGTCCGCATGAAACACTTAACTTGCATTTCCATATAGGCTACTGGAGGGAAAGTGGACGGTGTTCCAGATTTTTAATGCAGCCGGTGGAACGCAGGCTTTATCGCTGGTTCATTTTTTTTTAACACGAGGAGCCGGAATGCAAGCTTTATTGCCGGTTCAATTTCCAAGAAGAGGAGCCGAAGTGCAGGCTTTATCGACGGTTCATTTTTTTAAGACGAGGAGCCGAGGAAGACTAGGAAGTCCCAAGAAGACCCAAGTTACTAAAAACGAAGCAATGTTAAGTTTTCTGTACAGTCAAGTCAAGTGTCCAAGCTCTATGAAAAGGTCTTACTTTCAGCAAATAAGGAACAATGAGTATGATATAATATGTGCCAAAAAAATCATAATTTAACAAGCTGAACGAAAAGTTTGTTTATTTACGTATTTTAATTCATTATATGGAAAATTTGCTATTATGAAAAGTTCAGAATTAAAAATTATGTTTTAATGTGCAATTATATCATTATAATTTAAATGTTATGAATTATAAATATACTTTACTCTTGATCGAAATTCATATTTTGTATATACCTCGTATAAAAATAATAAAATTTGATATATGATGGTTGCATCATAAATCTTAGACCATGAAGAGCTTTTTATGAAGAATAACTTTTCTTCATCATATTAAAAATAAACGAGTTATAAATGAAAATGTTGTTGGTATCCATGATTTGAGAAAAATCTTCAAATATTTTTTTCCATTAGAAGGATGTAATTGCACATATTAGACCATAATTTTTTAAGCCAAACAACATTTCATATATTCGGTTCGCTAAACTCAGACACAAGTGGCTAGTGACTTTAGTAAGTAATTTTGCCAATTCGACAAAAAAAATAATTAGGTACTAAATAGTTAATAATTACTAAATAATTAGTAATTTTGCCAATTCCGGCAAAATTGGCAAAAAACAAAAAAAATACCTACTAAAATCACTAGCCAGTTGTGTCTGAGTTTAGCGAACCGACTATAATAACAATTTTCATTTCATAACAAATGGAACAGTTCATTTATCATTAGGTAGTCCAATTAAAGGGGAGGCTGTATACTCGTATAAACCTTTGTAATGTTATTAGTAAATTATTGCTTTCAAAATATACTCAAATTGTATTTTTGAACATCTTATTTATTTTATATACATAATATTTAAATTCACTATCAAATGTCATTGATATTTTATTAATACTTAATTTAAAATTTAGTTTGACATTCACGAAATGTCAAACTCGAATGTAAATAACCTATGCTTTGCTTAACAAATTCAGATTAAAAAACTAGCCTACTTACTATAAACGATTTCAGCTGACGTTTAGTGTGTCGGCGGAAAATAAAAGGATTGTGACGTCACATTTTAGATTTTGAGGTCGATTATCTCGAAGACAGTTAGAGATATCGAAATGCTGTTTTCAGATTTGGATTCAGAAGACAAAACTACATAGGAATCCATCGATAAATCTACTCTAAGTATTGCAGGAGCGGCGACGCAATAACACACAGACTTTGCGAATTTATAAACGAAAAGTTTTCGTTGAAAATAAACATCGACACCTGTTTGGGGTTTCTTCTCCAAAATCGCCCATTCACGAGAAAATGAATGTATGCCAACCTTTACGTGCTCACTGTATACTATACACCGTTTTCTTTTTACGTGAAAATATACTTTTTGAAGATATTCTTCTTTAGCGGCGATTCGATTGAGGGTAAAATTGTACATAAATCTGCGCGCCTGAGCACACAGATAACATGTAGTTCATTGCTAATCTTTCAAGATAGGTATGTATGTATCTGTAACCGTGCAAATAAGTCATTAAAAGAATATATTAGTGTTTTTAGTAAATGTATTATTTATTATAATTCTTGTGTTTTTGGATTTGTGTTTCTCTGTAGTAAAATAATAAAATATTATGTAGGCATAACATTTTTACACTATTTGTCGCCGTGTTGTGTTACCATTTGATCCGAAACTTACACGTCAATTACAAGGACCTCGCTGGAGTAGTTGGTAGGGCGTTAGCTCCGTAATTGGAAGGGCGCGGGTTCGAATCCTGGGCGATTCATATTTGTTTTTATTTTTGGTTGTTTTAATAAAAAAATTTTGAAAGTGGTAGATAAGAAAGTTAGTTTAATTTTTAAATAAAATACAAATAACCTGTTAAGTATATTTACTTCGTTTAAATTACCTATATAATAGAAGAATATCTTCTTACGTGCGTACAAAGTACACACACATTCTTTTTTTTTTATTAAGTTTTGATCTAATTTTCCTCGACCAACAGCGCTTACTTTCGCATCGAATCGCTTAATACCAGCTTCACTTTCTTAATGGTCGTAATCGTCCATTGGTATCGAAATACGGATACAGACTGACTGACTGAGATGTGGATTTATCATTTTAGCGTCAGTCTGGTAATTGATAATCAATTTGATTCGAGTGATGATAGTGAGATGATATTATGAGAAGGTATCGATTCGAAGATGCCAGTAGTTGATTTTATGCATAATAGTGTATATTAAGATTGAATTGAACCGTATATATGTAATATGTATGCGTTAGTGGAAAAATCGAAGGTGCGTTCAGCTTTCATCATTAAGAGGTTGCATCCGCGCGCCATCAATATTAATTCGGGAGATAGGGGCACACATTTTTAAGAAAGTTCTGCGAAACGTTGGCAACAGTGCGTCGGCAGTATTTGACACTCAGATGAAGGCTCAATATTGTGACAATATACTCATAGGCGCGCTAAACGGAAGTAATAGAAAACAATTTTATTATAAGTAAATAAACATTTATAAAAATAAACCAAAATAGCTGATAATTTTAGTAAAGGCGTGTATTTTGGTGTTTTATTTAATTTTAAAATTTAAATTTTAAACTATTGATGATATTTTTAGAATAAAAAATTTTTACACAAAATATACCTACTTACCTACAAAACTCATAATTAATAACATAGTCGAGGAAATGAAACATTTTGGCTCGCAATTTTTTCGTCCAGCATGGATTTACTTGAAATTTTTACAGAAGGTAGGGAATAGTCCAAGTATCATTTTCTAATCATGCCGCTGTACGCTAAAACCTTGAGGGTGGTTGCCACCCCATCTCGGGGGTGGGAATTTTTATTACATTTTAACCATGCAAATCGATGTAAAAGGTAATTCTAAGAAAAAAATGTTTTTTACATTTTCTTCGTAAAACTAATATTTTTCGAGTTATTCGCGCTTGAAAATAACAGTTTTTCGATGAAAAAATCGAGTTTTTTACAGGGTTTTTTGAGAATACCTCGAAAAATATGCATTTAATCAAAAAAACTATAGAGACCAAAATTGTATCTTTTAGTAACACAAACTAAATTATTTTTCTGTAATATCTTTAAGACCAATACAAACCGAGATACGGCATGTTAAAAGTTAGCTTTTTTCGTCAAATGCATAATTTGAAATATTCAAAGTAAAATAACGGAAAAACTTTGCATTTCTCGAGGAAAACTTATATAATCTATTTTCAAGTATGCAGTTAGCTCTTTCAAAAAATAATAATCCAAAAGTTTCTATCCTGAAAATTAAGCGACTTATGATCAAAAAAAGGTCGGTACCTGCTTTTCTCCATGAAAAGATCAGTGAAAATAACCCCCTAACAACCGTCCTAATTAAAAATTGGAATTCACCTTTCTGTAATTCCTTTTATATTTGTACTATCAATACACCCAAGAAGTTTGACCTATTTAAAAGGCCTAATTTTAGAAAAATTGGAGTTTAAAGAAAAATGAATTTTTTGGAATTTCCCATTTTTCACCTTTTACTTTAAAATATCTCTGAAAATACTGGGGATACGAAAAAAATTATGGACTACTAAATTGTAGCTTTTTTAATAACTAAAATTCCCTTGTACATAGATTTTCATTACAGTGAAGTTAGCGAGATATAGCTGTTTAAAACCTCTATTTACGAGCAAACACCCCCTTATTCGAGCCCTTTAAACCCACCCTAAGTAAAAACTAAGAGATCTTACGGAATTTAGTTTACACAGATAACTCTTCAAAAATCCGACAAAGTCATTTTTGAAAAAACTTTTTATCGCCAAAAATGAAGGAGCTTATAAAACGAATTTTTTTTTCGAAATATTCGGATAGTCCGCTTGTGGATCATTTTCAATGTATGTATAATACCACAGAACCGGTTCGTATACTGGAAGATGACTAAAAACTATTTGTATTTGTACATATTCGTAAATTCGTATTTTTGTGTAAATAAATGTTTTTGTAATTCTTTAATTCTACTTTTTTTTCTGTACAGATCTATTAAAATATCTACTTATAAAACTGTAATGTTATTAAGGGTGGTTTTTAAGGGTTGAAATATTATGATAATATATTCTAAAGTATAAAACAATCATTTCTTAACCAATCAAAACCAAATTTTACCCATATTAAAGTTTACAATGTTTTTATATAATTTTTGAAAATAAGGAGTAGTTTAAACCCTAAAAATAATCAACACCCTTAAGCATGATATAGAATATGAAGTACAGGGTGAGATGATCCTAATCCCAAATTTTTATGTAAGTCCATGCAAGCGGAATTTATTCTTTTAGGATAAGTAAATTTTTTATATATAGCTCCAACAAGGGTGGCTTTAAGGGTTGAAATATTATGATAGTATATTATAAAGCACAAAACAATCATTATGTAACTAATAAGAATCAAATTGTTGACAATACTAAAGTTTAAAATGTTATTTGATAATTTTTTACAATTAGGGGTAGTTTTCACATTTAAAAAACAAATAGGGTGCAACGGCTCAATATAGAAAATGAACTAGAGTGTGTAATGAGCCTAATCCCAAATTTTTGTACAAATCGATGCTGGACGAAAAAAAAAATTGCGAGGTTTTGCCATTTTTTCAGCTTCATTTCCTCGACTAACAATCTATTTTTTCAAATAGTCCGACAACTTAGTTCTATTACACAAAAATATAATAACTTAATTATAATCAAACACTACTTCCATATGGATCAACACTAACGAATTCCAATATCTTAGAAAATAATACACTACTGCACTGAACAGATATCGATATAGATAACAAAACAGATAAGAGAATCGTGCTATTACACTTAGAAAACTGACGCAGGTTTGTCAAAATGACACTGACTATTTCTCTATGTTGAATAATCAGTTATTAATTATAATATTTTCGATTTCTTGTTATAGATAATAAATTTTAGTAGTTCCAATGTGACACAAAATATAGGCATGAGATAAAAAAGTTTATTTAAAGAAAGTGTATTATTATTTTCTTCTTAATGGCGGTACAGGCTCGTTTTTGTAATATTTTATTTAATTATACAGTTATTTCCACATACTAACATATTTCTCAAATTGGGCTCTGATCTCAACAAAATATTCAAAATTAAAGCTGTAATCTTGGAACGCGTTTTCCGTTTTGACGACGGGCTGATGTAGCCTCTTAGTATTTTTCATATCTCGTATAGAAGTACAGCAGAATCTAGTCTAGAGAGATGATAATGAACTTCAAGAAGGAATTTAGAGAATACTTAGGTACATGATAATTTTGACAATTAAGACATGTCATTTTAAAGTAGATGACTTTAAAATTATATTGCCTGTATTTATAGGTTACGTTCCTGGGACGACTTCATTGGAAGATATTTCATTTATTTATTAAAAATAGAGAATTTGATAGGTGTCAAATATGTAAACACGTGTAGGACAATGAACATAGAGTTCAGTGGAAATATTCAAGTATAGTCCTAAAAGAAACAGATGGTAAGGAGATAAAAATGAAATAAGCCGCTCTAAAAATGAAATCAGAATGCAGTAGTTTTTGGTTACCCATATTAAAACAGGAAGTCTTTATTTATTTGTTGTTTCGTAAGTTTGCCTTCTATATTCTCTCCTGTCTTCTTAATCCCCGGTGGTCAGCCACTTATGGTTTCCATTTCATTTTCATGCTAGTTTTAATTTATAAAGAAAATAAATCGACTATTCGTTTAATTTATCTGTAGGGTGCGGGCTGTTTCACATTATAATAATTTTGAACGTGCGAGGGTTTTCTCGTGCAGTAGTTTTGAAGCGTCCTTTTCACACAATAAGAATTGAGTCGCACGAAGATATTTTGCTGTGTTGTTTGGTATATTATTTTTATTTACATTTTGTGGCTGAGGTAGGTACCATCATACGATGTCTGATATGTATCATTACGATGTATTATTACAAATGGGTATTTTTTGTCCATACTTTTGTCCTAATGTACTGTAATACCTATTTAATTCATTTGCAATTTCTATTTTGTCAGTTATTATTTCTTATGTTTTTAATTAAACGTCCTAATTTGTTTTTATAATCGTTGTTCCACTAAGTTATTTGTGGAATCTTGGATTAGCTCATCTAATTAGCTCATACAATCTATGTAATAAACTATTCTAAATTGTGGCTTATTTCCCATTTAGAATAGTTTTGTTATAAAAATGCCACAAGGAAATAGCTTCAGAACAACATTAGAATCTATGCTTTTCATGTACAGAATTTAAAAGACCCTCTGTCATCCACTCGTTTTTAAATGTTGTTCCCCTCGTTTTAAATGTTGTTTTTAGATAATTTCACACAAGACGTGACGGCCGCACTACTCCTGTCTTCACCGAGTCGTTTACCCTATAAAACTAAACATAATTTCGTAGAATAAAAGGTATAGCTATATTATATGGAGCGAAATCAAATTATATCGTTGTGGTTACTTATAGTCGAAGAAAGAGAAATAAGAGGAACCGAATTCATTGGGTCCATCCTATGAACGCAAAAAGATACGATTTATATATTTTTATATTCACAGATATTGATGGAACACCCTCTATACTCAACGTTAATTGCAACTATGTAAAATAACGTTTATTATAATATACTTAGCAGTTTTAATTACTGTTTTTATCAGTAACATAAATATAATTAATTTTGCTGTACTTACCAAATGTGTTTTTTTCTTTAAAACCTAATTCATCAAATTCAATGTTAAGTGCACGGCATACACCATTCCAAGCATTTCTAGTCAAGTTTCTATCTTTATATATTTCTATTGTTTTGTCCCAAAGAACAGGTCTCGCTTCAATTAATGTTATTAATATTTCACTATCAATCTGAGACATCATAATATAAAATATATGCACCTACTTCAAACAGCCACAAAGTGTGAATGAAAATAATGTACCAAACAACCAAGGAAACTACCTTCGTTCGACTGAACGACAGTATTATATGAAAGGATGCATTAAGTCCCCTATGCTACTGGGTGCGTAAAGACGACACGGCTGCCGTCTGTTGTTGTAGCAAGGGACGACATAAACACGGCGAATTCACCGAACGTTCCAACCACCGTCTAGTGAGAAAGGCTCCATATGATTACATGAGCCACCATTGGAATGTCGTCGTGCGCTCTAACCCTCGCACGTTTAAATTCTTATAATGTGAAACAGCGCTACCTGTTTCACTGTATGTTTTCATCCTCATTCGTGGCATCCTTCTAAATCTGTAGGGTTATGTATATTCGAGGTAAAAAATTTTGGGTTCTTTAGTTCAAGATCTTTCTTTAGGTGCCTTAAAAAAGTTTTTCACTTCTTACGTGGCCTGTCCATGGGATTTGTAATGTAGGAAAAAAACACCCACAACTCAATTGATGAATTGATTTAAATATAATGACGTGCATTTTATTGTTTGGTAAACTTTGTACCAGTTGTTTTGACATCATTTTTTCATAATCATCCCGACATTAAATAATTCTCCTTTACTTAAATTACCTCAATACATTTCATAATGAACCTCCGTATAAGAACTGTTGTGGGCATAAGCTTTTTAAAACATATTTTCTTTAATATTGTTAGATGGTACTTCTTTATAGTACCTATATGGTACTTGTCTGATTAAGTATGCGAGATAGGTACTCATTTTCATAATTATAATAATGGTTTAATGTAAAACAGGCCCACGTGAACGCCGTAAAATATACATTGTTAATTACCAATACAGTCTCGTGGAGCCAATATATTGTCCGATATGAAGTTAAAAGTATATATTTGCATCTAAATTTTCTGACGGGAAAACAAAAGGATAGGATATATCATATTATAGTGATGAGCGCGCTAATAACCTGCGAAATAACGCAAAAGATGGAAAACAAAATACATTGTGAAATAAAAAGAGATGAAACTAGTAGATGTGGACATTTTCGATATAAACGTATAAATTAACATTACATTACATACTTTCCCACCTTTAGACGTTTGTAACTGGAGTATTTTATCAAATTCTACTGTCACAGTGACAGTTGTCATACTCTTCTGATACGCCTAAAGGGGGGAAACTATGTAACGTAATGTTAATTTATACGTTTATATCGATAATTCCACCTCTACTAGTTTCATTTCTTTTTATCTCACAACTTAATATGTTTTCCTTTTTTTGCGTTATTTTGCCGGTTATTAGCGCGCTCATCGGTGTATTAAAAAAGTTCAGAAGGGCGTAATTTGCTAAACGAATATTTTTTTTTATTTTAACCAACACCGAGGCGGTGCCTTGGTTATATACAACTAGTCACAAGTTTCAAAAGTTATGCATCACCTCTCGTATTTACGATGTTTACGCTTTTATGAATCCGTATCTTTATCACATATTTAATGGGCCTTTTTTTATAAAAAATATACCTTTTCTGGTTTTTTATTTTATTTGAATACCCATTTAATTGACCTGGTTTTGCCAAGGTGTAAACATTTTAGGTCTGGATCCCGCGTATGAAAAAAAGTTGAATAATAGCAAGCTGAAAATTTGTTAATAGCTTAAGGGTGTCTAGTCGGACAAACTTTGATATATAGGAACACTGGAACAGGGGAAGTTTTAATTGTGGAACAGGTTAAAAATTTGGAACGGTCAGACCACGAAAACGTCACATGTATTTTGTCCGACAGAACTTCCAATTGATTTGTTACCCTTTCATTAAACTCTCATATGCAAAAATCAGACTGCTATTTATCACCTGTCATAATTCCTGTCATTTGACATATTCTACGTGTTCCACTCATTATAATTCTCATTTGGTGATAAATAGCAGCCTGATTTTTGCATGGGAGTTTAATGAAAGGGTAAGAAATCAATTGAAAGTTCTGTCGGACAAAATACATGTGATGTTTTCGTGGTCTGACCATTCCAAATTTTTAACCTGTTCCACAATTAAAACTTCCCCTGTTCCAGTGTTCCCATATATCAAAGTTTGTCCGACTAGACACCCTTAAGCTATTAACAAATTTTCAGCTTGCTATTAATCAACTTTTTTTTCATACGCGTGATCCAGACCTATTTGAAAAATTTATTCTGGTGAAATTTTTGAAAAGGTAATTAAAAATACTTTAATTTCTGAGTTGGACCGTATAAGAATTATTGATTTAGTTGAAGAAGGCCATTCACAGCGGTTCGTGGAGGAAAAAGTGGGTGTTTCTCAGAGTGATGCCTCACGGATATGGAATAGGTTCCTGGAGACAAACTCGATACGGAATAGGGCTCGGTCTGGTAGACCCCGAGTTACCAATCATCGACAGAATAGATATATCAGAATTTCCATCCGTAGAAATTCTTCTATGTCTGTACCAGCCCTCCAAAGAGAATTCAGGCATGCTACAGGAGTCAGAGTATCGTTGTCTAC
Source organism: Diabrotica virgifera virgifera (assembly GCF_917563875.1). Lineage (NCBI taxonomy): Eukaryota > Metazoa > Arthropoda > Insecta > Coleoptera > Chrysomelidae > Diabrotica > Diabrotica virgifera. Next base: position 215,055,769 of record NC_065450.1, read on the forward strand.
AATAAGAAGAAGAATTTTAGACTCAGGTTTGAGGAGTCGTCGACCAATAAGAATTCCTCAGCTACAACCTAGACATGTTTTGCACCGCCTCCAGTGGGCTCAAGAATACATACAGCTCCCCCAACAGTTTTGTAATTTTGTGCTTTTTTCAAACGAGACCAGAATCTGTTTAAATATTGATGACCGGCGAATTCGTGTGTGGCGAGAGCCAACAAGAGCTGCACGACTAGCCACACACGAATTCGCCGGTTATCACTATTTAAACAGATTCTGAACTTTTGAAACTATCTAACGAGCAAATTTTCTTTATTGTCAATCTTAATGTTTATTGTAAAATTTTTTATTAAATTGTACTTGTAATTAATGGTATACAGTCAGCTACAGGAAATTCTTCCTTGTGGATTTTTAATGTTTGTTGAGTTCTCCCCAATGGTATTCCTCAGTTTTTTAGCCAGCTAAACCTAACACTTATGACTCTATTTTTAGACATTTACTATTTCATCATCAGCCCATAGTCGTCCACTGCTGAACATAGGCCTCCTCGAAAAACTTCCATTCAGATCTATCCTGCGCTGCTGCAATCCAGTTGGTACAAATCCTCTTTATGTCGTCAGTCCATCTTGTGGGTGGTCTTCCCGGGTTTCGTCTATCCGCTCTCGGTCTCCATTCCAAGATTTTTTTGGTCCACCTATCATCTTTCATTCTAGCGACGTGTCCTGCCCACTTCCATTTAATTTTGGCTATGTGTTTTATTATGTCTTCTACACCACTTCTTCTACGAATTTCTTCGTTTCTTACCCTATCTCTTAACGTTATGCCCAACAATGATCTTTCCATTCTACGTTGCGTCACTTGTAGTTTTCGTGCAGATGTCCTTGTTAGGGTAAGTGTCTCTGCGCCATATGTAAGAACAGGCAGGACACATTGATTAAAGGCTCTTCTTTTTAAGCTGATAGGTATATCACCTTTAAAAATATCACGTAGTCTTCCATATGCTGCCCATCCCAGAGTTATTCTTCTTAGCAGCTCAGCAGTTTGATTGTCTCTGCTAATTTTTACCGTATGTCCAAGGTATATGTAGCTGTCAACAACTTCAATTTCGACGTCTTCTACCTTTAAAGGATGGCTCGGAACTAAATTCGTCATCATTTTGGTCTTTTGGTAATTAATATTTAGACCTACTTTACGTGCTGCATTGCGGAGTTCATTCAACATATCATTGGCAGTTTTTAGGTCATCTGAAATCAGAACAATATCATCTGCGAATCGTAGATGACTGAGCATCTCACCATCGATATTTATTCCTTTATTTTCCCATTCCAGTGATTTCAAAGCATGTTCAAGTACAGTAATGAACAACTTAGGCGACATAGTATCTCCCTGTCGAATACCTCTCCTGATATATATCTTATTGGTAGGACCGTGCAGATTTATAGTTGTTGTAGCATTTCTGTATATATTTTCTATAATATTGGTGTACCTATGATCAATTCGACACTCTTCCAATGCCTTAAGTAGTGCGGGTAATTCGATAGTATCAAACGCTTTATGGAAGTCTATAAACGTTAGAACTAGAGGTCTATTATATTCAATTGATTTTTCAATCAAGACTTTGAGGCACTGTAGGTGGTCATTTGTACCGTAGTTGGGGCGAAAACCAGCCTGTTCTTTTGGTTGGTACAGCTCAAATTTTGCTTCCAATCGATTGGTTATTATTCTGGTGTACAGTTTGTATAAATGGTTGAGTAGAGAAATTGGCCTGTAATTCTCTAGGTTCATGTTGTCACCCTTCTTATGCATAAGAATTGTAATTGAGTTATTCCAAGCTATAGGAATTTTTTGGCTATACAAGCAGAGATTGAAGAGGTCTTGTATTTTTTTCAGAAGAGAAGTTCCGCCAAGTTTTATAGCTTCTGTAACTATTCCATCATCTCCCGGAGCCTTGTTGTTTTTCATTTTTTGGAGTGCATATTGTATCTCATCTTGACTAATTTCTGGAATATCCTCAGATCCCTGGTTTTGTACCGTGTGTCTATTTTCTGGATTTATGACATTGTTAACTTGGTTTGTGTATAATATAGTGTAGAACTCTTCGACTATTCCTAGTATTTTCTGTCTGTCTGTTGTTATCTCACCATTTTTATCCCTAAGCTGGAAAATTTCTTTTCTACTTGTCGTCATTTTTCGTCTCATTACCTTCATGCTCCGGTTTTGCTCTATAGTCTGTACTATTTTTTCATGTTTAAATTTCCTAATATCTCTTCTCACAGCTTTCGATATATCTTTATTTCGGTCAGGCCATGGACTTCGGGGGGTACGAGGTTTGCAGCGCAGTATATCGTGCCCCCAGTTGTACATGCTATGGCATGCTGGACGAGCCATACAGCCTGTAGTCACTACCCCGATGTATGAGCGGGAACACAATATGCATAAATACTCATACGCTCATGAATCGCACCTGGCGAGTCATGAGGGCCTTCACATTTCACTCTTCTTCAACTGGTCTTAAGTGAAATGTTCTTTGATCTATCCTATCAGCCTCCCTTGGCTAACTCTTGTTTTCTTCCGACCCCGAATGGCTATTAGGTTTCCGAGGGCAGACGGGTCACTATTTTATTCACACTATCTATTATTTCCTCTTAAACTCGCCAACACGCATGGCAAGCGCGGCGTTTTAAATTGCCATTTTCCCTCGAAAAATGAAATGTCAGATAATAAAGGAAGATTACCCCAGGTGAGTAGGGTTCAAAACCCAGAGTCTCACACTGATCTATCAGTCTGTCCCACGGATTCTGGGGGGGACAAAGTTCTGACACAACCTGAGAAAAACACAAAGCGATTTAAGATGAAAGTTGCAACGCTTAACGTTAGATCCCTGATGTCGGAAGACAGATTACTGGAATTAGAAAACGAACTACAGAACATTAAATGGGACGTAGTCGGACTCAGTGAGGTAAGAAGACGAGGAGAGTCTCTCGAAACACTAAACTCTGGTCACCTACTTTACTATATGGGAAGTGAACACATCTCTGTAGGAGGAGTAGGCATCATAATACACAAGAAACTCTCCAAAAATGTGGTGTTAGTAAAAGCAATATCTGAGAGAGTAATTTATATAAATATACAGTTAAATAAAAAATGTACTGTTAAGTTCATACAAGTCTATTCACCAACATCAACCCATCGTGACGAAGAGGTAGAACAATTTTACGAAGATATATTAGAAGCCATAAGAGAGAATAATGCCCACTACACTGTCATAGGTGGTGATTTCAACGCAAAAATGGGAACACAGTTAGATGCATCGGAAATATCTCTGGGAAATTTCGGAAGTCCGGGTAGAAATGAGAGAGGTGAAATGCTTTTGTCATTTCTACTAGAGAATAATCTTTATCAAATGAATAGCTTTTTCTACAAAAAGCTACACAGACGCTGGACATGGAGGAGCCCAGACGGCAATACCCGCAACGAAATAGATTATTTTATTACAGATAAAAAATTTATATTTAGAGATGTGACCGTTCTTAATAGATTCTCGACAAACACTGACCATAGGATGGTTAGAGCTACCATTGAGATACCAACTCATTTAGATAGAAGCCATATATTAAAAAAGAAATACTTTCACTGGACACGCCCACAAGACGAAACAGCATTTGGAGACTACATTAATAACACTCTTGATCACACCATAATATCAAACGATGTCGATGAGTTGAACAAACAAATAGTTGATACACTTAAACTGGCACAAGCACGTTTTTGCCCAAAGACCAAACGAGATGAAAAGATCACTTTAGAAACACAACACAAAATAACAGAAAGAAGACAGTTAAAAAGTGAAAGGGACATTGATCCACAAACCATTTACTATTTACACTAACTCAAAAGATTTTACACTAACTCGAAAGGTTTAGTTCTCTTGAGTCTTCTCACTATTCCATGCTGATCCATGAGTTGAATAGCCTTTACGGTTGCATGGTTATGAAGTCTGTTTTCATGCTTATTTGCGAATACTTTAATTACACCTGCCCCCATTTCCACACCTAGGTCTCTGTATAGGTCGCTACTTCTTATGTACCAGGGAGCATTTACAATGTACCTTATTCTGAAAACTTTGAATAATTTTCATGTTACTCGCACTGGCAGATCCCCAGAGCTGTATGCCATATATATGTCCATACCGGCTTCAGTATCTACTTGTTTATATATCATGAGCTTATTATGTACTGGCAGTTCTGAATTTCTTCTGAGGAGCCAGTACAATTTTCTATATTTGATGTTCAATCCTATTTTTTTCTTTTTGATGTGCTCTTTCCATCTCAGCCTGACATCTAGGTTCATACCCAAATATTTTGCTATATTATATAAAGGGCCTATATAATAATCAGGGTGAGGCAAATAAAGGGCCTATTAGAAATATCTCGAGAACTAAAGGCAACAGAATCATGAAAATTTGAATTAAGGGGTTTTGAAGAGTCATTTATTTAATGAAAATATTTTCATCTATTTGCTACTTCCGGTTACACCGGAAGTTGCTTATAACTTCGTTTTTTTAAATGGGACACCCTGTATATTTTTACATTTTTGGATTCTCTTCGATGTCTTCTTTTTTAAAATATGAGGTTTTGTAATGTTATACAGGGTATTTTAAAAGATAATTACGTTTTTGTATTAATTTTGTAGCAACATTCACACCCTGTAGAAATGTAGTAGTTTGACATATAAAACTCTACTTACGTTCAAATGATTTTTAATATAGTCTACTATTGTTAAGAATCATTAGTATAGCTAAATTTTTATTTTTAGTATACAGGGTTGGTCGAAACTCGGAATGAGTATTTTCTGAGTTTTCTTAAATGGAACACCCTGTATTTTAGTATTGTAATGAAATGATATTTTATGGTACTTTTTTATTTCTTAAGCATTCCCTATACCTAACTGCTTTAATTTGTGCTTAATTGTTAATCGCACCAACAATCTTAACTACGTAGGTATTTTGATAGCTAAACCATTATTGGTAATTTTAAGGATTAGTCTGGATTAATATGTATTTATTTCTGAAAAATTATTTGTGATTGAATTTTTTCACGGCCAACCTAATAAAATTTTACGTATTTTTTGTTGCAATTAATGTTTAGCTTGAATCACCAATAGCTCACAAATTAAAGCAATTAGGTATAGGGAATACTTATAAAATAAAAAAGTACCATGAAATATCATTTCATTACAGTACTAAAATACAGGGTGTTCTATTTAAGAAAACTCAGAAAATATTCATTCCGAGTTTCTACCAACCCTGTATAATAAAATTTCAAAATTAGCTATACTAATGATTCTTAACAATAGTAGACTATATAAAAAATCACTTGAACGTAAGCAGAGTTTTTAATTTCAAACTGTTACAATTCTACAGGGTGTGAATGTTGCTACGAAATTAATAAAAAAACGTAAATATCTTTTAAAATACCCTGTATAATATTACAAAACCTCATATTTTAAGAAAGAAGATATTGAGGAGAATCTAAAAATGTAAAAATATACAGGGTGTCCCATTTAAAAAAAAGAAGTTATAAGCAACTTCCGGTATAACCGGAAGTTGCAAAGAGATGAAAATATTTTTATTTAATAGATCATCCTTCAAAACCCCTACATTCCAATTTTCATGATTCTGTTGCCTTTAGTCCTCGAGATATTTCTAATAGGCCAGTTATCTGCCTCACCCTATATAGTGACTGTACACCCCGATATGGGGCTAAGTCGCGAAAGCTTTCTAGATCCTATTTCTTGGGAGGATCAGTCCCTTTTGCTTCTGTTATCTTCTTAACGATTTTTCTCCATCTTTTCCTGTCTCTAGTTTTTCCCCGCCATTCTCTGACTCATGCGTTTTTTAAGTCTTCTTCAACTTCTTGCAACCATTTTGATCTTGGTCTTCCTCTTTTCTTTCTTCCTCCTGGATTCCATTCTATCATAGCATATGTCACTGCTTTTGCTATATTGGCATTTGGTATAATAGTGCCATTTAGCACTATTCGTGTTTTATTTATTTTTTTGTTGGTGAAATCTACATGTTTTGATTTAGTCTCTTGTATAGTATACGCCATTTCTTCGTCACAATAAAAATAAAAAGGTTACAATATCTGGGACACGTAATGAGGGGACAGCGATATGAACTGCTAAGACTGGGAAAGATAAGAGGAGGAAAGGAAGGAGTACATGAAGAAGGGGAGTGTCCTGGTTGAAGAATGTAAGGGACTGGTTTAAAATGCAGTTCTATAGAACTTCTTCAGAGTAGTGGTAGATAGAGTAAAGATAGTGATGATGATATCCAACCTCAGATTGGGACACGGCACTTAAAGAAGAAAAAGATGTTATTTAAAATCAACCTTGTAAATTTTCCAATTATTGCAACATTTTAAAGGGTTTTTACCCTCATATTCGTAATTTTGAGGGGCTTAGCCTGTGAACATCCTGTTCGGAACTGATGATGGTAACTCGGTGGATGACTTCACTAGGTATACAGATCGAAAACTTTCTGCAATTGATATGTAGTCTTTAAGGAGCTTTTATTATTAAATTATATACACTTTATAAAGGATTTTAATAAATAGAATTTTTGTGATATATGGGTATACAGCCAGCTACAGGAAATCATTTTTCTTGTGGATTTCTTTTAGGGTGTAGCAACAATTTTGTTTTGGATCGTGTTTGGATTGCGTTAAACAAAAATAGTAAACGTTCTTTATGTTCCTGTCGCTTTGCTGATCTCGTGTAATGCCAAAAAAGAAGGATTCACACCCGGAATTGGCGACCACATTAATCTCGGATCCTATTTCTGGCAAAATATCGAGAATATCATAATCCTTCATCCGAGAGATTTATTAAAGCGTGAATTTTGGCTTTCAAGTATTTTCTAGAAATAGCACCAACTACTGCATCACCTGTCGCTGTGCCTCTTTACTCAGAGACATGCATAATTACCGGGATTTTCAAAATTTAAGTGTTCGAGGTGAACATAAATTGCACCCTTAAGTGGATTATTAATTTGTAGTTATATTGAAAATACTTCTAACCGTATAGTTTGTCCAGATAATATTTAGAGGTTGAAACGAAATAAGTTATGGACTACCCCAGCTAATTGAAATAATATCCGAAAATATTACCTCAATCATCCAAGATATCCATCGCTACACCCTTAGCTTAGCTCAGTCACTCAGGTGTGTGTTCGTCTTGTCCTAACGTTAGATATGAACTCTGAAAATTTAGAATGGAAGCAAACAAAACAGTATTTTTAACTAATCATGTTTATTGTTCATAAAGATATAATAAAAAAATGACTTAGTAAATTGCATTAACAAATGTATTTAAATTCTTGCCAAAAACTAACAATTCTGGATTATACTTATGGCTTTTGGTAGCTGATGGTAACTTCTTGATGTCGTATGGTACTGCTGTGGACTTCTCTTGACCTGGGCAGATGTTGTGGCCCTAGGTCAGTGCAGCTACGGTCCTGGTGGTGTCATACTTAGATGTTGGGTGCTGCTGTCTAGTTGCGATGCATTCATGAAGTCCAGCCTTTGTAGTTCCATCACCGGTGATGAGGATGGCTTGAAGCTCCCGAAGGGAGGAAGGTGATCTTTATCCCAAAAACTGTAACAGTAAAACCATATCAACAATCAAGAAGAAAACCAAATCGTACCTTTGCCAAATAGTATTCAGAAATAGTAATTGGCAAGGGTAAATTAGATGGAATGATGAGGAGAATAGTTGAAATTTTGATTACTAAACGTGCATACATGTAAATTAGAAAGAAAAGTTTAAAACTAAAATATCATAACACATGGTCTGACATTAGAAGTTAGGTTAGATATAAAAAATATTAGAAAAACTGTTATAAGATGCTAGGTATGGATGGAATATAATGACTGTAAGAAATTATTTAAAAAAACTTTATGAAAAACTCACCCCAAGAGGAAGATTTGATTTGGAATAAAAATGATTTAATTTTGAAGCTTCTTTGCCTTTTATGGCATTTCCACCTCCATTTTGAGAATGAAATACGGGGGTTGTCACTGTCATTAAAATTACATGACAACGAACCTTGGACCGAAATTTGAAATAACGAACATGGAACACAAGAGATGATACAATGTATGGGGTACGTTCAGTATGTTCAATCGATGATTTAAAAATTTAAATGAAAAGGGATATACACTCGGCTGCAAAATTAACCGGACACCTTAAAAATGGGTAATTTTTGATGTCTCTCAATTCCTAAACCTGTTGTCCGATTTGAGTGATTTTTTAATAGGTTATAGCTTTACTCTTCAACAATATCGTTCCAATAATATTGTTGCTAAACAGGTAAATTTTCATTGTATACCGGGTGTACCAATGAAACTGTGTTTTTTTCTCAAACTTCGCATCGCCCTGTGGAGTATTCTAACATTTACAAAATACTCAAATTTAAACCCAAATATAGCCTCATGTTTTCTCAACATTCTGTTTTTTGAGTCATTCGCTTATGTTGGACCGGTAAAAAGTTAGGTACTTTAACAGTTAGCCATGTTTTTTATCAAAAAGTATGTTTTTAAATAAGCATGGCAAACTTTATGGAGTTATTGTACATGAAAAAATAATGACAGTTTGCTTTATAAACCTATATCCGCAAATGCTTAATTTCTAAGATAGAGGGTGTTGAAATTTTTCTTATAAACTGACGATTTATTTATTGCTTTAAAACCGGTTGAGATATGCAAATGAAATTTGGTGGGTTTTAAGACGTAGTTATTATACAACTTTTGACATACAACTTAGAATTTAACATTCACCATTGGCGCGCATACGGGTAATATGAGCTGTCATATTAACCGTATGCGCGCCAATGGTGAATATTAAATTCTTAGTTATATGTCAAAAAATGTGCAATAACCACGTCTTAAAACCCACCAAATTTCATTTGCATATCTCAACCGGTTTTAAAGCAATAAATAAATCATCAGTTTTTAAGAAAAATTTCAACACCCCCCTATCTCAGAAACGAAGCATTTGCGGACATGCCGTTTATAAAGCAAACTGTCATTATTTTTTCATGCAGAATTACCCTTTAAAGGTTGCCATACTTATTTAAAAAGACCCTGTATTGATGAAAAACATGGCTAGTTGTTAAATTACCTAACTTTTTTATGGTCCAATGTACGCGAATGAACCAAAAAGCAGAATGTTTAGAAAACATGAGGCTGTAGTTAGATTTCAATTTCAGTATTTTATAAATGCTAGAATATTCCACAGGGTGATGCGAAGTTTAAGAAAAAAACACAGTTTAACTGGTACAACTCGTACACAATGAAAATTTACCTGTTTAGCAACAATATTATTAAAACGGTATTGTTAAAGAATAAGGCTATAACATATTAAAAAATCACTTAAATCGGACAACACGTTTAGGAATTGCGAGACATCAAAAATTACCCATTTTTAAGGTGTCCGGTTAATTTTGCACCCGAGTGTAGTAAATAAAAGAGGATAATAAAAGAGGGCGCCAACCGATTTTTAAAGGGGAAAATGGGTAAACCAAATAGAAGATAATTATTAATGAAATATTAAAGAAAATACATAAAGTAAATAATTATTTAAAAACAAAATATCAAAGATGTGATGTTTGTAACGTTACAAGGTATATATCCATATTTAGCATATGCACAGACAATTATAGGAAACAGAACATCGATGCCATTCAGTATAACATCAGGACTTAGACAAGCACACCCCTTGTCACCGTTGCTATTGCGGCCCTCTGGCGTTTTTATGTGACCCGAAGGCTAACTAAAGAGCCCTGTAAACGATCAAATTATTTTGAACTTGAGTAAGATAGTTGGTGGTGGCTTTTAGAATTTTTTTTGCGACATAACAGAAAAACTTGGCGAACTTAATCGTCGTTTAAAAATTAAAAGGTAAAAGTATTTGCTTTCGAGGACAAGCTAAAGATGCATGTACAGCTGGTTCCTAAAAAAACTGATACGACTCTTAGTAAGATTTGATTATTTTGAGCAGTGTATTTGATTGGTCTGACATTATATTATATTTATTATGACAGACTGTCAAAGTCAGTTAAAATAAACAAACAAACAAACAACTGATTACATTTTATGTTACTTCATAAATTGTAATAATTATTAAGGTCTAAATTTTTATATTATTTTGAATTTCTGCATTTTATAAAGAGTATGGGAACCTTCTCTGGTATTGGGAACCATTCTCGTTGGAACTTTACCGCGCTGAGCGGATGGAACGTGAATTATAAATTGTAAAATCCCCTTATCTTCCTTAGTCTCAGCATCCGTTATGGCTTGCAAATTCTAGAAGCCTCGGAGATGTTACCAGAGAAGGTTCCCATTGTTTTCAATCTGGTAGGATGTAGAGTAACATTTTTGGATGTTGTTTTATGTGCTATTAGATTGAAAACTTATTTTTTTGCTAGCAGTTGCCGCTAGGGCGTCCCTGCCATTTCGTTCGTTGCAATCCGTGTCTGCACGCCGGGGTTTGTCCTAGTTGAGTTAGAGAGAGCAGCATATGTGCCTCCTGATGAGAGACTAATAAGTTTCGAAACCGGTAGAGGTGCTTGCTGTACCCTCTGAGAACTAGAATATGATGCGGCTGTAGTTTCGTGTTGCAACGAAATTGAAAATGGTTATTCATTTTTGTTTCATAAAAAATCCATTGTTCAGTCGAAATATTTTTGTGCGCTTTTATTAAATCTCCCGGTATATCGACATCGACCAGATGGTTGAAGCTTTATCTAAACGCGCAATAAAAATAATAAAAACTTATAAGGAAAATTCTACTTTGTATACAAAAGTAGGAATATCCTTTTCGGATCGTTATGTCGTATGCATCGTTAGCTGTCTATACCATATAGAGTCTCAACCATTTGCTATTATTGCCAGCTAACCTTATACCATACCTACCGGAGACGAAATAGATAACACGAATATTACCATTTGCTCCGCGTGGGATTCCGTAATATACTGTACCTTTGTTGTATCAGTTTCTACTATTACAAAGGAATTTATAAAATCAAATTTATTCGTGCTCCTTTTCCATCTACGATTCTAATCTTATCATATTTCTCGTAAATCCATTTATATTGGTTGTTTATATCCAACCGGTACTGTAATTATACGAGGGCTATCCAGAAATCCTGTTACGTTTTAATCTGTAGCCGCTAGGGGCGACGCAAGCGCGGCCATCTTAGCATCATGGCGTTCCTTCGTTCAGCAGCTGTGGGAACATCCATAAACTACGTCGTCGTAAAAATTTTGGACTTTTTAATACCCTTTCGTCGTAAAGCGTCGTTTACAGTTGTTGACCCTCCTCCCTCATACCGCGACGTCGCAATTGCAACTCATGGCCCTCCCTTTTTAGTGATTTTTTGAAGTTATACTTCTTTAGGCACGAGGGTAAATTTTTAGTTTGCTAGGCGCATGCGTACACCGACAGTATGGTATGAAACGTTATGAGGGATCTGATTGGGTGTTAAAATCATATATAAAAGGACTATCCGAGAAACTTAAAAAAATAGGAAATAAATTCAACATTTCAACAACATTCAAAACAACAAACACATTGAGATCTATTCTATCTAAGACTAAACCTAACAATGAACAAGAAAGAACAAAGAATTGCATTTATAAAATACCTTGTGAATGCAAACAATTTTATTTAGGTGAAACATCAAGACCATTAAACGTTAGAATAAATGAAGATCAGTCTTATATTAAAACTAGAGAATTTGATAGATCTCAAATATGTCAACACGCATGGGATAATGAACATCGAGTTCAGTGGAGAGTTTCAAGTATAGTCCTGAAAGAATCAGATAGTAAAAAGAGAAAAATCAAAGAAGCGGCTCTAATTATGCTAAATGAAACCAATTGTGTCGCAAATTCATCGGTAGAATGCAGTAGGATGTGGTTACCCATACTGAAAGAGGAAGTCAATAGAAAGAAAATACCACGATTAGTAAGTCAATAACATATCGAGTTAGTACAAATTTTATATTTTAGTATTACTTATTGTAGATCTATGTATTATTAATATTATTTATGATTTAAACATATTAAAGTCAGAATTTGGTATTAGTTTTTTGAAAGTAAATTAAATGTAAGACCAAATACTTACGATGTCGGGATAGTATCACGAGGTTTTTTCCTGGTTTTCCCTCGTGATTTACTATGGAATCTCTAACGCGAGAATTTTACTGTCATCGTTGCATTTGTTTGTCTTTTTAAAGACAGATCACATGCTATGATTTTTTTTGTGACGGATATTCTTGAGTTGAGATTGATTTCATGTAATCGAATGAACTATCTTTTAGTAAAGTCGTCCCAGGAACGCAACTCATAAATATTGGCGGTATCATTTTAAAGTCTTCTAGTTAAAAATGTATAATATACGTCCGAATTGCCAATATAAGTGAGTCAGATTAAATAAATTATTAGAAGAATTTTTTTACTTAGCAACAACATTTTTGTTTATTTTAATAGTATTTTGTATTTTGACAACGAAACCCGATTTGGGCTTCGAAACGTTAATAAAATTATTTTTTCAATTTAATTGTGGCTTATTTCCCACTAAATAGTTAATTATAAAAATGCCACAAGGAAATAGCTTCAGAACAACATTATAATCATCTGTCAATAATTGTTCAAATGGAGATTCTGGATAAACAAAATGTTGTGTATATTAGTTTTTATTGTTATTAGGACAGTGACAAAAAGCAAGTTCATAATTGTAGTGACTTTTTAAATAGTTTTTAAAAGCAACAGGTACGTACCTTATTGTAAATGTTTCAGTATTGTAATAAAAAATTACAAATTAGGTAAATACCTATTTGGAAAATGTACCTACCTAGCTAGTAGGTGATGCTTTGTAGTAATATATTGCTTTTTTAGTCTATATTTTGTCGTATTTTAATTCCACAACAATCAAACTTATTTGATTAAACTAACAGAATAAGCAACTGTCAAAAAAATTTTAAAACGTTTAGTTGCTAGGTATATTTTTCCACTTCATTCACATGTCTCGGTAGTTAAATTCTGTGTGGGGTGAGTTCAAAATAATCTAAACCTGATAAACGCAGGTTCAATTTCCAATGCTTTTTTTTATTTTTTTTATTTTTGTATACATTTTATGATTGTAAGTATATTTATTATATTTTTTTTTTCAGAAAATACGTATTTAATTAAAATTTTCTCAACAATTGTTCAGAAATAATTTCTTTGGTTTCATTTTTCAATGTGCTTGCGTGTGTTTTATTCTTTTATTTTTTTTAATTTTTCGTATTGTTTTAATAAAAATTTTTGGAAAGTGGTAAGTATTAAAATTAGTTTAATATTTAAATAAAATATAAATAAACTGGTATATTGATTTCGTTGAAATCATATAATAGAAGTAGAAGTATAACTTCTTACGTACGTACGAAGTACACACACATTCTTTTTTTAAATTCCATGTTATTTCTGGATTTTTTAAAGTTACCTATCAAAGTTTACTTACGAATGTATCCAAATCAGTATTACTATGTAGCTCATTAATATCCGCGTACTTTTTTCTCTCGATTCACTGTACAACTATTTTAATTAGCTTTATTGGGACAAAAGACAATACTTTTATCGGAGTTCCTATGCTTTCTTAACTGCATCATATAAATCTTGATACTTATTTTGTTTTGATTTCAATATCATTTCTTTTATTAAGTATAGATACAATGTACTAACTAAATAAAAGAGAATATTTTATTTCTATTTATTCTTGTAGAATAATTGTTTCACACAGAGTATTCAGTAAATAAATGAACAGTTAAATATTTATTGCTTCCAGACGTTGTTCTGTATAGAAGCGTTTGTTTAAATACATAGAACAATGTTTTATTATTTGTTATTCTGTACAAAACTGTTAGCAATATTATTAGGCTGTGAGTGATAAAAACGAAATGAAAAGTATGCGATAAAAGTAATATACCTACTAATTCTTTTTAATCGTACAATAGGGTATATTTTTTATATTCGTGAACATCAAACGACGTCGGATGTGCACTCATTGCCCCCTCCCACCTGTCGTATACCGTCGTAATAAGCAAAGACCCCCCCATCCCCCTTTTCAACAACGTAGTTTATGGATGTTCCCATAGTTGTATAGCATTACGCTATAATTACTATTTCTGCTAATTTTATTATCTTATTTCTTTTATTATTTTTTCTCAAAAACGAAACAACGTTAGTCATTCGAAATGCACATTCAAATACAAAACATGGCTTTACTCTGTCACCATCTGTTTTCTCACCCACATAAATTGGTTACCATATCAGACGCTTGTGTCAACAACTCACTATGCATCCGAGTGTTTTTCGTTGTAACTGCGAAAGTATACACCAGACCTAATGAATGATTTATCGTTCAGTCATCTGGTCAACGGGAAGAAAGATAACAGTAATCGTTGTGATTTTGCTATTCAGTAACAACTCGGCAGGCAAACGCATCGGGTCTGGTCGTCGCTAACATCCACCCTTTCGTCCGAGAGACCTAAACGAACCACATTTTCGTTACAACAATAAAATTACCGTTCGTTTTATTATATTCATTTTTAATTAAATTCCGGCAACTCACCCACCGGAATAGTTGTTTATGTTTTCGATGTCGATTATTAAGAAGCGGATAAACTTTATAAACATACAGATTGTAACTGATTCATTTTCGCCGTCTCTCCGACTATCGTCTTAGCCACTCCCGGTCACCTGCACTAATATTATTATGGTTCAGGTCGTCAGTAGACAGACCCGAAGATAGTGCAGAGCAAAACAGAGCGGGAAAAACGCATAATATCTAGTATGCAAGGTGCCTGGCAGACGCGATGCGCGCAATTTGTCGCTCGTCTGCGAATTTTTGCGTCGTCGCGTTCTTCTTCTTGTTTAGCAGAACAGAATCCCTTCCTGGTTCCATTAATTAACCTCCGTCGTGATATGGGAACCGGCGATGATTGCTGATGGTGCTGGTAGAGGCGACCGCGTCCGGCCAAGGTACCGACTCGCTCCTAAGCATGCGGGACATGGCATTCTTAAGAGGAAATCGTACTCGTTTATTAGATATGTTTATGCATTAGTACCAGACGTAGACGTCGAGACAAGACCTGTGTATATGAGAGTGCAATTCATTACTTATGTCGACGAATATCGATCAGTACAAACTACAACTACAAATATAAATACAAACGATAAAACTTGATAATGACAAATAGAAAATAGATCTAAATAAACAGCTTAAAATTTTTATCATAATTAACTCAATTTATGCATAATGGCTATAGTCCAGTCGAGTTAGACAAAAAAGACCTATTCTTGCATGGCGATCTACTCTAAATTGTATTATTTTGTAAAGGATATACTTGCCATCAAGTTATTTTAGAAAACCTTAATCTTAATCTTATTACAAAGCCACATGTATTTGAATGGTGTGGTTAAGTTTCCGGCGCAGGTAGAAATTATTAAATTTTAATCTATTGTCAGTGTTTTTACCTTTTGAAACTTAAGGACGTCATTAAAATACAATTGACTTTGTGATAGGATTAAAATTAAGGTTTTCTAAAATATCTTGATGGCAATTCAAGCCCCGTAATTTTTGAATGTCCTAAAGAACTCAGTTACTTAAAGTTATATAAAACCTATAAAAAAATGTTGATTTGATTTACTTTGAAGTCTATAAAATGGGAAAATCCCCAGAAACTACTTAAATCTAACATAGCTAAGATAGATAAATAACTATACTAATAGATAAATTGGAAACGATAGAATATAGATAGATAAAATGGAGAAGAAGGCATCATTTTTTCATGCAGAATTACCCCTTTAGTCCAGAAAGCCACTGTGTAACCAGAAGGAAAAATATTCCGATTCGGATTTTTTGCACAATCTTACTCAAAAAGGACCCCTTTTAACAAATTTGCATGTTGCCAGCACCAAAAGTGGGTCAAAAATTTTTTAAACGTTTTTTTTTGTTTTTTTCCTAAAATTATTTTTTTTGCATGGAACAAAGTTTATTTAGGTTTTTTGGATCATTACAAACAGAAAAGGTCTTTAATAACTTTTCTCTAAAGTTGATAGGTTTTGACATATAAGCGATTAAAAATTGAAAAATTGCGAAATCGGCCATTTTTAACCTTCAAAAACTATGTGAAAAACTGAAAATTTGAATGTTGCCAAGGTGGGTAGATATTCTTTAAACATCGATTGATGAAATCCCGAAGAGTTTTTTGCAATACAATATTCAGAATTCCTTTGTTTTTTAATTGCTAATCAAGCGTGCGCTACACTATTTTCCACCGTTGCATGTGTATACAGTATGGTGCAAATGAAAAGAATTAATTCGTTATTTCGTAAACCGGCGACTTTAACCCGCCGTTACACGCGTCTTCTATTGTGACGTGGTTGCACGCGTATGAGCGTCGCCCTCACCTACATAAATTCGACTTATTTCGAGGAAGAATGAATGTCAACATGTAAAAATATAAAATGGGTTGTACTCACATATTATAGAAAGTCTCGTAAACCAACTTTTTTTTATTAATTTAACAAAACAAAAGTAAAAATAATATAGATCAAAAGCAAGTTTTCTTAATTTTCAATTTCAGCAAGCCACTGAAGAAATTAACGTTCTTTACGCGAATTCATTTTACTAAAAATACAAATTAAACTTAAAAACTGTTCTGAAGTTATTTCTTTGTGGCATTTATGTAACTAACTATTAATATTTTGTATTTTGATAACGACGTCCGAGAAGGAATTCGAAACGTCAATAAAATCAATTTTTCAAGTTGAATTGTGGCTTATTTCCCAATTAGAATAGGTAAATTTAAAAATGGGCTCTTAACCAGTGGCGCACCTAGAATTTTCCTCGGGGGGGGGGGTTGCTTGGGCACCGAAAGTTTTTTGTATTATTTGTGAAAGACAAGTTACATTTTCCTACTTTCTTTTATATATATTTCTATATGCTCTGGGTGGGAGGTTAACCCCCAAACCCCCCCTCGGTGTGCCACTGTTCCTAACCTAATCCAAACAATAATATTTTAATTAAACCTACCTAAATATTAAATAAAAACCTAAAAGTTTCTTTGAGATAATAGAAACGTGATTTCACCGTGATTGCACGCGCAGTGAGGAATTCCCTCACTTGCAGAGGGATGTCTCTTCTTTCAACTATCACACAGCACACTGGCCGCCTGAAATATTCTATAACTTTTTCATACCCTCTCATAAACCATGCTAAAGGCATTCCTGGGTGCTTAAGGTTATCGTATTTGTTTACACAATTTCATTGGTTATAAACAAATATGGTGAGGGATTTCCTCATAGCGCGTGTAATGGCGGGTTAAGGAAAAATCCCGAAATAGGTCGATTTTTATTTTTAAGTTATGATATTGTGGCATATATGGTATACTAGTGACGTCATTCATCTGGGCGTGATGACGTAATCGATGATTTTTTTAAATGAGAATAGGGGTCGTGTGCCAGCTCATTTGAAAGGTTCTTCAATCTATTCAGTAATATAAACATTTACATAATTATTTATACAGGGTGTCCAAAAAATTTTTATTAAATTAAATTATTTGACAAAAAAAGAAGTTTTAACTATTTAGAATGGGAAATAAGCCACAAAATTATTAAAAAATGATTTTTATTAACGTTTCGACGCCCAAATCGGGTGCCGTTGTCAAAATACAAAATACTATTAATATAAACAAAAATGTTGTTGCTTAGTAAAAAAATTCTTCTAATAATTTATTTAATTTGACTCATTTACATCGGCAATTCAGATACATATGATACATTTTAAAGTAGAAGACTTTAAAATGATATTGCCAATATTTATGAGTTGCGTTCCTGGGACGACTTTACTGAAAGATAGTTCATTCGATTACATGAAATCAACCCCAACTCAAGAATATCCGTCACAAAAATATCATAGCATGTGATCTGTCTTTAAAAAGACAACCACATGCAACGGTGACATTAAAATTCTCGCGTTAGAGATCTCATAGTAAATCACGAGGGAAAACCAGGAAAAACCTCGTGATACTATCCCGACATCGTAAGTATTTGGTCTTACATTTAATTTACTCTCAAAATTAATACCAAATTCTGACTTTACTATAATTTTGTTTAAATTATAAATAATATAAATAATACATGGGTATATAAGAAATACTAAATATGTACTAACTCGACTATTGACTTACTAATTGTGGTATTTTCTTTGTATTGACTTCCTCTTTCAGTATGGGTATCCACATCCTACTGCATTCCACCGAGGAATTTGCGACACAATTGGTTTCGTTTAGCATAATTAGAGCCGCTTCTTTGATTTTTCTCTTTTTACTATCTGTTTGTATTGTAAAAAACTCTTCGCGATTTCATAAATCGATGTTTAAAGAATATCTACCTACCTTGGCAAGATTCAAATTTTCAGTTTTTCACATAGTTTTTGAGGGTTAAAAATAGCCGATTTCGCAATTTTTCAATTTTTAATCGCTTATATGTCAAAAACTATCAACTTTAGAGAAATGTCACTACATACCTTTTCTGTTTGGAATGATACAGAAACCCTAAAAAAACTTTGTTCCATGCAAAAAAATAATTTTAGGAAAAAAACCAAAAATAACGTTTAACTGTTTAGCAACAATATTATTACAGCTATATTGTTAAATAATGAGGCAATACCTCATTTAAACTGATTTTTATCATATTTATTTTGTATTTTGCTTATTATTTTATTTGTATATATTTTATTTATATTTTATTTATATTTTATATATATCATATGTATTTTGCTTATTATTTTTATCATATTTAATAAAACATGCGTATATACACCATTCTTCAAAAATATTACTAACTAATTGAGCCATACATAATTGTTAAAAAAAATTAATTATTCGTGCTTTATTGTTAAACTAAGTATTTATTTTATTGTTTTCATTATATTATTTATTCTACGTATCATATTTACTAAAACATAACTGTGTATTTACAATTAAAAAAACGTACCTATCTATTTATTGTATTATATTATATTGTATTATGTTGCTATTTATGTTATTTATGTTATTTACGTTAATATGTTATTATTTATTATTTTATATCATATTTACCGAAACAGGTGTATCCACACCTCTCGGAGACCTTCGGGTTAATTTATTCACTTTAGCTGTAAATAATATCTAAAAAGATTGTACCTATTATTGTTGAATAAATTATTATTATTAATACCATATTAAAAAAATAACTGAATTCGGACAACACGTTCAGGAAATTCGAGGCATCAAAATTGACCAAATTTTTATGTGGACCGATTTCTATGCACTTATAAGAACTAAGGCTATAATTCTTTGTTTTTCCTATTCCTTGCTCCATTAACATTTAATGTATAACAACATTGGAAACTACATCTCGAACAAGATTTGACATGGAACGATTTATACAATAACAAGTGCCTTGCACCGCACCACAGTCTTATTTGCATACCTCAAAATGGGTTGAAAGCTAAAGTTTAGTGCTTTTTTATTAACTTCGCCTATTGCCATCTGTCAGCATAAATTGTACGCACTCAACAATAAAACTAAACAAATTTATTGAAATGGGAGCTTGTTTTATGTCCGGGCATAAAATTGCAGATATATTATTAGATGCGGAGAGGTCACGTAAACGTAACTAATTCGTTAACATGTCGAATGGTTAAATAAATCAATTTGATTATTGACTATGATTATAGTGACAATTTGTCGTTATAAATTATAGACTGGGTTTTAAGACAAAGTTAGATGCAAACATTAATCGCAAAAATGGCATTTGAAGATCATGCTTTCTTTACTTGTTGCCATATTTCTAATCTGGTAATACAAGTTGGGTTTTCTTAGAGATTTACAATTTAGATTTGATTCTTCTTCTTTATGTGCACGTGCAACCAGGGCCGGCGATAAGGGGCCTGCAAGGGATGCATTGCAGGCGGGCGCCCCTGTTTGGGGGGCGCCAGAATGAGCATTTTTTGCTGGTATTATGTAAAATACGAAAATAAAAAAGTTCATTTTTTTTAAATGTGGTTTAATTTCGTCATAATACCCTAATCTGTGTTTGTTAGTTTTGCGTATCAAATAATATACAAAAATATGCAACGCCGCATAGAACTCTTACCATGTAGGAATATAATTTATTGGTCAAAGATATCATATTTCAACCAAACAACTTTGCTATGAGAATGCTTTGTTTATGTTCTTCAAATTTCTTGCAAGTTGTTAGTGTTGTATCATCAGTTATGAGTAGTGTGACCAACTAGCCCGAAAAATCCGGGACATGGCCCGAATTACGAAGTCGTGTCCCGGCGTCCCGGACAAGGCTTCCGGGCCATCCGAATTTTCAACGTTTCGGTAAAATTCCATTTTGAAAATTGTAATACATCATTCTTCTAAGAATTCACATTAAATTGAATTGGTGGGACGAAAAAAAGTCTACAATTTCTAGACTGTTATACTAATACCACATCATGCATTATTTTATATCGTCGTATATTATAGTTCTACGATTTCTACGAAAACTCAAGCTCTGGACTTTTCCAGTTTCTGTATTTTAATTATTATCGTCTTCTGAAAAGACGATTTAAAAACATGAATATCAAATAATGATAATTATATTTTAACCCAAGGTTGAATTTACATGAAAATCCAACACTATTAGTTGATTTTCTAATTTTTCGTTTTTTGAGAACGATTTCCGGATTGGAAGTCGAAACCTCAAAAACTATCAAAAATGTAATTATCATTACAACCCATTCCATCAAAAAAATTTTGTCAACATAAAAATGTTAAATAATCAATAAAATGATGATATTAAAGTTTTATATGTATTTTAAAAAAATGGCCCGATTTTCATTGAAAAGTCCCGGATTTTAGGTAGTTTTTTCAGTCTTGTCCCGAATTCGACTAAATTGGAGTTGGTCACACTAGTTATGAGAGGAAATGAATAATTTCTAGTAAAGCAAACAAGATTGTGATACTGTTTTCTTGCCGCCCGCGCTTGTCTAATTTAATGTGTACCTATTAATAGGTATCAAGTTAAGTATTAATCCCATAAAAACATAATACATATTTAAAATAAAGATTTCACTTTAAATTTAGTTTAGAGCTCTTTAGATTTAGTATTATTTCATGTGATTATAATTTATAATACAGAATAGTTTGTAAGTTGTACTCTGCAGTTAAAGAATCTATTAGCATTCAATTAATATAAAATTATATTTGTTAAGTACTCAGTAGGTACATACTATTATTAATTTACGCTTAAGTTATTATTTTTATTTAGTTAAATAAAAATGGATTAAAAAAATTATCTGGGAATCTAGGGCACAAATCGAAAAAGAAAAAGCCGAAAAAGAAAAATGACACAAAAAACAATATCAGTTCTCTTACGCCCGGTGTCATAATCAACTTAAATGAACATTAACTAAAGTTCACTTTACAGTTGACATTTACCCATATGAATTGCATTGAGAAAGGTACCAACTAAAAATTTAAAGTCCACTTTAACTGATTATGAAACCGACCGTTAGCCAATTTCTTAAAAAAGTTAAAGTGAAGTTGTTGTGTCAGATGATGGGTCCAATAAAACTGTAATCGAAATTTATTTACCGGGTACATTTGCGAATAGCGGGACACCGACTTAAGTCGCTGCCCGGAACACACTTTTTAGGACACAAGTCCAAAATCAAGTCATTAATAGGGAGAAAAGCTCTTCTAGCTACCCCTAAAATCAGGGGGTTTAACACATAAAGTAATACAGAGGATGTTCCATTACCCAGGGCATCTAAGGTAACGTACAGTACAAAGCCTCCTTATCCGTTATGTACTGCGATGGGGAGGGGTCAGGTTACGCAGTGTAACCGGTTTGATCTTCGGACATGTGGGTCTCACTGTTCCATTTGAACACACATAATGTTCCCGAGGCTGGGGTTGTACGAGTATCTGTGTGTGGGGTGGGGGGCGCCTGTGCTAGTTTTGCAGGCGGGCACCTTATACCCTAGCGCCGGCATTGTGTGCAACCTCCCAATCGGAGGTTGGATATCATCATCACTATCTTTACTCTATCTACCGCTGCTCTAAAGAGTTCTATAGAACTGCATTTAAACCAGACCCTTAAATTCTTCAACCATGACCCTCTCCTTTTTCCTATACTCTTTCCGCCTCTTATCTCTCCCTGTATTATCAGTCTTAGCATTTCATAGCGCTGTCCACTCATTACGTGTCCCAGATATTGTAACTTTCTTATTTTTATTGTTTATTATTTCGCATTATTTGTCCATTTGTCGCTATACTTCCTTGTTCGTTTTCTTCTGTGTCCATGCTACTTTAAGCATCCTTTCTGTAACACTACATTTCAAATGACTGAAGACTTGATCGTCAGCAACCCCAAAGACATATCAAGAAATCTGTTTGTAACAATTTAATGCCGAAAATCCTCTAAACTCCAGAAGATGACGTGCCTTGTCAGTAGTGTTGCCAGGTCCGACTTGTTTTTAATCGATACATAAGCAAAAACAAATCGGGATTTAGGGTTGTAGATCGAGACAAATAGACAACAATAGCCCAGTAAATTACCGTTTTGGAGTGTAATTTTCAGAGTCAACTCCGAATTGCATGAAAATCTGGTTTAGGTTCTACTTACTGTCTACTTCAAAGTTGAACTTGTACCGTTGGTTGCTTTTATTTGGGGGATAACAGTTACAGTTACCCCTTCTCGGAGGTAAAAAAACGCGCGATTAAAATAAATCCCAAAATGGATCAACTGACTAACTCTAAAAAACTTTTGACCTATACAATTTTTAAACTAAGTTAATACCTTTCGAGTAATTTTATCGAAAAAAATATTCTTAACAAAAATGTAGCTTTTAAAAAAGGAAAAAAAAATTGTATGTTCAGAAAGTCTATAAAACAAGTAAAAGCAAAGTTGAAGCTCATCAAAAATACGTTCTTATTCGTCAAATTCTAAATGAAATTTTTCAACTTGAAATAACCAAAAAATTAAATTAAGCAATTTTTGGGCAAAACCTATTAAAATTTTTTAAAGTGTTTAAAAAAATCTTTAATTTTATTTTATATAAAAGCCTCTAGCATTAAAACTAAGCGGGTTGCGCTCAAAATACAGCTGGCTCCTTTTTTGGTAAACAAATCGTGAAAATCTCCCCCTATTTAGCACTGTAAATAAAATTAATCGTTACCGCTTTACCATTTACTTTATATGTGTATTGTTTATACTATCTGTAAGGCTTACCGGTTGGGAGTGCTTAGTTTTGAAAAAAAAATTGGTTTTATAGTTAAAAAATTTTTTTCTATAATATTGGAAAATGCCCTTTTTCCAAAATAACCTAACAAGTATTAGGGATACTAAAAATCTCAAGGAGTAAAAAGTAGGTAAGTTTTGCTTTTATAAATATGACAGATTCATTTTGTTTTTGTGTAAGACAAAAATTAGTTAAAATATGGCTGTTCATATTTTGCATACACTCGTGACTAGTGACTCGTTCATGCCCTTTCAATATGTAAAAAATACATAAGTAAAGTAAATTGTTTGTAAAGCAGTAACGATTAACTTCATTTGGGGTGCTAAGTAGGGGGAGATTTTCACGATTTTTTTACCAAAAAAAAAAGGAGTCATCTTGATTTTGAGCATAACTCGCTTAGATTTGATGTTAGAAACTTTTTTAAAACATAAAAATAAAACTTTATTAAAAAAGTTTTAATTGCGTTTTTTTCCGAAAAGTTCTTTATTTCTTGGTTATTTCACGTTGAAATATTTTATTTGGAATTTGACGAATAAGAACGTATTTTTCATGAGCTACAACTTTGCTTTTGCTGGGTCTATAGACTTTACGAGTTCACAATTTTTTCATTTTTTTATATTATGCTACATTTTTGCTAAGAATATTTTTTTCGATCAAATACTTACTTTTTGAGTTATTTTTGAAAATCACCTAAAAACGTGATTTTTTTGTAGAAAAATACACATTTTCAATCGTAAATATCCCCCCAATTAGGGGTGACTGCCACCCCCCGAGTAAAAGCAACCAACGGCACAAGCCGTCCAAATTTTCATGTAATTCGGAGTTAATCCTGAAAATTACATGGTATCGCCGTATTTCCCGTTATTTAATCCTACATAATAATAATAATCAGACTAAATTACAAAAAAAATCGTAAATTAAGTAAATTATTTATTTTTTATTAAAATTATATTTTTCATTCGATTTTGCCGCTTTTAGGAGTGCCTTTTTTTATAATATAGGTATAAAATCTCCTGCAAGTCCTTCTGAAATTGGTTTTCGTGGGTAAAAATCGGGACATTTAGTGTCCCGATCAGGTACAAATCGTTACGCGTCCCCAGACCCCTGAAAATCGGGACGTCCCGCGCAAATCGAGACACCTGGTAACGCTACTTGGCAGTGACATTTACAGTCGTATTTAGCGACACCAAAAACCCCCTGAGTATCAAAATCTGCTTATATGCTTATTTTGACATGTTTCTGCACTTTTGGATGCATTTTATGCACCTTAAAATGCAATCATGCATTTCCACCCATTTTCCTATAGTAGACTTTTTTCTTGACATCATCATTAACATAATGCAAAAAGTTGCAAATCTTTAGGTGCTATATTTAAAAATCGATTTATTTCGGTGTTTTTAGTGCTAAATGCCCTGGGCCTAGATTCCGTGCACTGTAGATATCTACATGTCGCTTTCTATCGGTATTTGAATATCAAAATATATGAATTTTTAGCTTTAATTGAATTATTTTCTAGTTTTGCTCTAGTTTATCAATTAGAGTATAACCTATACTAGCAAAACTAGAAAATAATTCAATTAAAGCTAAAAATTCAAATATTTTGATATTCAAATATCCATAGAAAGCGACATGTAGATATCTACAGTGCACGGAATCTAGGACCTGGTCTAATGTGGGAGTTCCCTTTCAATCGCCGATTGACACGCAGGGAGCAGCGATCAAACAAGATTTCTATGAGAATGTCCATTCACAGACTTCTCAAGTTTTTGCGGTGAATGTGAAAAAGTTGAGGCTGCGTTTAAACGATCTGATAATTGTATATTTCCGATTTTTCATTTCTCATGATTATCTTATTAGTTTAAGATTTGTGTTTGTTAATTAAAAACTGTTTCCACAATTATAACATTTATGATAATAGGATAAATGAAGACAGGTAATATTTTCTATATAAGTGAATAATTTAAATACTAAAAAATAATACATATCATTGACAGAATTTGAACAGCAAAATACATGCTAAAATATGTGTTTGCTATGGTTGTATTTAAATTATTGGGGTCCGGACAAATAATCCCCACAAATTATCCCTGGAGTAAAAACATCCCCGGACAAGAAATCCCTGGACAAAAAATCCCCGGACAAAAAATCCCCGGACAAATAATCCCCGGACAAAAAATCCCCACAAAAAATCCTGGACAAAATATCCCCACAAATTTTTTTGGACCAAATATCCCCACAAAAAAACCCCGGACAAAAATTCCCCAAGAAATATAGGCTGTCGAATTATTATAGTTAGTTGTTTAAAAGTTTTCCCGAAATTTTAACAAATTTCGAATTCCAATTCCATGCTGAAAACTTCTAAATTTTACATGACAAAAGAGTGTGAGTTTTTTCGAAAATCGTTGAAGATATGGGGAATGAGCTAAGGCCCCGTTTTCATGACAGGCGCTTAACGTGCGTTTTAATAACGCGCGATTATAACTACATACATTTTACTGAAAACCGTTCACATGCTAACGCGCGTTTTAGGTCATTAAGACGCGCGTTGGCATGTGAACGGTCTCAAGTAAAATGTATGTAGTTGTCAGGGCCCCCGTAACCGGGCGTCCAACGCGTGCGGCGCACGCGGGCCTAACCCAAAAGGGGCGTCAATCCGAAGGTTTGTTAAATATGAAATATTAATTTTAAATGAGATAATCATTTTTATATACAATTTTAATTATTTCATGAACAACTAGAGAAACCTCAAAAATCAAATATTGTGTTATTACTGAAAAAATAATTATTCACGTCCAAAAATGTTGAACTTACTCTGCCAAAAATATATTACATTTTGTTGTTCCTTCCTAATTTTTTTCTTTGAAGTAGATGGAATTACGCTTGGCCGACCATTCAATCGATTTTACGTTGTAAACTAAAGCGACACTCAAAATAGTGAAATAAATATCAAATCACACTCCTTGACGAGTAGAAACATAAATTAACACCCATAAAACGCAACTTTGCAGTTTTACTCCAACAAAAATACAACTTGCTGGATCAAGCAGTTTTACTCGTATAAAGTGAATTTTTTACTCGAATTTATGATAATTACCCTAAAGTAAACAAATACTCTATGAATTATGATTATGTATTTGACTTGAGTATCTTTTCCCTTCTCGTCTATGCGTTTATTAGGCAATGACATTATTTACTGTTACTGGTGAACGGGTGGTTTCCGGCAATGAAAGGTTCAAAATTTTATTTTATATTGCTGTTAATAATTACCTACGGCTATTATTGCAATACCCGTTGGGTTTGTTCTGCCCTGATTTTAAACTTTTGTTTTCGTGTAAAAAATATTGGACAATCTTTTTATTTGTTGGTATTTTAAGTGGTGTCGAAATTAAATTAATTTTGAAAATGATAAGTATCATAATCATTGCATAGAGTAATAATAATTAATTTTAAATTTTTATAATCGGGTATTCTCTAATAAAATCCACAATTTACAATTTATTTTGAAAAAAAAAAGAAAATAATTAAGACATTGTGTCTGCGTAACCTGGAACCATATGGGAAACTTTTTTATTATTAATTTTACGGAAAAAATGTATTCTTCATAAAATGCTTTGCATAGTCTAAAAACTAAAATGCAACCAAAAATAAAATTGTGTCAATATTATGAGTATCAAAAATATGAATTTCGATAAAAAGTACCTTATATTTCACAATATCGAAAATTATTATTATGAAAAGTTGTTTGGAATTAATTAAAAACTATGTTTTAATATGCAATTACATCCATTTAATTGAATTTTTTTTTCTCAAATTACAGATACCCAACGCCCTTTTCATTTATTACGAATAATGCTATAACTCTTTTATTGTTATTGATTAGTTAATTAATAATAACAAAAGAGTTAACACATTATTTGTAATAACTGAAAAGGGCTAATTATTAATAATAAAAGACTTATCACAATATTTCTAATAAATGAAAAGGGCGTTGTTGAATAGTACAATTAATGTACGATAAAAAGATCTTTCCAAAAAGCTTTGCATGGTTTAACATATAAGATGCAACCATCAAATACTATCAATTTTTTTTTCAATTTTATATGAGATATATGTAAAAAAATATGAGTTTCGATCAAAAGTATAGTGCCTTTCTAGATCACAATATATTTCAATTAGAAGGATGTAATTGCATATAGAAACATAGTTTTTAATGCTGAACAACTTTTCATAATAACTTTTCAATAATGTGAAACTAAATAACCGTACTAATACTAAATAAACTAACTAAATAAACGTATTTTGCTCTTGACCAAAATTCATATTTTTTGACATACCTCGTATAAGATTAATGAAATTTGATATTTGATGGTTGCGTTCTGAGTTTTAGACAATGCAGAACATTTTATGAAGAATAACTTTTTCTGGTAAAATTAATAATAAAAGAGTTTCCCTTATGGTTCCTAGTTATGTAGACACCCTGTATAATATTATTGTTTATTTATTTAAATGTATATTTTTAATTTAATATGCAGGGTGCTTCATTAATGTTGCAAAAAATTTAAGGGGGAGGCGCAAATGTCGCCTGTCAAAATTTTCAATGTGTTTTAAATGTATTAATTTTTTTCGAATCCTGAGAAAACTAATAAGTAAGATTAAAAAATTGAAACTCGGCCGAGGGCCGAAAGTCTCTTAAAATAAATAAAAAGTTTCTTTTTAATTGAATGTTTGCAATTATTAAAAATCACACTAAATTTTCTCTTTTATCCCCCATTGATACCCTTGTAACTTATTAAAACAAACATTATAGAAGTTTTCAGGGACTTTCGGCCTCAGTAATAATGTAGTCTTTCATTCTGGGTTTAAATTTTTCATAAATATTTATTAGTTTTATACATATAGTAGATTTAAAGGGCGCTAAAATAAGTCCCGCACGCGGGCGCCAATCAGCCTTGAGGGGGCCCTGGTAGTTGTAATCGCGCGTTATCAAAATGAGCGTTAAGCGCCTGTCATGAAAATGGGGCCTTAGCTCATTCCCCATATCTTCCACGATTTTTTAAAAAACTCACACTCTTTTGTCATATAAAATTTGAAGTTTTCAGCATGGAATTGGAATTCGAAATTTGTTAAAATTTCAAAAAAACTTTTAGACAACTATTCGACAGCATATATTTCGTGGGGAATTTTTGTCCGGAATTTTTTTTGGGGATATTTTGTCCAAAGAAATTTGTGAGGATTATTTGTCCGGGATTTTTTGTGGGGATTTTTTGTCCAGGGATAATTTTTGGTGATTTTTTATCCGGGATTATTTGGCCTAGCTTCCTTAATCGCTATATTATTTATTCTAGTGTTGCCCAAAATCGGTCTTGGTCTTGCAGTCTTGGTCTTGTTCTTGCGTTTTCTCAAGACCAAGACCAAGACCAAGACTGCCTAATTTTAGCAAGACCAAGACCAAGACTTAGCATGCAAGACTTAAGCAAGAACAAGACTAAGCCTGCGAGACTCTTGCGTCTTGCGGTTAGAACTGAAGGTCGTTTTATAGGAGAATAAAATAGTTTGCACATCTTTAACAGCAGACGATTTCTTTGCTCTGAACTTCATTGTCCAGGTTTTTGGTACGAGTGTACCAATCAAACTGTGTTTTTAAATACATATTTTCTTAACATTGTGTTTTTTAATTCATTCGTTTATGTTGAATAATAAAAAACTTAGGTACTTTTGTAACTAGCAATGTTTTTCATCAACCCAGGGTGTTTTAAATAAGTATGGAAACCTTACAGGGTAATTCAGCACGAAAAATAATGACAGTTTGATTTATAAACATGGTATGTCCTATTAGAGGTTTTGTACTTTGTACTTGATGAGTTTTTTCATGAATACAATTATTGTATATTGAGAAGTTAATGAATTTATCTCCATAAAGAATTATGACGTTAAGATTCAAAATGAAATAGGTAATGAATACAATGTTAATAAATAATTATTAAGTATGTACATAAATAAGTTTATACAAAATAGTTGCCTCTATAGAAAATCACATGTGATAGAAGCAGAAGTAATGTTATTGTTAAAATATCAACATCCATTTTATACATGTTGTACGTTTTGTTGTACATTTTGTACCTATACAAAATGTTGCTGACTTACAACTACTAACGATCTATTAACAATAACAGTCTATTCTTAAAAAAATGAACAATAAGTTTCGTTGTTTGAAAATAAATGCCATTATTTTCGGCGACAGCCACAAAAGTCGCCTGCTTAACCATAAAATAGATAATGTTACCCATTATGTAAGCGTAGGCTATCTGTTACAAAGAAATTTAAACCCATATTTTTTTAATCAATCGCTGAACAGATAATGCACATGAATAATATACAGTTTCAACAATACAATATAACACACAAGTCGCCTGCTTGATCGCAAAATAGATTATGTAAAATATTTGCTACAAAGAAATAATTTAAGCTCATTTCTTTAATCAATCGCCGAATAGATAATGAACACAAAAATAATAAACAGTTATGTTTAATAATGTATTGTTTGAAAGATCACTAAATAATATGTATTACCGATTCGGCACTACAGATTGTAAGGAAAAATTCACTAAGGGCAATAATAAGTTTTAATGAGTTTTACCTTGAAACCGAAATTCACAATCATGCACTTAGTGAAGTATACCATAAATTATCTCAGCAATTAGAATAGAGCCCCAGTTGATTTCTTCAGAGCTGGAC
This sequence comes from Diabrotica virgifera virgifera, assembly GCF_917563875.1. Lineage (NCBI taxonomy): Eukaryota > Metazoa > Arthropoda > Insecta > Coleoptera > Chrysomelidae > Diabrotica > Diabrotica virgifera. The sequence continues at coordinate 215,085,883 of NC_065450.1, forward strand.
AGTACCGTATTGAGTTCAAATTGATGAAAATGTCAAAATCTCAAAAAGTGCACTTTGTGAGTTTCACCTCTAATAGGAGGGTATGTCCGCAAATGCTTCGTTTCCGAAATAGGGGTATTAAAATTTTTCTTACAAACTGAGGATTTATTTATTGCTCTAAAACCGGTTGAGATATGCAAATGAAATTTGGTGAGTTTTATGAGGTAGTTATTGCGCATTTTTGACATACAATTAAGAATTTAATATTCACCATTGGCATGCATACGTAACATGACTCGTTTGTTTAGAATTACCCCTTAAAGTTTGCCATACTTATTTAAAAACACCCTGTATTAATGAAAAACATGGCTAGTTGATAAAATACCTAACTTTTTTGTTATACAACATAAGCGAATGAATCAAAAACAGAATGTTTAGAAAACATTAGACTATATTTGAGTTTTAATTTCAGTATTTTATATGCTAGAATATTCCACAAAATGATGCGAACTTTGAGAAAAAAACACAGTTACCCGGTATCCGGTATACAATGACACTTTACCTGTCTAGCAACAATATTTTTCCAGCGATATTGTTAAAGAATACGGCTATATAGCCTTATATATAAGGCTAACAAGTGAGATATTGAAGAGTAAGTTTGACTCTGCTTGTGAAGCAGCTGACGTGCCATAAAATCTGACACCCATACTGGTCTGTCCAACCCAACGTAGTGTATAAAAATTAGAACTGGCATTAACATACTGTGCAGATCTGTCACCGAATTGAATGCTTTTCAAATCACAGATAGTGAATAGCAAATACACTAAAAAATGCATGTTTCTAATAAACTTTAGTTAGTTAGAATATGGGCACGGATCACTTACACCGTGAGTTCAAACCACACCCGGCGTCAGATATTTATTAATTTGGTTGGTTTTTCCTATGGCTATGATATTCAATCTTAAAATGTACCTACTCTGTTACGTTGTTCCAAGATATGCAATATGCTAATGGGCAACTGCGAGACTTGCAAGACTCTTGCTGCAAGACCAAGACCGGGAGCGCAATACCAAGACCAAGACCAAGACCAGGTGTACTGGCGCAAGACCAAGACCAAGACTATCTAAGTCTCGTCTTGGTCTTGCATTGGGGCAACACTAATTTATTCTTTCTCTTCTTGTTCCTTTGCAACTTTTCCTTAGGAATCCCATTTCTGTTGCTCTTATTTTGTTTTTGGTTTTTTTATTTATTGTCCAATTGTCACACCCATAAGTGTGATAGATACTTCTTGTCATAGTATTATATATTCTTCTTTTTGGTTTTTATGCTGATGTTCTTATCCCACAGTGCCGGGTTCAATTTTCGTATGCAGTCTCTTGTTTGCCCTAGTCTATTTTTTATATAAAATCATACAGAAGTAAGAACTTCGTTTGTACAATGGTATAAAAAAGTTTATTAAAAACTATTAAAAGTCATCCAAAAGGATTCGCAAAGCGTTTTCAATCTAGATCAGATCATCTTCAGTGCGTTCTGCCTAGTACATGGAACTAGCAACCTTATGAAATAGGTAACATCGAGAAATATGGTTTACATGATAACTATATAATATTTATAGCGACTCCAAGTCGATGTTAAAAGATTTAATGTGTTAGGAGTGCTCAAAGGGCAACATGGTTCCCTGCTCGATAAAAAACCGTGGTTCTTGCCAGTTCAATGGACTTCTTGACTTCTTGCCTAGACTTCTTGCCAGTTCAATGGAGATTCATTGAACTGGCAAGAACCACGATTTTTTATCGAGCAGGGAACCATGTTGCCCTTTGAGCAATCCTAACACATTTAGTATTTTAACATCGACTTGGAGTCGCTATAAATATTATATAGTTATCATGTAAACCATATTTCTCGATGTTACCTATTTCATAAGGTTGCTAGTTCCATGTACTACGCAGAACGCACTGAAGATGATCTGATCTAGATTGAAAACGTTTTGCAAATCCTTTTGGATGACTTTTAATAGTTTTTAATAAACTTTTTTATACCATTGCACAAACGAAGTTTTTACTTCTGTATAATTTTTTAATTATGTGATTCAGTGAATTTGTACTCTACGAGCTGTCTAGTGGGAAAGTTTTGGGGTAGTTCTGATTTCTTTCATTATATATGGATTTTGGGCTGCTGAATCCGAATATGAGGTTTGCGGACAAAATTTCGTGACGGAACATTGAAAAAATCGCGAGAAAATCGAAAAATTTCAGCTTTTTTCCGTTTTTTTTTGCTCAAATCCCGAAAACTATTAACTTTTAGTAAATGGTCTGTTAACATAAATTAAAGTACTTAAAATTATCTACAAATATCATTATTTACTTTTTTTGTCAGACAAACCGTTCGGTCTAAAGTGCAAGTTGAAAATTGCCAATTTTTAACGGTCTCGGCAAAACCCACTTTTTACATTCCAAAACTTAAGTTTTTATTAGAATGCTGTCATTTGATAAATTTTTCCTAGTTTTCTGTACAAATAATAAATGTTAGTTCATAATATGAATATGGTATGTCTCTTCTCACAGCTTTCATGAATCCATTCTATCCTAAAATACCGAGAATGTCTCTGCTTTTCCCTTAGAGCCACAGAAGATCAGGCACAGATGGAGTCACAGTTTCAGTTGGTGTGAACATTCCCTTCGGTTCTTAATTTCTGATAAACCTTGAGGTTTTGTCCTTTCAAAATGTATTAGTTGAACAGCTCTCTGACTTCCTTAAACCTCAGGTGCGGGTTTAGTTTTTAGCCGAGGAATGGATTGGTTAGGAGCTATTGCATGTTTTGGTGCAATACAATAAATGCCACCCATGACGTAAAAAGTGTGGTATCCGTCGATTGTATGTACATTAACTTTTTTTGTCCCAACGCTGCATATATATGCTTTTGAAAAAGTGGGTCTGTATTCCCAGCCGCCGTATACAGGGTGTCCAGAAACTCTACCGACAAACGAAGACAGGAGATTCCTCAGATAATTTTAGGACAATTTAAACCAATTCACCTAGTCCGAAAATGCTTCCTAAGGAAGCTACAGCTCTTTGAAGATGGCTTCATGTAATTAGTTTTTCTTAAATACCTCCAGAACACTTCTATTTAGAAAAACGAAAATTGGTGTACACATTTACTTTCCAGAAATAAATCGATTCCATCCATTACGAATTTCAAGTACCGGTCATAGGCGTCCTTTTTGGGTAGGGCAACGGTTATTTTATCGCCTAACTTTTTTGTCTTTAATTTTTAAGCATTTTTGACTCTGAATTAATAAATTGTGAGGTATTCTAGTACTAAAAGGTACTCTTACTTTAAGTCGATAGGATACACCATTTTCTAGAAAAATCGATTTGAAAATTTTTCGTTCTTTGAATTTCAAAAAAGAAGATTCACAAAAAATTATTTAGAAAGATGAAAACTGGTACATTTATTTATATTCAAGAGATTAATCCATTTCATTAATGGCGAATTTCTAGTTCCGGTCATAGGCGTCCGTTTTGGGTAGGTCAACAGTCATTTTATAGCATAACTTTATTATCTTTAATTTTTAAGTATTTTTGACACTAGATTATTCAATTATGAGATATTCGAGTACTAAAAGTTACTCTTGCTTTAAGTTGGTAAAATACATCGTTTTTTTTTAATTTTTTTCAACTTTTTTTTTCATATTCCCAAAACCAAAAACTTTCAAATCGATTTTTCTAGAAAACGGTATGTCCTACCGACTTAAAGTAAGAGTACCTTTTAGTACTAGAATACCTCACAATTTAATAATACAGTATCAAAAATGCTTAAAAGTTAAAGACAAAAAAGTTATGCGATAAAATAACCGTTGCCCCACCCAAAACGGACGCCTATGAACGGTACTATAAATTCGCAATGGATGGAATCGACTCATTTCTGGAAAGTAAATATGTATACAAACTGTCGTTTTTCTAAATAGAAGCGTTCTGGAGGTATTTAAGAAAAACTAATTACATGGCGCCATGTTCAAAGAGCTCTAGCTCCCTTAGGAAGCATTTTCGGACTAGGTGAATTGGGTTAAATTGTCTTAAAATTATCTGAGGAATCTCCTGTCTTCGTTTGTCGGTAGAGTTTCTGGACACCCTGTATATACGTTCAAGGTGTTATGGTCTCAATTTACCAAAGCCGAAAATATGCGTTGCTTATAAAATTTTAGACTCATTTTTTTTTTTTTTTTTTTTTTTTTTGTAAGCATTTATTAACAATCAGAATTACATAATTCTATAAGCTAATTTGATAACAAGTACAATAACATATATCAATGTATTATTGTACACTAAAATGGCGTTATGAGGTACATCACCCAGCGGTTTCACCCCAGTTTCAGCGAAGATCTATGGGCCATAATCTTCGCAATCTTCTGTTGTTTAGTGGCTGTAGTAATGGTAATATTAATTGGTTGGGGTGGTCTTCCAATTTCTCGTGATGTCTGTTGGCTCTTTCTTGAATTACTGTGCTGACTAACGGGATGTTTAGATCTGTATGAAGGGTTTGGTTGGAAATGTACCACGGGGCATTTGCGATGGTGCGTAGAATTTTTGATTGAGTTCTTTGGATAATTTTTGTGTTTGATTTGCTGGCACAACTCCATAGTTCTATACCGTACGTCCATATAGGTTTGATGACTGTTTTATAAATCAGCAGTTTGTTCTCAATTGAGAGTCGAGATTTTCTACCTATAAGCCAATTAATTTCTTTCACTCTTAACTCAATTTGTTTCTTCTTCTTTAAAATGTGTTGTTTCCAGTTTAATTTAGAATCAAGATGAAGCCCCAGGTATTTGACGATGTTCTGTTGTGGTATGTTGACTTGATTAAGGCTAATATTTGGGCATTGGTCTTTCCTTAGTGTGAAAGTTATATGTGTTGACTTAGTTTCGTTAGCTTTTATCTTCCATTTCTTTAACCACTGTCCAATTTGGTCTAGGTGTTCTTGAAGTTTTAATACTGCAGCTCTTGGATCCTCTTCAGTTGCAAATATTGCTGTGTCATCAGCGAAAGTTCCAATGGTGGTTTGTGGAGAGGTTGGTAAATCGGATGTGTACAGTACATAAAGAAGTGGACCCAATATACTACCTTGTGGGACTCCTGATTGAATTTTGTTACGGTTGGATAGTTCATCCTCCACTTTAGTTTCAAATTCTCTGTGATTTAGATATGATTTTAATAAGTCAAAGTATTTGTTGGGTAGGGATTTTTTGATTTTATAAAGTAATCCTGGGTGCCATACCTTATCAAATGCTTGGCTGATGTCCAGAAAGGCTGCTGTGCAATACTGTTTATTGTCCAAAGCTCTATTAATTACATTTGATATGCGATGGCATTGTTGCACTGTAGAATGACCTTGCCGGAATCCAAACTGGTGTTCTGGGATCCAGTTTTGGAATTCTAGGTCGCTCATAATTCTTTTAAGTAACAGCTTTTCAAGAAGTTTTGACATTATTGGCAGTAGACTTATTGGGCGGTATAATGAAACATCCGTTAAAGCTTTACCAGGTTTCGGTATCATAATTACTTGGGCAATTTTTAGTGATATAGGCCAATAATTAAGTCTTAAGATTGCATTTAATATGTACAATAACTTCATTATACCTTTTTTAGGAAGTTGTTTTAGCATTGTTGCTGTTATGAGATCAGTGCCTGGTGCCTTCTTTTCATTCAAATGATTAATTTCATCTTTGATCTCCTTCGGTGTAATTAAAGTTAGTCGCTCTCGTTGATTAATTGGTAAGGCTAGTTCCTGCTCTACTTCTTGTACTTGGTCATTGTCGTGTGGCTTGAAGACTTCAGTTAGATGTTCAGCAAATAAATCAGCTTTTTCTTTGTTGCTTTTTGCCCATGGTCCTGGTGGTAATGAGTTTTTCCGAATTGGAGGTGAAGTATTTATTGGTTTATTTTTATTTTTGATTGGTTTCCAGATAGAGTTATCTTGACGCGAAAGGTTTGATACATAGTTTGCAAATGAGTTGTTTCTCATCTGTTCTAGAGCTGTTTTTAAGTTTCTTGTTTTGTTATTATAAATTGTCCTGTCGTCTGGTCTGTGAGTTCTTTGCCAAATTGATCTAGCTTTTCGTTTTTCTGCTACTAGTCTTTTTATTTCAAGAGGAATGTTGGTTGAAAATTTTTTTTGTCCAGGTTGAGGGGTAGACTGTTTGGCAGCATTTTGAAGTAAGTTGATTAGATTATTAGTTTCTGTTTCTATTTGTTCGGGAGTTTGCAATCTCACTAATAGATTTACTTCCTGTTCTATGATTAGCCGGTATGTGTCCCAGTTTGTTTTGAAGTTATGCAGTCGAGATGTTGGTTTTTTGATTATCACCGTTGTGCTAATTGTGGCAATTATGGGACTATGATCTGATGATAAATCAAAACTTGGTACTACATCTGTATATGATTGAGATATTCCGTTTGTAATAAAGAAATCCAATAGGTCTGGTGTTTTATTTGGATCGGTTGGCCAATATGTCGGTGATCCCGTCGATAGGAATGAGTAGCTTTTATCCTGGATAACTTTTGCTAGCTCTCTGCCTTTGGTGGTTGTTAGGCGTGAACCCCATAGCGTATGTTTACAGTTGTAATCTCCACCTGCTATAAATTTTGGCCCTAGAGTTTCGACAAAGGGTAGAAGATCTTCTTTTGTAAGTCTATGCCTGGGCGGACAATAAATTGCTGTGACAGTTATATCATATGGAAGAGTTTGTATTTTTATCGATGTTGCTTGAATGTGATTTGTTTCGTATTTTAGCATTTCATAATGTTTTATAGTTTCTCTTATCAATATGGCTGAACCTCCGTGGGCTGTACCATCTGGGTGATTTGTGTAATATAATTTATACTTAGGTATCTTGAAGTAGGTTCTGTCTGTAAAATGGGTTTCACTTACTAGTAGTATGTCAATGAAATTTTGTTCCAGAAATAGTTTTATATCTTCTTTATGATTAGGAAGACCATTGGCATTCCATTGGGCAATTCTTATGAACTTAGACATTGTTAGTTTACTTTATTTACTAGCATGGAAATCATGTTGAGCACCATACTGTTTTGTTGCATTAGCTGGTTAAATAAATTTTTAAACTCTTCTAGAAATTTGGTAAGTATACTCGCTGTATCTTCGTTATTGTTCTGATTATTTGCTGCAGCTTGAGCGTAACTTTCATACTGATTCTGAATCCTGGGTTGTGTATATATTATGGGTTGTGTATGTATTTGATTTATTGCTGGATTTAATACGTTTCCTCTGTTATGATACCTGTTATTAATATTATAAATTTTTTGGTAATGTTCACATCCTTTATAATTTGCGGGGTGATCCCCACCACATAATGCACATTTTGCTGGAGTTTCTCTAGTCTTCTTACAAGTTGTGGTATTGTGGGCTCCTCCGCATTTGACGCATACAAATGGTTTATTGCAATATGACTTGGAGTGACCGTACGATTGGCATCTCATGCATTGTATTATGCGATTTTTGGTTGTTCGGGGAGGTTCAATTTCAATAACTCTATTCTGTAGCCCCCTTAAGTTATAAATATCTTTGTTATTTGCTGCCGGTTCGAGATCCACGAAGAACAAATTAAGTGGCTCTTTAGTAATTCTGTGTTGTGCATTTATTATATTTCGAACTTTATGACCCAGTTTTAGGAGTTCGTTTTTTATATCCTCGGTGTTAGTAGAGTGGTGAAGGTATTTTATTACAACTCTATAGGCTCGATCCTGTTTTAACTGATATGTATGGTGATAAATGTTATGTTCATTAAAATATCTAACCATTTTTCTATATGTATCTGGCGTGCCACAACTTAATTTTACGACATTGTTAGTTAAACTTTTTGTATGATATTCTTCCCTTTCTGCTACATCCTTAATTTTTTGTACCATTTTTTGATAGTCTTGTACACCGTGTATGAAAATTGGTGGAGGGTTTGCTGTGTTGTTCTCCTTGGGAGGGACTACTTCATTTTCTAGCGCTTCAAATCTATTTTCTGTTACAATAATATTTGTACTGTTTGCATTGTCTGTTGTTTTTCTGATTTTTCTTCTTTTTGAGCTTCTAATTTCTTGCCAATCGTTGCTGCTAGCTGGTTCGTTGTTTTCTTCCTCTTCTTCACTGGTGGATGGCAATCGTTGTAATTGATAATTTGAAGCAGAACTATGATATGTGATCGGCACTAATGGAATTTGTGTCTGTGGTAGTGGAGGGTACAAGTTAGGTGGCATTGGTTTAGTTGGTGCTGGTTGAGACATCGATATTAGATATGGCGTGGTTTGTACATTTATGGCTAGTTGCCCTTGTGTGTTGGCTTGTTGATACATTTGTGGGTTGGTTATTGAATTATTACTAAACTCTGTATTTATCCCGGATGGAAACATATTTTGAAAAATATATTTATCATCATTTGCGTACCTGTGTATTAGTTTTCCTGGACTGGGCTTGTCACAGTCCCGAACAGGGTGTTTTTTTGCTGTACTAAATTACTTCGATATGTCGATACAAGAATGGACTGAACAAATTTTATCTACGTTAAATAATCTGTGGTTAAATCACAAAATTCGAAGAGAAACTTTGAATTATGTATTTAAACTTTGACAGTTATTTTGACAATATTTTAGACTCATTGGTGCCCCAATGCCGTAGACTTAGACATATGTCCCAAAAAGGTTAGATTATTGTTCCCAAAGCCTCAAAATGTTGGCACCTAAGGCAGGTCATGCGGACCCATTGCCGTATATATTTGTTCACATATTTTAGATATATGCTAGATTGTAGCACTCGTGGCAACGCTTATAGGTAGCTGCTAGAAGGTGAAGCGTTTGTAGCCACAGAAAAGACCAGAAAAAAAGAAGCGAATCGAGATACATGTGTGCAAGATGCGGAGTCGGCCTTTGCGTAGTGTCATGTTTTGAGGAGTACCACACAAAAGAAAACTTTTAATGTTAATTTACATTACATTATTTTTTTTTAAGTTAGTTACATTTTTTCAAGTTGGTTTTGCTCTCTGATGAGTACTTTTGAAACGAAAACGTTTAAGTTGGTTAAAAAACTCATTAAAAAACATGTTCTGGTCATTTATTCGTTTATTTATATGCAACGTATATGTAAGGCAATGGGACTCTAAGCATGAAACAACCTTTGGAATTGAGGTACCAACATGCAAATTAAGGCCTGGCATAGAAAGGGTTAAAATCAGCGTTTTCGTACACCTGTTGTGTAAAGCACGGCTGGTCAATTTTCTGCGGATCGCCTGCGATTGCTGACACTTCCAGATAAGCAACGCGCGTGCTCCAAAGTCTTGTAGCGGCAGTAAGGCCCAGATAGTTGGTCTCAACATTCCTTGCAAGGTTGGCCGTTTTCCCTACAAAAAGTACGGCTCAAGAAAATAGATTGATGTAGTTTCCTCTTTGGGGTTTTGTTCATCCTATACAGAAGCTGTTCGCCTGGAAGTGTCAGCATTCGCAGGCGATCCGCAGAAAATTGACCTGCCGTGCTTTTCACGGCAGGTGTACGATAACGCTGGTTTTAACGTACATACAATCGACGAATACCACACTTTTCACGTCATATGTGGCTTTTCTTGTAATGCACCAAAACATGCAGTAGCTCCTAAGCAATCCATTCCTCGGATAAAAAAGAAACCCGCGCCTGAGGTTTATGGAAGTCATGGAGCTGTTCAAATAATTCATTTTAAAAGTACAAAACCTCAAGGTTTATCAGAAATCAAGATAACAGATCCGAAGGAAATGTTCACACCAACTGAAACTGTGACTCCATCTGTGCCTGATCTTCTGTGGCTCTAAGGGAAAAGCAGATACATTCCCGGCCTCTTAGGACGGAATGGACTCATGAAAGCTGTCACAAGAGACATACCATACCTATGAACTAACATTTATTATTTGTACAAAAAACTAGGAGAAATTTATCAAATGACAGCATTCTAATAAAAAATAAAGTTTTGGAATGTAAAAAGTGGGTTTTCCCCAGACCGTTAAAAATTGGCAATTTTCAACTTGTACTTTAGACCGAACGGTTCGTCTGAAAGAAAAAGTAGATAGTGATATTTGTAGATAATTTTAAGAACTTTGATTTCTGTTAACAGACCATTTACTAAAAGTTAATAGTTTTCGAGATTTGAGCAAAAATGCGAAAAAAAGCTGAAATTTTTCGCTTTTTCGCGATTTTTTCAATGTTCCGGCAAGAAATTTTGTCCGCAAACCTCATATTCGGATTCAGCAGCCCAAAATCCATATATAATGAAAGAAATCAGAACTACCCCAAAACTTTCCTAGTAAAAACACAATTTTATTGAATCAATGGTATACACTAGCTACTGGGTATTTTCCCATTGATTTTATTTTTTATATCTTCTTTCGTTGATCCTTTGTTTGATATTATGAAACCTAAATACTTGTACTTGTCTGTTCCTCTGAGTTGTTTACTTTCGTCTATTTCCATCTGTTTTATTTCTGTATTTTCCATTGTTAGGTATTCAGTTTTTCATACTTACACTGGGTAGTTTTTAATCAATGATTTAGTGTTGGAAGTTGTCCATAAAACCTATCGATCATCTGTAATTATATGTATTTCTTCTAAACTATTACACGCCCATTTCCTTTAAAATTTATACCTATCATTATATTTTACTACAACTGTTGTACTTACAACTGTTTACGTCATAACTTTACCGACTTCACATATGTTTACACATATGAAATGCAACAAGAGGAATATTAAACCATTAATTCTACTTAATAACAAATTTTAATATCTTCTCTCGTCGGTTATAGATATTTCTTATCAAGAAATCTTCCCAGAGATATTATCACACACGCCAACAAATATATTCATTAGTTATTTCATCTCCCTGAGCTTTAGTACCAACAATAAACACCTCCTACCTACAATTGAAGGTTCACCATATTTTTACTTGGTACCTAGTTGGCTAACAGGAGTCATTATTTTTGGTAGAGATGCTATCAGATACACGTTGAACGGTACAATGTGGCCGATAGTCTGTTTTACAAATTCGTAGTTACTTTATTTGGTAAAGATAAGATGTTTTACATTGTAAATTAAAAGGTTTAAAAAACTATATAAGGTATCTACTAAATTCAACTATTTATGTTGTACATGATGTTTACATATAAGGAATTCTGTCCTGTTTGTTTTTATGTTTTTCCAATATACATATTTCAATATATTAGACGTTTTAGTATAGTAAAATATGTGTAACAGTAAAAAAAGCATATGGACCTAAATACGATTTTAAAGTGGTACTAGGGGACGCAAATGCAAAAATTTGCAGGGAAGAAATGTATACATACACCCACGATAGGTAAATACAAGTTGCACCAGATAATAAATAATAATGGCCTAATAATAATAGGGTGTCCGGAGAAATAATCCCCGGACAAATAATCCCGGTCAACAAATCCCCACAAATTATCCCTAGACAAAAAATACCCAGACAAAAAATCCCCACAAAAAATCCCCACAAATAATCCCCGCAAATAATTTTCGGACAAATAATCCCGGGACAAAAAATGCCCACAAAAAATCCCGGTCAAATAATCCCCACAAATTTTTTTGGCGTAAGCATACTTTATAATAATTTTTATATTCTCAAGATGTATGTAAGTAAATTTAAAAGGTAAATTAAAAGTTTAACTAAATACAATTTAACTAACAATTAATTTGGTACAGGAAAGTTGCTGTGGTAGAAAAATTACTACGGTTGATTTAAAATTTGGTTGTTTATTTAATTTAGTAACTAATTTATGCATTCATTAATATGGTAAAATATTTTTTGTAAAATAATTTAAAGTTATTAAATTCAATTGAATTGTACTAGCATACGATTTATTTTAATCTTTATTACGTTTTTCTTTTCATATTTTATATTTTAGTGTATGTTTCTAAAACCAGATTATAATTATTTTTTTTTGCAAAAAAGTTTTAAATAAAAAATCCGCAAAAACGTAAAATCTATAGTTTTTTTAAAATATCTACAAAACGAAACATGCTAGGTACATACAACCTTATACCAAAAGAAAGGTTGTAATATTTACTACAAAATGCAGAATTAATATACAGGGTGTCCCATTAAAAAAAATGAGAAAATTTTGTATTTGCAAAAAGTGATCACACTGTATATTTTATGTCTAAAAGTAAAAAATATTAAATTATTTAAAAATAACACTATATTTTAAAAACTTTGACCTATCACTTAAATTTTTATTTCCTTGGAAACATAATCCACAACCCTATAAATATTACCATTTTTCTCAATAAAAATGTAAATATTTCGAAAATTATTAACTTTAGGCCTATAAGACCTTATACAAATTTTTCATATTTTTAAATAATATATTCAAAAATGATTTAATATACAGGGTGTTCCATTTAAAAAAATATAACTTTAGCTCATACCGTCGTTCTGACTCACCCTGTATAATCAAAAATAATTTTAGATTATAGACCTCTTTGATACACATTAGTTTTGTTATAAACATTTTTTTGTATATCTCATAGTTTAGCCACAATCAAAGAAAACCAGAGGTTTGGCGCACCCTGTATATCTATATTAACGATAGAAATGCAAATAAGCATTATAATATGTTATTTTATACAATATAATTATAAAGTTAATACGTGACGTTAGAGAATTTTCCCAACAATGATTGTTCGATAGCTTGGATTGACTTTTTCCTAATTTATATTGAAGAGAAGAGTAATTGCTTCGTCCGCCGATATCGACTCTCGATCTTTGTTTGCAATGTTGTGTTTCTAAGTCCCATAAAGAACAATGCTTACTTAACGAAGCAAATTGATTGGCGAATTGTGATTTGATCGTTTATTAGACAGTCCTTTTATAGTTTGTATGTCGAAGATATATTTATATAAACGGGGATAGAAAGACACACCTTTGTTTAATGGCCGATCAGCGTCGTTCCTTTTAAAACTTATCAATAAAGCTAAAAGGAAATTAAAAATGAAAGCAGATTATAATTATGTGGAAATTTCATCAATAACAATATTGAACGTCCACCCCGAATAAGGTTGTAACCCTCAATATTTGATTTTTAGCGGAATAAAGTTGTAACCATCATTTCTGTTATACTAATATGCAATTGGTCGCAGAAAATCACCTGATTTCATTTTTATGAGACATTTCAAGTAGACATAGATTATCATCTGGTGCCCTGCAGATGTACCTCTACCATATATTGGCTCTTAACACAGGGAAGTTCGTTAAGGGGGACCCGAAAAAAAAAATCTATCCTTAAAAATACTCGAAATTGTCAGATTAAGATAAGGTAAGTTAAGTACATGCAAAAGAGTATTTCAAAAATCTGACGATTTGAGCGGGGCCTAAGGAACTGGGTGAGTCAAAAAGTTTTACAAAAAAAAGCGAATATATCGCGAAATGAACCTCAGATCGAAAAACTAAAAAATACGTCTTCAATATTTTCAAAAATCTATCGAATGGTACTAAACATGACCCCCCACGGAGAGGGGTGGGGGTAAATTTAAAATTTTAAATACAAACGCCGCGATATTTCGCGAAATGAACGTCAGATCGAAAAACTGCAAAATATACTTTCAAAATGTTTTTGAAAAGTCTATCGAATGGTACCAAACACGACACTTTACTTTTACTCGACACTTTAATCTTAAATGGGACCCCTAAATTTTTATTGCAGATTTGGATTCTTTACGTAAAAATAAGCAACTTTTATTCGAGACATTTTTTCGAATTATGGATAGATGGCGCTATAATCGGAAATAACGATTGTTGGAAATGGAAAATTTAAATAAAAAGTGGAAAGTCTCCACTGAAATGGAAAATTTTACTTTTTTTTGGTTTTAGGACCTAATAATCATAACCCAATAGGTCCCCATAACGCTCGAGTGACTGCAAATTTAGCATATTTTGCTCCCCTAACATTAGAAATATTAGACATGGCGCATGTAGCATGTGTTAATGTGAGTGTGGCCACAAAAAAGCAGTTAAATAAATCGCAAAAAAGAAAATACAGGCTTAGTGAGTGGAAGGATAATAAAAGAAAAACTCTACGAGACACTCGGAAGCAATATGTTTCCAGAAAAGGTGTTGTTGTTCCTGAAAAAGTACCTCCAGTAAACGTTAGTACAATCAGCGGACACAGCTTCTTATCGTGCGATAGGAATTTCGCCCTTATTGAGCGTAAGCAACAACAGCATCAGTATATCATTGAAAAGGTTGGATTGAATTTATAGCCAATGCAAGACCCTCCAAGGCATTTATTGTGTGTTTTCTTGAGAGTGCTGATTTCAAAAACTTAACTATAATCGAGTCAGCTTTACTGAATTGCAAGACTGAAATAACAAATCTATTAAGGCAGGTTGACATTATGTACTAGTGAATAACGAACGTGGCTCACGCTTACGTAGTTGGCCCGTGCTACACGAGTAATGTAAACAGATGTTCGTAAAGCACGATTGTCTCACGAATGATCTACGCCACGCCAAGATAGACGTTGAACATGTTAAATATTTCACGCTCTAAAGACAGTCGTAGAGAGTTTGTATTTGATTAAGCACCTGCTTTAACCCTCAAAAATTAGCGTCTGAATTAACAGAAGACCGTTATGTTAGATTTGTAGAATTATACAGTAAAACCAATTTGTCTGCAACCGTGAGGAGAAGAGATGACAGGCGTTCGTTTATGCTGTGCAAGTGACCTTGACGGTTTTTGGTAACTCCATTGTAGCCATTGTTTACTGGCTATAACGAACAAACAATTAACAAAATTTTAAACCAAAAACTCCATAAGAAAGCCCTGAAATTAGTGTATCCACCACCACAAAAAGAACCCAGTACCTTCTGCTCTCTCACATATACTGGCAAGATAACAACAAAAATAGCCAGATACATAAAAAAGAAAGGAATAACACCAGCTTTCAGAACTAACAACAACTTAAGCAAATATATTAAGAACAATAAGAAACGAGGGAGAAAACAACTACAGAGTTGTGTTTACAAACTAACTTGTGGTGACTGTCCGAAAACTTACATCGGTCAAACTGGCAGAACCTTTGACAAACGGATAGCAGAACACAAAAGGGCTTTCAACAATAGAAAAACAGACACGTCTACATACGCACTTCACCTTCTAGAGTCTAGATCAGGGGTCGGTAACACGTCGATCGCGATCGACCAGTCGATCTTAACAATAGTTCGAGTCGCTCGTCGTGCGAATCGAATAAAATAAAAAATATAACATAATATAAACATATATAAAGAAGATAGATAGACCCTTGAATTATCCGAAATTATCCAAACAATTGTTCAATCCGAAAATTATCCGATGGCCCACGAAATTATCCAATGTTATGAAAGTCGTTGTTAAACTTGTAAACCAAGTAAGAGCTCATGCTTTGCAGAGAAGACAGTTTCGAACTCTAATTGCAGAAATGCATCTAGAATACGAAGAATTGCTTCTGCATACAGAGATACGCTGGTTAAGCAAGGGGAAGATTCTTCGGCGCTTTTATGAGCTCCTACCAAGCTCCTACCAGCTTTAATCGGTTTTCTTAAGGAGCGTAAAGAAGACTACTCAACATTAGAAGAACCCGCATGGTTGAGAGATTTTGGATTCTTGACCGATGTCACAGGAAAGCTGAATAAACTAAATTTGCAGCTTCAGGGTAAAGAAAAAAGTATTTTTCAAATGATTTCCGAAGTAATTGCGAAACTTGAACTATGGGAATAAAATCTACTGGAAGGAAATTTAAAATATTTTCCTTGTTTAAAAGAGGTAGTAAACGTTCAACCTTACACAGCAGAGGGGCATATAGAAATGTTGACCAGACTGAGGCATGAATTCGATACCTGATTTAGCGACTTCAACAAAATTGAAGCGATTGCTCAGTTTGTATCTTATCCGTACTTGCCCCTCGATGCAGAAAGCTTATCCCAAACCATCGAACAGCATTTCAGCGAAAGCAGACCGGAGACTGAATTAGAAATAGTCACATTGCAGAATGATTTGTGTTTGAAGAGCTTTGCCGGAAAAGAAAATTTTTGGTGTCTAGTGTCCAAACAGAAATATCCAATCCTAGTCAATGTAGCTTTGAAAAATAGTGCCCTGTTTTGTTCCACCTACCTTTGCGAATCAACGTTTTCAAAAATGAAGTTCATTAAAAACAAATACAGAAGCCGACTAACGGATGAACATTTGGACTCGTGTATTAGACTAGGAATAACAAACTACCAACCGGATGTTAAAAAACTAACAGACATGATGAACTGTCAATCCTCCCATTAAAACAAAATACGTATGTATTTTTTTTCACCATGTTTAGTTTTTACTTCCTGTTCTCTTAGGCCGCTATTATATTAGGCAACTGGTGACGCCACCAAGTTGCTCCACCAGTGACTCATGACGTCACGGGGCATTTAAGTAAATGAGACCTATTAGACTACGGCAACTGGTTGCGCCACCAGAAATTGTTGTCGATCTGGTGGCCGAACCAGTCCACCAGCCGGGTAACCGGGTCTGGTGGCGCCACCAAGCCGGGGCAATATGTTATATGGACCCTATTAGACTGAGCAACTGGTGTCGGCCACCACTAGTTCATTTGTATTGTAATCGAGTGCTTCGTATTTCTTTTCTATTAACTTCTATATTCTCTATTAACAAGCGTATATTTTTCTAAAACCTTTTTTGTTGATTTATAAATATGCTATAATAAAAAGTTCTTCTTGCAGATTTAGCCGTTAATTGTTTATTCATTGTTTAAACAATAAAAACTATTTTTATATTTTAGAAATATCGGTGAATTCATCACTTTACCTTGATCAAAAATGTTTCTATTTTGTTTTTGATTATGCTGAATCCGAATGTGACGTGAATTGGAAAATTTAAAAAAAAATTGAGCTTTTATATATAGGTAGGTACAGTATGTCTGCGTAACTTGGAACCATATGGGAAACTTTTTTCTTATCAATTTTACGAAAAAAAATATTCTTTATAAAATGCTCTGCATAGTCTATGTTATACGAGGTATGTCAAAAAAATTGTATGTAAAGTACCTTTAGATTTCACAACATCGAAAATTGTTATTATGAAAAGTTGTTAAGAATTATGTTTTGGGACGCATTAATTTTATTACATCATTCTAATTGAAAAAAATGCAATTTTTTTTAAATTACGGATACCCAACTTCATTTTATTACAAATATCTATAAGTATTTTATTATTAATTTTACGAAAAAAGTTATTTTTTACAAAAAGCTTTATATGGTCTAAAATCTAAGATGCAATCATAATATATAAACTTTTATCAATTATATACGAGGTATGTTAAAAAATATGAATTTCGTCCAAGAGTAAAGTACCTTTACAGTTCACAATATTTCAATTAGAAGAATGTAATTGCATATTCAAACATAGCTTTTAATTCCGAACAACATTTTATAAAACATTTTTCGATATTGTTTAATATAAGGATACTTTACTCTTGAGCGAAATTCATCTTTTTTGACATACCTCGTATAAAATTCAAAAAATTTGAATCTGATGGTTGCATCTTATATTTAATACTATTAAGAGCATTTTATGAAAAATAATTTTTTTTCGTAAAATTGATAACAAACAAGTTTCCAATTGCATTTGATTATTTTTCCAATTCCAATTCATTTTATTATTTTTGCTGGTGGCTATTCTCGGCCACCAGTTGCCCGTGCTCACAATTTGGTGGGCCCACTAGTTGCGCCACTAGTTGCGTCACCAGTTACCTAGACTAATAGAGCCCTTAAGTGTACGTGTATAATAAAGGTTTTTAAAACAAGGTAGATCTTTGGTGCTTGGGGTTTTTTTAGTAGCTCTTTCCTGTAGTGTGGTTGCCGACCCCTGGTCTAGATCATAATCATTCTTTTAATGAACAGTTTCAAATTTTGCATATTCAAAATAAAGGCCTTAAGCTATCTTTATTAGAATCTATGGAAATTAATAAATTGAAAAATAAAGAGTCTAAGTTTTCAGTCTAATGGCATATAAAGCAACATAATGCTACTCTACATCCCACCAGAATGAAAACAATGGGAACCTTCTCTGGTTACACCTCCGAGGCTTCTACAATTTGCAAGCCATACGGATGCCGAGACTAAGGAAGATGAGGGAATTTTACAATATATAATTCACGTCCCATCTGCTCAGCGCGGTAAAGTTCCAACGAGAATAGTTCCCTTTGTACTCCAAACAGAGTAAAGTAAATCAAAAATGAATAACCATTTTCAATGTCGTTGCAACACGAAACTACAGCCGCGCAATATTCTAGTCCAATCAGAGGTGCTTGCGGCTCTCTCAATGAAGATGTATTTACCATATTCCAATTAGCTGTAGTATGAAGAACCACTGAAACCTTCCATTTTGTAAAGAATTTTATATTCTGAACTCTGTAATTTGTAACATTTGCTTGTAATACATATTTATATCATGTGTGACACATAAATACTTTATTTGTATATTAGAGTAATTTTACGTCTTTTCTTTAAAGATCACTAAATTTATGAATGTTTAGTGTCTACTTTAAAACAGTTATGAGTTAAGCATTGTTAGTGACAACATTCATACCGGAAAAAATATATAGTGTCGCAACACCTGTATTATTCCCAGTAATCGACCCAATTGGTATTTACCGTCGCAATCCCATTGAAAAACGAGGTATGGCAATTTGTTAATACCAATAACAATGATTGTTTACTATTTGTTGTCGGATTGCGTGGAGCTTATCTGAATTATGTACGTTGTATTGAGTGTTACATGAATTCATTATCTTTATTTATTGAGTTCGCTGTTTGTTTTCGCTGATCATTGTTTCTAAGATTAAGATAAAGTTTACGTAAAATGTCAGTGTTTTAATGGAATTTGGTCTTGAGGATATTTATTTGTATATATGCAATTATGAAATAAGTAACAAAACCTGCAAGATCTTTGAAAAGATTCGATTATCAAATTCGGTATCACCTAAACCTTTATTGTTTTCAACATGGCATAAGGAAGAGACAAAAGGGACTTACAAATAATATCAATCCTTTACTAGAATCAAAGAGCACAAATTGTAATAGATAACGAACCCAGTAGTCCGATCAAAGAACAATCTGACCCCAAAAAAATAAAGTTAGGATGAAAATTTGGGAATAGGCAATTAAAATTGTCCATAAGAAAAAGTTTACAATTCTACATCCCCTCCATTTTACAAAAATAGCCCCCTCTCGAAGGTGAAAAATATACATTCAAAATAAGACCGGAATTAGATAAAATGACTAATTCTAAACAACTTTTGTTCTATAGAGTTTTTTCACTAAGTCAATACTTTTCGAGTTATTTGAGAGTGAATATGTCACCACTCATGATATATGTTACCACTTCACAAGTTACTTTGCTTACAAGAAAACAAAACATCAAAAATATTCAGAAAAGCAAAACGTACATTTTATTACTCTTTAAGATATTTGGTATTACTAATAATTTTTAAGTTAATTCCATAAACAATTCCATTTTTTTCAAAATTAAAAAAAATACGGAAAAACCGTCCAAAAACATGTTTTTTTTTTTTGTTAAAAGTGAACATATTCACTCGCAAATAACTCGAAAAGTATTGACTTAGTGAAAAAATTATAGAACAAAAGTTGCTAAGAATTAGTCATTTTATCCAACTCGGGACTTATTTTGAACGAGAAAAATTTCACCCCCGAGAAAATATTTTTCACACTGTATTTCCCAATTTTTGTAAAATAATGGGTATGTAGAATTGTAAACTTTTTCTTATATAATAATAGACAATTTCAACTACCTATTCCCAAATTTTCATCCTTCCTTTATAGTGTAGGAAACAAAGGTTGAACCTTGCAAAATGGACACAAGTCCGGTTTTATTTTTTTCCTGGTATATCAAGGGGTGCTTATTATAAGACTAACTTTTTCTGAAAAAATTTCGCCCCGGAACCTCCCTTTTCACCCCTTTAAAGGGGGTAATTTGTGGTTTTTGCGGAACGTAGCCCTTCCTGTAACTTTTACAAAAAATTTCTTTTATAAAAATATGAAGAGGACTATATTTTCTACGATTTATTTCCGACACCATCTCTCTATCATCCACCGTTTAGCGGGGGTGACGCCCTAAAGTTGACAAGTTTTTAAAAAAGATGTTTTAAAAAAAAATATATTTTTCCCTAACTGTAACGGAAATTAAGAAGAAATCCTGCGGCAATTATTCACAAATAATTGACTGATTTTTTGGTATAGGTTTCACTTAAGGGTAATTGCCCTTTTTTTAATTACAGGGTGTTACATTTTAAAAAACCTCTTTTTATACCATCTGAACCGTTTATGCTAGAGTAAAAAGACTTTCAGCGATTACCCATGTACTGGTGTTATTTGACAAACCCACGAATTAAAAAGTTTCTATTTAAAAATTCACGTTCAGGAAATAACAAACTATAATTTACCATTAGATACGTACATTCGTCTAAGATGCACAAAAAATAAATCTTTTAGGAAAGTGTTGTAATAATCATTATATGAATTAAAGTGGTTGAGAACACGATATGAAAACAAACAAACAAAATATGAACACTTGCCCAAAAAGTACTCCTAAATAAAGTAAAAAAATTAAAATTTCCAATTTAAACACAAAGTTTTGCATATACCTAATGGAGACATGATACATCCCTGCCTAACTCCTCTCGTGATTTCAATTTCTGGATTGTAGCCCTATCAGGGAACACAAAATTTTACGAAAACCTCCAAAAAAATAATAGTGTAGGAAACAGAGGTTGAACCTTGCAAAATGGACACAAGTCCGGTTTTATTTTTTTTCTGGCATATCAAGGGGTGCTTACTATAAGACTAACTTTTTCTGAAAAAATTTCGCCCCGGAACCCCCCTTTTCACCCCTTTAAAGGGGGTAATTTATGGTTTTTGCAGAACGTAGCCCTTCCTGTACCTTTTACAAAAAATTTCTTTTATAGAAATATGAAGAGGACTATATTTTCTACGATTTATTTTCGACAGCATCTCTCTATCATCCACCGTTTAGCAAGGGTGGCGCCCCAAAGTTGACAAGTTTTTAAAAAAGATGTTTTTAAAAAATATATATATTTCCCTAACTGTAATGAAAATTAAAAAGAAATGCTACGGAAATTATTCACAAATAGATGATTGATTTTTTGGTATAGGTTTCACTTAAGGGTAATTGCCCTTTTTTTTAATTACAGGGTGTTACATTTTAAAAAACCCCTTTTTATACCATCTGAACCGTTTATGCTAGAGTAAAAAGACTTTCAGCGATTACCCATGTACTGGTGTTATTTACAAATTTGTATAATGCACCCCCATTTTTTCCCCGGAACCACCCAAAAAAAAGAAGAATTAATAAATAAATTGATTTTCTTGGAATCCTTCACACACAATGCCCTTTATTAATATGCTTCATATATCATTTTGTGCACGTTATTATTACCCATGCATGGACACCAAAAGCAATTTCCTAGTGCAACCCCTGTAGCAAAAAAAAATAAATAAAATGGGGGGTTGAAATTTTTTTTTTGTTTTTTGCTTTTTGATCCATATGGGCATATGCTTCATCAATAGTGCTTTTCAAAAATATATATGGTTATTGCAACATCTCTGCGAAAACCACCCCTATCCTTGAAAATATACTGCAGAAACTACCCCTATCCCTTGGCGAGCATGTTTTTACGATTTTCTCATTACCTATGTATTCTTTTTAAACAAAACTTATACAAGGTTAAAGACCACTATTTACTCTAAAAATTATGTCCTATTCATTTTTTCGTATAAGCAACCGTTACGGCACAGTGGCGCCGTAAACCTCATATATGCTTTGGCGGGCTCCAGTTTTTGTTTTTTTTTTCGTCATCTGTTCGTTTTATTGATAAAGTACTTATGCAAAATAAAACAACACAGTGTAACCAACAAATTATGACTCATTCATATTTTACATTCTTTGCTCCCCAAAGCCACAGTGGTGGCCCAAAATAAATTTTTGCATATTTTCGCCACCTATATGCACTTTATTGCATTAATGCTACCTTAACAGCACAATATTTACCCTTAGGTGGTCGCTACGCAGTGGCGGATCCAGGGAGGGGTGATGGGGGTGATCACCTCCCCCCCTCTCAAACCAAGTGATATTATATTCAAAGATTATAAAAATATTCATTTATTTTTATAGAAATTTAACCAATTGGCACCCCCCTCTTAACGATGCTGGATCCGCCACTGTCGCTAAAGCATAAAAAGTCATTCTTATAAAAATAATATTAATATAGTATAAGTATTTCTATAAAAATAAATGAATATTTTTATAATCTTCAAATATAATATCACTTGGTTTGAGAGGGGTGGGGGGTGATCGCCCCCATCACCCCTCCCTGGATCCGCCACTGCTTAGCGACCACTTAGGGGTGAATATTGTGCTATTAAGGTAGCATTAACACAATAAAATGCGTGTAGGTGGCGAAAATATGAAAAAATTTATTTGGGCCACCACTGTAGCTTTGGGGAGCAAAGAATGTAAAATGTGCATAGGTCATGATTTGTAGGTAACACTGTGTTGTTTTATTTTACATAAGTACTTTATCAATAAAACAAACAGATGACGAAAAAATAAACAAAAACTGGAGCCCGTCAAAGCATATATGAGGTTTACCACTGTGCCGTAACGGTTGCTTAAACGAAAAAAATGAATACGACCTAATTTTTAGAGTAAATAGTGGTCTTTAACCTTGTATAAATTTTGTTTAAAAAAAATGAATAGGTAATGAGAAAATCGTAAAAACATGCTGGATAAGGTATAGGGGTAGTTTCTGCAGTATATTTTCAAGGATAGGGGTGGTTTGCGCAGGGATGTTGCAATAACCATATATATTTTTGAAAAGCACTATTGATGAATCATATGCCCATATGGATCAAAAAGCAAAAAACAAAAAAAAAATTTCAACCCCCCATTTTATTTATTGTTTTTGGCTACAGGGGTTGCACTAGGAAATCGGTTTTAGTGTCCATGCATGGGTAATAATAACTTGCACAAAATGATATATGAAGCATATTAATGAAGGGCATTGTGTGTGAAGGATTCCAAGAAAATCAATTTATTTATTAATTCTTCTTTTTTTTGGGTGGTTCCGGGGAAAAAATGGGGGTGCATTATACAAATTTGTAAATAACACCAGTACATGGGTAATCGCTGAAAGTCTTTTTACTCTAGCATAAACGGTTCAGATGGTATAAAAAGGGGTTTTTTAAAATGTAACACCCTGTAATTAAAAAAAAAGGGCAATTACCCTTAAGTGAAACCTATACCAAAAAATCAATCATCTATTTGTGAATAATTTCCGTAGCATTTCTTTTTAATTTTCATTACAGTTAGGGAAATATATATATTTTTTAAAAACATCTTTTTTAAAAACTTGTCAACTTTGGGGCGCCACCCTTGCTAAACGGTGGATGATAGAGAGATGCTGTCGAAAATAAATCGTAGAAAATATAGTCCTCTTCATATTTCTATAAAAGAAATTTTTTGTAAAAGGTACAGGAAGGGCTACGTTCTGCAAAAACCATAAATTACCCCCTTTAAAGGGGTGAAAAGGGGGGTTCCGGGGCGAAATTTTTTCAGAAAAAGTTAGTCTTATAGTAAGCACCCCTTGATATGCCAGAAAAAAAATAAAACCGGACTTGTGTCCATTTTGCAAGGTTCAACCTCTGTTTCCTACACTATTATTTTTTTGGAGGTTTTCGTAAAATTTTGTGTTCCCTGATAGGGCTACAATCCAGAAATTGAAATCACGAGAGGAGTTAGGCAGGGATGTATCATGTCTCCATTAGGTATATGCAAAACTTTGTGTTTAAATTGGAAATTTTAATTTTTTTACTTTATTTAGGAGTACTTTTTGGGCAAGTGTTCATATTTTGTTTGTTTGTTTTCATATCGTGTTCTCAACCACTTTAATTCATATAATGATTATTACAACACTTTCCTAAAAGATTTATTTTTTGTGCATCTTAGACGAATGTACGTATCTAATGGTAAATTATAGTTTGTTATTTCCTGAACGTGAATTTTTAAATAGAAACTTTTTAATTCGTGGGTTTGTCGGTCTGATAAATAAAACACTTTGTTATGGCTTAAACGTTTCGGCTACTTGCCATTTTCAATAAGCACTTTAATTAATAATAATAATAAACATTACATAATAAACACAGCACTAAAATTTACTTTACTTGTTGGTTTGGCGTTTTGTTGTGGAATGCGAGCTTGACTCTTGAAAATATATTATATGTATGGCCGAATGCAAAATACCGTCCGTTAAGGACCGTATTTAAAATATCTAATAGATCTATCTAATAAAGTATCTAATGGTAAATACAGTTCCCCTGTTGAGGTGAAAAATTCGCACATAAATTTGTAAAGTGACATTGGACAAAAAGTAAAATAAAAGAGCTAAGAAAAAGGCGCGAGAACACCATAAAACGGCCAACAACTTTACAACGAACGTACCCACTTAAAGTAAAGCAAGAAAGTCACCATAACCAGCAAAGCATAAGATGCAGGCATTGTTGTGGCGAGATATCCTTCTGAATTTTAAACTAGTCCAGCCTGTTTTGCTCTCCTTATCTGTACGTAGATCAGTAGCACGTTGTTGCCAAACATAAAAATATAATAAAAATCAGTCTGGTATCGTATATGTCCCGAAGGTACCACTACTTGAAGTAAACAAAATAACCAATCGAGATAAAACGCATTTTTAAAAGCATATACGCGGAAACAATATTGGTATCTTGACAATAATTACGGTTCCGTTATGCAGCAGTGGATTTATTAAAAGTTAATAGAGTTTATGAAAAATGTCAGAGAAAATACCTTCAGGGCGTCCTTTAGCAAGTTGAGCCAATACTGAGAGCATAGAGGCACATATAACTTTGAACTACAGACCATAAATTTGCATGTATAGGTTTGGTCGAAAGGTTACTATTACAATAATAAAACAAAATCTTACACACGTGGACAGTGTGTAACTCTGGCTCAATAATCGAACTCTATTTAAAAAATGATGGAGACTAGTTATCGTGTAACCCTCAAAAAAACAGGGGAGGAGGTTGAGAGGCTCTGATCATCAAAATACTGGAACTTTTTAATTTATGCTTACGAGAAAAGTCGGTCCCGTCTAAATGGAATAAGGCTACTTAAGGTATTTATCGAGCTATTTCTACACCCTTTGTAGTGACGAACGATAATCATCGAGAGTACACTGCGATGGGCAAAGTCTGCATACTCTCAAATGCTCCACATTCTGTATTTCCCCACATTCACAAAGCGCGTCGTTATGTTTTTATACCACATTTAATGAGGTTGTTTTACAGGTTCCTATAAAAGTGCTCTTCAACCCCTGCTTGTTAATAACAGCCAGATCTCTACCGTTGATTCTGTAAAATTTCTTGGTATTTTAGACAGCAACCTCAAATGGTCCCTTCATATCGATTTGTTAAGTAAGAAACTCGCCTCAGCCTGCTATGCTGTAAGATCTGTTTCGAAAGAACTTAATTTAGCATCTTCTAAACTAACATATTTTCCTTGTTCGAGTCTCATCTTCGATATGGTCTTCATTTTTGGGGTTCTAGTACAGCTGCCCAATTAGATGTTATTTTTAAATTACAAAAAAGAGCAATAAGGTATCTGTTTGGCCTCAGAAGAACAACACATTGCAGAAGTTACTTCAAAGATCACGGAATTTGAACCCTACCATCTTTATATATTTTAGAAACTATTTGCTTAATTCGTAAACACATGCATGTCCTTCCAGCAAGGCCTCATCATGACTAACCCACCAGAAATTCAACTTTTGATGTTTATTTACCGATCCCGTCCTCTGAGTTAGTAAAGAAATGTTATATTGAAATATTATATTCCGAAAAAAACTATACAACCATCTTCCTTTACAACTCAAATCTGCAACATCTTTCCCCAAGTTCCGAAAAAATGACAAAAGCTCATCTATCTAAAAGACTATATTATTCAGTAGAAGAGTTTCTTAATGACTAAGAAATTACAGTAATGTAGTAATGTACAAGTAACCAAACTTATCTACTTATATTTGGGTGTCACATGTAGCAGCTTGAACTTATTAGTTCCTATGTCTATAGTTTACTTTGTTGTATGTTCACTTTGCAATTTCTATTAAGAGGATCGGTACTTATTTTCGGCTGCAATGCTATTCAAATGGGGATTCATTTTTTTCGAATCCTGAGAAAACTAATTAGTATTTTTGAAAAATTTAAACGCAGATTGAAAGATTACGTTATTAGCGAGGGCCGAAAGTCCCTGAGAACTTCTATAATGTTTATTTTAATAAGTTACAGGGGTGAAAAACTAAGAGAAAATTTAGTGTGATTTTTAATTTCAAATATATCATTCAAAATAAACTTTTTATTTATTCTAAGGGACTTTCGGCCCTCGGTAATATAGTCCTGTCGCCAGGGGGGGTACAACGGCCTCGTTAATTCAGATGGACTTACTCAAGTTTTTTTTATGTATTTTGACCCGTAGAACACGAATTTTTTGGGTAACAGTTGATCCGGATGTCGATAAGATTGTTATAGACCAAGAACTTGAGGAATCAAATAACAGCGATTTTTGGCAAAACAAAACAATATTTTGTATTTTTTGGGCCATTTTAAGTAAAAAATATTTCTACAAGTTTTTTCGTAGGATGCACAGTTTTCGAGATAAACGCGGTTGAACTTTAAAAAAATCGAAAAATTGCAATTTTTGAACCCGAATAACTTTTGATTAAAAAATAAAATAGCAAGTCTGCTTACCGTATTTGAAAGTTTAAGTCAAATTATATCGGTTTTGATTATTTGCATTAGTAAAAATTTATTTTTTTATTGTTTAACAAAGCTATAAACACGTAGGGTTTCCCGTGCTTTTACATTCGTTTTAACGCATGTAACGTAGAAATAGTCTTGATTGCACTAGTACCTATTCTACCTACTCGTTCGATTTTAAATGATAAATCATAGAAACATCACTCACGCACTAGTTGTTTGTAGCTTTGTTTAACAATAACACAATAAATTTTTAGCAATGCAAATAATCAAAACCGACATAATTTGACTTGAACTTTCAAAGGCGCTAAGCAGAATTGCTATTTTATTTTTTAATCAAAAGTTATTCGGGTTTAAAAATTGCAGTTTTTCGATTTTTTGAAAGTTCAACCGCGTTTATCTCGAAAACTGTGCATCCTACTAAAAAACTTGTAGAAATATTTTTTGCTTAAAATGACCCAAAAAATACAAAATATTGTTTTGTTTTGCCAAAAATCGCTGTTATTTGATTCCTCAAGTTCTTGGTCTATAACAATCTTATCGACATCCGGATCAACTGTTACCCAAAAAATTCGTGTTCTACGGGTCAAAATACATAAAAAAAACTTGGGTAAGTCCATCTGAATTAACGAGGCCGTTGTACCCCCCCTGGCGACAGGACTAATAATTTAGTCTTTCATTCTGCGTTTAAATTTTTCAAAAATATTTATTGGTTTTTTCAGGATTTGAAAAAAATGAACACAATGCCGTGGTAATATTTTCCAAATCTATCTTTGTCTTACAACGCACTCAGCCGAATATAATATTGTCAGCATATATTGTCAGTCAGACACTGAGTATCAGTGACAATTTTAAATATTTGACATTGCATCGGGAATATGTTGAGTTATTGATTAAATATTATTGATATGTAGTGTATTTGATAAATAATTGATTTAAGACGTGAACTTAATAAAAAGTTATTTATTGTGTATTATTTGTGGAAGATCCAAGCAGAGAATACATCAGGATAATATTATATTCTGTGATCCAAGTACTTTGTTGTTAAAGTTGTTCAAAATTGTAAGCGTTCCATAACAATATATTATTAAAAAATCACTTTAACACTTTTCCTCTTTTCTCGATTGAGTATTAGTCTTTGTTGTACAAATAAATTATTACAATCACTGAATACATAGTTAGTGAAAAAATTATCACATTTATTAACTGAATTAATAATTTGCAATTATAAAAATAACAGTTATCCAAGAACATTTAAAAGCCATCTCTTTAAATTAATGATGACATTTTCAAATAAAATGACATTCTAGTAATGTTTACATATCCATACCAGTTTGAATTTTACTACACGTAGTTTGCCGTGTAAAGACAGAAAAAGTAGGGATACACGTAAAATATTTGCGAATTATGTACCCATAGCCTTAATTGTTGCAATATATCGATTTTGTTTTTTTTTCACGTTTGTTGACGTTTCTCATAAACCTTTTCTGGTGACTCGTTAAACTTGTATAATTGGTGCCTTTCATCTAAAGTTTGTCTGAACTTCTCCACATATTGTGAGGCGCATCTATGGTCTTCTGGTGATGCGAATCCAGCTGCCCGTACAGTAGGAGTAAAGGGGTAGATTTCATAGAGCTGGTAGTTATTCTACATGTTTCATTTAGCAGGGGTGACTTGTTGGGCGGGTCTAGTTGTGCCCCACAGGGGAAAGGCATATTACCCTGCTGAGAAACACAAGGCCTCAGCTGTTGACTTTAAGATCTGTGGGTTTGCACCCCATTTTCTCCCTATCTAAGTTTCTGGAGAAGGTCGTTTATCGTAGTAACCGTTTGTCTTGTACTTTGAAAGTGGAATTTATATTTAGTGACCGGTCTACTATGACTCCAAAATATTTAGGCCTGTCACTATGTGCCAAAGATATGCTCTGCTCAAATCTTTACTGTATGTAGTCTGTTAAGTTCGGTGGTTGGCCTGTACACGATTTACCTGGCCTGAAGCCTGCTTATATAATACATATAATAAGCGAGTCTTCTACAGCTGTCGCCGCTTCTCGCATCCTAATTTCCAGCGATTTCTTTCGAAGCAATCTTCAGTTTTTAAGTCTCTGGCGGTCATTGCATCTTCGACATCTTCTCTCTAGGATCGTCTTGGTCTACCTCGTTTTCTTCTTGTGGGTGGAGTCCATTTTTCTATTTTTTTCGGCCATCTATTTTCAGGCATTCTCTGAAGGTGTCCATACCAGTTAAGTCTTTTGGCTTCGATTGTGTCTATTATATCTAGATCGATTTCCATTTGTCTCCTAATATCTTCGTTTCTCACCCTATCAAGTCTAGTGAGTCGGCAACATCGTCTCCAATAATTCATTTCCATCGCCTTGATTTTTGACTTGTTTCTTTGGTTGATTTCCCAGAGTTCAGCGCCGTACAACCCAATACTTTCTATTATTGTTTTATACATTGTTCTTTTATTTTCTTTTGTTATTTTATTACTCCACAATAGTCCGTGTAGCTGTCTGGTGGCTGATCTTGCTTGGCCAATCCTGGAATGTATTTCGTCGTTACTCCCTGCTTTTGAAGATATTTGGACTCCTAAGTATTTGAAGACTTCTGTTGGATTTATAGTTCCCATTTTAATTTGTAGGCGTTCTGGTGTTTCTCCTACAATTAAGTACTCGGTTTTTTGTATATTAATTGTAAGGCCGCACTTAGTGTACTCCTCTTCCAGTTTTCTGAGCATATTATAGTTTATATCACTCTCGTCTTCAGCTAGAATGGCTTGGTCGTCAGCGAAGTGTATTGTGTACAATCTATCGTCATCGATTGGGATGCCCATATTGCAGCACTTTCTTCTCCACAGTGAGAGTGCCTCATTTAAATATATTTTAAAGAGTGTAGGTGCTATGCAGCAGCCTTGCTTTAGGCCCTTACTAATAGGAATTTCTCTCGTTAATTTGTTTCCAGTTTTAATGTTTACCGTCATATTTTTGTAAAGCTGTTGTACTGCGTGTATATTTTTTTTGCTTATTCCTTGTTTTTCCATTGCTATCCAGAGCATTGAAAGTGGTACAGTATCGTATGCCTTTGTCAGATCAATAAAAACTATATGGGTGGAAAGGTTGTGGGCTAATCTTTTCTCAATAACTTGCTTTAGAGAAAATATGCTGTCCATACAGGATCTGCCTGCACGAAAGCCATTTTGTTCTTCTACATCTGTCATCTCTTTTTCAATTTTATTTTTTATTATTTTTCCATAGAGTAAAGCCTGCTTGTTGTATGATTAGTTTTGCTTCTAATTTTTTCTGGATGCGTTTCAAAATGAGATGTTCATACAATTTTTACAGGTAGCATAGGAGAGATATCGGACATGAGCTACTTGGTAGTTCAGTAGAAAAAGTTCAAAACGAGTAGAAAGAGTGAATAACTACAAATATCTGGGAACCTGGGTAAATGAAAACAATGTCCAAGGTAGAGAAATCAGGACACGCATTGAAATGGTAAGAAAAGCATTTATAAAAATGAAAAAATGTTTGTGAATCGAAACCTTCCTCTGGAGCTGAGGTGGCCTTATAATATATGCTACGCGTTCTCGACTTTGTTGTATGAA
Organism: Diabrotica virgifera virgifera; assembly: GCF_917563875.1. Lineage (NCBI taxonomy): Eukaryota > Metazoa > Arthropoda > Insecta > Coleoptera > Chrysomelidae > Diabrotica > Diabrotica virgifera. The sequence goes on from NC_065450.1 coordinate 215,116,400, forward strand.
ATGGATAGCTGGACACTAAATATAGACAATACAAAGAAGTTGGAAGCATTTGAGATGTGGTGCTATAGAGGGATTTTGAAAACACCATGGATCCAACGAGTTACGAATACAGAAGTGTTGAGAAGGCTACAAAAGGATTTCGAGGTGATAAAGAACATCAAAACAAGAAAGCTGGAATATGGGGGCCACATTACCAGAGGTGCGAAATATGAGATATTAAGGCTCATAATGCAGGGCAAAATTAAGGGTAAAAGATCTATAGGCAGAAGAAGAATTTCCTAGCTGAGAAACTTAAGAGAGTGGTATATTTGCAGCTCAGTAGATCTTTTCAGAGCAGCCCCCAATAAGGTACGGATAGCTGTGATGATAGCCAACCTCCCATAGGAGAAGGAACTACAAGAAGAAGAAGCTTCATTATCTCTGTTCCATCCCAGGTGATCTTCATTTTTCAAAACGTCCATAGCAATGTTGACATCTTCGGTGGAAGGAATGGGTTTCCAAGGAAGTTGTTTCCTATTCTTGAGTTCTTCTAATTTTTGATACTTTGCAACGATGGTTTGCTTTGCCATTCAGAAGCAATTGGGGTGCTTTCCGATTTGGTGTTATTGCACATGGCTGTTTCACTTCTGTGGGATTACCATTACCGTTAAATGTTTTAATCATATTCCAAGTTAGCATGCTGTTTATGAGTAGTGTAAAATATAGTACTGCGTTCTTTGGTCAATTCTTTAGGGCTTTGTTTGCTATTTCATCCAGCCTTTGTGCTATTTTACCAGAGGAGTTACGGTATTACTCCACAAAAAAAATAGAGGATTATCAAGTCATGAAATTAATAAAAAGGAGATATGTTTAAAATGAATATTTACTTTAGGTGTAACTAATTACTCTAAAAACTGTATAAAAGCATCTTTTGTGACAAATTTAATAATATTTCAGAAAACATAGCAACACTGCCTTTAGTACATGCGATACTCGAGTACACGGTTCTCCAGACCTTTTTCAGTGACGTTTTTTAAAGTTGTTTTCACGATATGGGCAACACGAGAACATTTTAGATAAGTAATAACCTGTCCAACGTTTTTATGGTTTCACCACCAGGCTTTATTGTTTTCTTTTTATGCTGTGACAACGGCTACCGCTTTCTGTTTTTGGATAGCCAACGATGGTAGTGTCGTTTTGCATTTTAACGCCTTGTTTTAACACTAGGCCATGTAATGGGTTCTGTTGGTATGCGATAACAAACAAAAGGTAGAAGTAAAGACAAGTCTAATAGGTACAGGGTGTTTCATGGGAATACGGAAATACTCGAATGGTGAATAGAGGTTACTGAGTCGGTACTAAGTATACTGCATTTATTGCCTCGCCGATTTTTATAACCGAATTACAGGGTGTTTTATCTATTTTGCCCATTTCTTTCTGGGTCCATAACTTTAGAACCACCTTGTACACTCCTGCAACTATGAACTTGGACAGTCCATAGTAAAAAGCTTTCGAATTAAGTAGACGGCTAAAAAAGAATGTTGCAGTTTTTTCTGTGGAACTCTGAGAACATCATTTAGAAAAAAAAATAAAAAAAATATATATTATAAAAAATAAAAAGAAATACAAAAATGATTATTTATTATACTCTGGGCTAATTAGCAAAATACAAGGAAAAGTTATTTACCAGCAATTTTATTGCTGGAATCGAATCTTATTATTGTATGTATTAATAATATAGGTATGCAAAGTCCGCAGATAGTGTGCTACTTTTTTTATAAACAAATAAAAATTGACCGCAATTAAATTCTGCACAGAGGCGTGTTTTTCCCGATTCAGTTCGATGAAAACTTTCCCCGAAAAAAGCGGGTTTTTCCAACAAAATCTTTAATTTTCAACTAAAATTTTAGAAAAGTAATTTTTAATCAATATTTAAATAACTTGTTAATGTAAAAGCCCTTTTCGTATAGATTATAATTCCAGAAGCCCATGGAAATTGAATAAACAGTTTAGCAACAATTGAATTGTTAATTAAAAATTTACGGTCGCTATAATAACGACAATAATTATGATGCATAAGAATAACTACGATTTTTTCATAAAAAGATACTATACCCATCTAATGTACTTTACAGAATTGAAATTGGACTATTTAAACGGCCTCAGGAATATTTTAAAATTATAAACAATTTTTTGGCTTATAAACAAATAGAATATCTCGGAAAATTTTAAACTAAATTAAATTGTGAAAACGGTATTCGAAAGACAGCGGCAGGACGCTTCTTTTAAAAGAAAAAACGTTTAATTATGACGAGTGTTTCCTGAGATACAGTCGGTCAAATTTGACCGGAATTTACGGCAAGGATATAAACAATAGGATCATAATTTTCAAACCATCACCTTTTTATTTTTGTCCTCTTTCTCCACACCAATTTTCATATCTTTAAAATACTCATAACATATATTATTATAATAAAAACTATCGATAATACGTGTGAAAATTGCCAAAAATAGCAAAATTACAATCAAAAATTAGGTTGGAGAAAATGTAACCCTCAAAGTTCAAAATCGGTATACGTTAAAAAAATGCATTTTCTCGGCTTCCCATGGAGCAATTTCCTTCATTCTTTTTTTGTTCCATAATAACTCGAGTAAGGCCATCGAACTATTATTAAATGTCAAAATTGCTTTTGTTTTGTTATAATAGATTAATTTATTTATAAGAACAGAAAACTACATATTTTTTTCCAGTTGTAGGCTTTTTTTTAGATAAACTTACTACAAGTGTACCTTTTAAAGTTAAAAACATAAATATTCTCATTTGAAAGCTGTATAATTATTTAAACAATTTTTATTTAAACAAATTAAAATTTTGTGTTATAATAAATAAATTAATTTATTATAACAAAACAAAAGCAAGTTTGACATTTAATAATGCATTAGTTCGATGGCTCTACTCGAATTACTTGGGAACAAAAAAAGAATGAAGGAAATTGCTCCATGAGAAGCCGAGAAAATGCATTTTTTTAACGTATACCGATTTTGAACTTTGAGGGTTACATTTTCTCCAACCTAATTTTTGATTGGAATTTTGCTATTTTTGGCAATTTTCACACGTATTATCGATAGTTTTTATTATAATAATATATGTTATGAGTATTTTAAGGATATGAAAATTGGTGTGGAGAAAGACGACAAAAATAAAAAGGTGATGGTTTGAAAATTATGATCCTATTGTTTATATCTTTTCCGTAAATTCCGGTCAACTTTGCCCGGTTGTATCTCAGGAACTGCTCATCGTAATTAAACATTTTTTCTTTTAAAACAAGCGTACTGCCGCTGTTTTTCGAATACCGTTTTTATAATTTAATTTAGTTTATTATTTCCCGAGATATTCTATTTGTTTATAAGCCAAAAAATTCTTTATAATTTTAAAATATTCCTGAGGCCGCTTAAATAGTCCAATTTCAATTCCGTAAAGTACATTAGATAGGTATAGTGTCTTTTTATGAAAAAATCATAGTTATTCGTATGCATCATAATTATTGTCGTTATTATAGCGACCGTAAATTTTTAATTAACAATTCAATTGTTGCTAAACTGTTCGTTCAATTTCCATTGGCTTGTGGAATTATAATCTACATGAAAAGGGCTTTTACATTACCAAGTTATTTAATTATTGATTAACAATTACTTATCTAAAAGTTTAGTTGAAAATTAAAGATTTTGTTGGAAAAACCCGCTTTTTCCGGGGAAAGTTTTCATCGAAGTAGATCGGAAAAAACACATCTCTATGCAGAATTTAATTGCGGTAAATTTTTATTTGAGTGTTTTTGGTGTAAAGTTAAAATCTTTGGAGTTATAGAGCAAAAATTGAAAAAAAAAAACACGATTTTCGGGCGCCATTTTGTTTATAAAAAAAGTAGCACACTATCTGTGGACTTTGCATACCTATATTATTAATATATACAATCATAAGATTCGATTCCAGCAATAAAATTGCTGGTAAATAACTTTTCCCAAAAATGGCCTATTCTCCGATAATCAGCCAGACTATTAGTAGAATTGTTTATTAGAGATTAATATTAGTTTTAGTTTTAGGATAAGATACGAAAAAATAACTAATAAAATAAAAAATAGTAAAATTGGCGAATGCATTTAGTGTCCGCAGTCATATAAACCCAAATAAACAACAAATACACTCCTGCAAGAAATTAACGCACCACCTTAAAAATAAGTCATTTTTGATTTCTCGCATTTCCTAAACCTGTAGGCCGATATAAGTGATTTTTTTAATATGTTATAGCCTTATTCTTTAGCAGTATCGCTGTAATAATATTGCTGCTAGACATGTAAATTGTCATTGTATACCGGGTGTAACAATCAGTGTTTTTTCTCAAAGCTCACCACACCCTGTGGATTATTCTAACATTTCTAAAATACTAAAAAAATTAAAACCTAAATGTAGCCTCAGATTTTCTTAATATTCTCTTTTTTGATTCAATCGCTGATGTTGGATAATAAAAAAGTTAGGTACTTTAACAACTATCCATGTTCTTCATCAATACAGGGTACTTCTAAATAAGTGCGACAAATTTTAAGGGGTAATTCTACATGAAAAAATAATGACAGTATGCTTTATAAACATATGTCTGCAAATGCTTCGTTTCCGAGATACGGGATGTTGCAATTTTTCTTATACAAACTGACGATTTATTTATTGCTCTAAAACCGGTTGAGGTATGCAAATGAAATTGGGTTGGTTTTAAGAGGTAGTTTGATTGCGCATTTTTTGACATACAATTAAGAATTTTATATTCACCATTGGCGTGCATACGGTAATATGACCCGTAGAATTTGTCCCCCTGTATCGCTTTGTGGGATTATTTTTAATAAAATAATTTTCACCCCCGAGAAGGGGTGGCATCCACCCCCAGGGTAAAGCCACCATGTTACTTTTGTTTCTTGGGGTATCCCCTAACTCTAACTACTCACCAATTTTCATGAAAATCGATGAAGGTTCAACGAAATCGTAGGTTAAAATCTTCAGTAACTGCACTAATACATGCAATATTTTGAGTTTATGTAAAAGGTTTCTGATGGTAGGGGAGCAAAGTATGCTAAATGTGCAGTCACTCGAGGGTTATGGGGGGCTATTGGGTTGTGAAGAGTAGGTCCTAAAACCAAAAAAAGTTAAGTAAAGTTTTCCATTTTAGTGGGGACTTTCCATTTTTAATTTAATTTATCATTTCCAACAATCGTTTTTTTAGATTATAGCGCCATCTATCCATAATTCGAAAAAATGTCTCGAATAAAAGTTACTTATTTTTACGTAAGGAATCGAAATTTGCAATAAAAGAGGGGGTCCCATTTAAGATTTTAAAGTAACCCCCCACCCCACCTCCGTGGGGGGTCGCGTTTGGTGCCATTCGATAGATTTTTCAAATATATTGAATAAGTGTATTTTTCAGTTTCTCGATCTGATGTTCATTTCGCGAAATATCGCGGGATTCGTATTTAAAATTTTAAATTTACCCTCCACCCCTCTCCGTGGGAAGTCGTGTTTGGTATCATTCGATAGATTTTTGAAAAATATTGAGCACGTATTTTTTAGTTTTTCGATCTGTCATTCATTTCGCGAAATATTCGCTTTTTTCTTGTGAAACTTTGGGACTCACCCATTTCCCTACTCCCCGCTCAAATCGTCAGATTTTTTAAATAGACACTCTTTTGCATGTACTTAACTTACCTTATCCTAATCTGACGATTTCTAGTTTTTCTAAGGATAGATTTTTTCGCCCCCCCCCCCCCCCGTAACGAACTCCCCTGCATTAAGAGTAGAGGTACATTTTCAGGGTACAAGGTTTCTCCCCATGTACTAATCTGACGGGCTCGAGTAACTGCAAAAATCCCCGCTTGGGCTCCCCTACCATGACCTTAACCTGTTAATTGCACCAGGCAATTTTTTAAATTTTAGAAATCACCGTACTTATACTTTTTCAAGGGATTAGATATCAGGCGTAGTGTTCTCCGTTAGCAATTTGAAAGAAATTAACACAATCATTTTACGATTATGTGTACTTGAACGCGGTAATTTTCTACGTTTACGCGATAGGATATTCTTGCAGATCACCTGGCTCTATTATAGCGCGTAAATTAAGTTATTACCTCATAATAAACCCGCGGAGTTATGGTTTTCGCAAAAGCCAAGACCGCCTTTGATCCTACCGCCATTAGTCAAAGAAATCTGCTCTGATTTTTCAGTCGACAATCTGTAAACGACTGCTGCCCTGCCTGTAATTACTGTAGCAAATGAAGTTCGTAAAGGTAAATATACATATATTTCCGGGGTCTCTAGACTTAAATATATTAATTGTTTTTGTCTACACAACTTAATTTATTTAATAATAGGGAGCATTGGATGATGCAGTTAGGTACTAAAGCGTCATGTGGACCTATTGGGTTGTGAAGAGTAGGTCCTAAAACCAAAAAAAGTTAACTAAAGTTTTCCATTTTAGTGGGGACTTTCCATTTTTAATTTAATTTTCCATCTCCAACAATCTTTTTTTTTTAGTTTATAGCGCCATCTATCCATAATTCGAAAAAATGTCTGGAATAAAAGTTACTTATTTTTACGTAAGGAATCCAAATCTGCAATAAAAAATGGGGGCTCCCATTTAAGATTTTAAAGTAACCCCTCACCCCACCTCCGTGGGGGGTCGTGTTTGGTGCCATTCGATAGATTTTTCAAAAATATTGAATAAGTGTATTTTTCAGTTTTTCGATCTGAAGTTCATTTCGCGAAATATCGCGGGATTCGTATTTAAAATATTAAATTTATCCCCCACCCCTCTCCGTGGGAGGTCATGTTTGGTATCATTCGATAGATTTTTGAAAAATATTGAGCACAAATTTTTTAGTTTTTCGATCTGTCATTAATTTGTCGAAATCGTCGCTTTTTTCTTGTGAAACTTTGGGACTCACCCATTTCCTTACGCCCAGCTCAAATCGTCAGATTTTTGAAATATACATTGTTTTGCATGTACTCAACTTACCTTATCTTAATCTGACGATTTTGAGTTTTTCTAAGGATGGATTTTTTTTTTCGGCCCCCCTTAACGAACTCCCCTGCATTAAGAGCCAATATATGGTAGAGGTACATTTTCAAGGTACAAGGTTTAGAGAATAGGTGCTAAAACCAAAAAAAGTTATGTTCAGTTTTCCATTTTACTGGGGATTTTCCATTTTTTTTTTTAATTTTCCATATCCAATAATAGTTTTTTTCGCTTATAGCACCATATATCCCTAATTCGAAAAATGTCTCGAATAAAAGTTACTTATATTTACGTAAGGAATATAAATCTACAATAAAAAATGGAGGTTCCTATTTAAGATTTTAAAGTAACCCCCATCCCACCTCAGTGGGGGGGTCGTGTTGGGTGTCATTCGATAGATTTTTGAAAAATATTGAACACGTATTTTTTAGTTTTTCGATGTGATGTTCATTTCGCGAAATATCGCGGGGTTCCTATTTAAAATTTTAACGTTACCCCCACCCCCTCCTTGGGACGGAGGTCGTGATTGGTATCATTCGATAGATTTTTAAAAAATATTCAACTTGTATTTTTCAGTTTTTCGATCTAACGTTCATTTCGCGAAATATTCGCTTTTGTTGTGAATCTTTATGACTCACTTATTTCCTTACTTCCCACTCAAATCGTTAGGTTTTTTAAATATACACTGTTCTTTATGTACTTAACTTACCTCGTCTTAATCTGTCGTTTTTTGAGTCTTTCTATGGATAGATTTTTTACGGACTGCCCCCAACGCACGCCCCTTTATTAAAAGTCCATATATAGTCCTGGAGCGCTCGAGTAACGCGCAAAATCCCCGCTTGGGCTCCCTTATCATAGGAGTTACCTAGGCCTTGAAGGAAAAAAATAACTTTTTCAGATAATTTTATTTTAAAAACCAAAAATCTATATTATTTAACATTTACACACAGAAAAGTTTAGCATTTGAGAAAGTTGTAAAAAAATTTTCAGTATTTTTTCCTGCAGTTTTCCTCCACAAATTGTTCCGTTGAAACTTAAGTATAGGCCTGGATCATGCGTAGCAAAAAAAGTTTATTGGTAGCTAGCCGAAAATTTATTAATACATTAACGGTGTATATTCAGACAAACTTTGATGTATGGGAACACTGTAACAGGGGAACTTTTAATTGTGGAACCGTGTGTGTGTGAGTTTTGTTTTATGGCGCTGGACCTAAGCCAATTAGCCAGTTGTGGAACAGGTTTCGAACGTCAGAATACGAAAACGTCCCATGTCTATTATACGTGTATAAAGTTTGCTATTGAATAATTTACTTTACAGTTTAGAAGACCAAAAATAAGCATTTTTTCAAAAAAATTTTTCTCAGAACCTTTATTAAAAATGAACATAAAACTTTTTACATATTATTATCTAACTCTTAGAGAATACAAAAAATATATCTTTTTTCATTTATGCACGTACACTAATATTGTAAAGGGCTCCAAAGTCGAGGCCTCGGAAAAAGTAGTTCCGATGGCGGACAGTTAATCTCAGGATTGGGATCTCTGAAACAAAAAAATCGTACGGATTTGAAAAAAGAAGATTTCTTGCGTGACAATTTACCACCGTTAGTGAAAAATACCGCAAAAAAAAATTTACGGAAATTTTAAAAAAATTTGTGAAAATGTCGCCCGTTTTTCTTCAGTTTTTTATGGTTAAAAAATATTTATTTTTTATTTTTTGGTCAAATTGTGGTAAATTGTCACGTAAGAAACCTTCCTTTTTTAAATGCAGTACGATTTTTTTGTTTCAGATATCCCAATCCTGAGATTAACTGTCCGCCATCATTTTTCGAGGCCTCGACTTTTGCGCCCTCTACAATATTAGTGTACGTGCATAAATGAAAAAAAAATATTTTTTGTACTCTTTAAGAGTTAGATATTAATATGTAGAAAGTTTTATGTTCTTTTTTAATAAAGGTTTCTTAGAAAAAATACTTGAAAAAAATTATTATTTTTGGTATTCTAAAGTGTACTAGTACCTTAAAAACAACCTACTAGTTTTCACAGTCATAAACTTGTCAGGATGACACGTTTCACAATTAAAACTTCCCCCGTTCCAGTATTCCCATACATCAAAGTTTGTCCGACTAGACACCGTTAAGATATTAACAAATTTTTAGCTTGCTTTTTGTCAACTTTTTTTGGTACGCGTGATCCAGACCTACCGATATTTTTTTAATAAAACATTAAACTATTATTGTACATTGCAAAAAAATGTATACGTATCATAATACTTTTTTAAGATAGAATATTTTGGTACTACGAGTTTTTTGAAAGTTTATAAAGAAAAAGGGAGGAAACTTTGGTATTACGAAATTATGTTTTGCTCCCACATATCGAATGAATGATTAATTTTTTTAAATATGTCATTTTACATAAAATTGGTATATGTATATGAGATATTTGAAGTAGTATAAAACACAAATACATTTGAATGCTATGCTGGAACAACGTTGTAACCGCCAATACTTTCATACGTGGGTTGGGTTTTCCATGGAACAACGTTCTAAATGTGCAAAATAATGTACTGCTGATTGTGGGAAATATTATAAGACTTAACTTGCCTGTTTTGGTAGTTTGAAAATTAGTCAACCTTCAACTTTCGGTGTAACAACGTTGTATGTGTTAAAGTGGGTCATCTTTTGCGTCAAATTTTCTGCATGTGTTTTGTAAATCAACGTTTTCAATCGTGTAATTTGTCATTTCGAGCTAAAATGGATGTTAGTATAACCAATCAGTGATTACCCAAATTAATAGGGGGAAAAACGTTTCTTAATTTCACGTGTACTCCATTTTTTATTTCTAAAACAACGTTTTAACTGCCTTACTTCCACACAACAACGTTTTAACCGACAGGGAAATAACACGCTGTTTTATTAAAATATAGCATATAAGTTTATAAATGCTTGATTTGTATAACCTAAAGTTATTTTTGTTGATATTTATGTTATGCATCCTATAATCTATCATATTACGCTAATAAATTTTTTTTTTTTCAAAATCATCAATATAAAGTGTTTTTTTCAATTTGTCAACAAAATTTGATTTGGCGTTTAGGACGTTGTTCCAGCATAACATTCATTTATTTGAAAGTACTTTTTTTACAAACAGGTACAAGTTAATGAACAACACGTGAAACGAATAGGCGTAGTACCGTTGATTGAAATATTGATACCTCAATCAACGGTAGTACTGCACACTGGTATGTAGCATTCCAACTCCGCATTTTTCGCTACAAACCCGCGCGTAGTTCGGGGATTAGCTCTTTTAAATTAACGCCTGTTTGGAACTAAATATGCCTTGCCGTTTCCGTCTCTATTTCAAAACTGCGCTGTTGTGAAATGAACACGCAAACGGAAATACGCGCTCGTGTATGCCCCGATCGAAACCGAAGGCTACATTTTCATCCCTGGATGTCTCACTACGTTATTCCAAAGCGACATAAGCAGATATGTTTACGGTTACGTTGTTACGACGTTTTGTGCCTTTTCATTTGAACAAACTTAGTGTATTACACTTATGTGTAATAAATTGTATTACACATAATCTGTAAATTTTATTTTTTATGCCGCGTCCTCACTGGTAAATTTTTCCGGTGTATTGAACTAATGGTTCGTCGCAAGAATTTGTATCGCAAATTTTTACCAGTGAGGACGCGGTGCTCAAATCATTTGATCTTCCCTCGAAAACCGACAACCGATGGAGCGTGTGTATTGTGTGCGTCGAAAATTCTTGCGTCCGATTTATGCGTCGAACACGTCCACATTAGCACAATGTACTTCAAGCACCAAATTTGCAAGGAACAGCTGGTTCGACGCAAATTTTTACCAGTCTTCTTTATTTTATTATGAAAACAGTGGTTATTTTTTACTGATAAACAATAATAATATGTATAACCGTTTAAAAGCGTTACTCGAAGCTTCTTCAAAAAATAATATTACTTTATTGGCCGTTCGCATAGTAGGTGGTATTCCCATACGATTTTGTAAGCTTTCAACCCGTCTCAATGCCCGACCGGTCCATAAACAATAAACAAACGGTAGTTAAAATTACTTACTATAAACTCTTACGGTTTTATTACAAGTAAATAGACAACAGCTTTCCTCTACGACCTTGTTCGACACTTTACAGCAATCTTCCACCGATAAACATAGCGTTATGAAAAAAAAAGTTAGCCACAACCACTCCCTGTCGCATCCTCATACTCATTAAATAGTGTAAGTAAAAACCTGGCGTCAAAATGTGTACGAATAAAGATTGTTGAATGGACGTATATACTGACCAGTAAATATGCGTGTTTTATAAATGAATCGGAAATAATTAAGGTGCGATAAAACGCAAGGATGAATGAGAATTAGTTTCTGTTCAAACACTCAGTTGCTTTATGAAGGTTTACTGAATGTGTTGGGATTGGGATATGACGTAATATAGCGGAGGAGATAAGGGCTAAACTTTGAGTCAGCTCTTTTCCAAAACGTTTGTAAATTGATTTGATGGGATGGTCGAGAGGATGAACCGAATGATGGGTAAACACTTGTCCAAAGTTGTATCTGAACATTAGTGAGATTGGGACCAGCACATTCATTTATTCCTGATGGACTACCGCTCGGCCGTGAATGAAACTACAGGTCAGATACCAACCTGCCTGATGTTGGGCCGTGAAGTTCGTTTGCCCTGCGACCTAGAGTTTGGCTGCAGACCTTCCGAGAAACATGTTGCAGGCGAAGAATACGTCGACTGCCTGAAGTTACGAATGAACAACATTCATGAACTTGCCCGACAACACATCCAGATAGCCAGTAACAGAATGAAAGATCAATATGATTCTCGATGCAAGAATGAAAGCTTCGAAGTAGGTGATCTTGTCTGGCTTTATAATCCACAACGTCGTCGAGGCTTCTGTCCTAAACTGCAGAGACATTGGAAAGGTCCGTTTGAAGTTAAGAAGAAAATAAATGACGTAATATACAGAATTAAGAAGTTGCCAAACGGTAAACCAAGAGTTATTCACATAAATCGTCTTGCACCATCATATGCTGGCTCAAATGAAACAGAAGAAGCCCGAGTCCTCCAACAGGAGATGAAAGATGCCGCACAACCAAGTTTTAATGGATTTATGCCAAATTACGCAGAGAGATAGAGTGCTAGATTAGGCGTGACCACAGAAGTTCAACAAGATCTGTGTAGTGTTCCAGAAGACGTCTCTCTAGCCCACTGTGTTGCCCAAGATCTCGAGATGACTAAAGCAATCTCGTCCGTATTCAATAGAAAGTTCGGCCGTCTGGACGAGTTAAGAAATCAGTAGCCTAAAATTGGAAGAGTACTGTGATTGGAAGATGGTCCTCGATCTTTGCTGTATATGGTAACCAGGAAATCTTATACAGACACGCCAAGCCAAGCCACATATGGCGTTCTCTAACTAATTTGAAGAAAATCGTGTGTAATTGTGACATCAAAAATTTCGTTTTACCAAAACTAGGCTATGAAGTAGAAAATCTGGATTGGAAGATTGTGAGAAGCACGCTTAACCTTCATATAAAGTTGCTGATCGGGACGCTCAGATCTTAAGAACGGAGCAGTGTGACGAATTACCGACGGCAAAAAACAGGCTCCGTCTCGACAGCTCGTTACGTATGGAGACATCTGGAAGGATGACTCATCAGACGAGCGAGGAAAAGATTTCTGGAGAAAGATCGCCTACGCATTACTGAAGTTGGGCGGTTCCGTTTTTCTGGAACGTTCAAGAACATGGCTTGTATTTTTGTATTCAATATAAATAAGTATAAAATTTTTAGGAGTAGTTAGTATATAAAATAAATTCGTCTGTAACTTGTATAAATAAATTCGTATAAACGAACCAAGAGTATTATTTTAACCGTAAGCACGCTACGATATGTACGGATACACATACATATTTACCTACCATAAAAAGATAACAGAAAAAATAAATCTTTCATTATGAGTCTCTCTTTCGGCGTATAGAGTTTCCGTCGAGTGATTTACGATGACGCTATTTTGATAAAAGCTCAAAAATGCAATTTGAGTAATAGAAAATCATAGAACGGATAATCCGCAGCACGAATAATCCGCACCCGAATAATCGGGGTTCTATGTGTGTGTGTGTGAAAAAATGGCTTGGATGCGAGTCCGTTAGCCACAGATTTTTATTTTATTTTTACCTCAATTTATTAGTTTTGTTATATTTATACGTATTTCACTTAAATGATTATATTTGTTTCTTTCAAGTAATTTATGAGTAATTTAAATATTTCCATTTTATGACAACTTAGTAGATATTCTATACTAATTGGAAAATGAACTTGTGTTTGTCGTAAATTGTAATATAATTGATTTATATATCTCTCGTTAATTTTGCATTCCAAGAAAATACGGTTTAAATCTCTAATCGAAACATTATCACAAAAACATACTGATGAATTAATTATTCCTAATTTGTGCAGATGTGCCTTATATTTCCCGTGTCGAATTTTTAATCTGACGATAGTAGAAATATCTTGCTTTGGCAGGTTATATTTAAATATGTATTCAGGTGGCGGAGGAAGTTCTTGATGTAAAGAAAAATATAAATTTTTTGACATGCTTGTAATATTTTTCCATTCTTTTTTCCATATTTTATTTATTCTAACTTTGACGTCATTTATTGCATCTGTCGATAAGATGTGAGTTAGTATCTCCCCTTTTTTTATTGCATCTTTGGTTCTACTTTATTTATTAAAAAAAACCCAAAGGGTTACATACAGTCTTTCAGGACAAGATCTTTGCGGTCCTGGTATGTGCCCAAGCCCAAGAGATTACAGACAGGGCTTGTTCAGGAAGGACCATCTCTATCTGATCTGACAGCCAGGCAGCGCTAAGGGCTTTGGAAGCGCCCAAGATCAGCTGTAAGCTTCTTGAGTGTAAGAGAGCACTGGTGATGTTGCTCTGACCAACAGAGTTAGATTGGTATGGGTACCGAGACACACATGTGTGGAAGGCAACGAACGGGCTGACGCCATGGCAAGACGCGGCTCATCCACTCTGCCTGTGGGACTCTAACCTGTAATTGGGGTGTCCTTCAGTACTGGTCGGGGTAGTCTCAGGGAGCTTCTTCTGCGGAGGTTCCAGGACTCCTGGGCCAGTTGTAGAGGTTTGAGATTGGCTAGGCTCCACATAGCTGGGCCATCCAAAAGTCTCACAGCCCAACTGCTTCTTCTAGAAGATGCTTCCTGGTGGTCAGTATGCTCACCGGCCACTGTAGACTCCGACGGCACCTTTATCTGCTTGGACTGGCGGATGACTCACGGTGCTGTCTATGAAATTAGGAGGAGGAAACCTCCTCACATGTCCTCTGGGAATCCCAGGCATTGGTCCATCAGAGGTGGCAGATCCTGGAATTGGCATCTAGGCAGCCGAGCCAGGTGAGGGAGTTGCCTCTTAAGAGACTTGTGGCTTTTCGTGAGGCCATAAGGTTCCTGGGGGATTAGACGTTCTGGGTGGCATCGACAGATTTGCAGACCCTGTTGATTCTGACATGGGAGCCCAGTGCAGCCTGGGATCCAGAAAGGCCGAATACCAGGTTCTTATGGACCTGGTCTGTAAGATAGCGGTGTTACAATGGACCCACCGTAGGAGGTTTAAGTGTGTGAAGGGCTCACAAGTGGGCCCTGTCCCGATGTACCATACCATACCAAAGGACTGCATTTATCACAGAACGCTTTCGCTCTAAGTAGTGCATCATCAGTGCTGTTACAGGCATGACATGCTGAGCTACCAAAAATACAGAGGTAAAAACCCTTTAATTTTTCACAAAATGTGTTGTATTAACATAATTAATGAAAAATCCAATAGATGGATAGAATCTCTATGAAGGATATGGCCTTTGGCATTATATGAACCCCACAAGGCACGTGGGATGCTTATAGACGGAGAGGCAGCGCTGAAAAATCTCTTTGAATTTACTAAAGCTAAATTTTTCACAGTTGATTACTGTGATTGTGTAGAGAAACATACTGCGGTCGGTCAAGCGAAACGTAGAACAGGGGTTACTGAGAGGGTATCAAAGTTGCTTTCCTACGAAGGTAATTAAATAGAAAAAAAAAATTGCTAGCAGTTGCCGCGACTGCACGCCGGGGTTTGTCCTAGTTGAGTCAGAGAGAGCAGCATATGTGCCTCCTGATGAGAGACTAATAAGTTTCGAAACCGGTAGAGGTGCTTGCTGCACTCTCTGATTGAACTGGAATAATGATGCGGCTGTGTTTCGTGTTGCAACGAAATTGAAAATGGTTATTCATTTTTGTAATTAAATCCATTTACTAAGGCTGAAAATCAGTACACACATTCTAAATTGAATATAAATAAAAGTTATTATAGTCGGTTAGCTGTATGACGGGACACTGCCGGTCGGTCGGCCCCAATGAATGTACAGGGTTATTCACTATATTTTGACCCCCTTGTAAACAGCTTTATTTACATAATTAGAAAAAAATGTAAAATACAAAAGTTATTCGATTTTTTAATTATGATTTTTTGACATATACAGTATGTCCCTGTAAGTTGTATCCATATGGAAAACTTTTTTATTATTAATTTTACGAAAAAAAGTTATTCTTCATAAAAAGCTCTGCATGGTCCAAAACCTAAGATTCAATCATCAGATATTAAATTTTATGAATATTATACGAGATATGTCAAAAAGTATGAATTTCACTCAAGAGTAAAGTAGCTTTATTTTTCACAATATTGAAAATTGGTATTATGAAAAGTTGTTTGGAATTAAAAACTATATTCTAATATGCAATTACATCCTTGTAATTAAAAAATTTTTTTTTGAAAAATTATGGATAACATGACTTTAATTTCTGTTATTTCAATTCTGATAACTCTTTTATTATTAATTTTACGAAAAAAAGTGATTCTTAATAAAAAGTTCCGCATGGTCTAAAACCTAAAATACAACCATCTTATATCAAATTTTATCAATTTTATACGAGGTATGTCAAAAAAGATAAATTTAGATCAAAAGTAAAGTACCTTTATAGTTTGGAATATTTCAATTAGAAGAATATACTTACATAGTGAAACATAGTTTTTAATTCTAAATAACTTTTCATATTAACAATTTTCGATATTGTGAAAAATAAAGGTATTTTACTCCTGTGCGAAATTCATATTTTGACATACCTCGTATAAAATTGAAAAAATTTGACATAAGATGGTTGTATTTTAGGTTTTAGACAATGCAGAACTTTTTATTAAGAATCACTTTTTATCGTAAAATTAATAATAAAAGTGTTATCAGAAGTGAAATAACTGAAAATAATGTTAGTTATCCATAATTTTTCAAAAAAAAAATTTCAATGAAAAGGATGCAATTGCAGATTAGAATATAGTTTTTAATTCCAAAAAACTTTTCATAATAGCAATTTTCAATATTGTGAAAAATAAAGCTACTTTACTCTTGAGTGAAATTCAAACTTTTTGACACACCTCGTATAATATTTATAAAATTTGATATTTGATAGTTGAATCTTAGGTTTTGGACCATGCAGAGCTTTTTATGAAGAATAACTTTTTTTCGTAAAACTAATAATAAAAAAGTTTTCCATATGGATACAACTTACAGGGACATACTGTATATCGTACTAGTGACGTCATCCATCTAGGCGTGATGACGTAATCGACTATTTTTTTAAATGAGAATAGGGGTAGTGTGCTAGCTCATTTGAAAGGTTATTCAATTTTCTACACAGTAATATAAACATAAAGATCATTAAAAATGTATACCATTTTTATTCATTCAGTTGCGGTGCGAAACCAAAACTGTCTTAATTTTTACTCAGATCAGAGAGTGCAGCCAGCACTCTTATCGACGATTTCACCTCTTGTTAGAGGTTCATCAGAGACTGCATAGGCTGCTTTTCTCTGGCCCAGGTAAAAATCTTCGACATATCCATCTCCCACCGCAACTGACGAGATGGTAGTAGGTGCCTAGCGGCATCTGCTAAATAAAAGACTAAGTTTTTCAACCTAATAAAATATTTGTAAATTAAATACTTTTAAAAGATTTTTAATTGAAAAACTTTATTGGCCCATTTCCTGGTGACAACCTCCAAGGCTTCTACAATATGCAAGCCAAATGGATGCTGCAGTGAAGACTAAAGGGAAGGAATTCTACAGTATGCAATTCACAACCCCCGTCTGCAGCGTGGTAAAGCTCCAACGGAAAATGGACCTAGTTCCTCTATAGGAGTAATACTAATATAAAAATAAAAATGTATACCATTTTTATTCATTCAGTTGCGGTGCGAAACCAAAACTGTCTTAATTTTTACTCAGATCAGAGAGTACAGCCAGCACTCTTATCGACGATTTCACCTCTTGTTAGAGGTTCATCAGAGACTGCATAGGCTGCTTTGCTCTGATGAACCTCTAACAAGAGGTGAAATCGTCGATAAGAGTGCTGGCTGCACTCTCTGATCTGAGTAAAAATTAAGACAGTTTTGGTTTCGCACCGCAACTGAATGAATAAAAATGGTATACATTTTTATTTTTATATTAGTATTACAGTCGAACCCGCTTATTAGAATCCCTGTTATAAGAATATCCCGGTTTATGGAATATAAATTCAAGTTCCCGAAACATTTCTATTTACGCCTTAATAAATTTATCTGTTTATTGGAATAGGATCTAACTAGATAATACCGCTTATTAGCATATTTTGCAGGTCAAAGAATATATTTTTTACAATTTGCTAAAAATTTAAATTATGTTTGGTATTATGGTTTGTCGTCAACGGCCTGTAGTGCTGGATTAGATATTATTAGGGTAATAAATATTTATTACTTTGTTACGAATACCAATTCGATCTTTAGCATGGCCGACAAATGCATGGGTCATAAAATAAGTTTTATTTGTCTACACAAAGGCACTGTTGTCTGTTATAAAATTGTTAGAAGCAGTTTATTTAGAATTCACTCAGAGAGTACCTACTTGTTTGCAAGATGCGAATTATGGCTTTGTTAAATTCGAAAAGAAGGAAAAAGAACAAGAATGTAACAATCCATTTCTTGAAGCCAATAAAACTTCTATTCAACCAATGGATTAAGGATTAAGGATGACCACACGGATTAACAACGAAAAAGCTATTACCAATAATTTCTCAAGAAAAAAAGTAATTTTGTTATATATGCATTTTAATAAGAAAATATTTACATATCTACATATCGCATACATTTCATATTAATTACCTAATGTATCCATTCACATACATGTAATGAAATTTGGTATTGAACACATACATAGATAAGTACTAGTTACACTACTGTATTATTGACGTTAAAAGACCTAAAACCATTTACATACACTGATTATGTAGGTACATATTATGATATACATATTGGCATAGTATGTAATAAAACTACATATTGGCATAGTATGTAAAACTACACATTGGCATAGTATGTAAATAATATTATTACGTATATTCGGTAACACTTATTTCGACTAGCCACCAATGATCGGTTATTAGAATATCCCGGTTATAAGAATATTTTTGCCTTGCACAAAGGCTATTCCAATAAGCGGGTTCGACTGTACTCCTATAGAGTAACTAGGTCCATTTTCCGTTGGAGCTTTACCACGCTGCAGACGGGGGTTGTGAATTGCATACTGTAGAATTCCTTCCCTTTAGTCTTCACTGCAGCTTCCATTTGGCTTGCATATTGTAGAAGCCTTGGAGGTTGTCACCAGGAAATGGGCCAATAAAGTTTTTCAATTAAATACTTTTAAAAGTATTTAATTTACAAATATTTTTATTAGGTTGAAAAACTTAGTCTTTTATTTAGCAGATGCCGCTAGGCACCTACTACCATCTCGTCAGTTGCGGTGGGAGATGGATATGTCGAAGATTTTTACCTGGGCCAGAGAAAAGCAGCCTATGCAGTCTCTGATGAACCTCTAACAAGAGGTGAAATCGTCGATAAGAGTGCTGGCTGCACTCTCTGATCTGAGTAAAAATTAAGACAGTTTTGGTTTCGCACCGCAACTGAATGAATAAAAATGGTATACATTTTTATTTTTATATTAGTATTACTCCTATAGAGTAACTAGGTCCATTTTCCGTTGGAGCTTTACCACGCTGCAGACGGGGGTTGTGAATTGCATACTGTAGAATTCCTTCCCTTTAGTCTTCACTGCAGCATCCATTTGGCTTGCATATTGTAGAAGCCTTGGAGGTTGTCACCAGGAAATGGGCCAATAAAGTTTTTCAATTAAAAATCTTTTAAAAGTATTTAATTTACAAATATTTTTATTAGGTTGAAAAACTTAGTCTTTTATAAAGATCATTATTTATACAGGGTGTCCAAAAAATTTTTTGAATTATTAATTAAACAATGAATTTAATTTAAAAAAAATTTGGACACCCTGTATAATTAATCATGTTAATGTTTATATTAATGAATAGGGAATTGAATAACCTTTCAAATGTGCTAGCACACGACCCCTATTCTCATTTAAAAAAATAGTCGATTACGTCATCACGCCCAGATGGATGACGTCACTAGTACGATATATATGTCAAAAATCATAATTGAAAAATCGAATAACTTTGGTATTTTACATTTTCTTCTAATTCTGTAAATAAAGCAGTTTACAAGTGGGTCAAAATAAAGTGAATAAATCTGTACATTCACTGGGGCCGACCGACCGGCCCCTATCCCGTCATACAGCTGACCGACTATAATAACTTTTATTTATATTTAATTTAGAATGTGTGTATTGATTTTCAGCCTTAGTAAATAGAAATAATTACCTTCGTAGGAAAGCAACTTTGATACCCTCTCAGTAACCCCTGTTCTACGTTTCGCTTGACCGACCGCAGTATGTTTCTCTACACATTCACAGTAATCAACTGTGAAAAATCTAGCTTTAGTAAATTCAAAGAGATTTTTCAGCGCTGCCTCTTGGACTATTAATAGACAATATTATGTCTTCACATTGAAGAAGTCTCTCACCGTTGTCGAAGTGAGTGCATTCTAAGTAAAATGTTTAATATCAGGCATCAATGCATTCCCAATACATTTCTCAATTTAAAAAAGCCTCTTAAATAAAACCCTAAAAATTTTCAATAAATTGGTGGGTAGCGAGTAGCATATAGAGTTCTTTATGCGTTTTAACACACTCAGATAAACTCTAATGTATTCTAGTAATATAGCGTGCATACTTTTTGAATAAAGAAGCTTGAACACAGTAATCAATGAATGAATTCATACCTATTTCCGATCGAATGGTGCGGTTTTTGTTATGTGTAGGCTGGACACAGGTGTGCAAGAATTCTGTAACCTGCATTTACAATGCTTGACATAACAAAAAACCCAACAAAGAGGCTATTTAAAAAAACTCTATTATCTTTCAGAGAACTTTTGAAATTAAGCAGCCCGCAATTTCAATGAAATGTCAACCCTATTTACCACCGGCGGGTGTATTTTCCTCACCAAAATAATTTTTTGCCTGCGTTTGGAAGGGTATGTCATAATCCCACAGGTATTTTCCTCACCAAAACCGAAATGGTTCTTTCAGGTAGATTTTACTAAAAGGCATTCAGAGAATTATTTATCTACTATAAAATTACAGTAGGTACCTATAACAATAATTAGTTAATTGATTATAGTATTTTATTTTTAGCGGAATTTTGACAAAAATGGCATGTTTAATAGAAAGTAATTGCGGTAAACCTTTACTGGTATTTGAAAATTTTATTTTTTATAAAATGAAAGTTTTAAGAAGTGAAGAAGTGTTCTGGAGGTGTAATAAAACAACTTGTAGTGCGAAATTGTTTATTATTGGTGCAAATTTTACACTATCTCGAAGTAGCCTACACCATAATCATGAACCAGATCGTCAGAAGATATATCTAAAAATTGTTTCTAACTCTTGTAAACGTAAATCCGAAGAGAATCTAACTGAAAAACCAGCAAAAATTATACGCCAAGAGCTTGCAGGTAATTTGACTGAAACAATTACTACGATTGATGTCAGTTACATAAGAAAATATATTTATATATTTATCGACGAAAAATGATGCCTGGTCAACCTCCTTCCACTATTGATGAGGTTCAAGAATTTGTGAAGAGCTGTGCTCAAAAAACAACCAAGGGGGAAAATTTTCTCTTTATAAACTGTGTCAAAAGTAAGATTGTATTTAGTTGTGAAACAAATATAAGACTTTTAGCCACATTTAATTTTATACAGAGAGGGTAAAAATTATGGAATAAATTCATTTTCTCTAAAATGGACTATTTTGGAAAAAAATTCAGAAACAGGTTGGTTTTTATTTTTAAATTAAAATTTTGTGGCATATATTTCATACTAGTCACGTTTGATAGCTCATTTGAAAGGTAAAATAATTCTCTATTCAATAATATAAACATTAACATCATTATTTATACAGGGTGACCAAACAAATAATTTTTGAATTGAATTAATTGACGCAGAAAGAAGAATGTAGGTATGCACTTTATTTAACTCAAAATGCATTGTACTGCTGTCAGAGTAGCAAGTAGAAAAAAATGTTTATTTTACAAATAAACATTTCTTTTCACTTAAATTAAATCTCAAACAACCTCTCACCTGCCTCTTGGCAATTCGAACATTTAATTTAAGCGAAAAGCAATGTTCATTTGCCAAATAAACATTTTTTTCTATTCTTTGGCAGCAATATAATGTATTTTGAGTCAAATAAATTAAATACATTCTTCTTTTTGTGTCAATTAATTTAATCTAAGAATTATTTTTTTTGGCCACCCTGTACAAATAAATATGTTATTGTTTCTATTACTGAATAAAGAATTAAACACCCTTTCAAATGAGCTACCACACGACCCCTATTCCCATTTAAAAAAATTATCGACTACGTGATCACGTTCAGATGGATGACGTCACTAGTATGAAATATAGGCCAAAAAATTGTAATTTAAAAATAAAAATCGACCTGTTTCGGCATTTTTCTCCAAAATCGTCCATTTTAGAGAAAATGAATTTATTTCATAATTTTGCCCCTCTCGTATGTATGGTACATTTCTTACTGTACCACATATTATTTGCAATTATTCACTAGTCTTGGGTTAAGTAATGGGCATTATGTATATGGGCATTATATCTTTATTAGATATACTGTTTACTGCCAAACAAAAAACAGAAACTTACAACAATTTTTTTATTTATTAAAATCAGAAATTTTTAAAGCTCTCAAAATTGAGTTTGGGGGCGTTCAAGTATTACGTAACGCAATTTTTGAAGATTTTTGACCCCACCCTCCCCCCTATGTAACGCACCGTAATGGGGCGTTCACGTATTACGTAACGCAATTTTTGAAGATTTTTGATCGCCCCTCCCCCCAATAAATCCTAGTAAAATTTTTGTAGATTTTGAAAAGGCTATACATAATGCAATCATTCAAATGTGTCCGAACACTGAAATACATGGTTTTAGATTTCATGTACACCAAGCTTGGTATAGAAAAATTCAGTCTCTTGATTTAACATCAGAATATACAAAATTATTCTGAAGTAGGTAAGTGACTCAAACACACTTTTGGCCTTACATATTATATATAAAACCAGAAGACGTATCAGATTGTTTTGTGTTTGATTTAATGTCATGCAAACCAGAAAATGAAATTTTCGATAATATGTTGATTATTTAGTTGAAACTTATGTAGACGAAAATACCATATTCTCCCTATATTTGTGAGCAGAGGCAAATTCTTCTGTTATTCGTACTACGAATACTTGCGAATCTTTTCAGTCGCATTTTAGTTCATCGTTTTATAATACGCATCCATCCATATATATATCTTCTTAGAATAAATTAAAGAATTTCAGATATATACGTATGTTAAAATTTAAAGTTTGCATATTGCTAAACCTATCAAAGATAAAGAAGTTAAACTGAAATTGAAAAATAACTGTAGAAAATTTATTAATATCAGTCTAATCAAATGAATTTTGTATGGATTTTGTAAAGTGTGTCTCTTAGTATAATAGTAAATATTAAATAATAATTTATACATTTTGCTTATTATCTATATTATAAACTATTATTATAATGTAAGGAATTTAATGGCTTTTATTCGGATTTTGGATGCTTTCATAATAATCATTCTTAAATTACATCTATATTTTTATTTTATTACCTGAGTGAGTTGGTGAGGAAAATACCTACCGGATTAATATGAACCCTTAAATTTGGTGAGGAAAATACCTGTCGGATTATATGTTTTTACTGGTTGGTGAGGAATTTACCTCCGCCCTTTACTACATTTCTCCAAGAAATTAACGCACCACCTTAAAAATGGGTCATTTTTGATGTCTCGAGTTTCCTAAACCTGTTGTCCGATTTAAGTGAATTTTTAACATGGTATAGCTTATCGCTGTAGTAATATTTTTGCTAGACAGGTAAATTGTCATAGCCTCATGTTTTTTTTACATTCTGTTTTTTTATTCATTCGCTTATGTTGGATAATAAAAAAGTTAGTTACTTTAACAACTGTGTATATCGGTGGCTAAGAGGACAAAATAAATATTGTCCAAAATTGATGTTTTCGGTAAAATCAATTTGAAAGTTTGCGTTATCTTATCCGTGACAAACCATACATACTTTAAAAGTAACTAAATTACCGTTATGTTCGTGTTACACCTTTCTTTTATATCTTATTCAGTTCTATTTCTATTGGGGTTAAATTTTAATCACATTTAACAAGCTAAAAGTAACCCCCTGTATGGACATACAATGAAGTAAAACATGGACATACAATATATTATTTCCATACTGCAATTATGAAAATATCATAAAATCAGGTTTAAAATAGTACCAGTAGTACAAATGATTTTTTTATTAAGGGCGTAGGCGCAAAATTTCGGACCCAATGCTTTTTTAAATGCCTTAATTTTTTGTGTGAATCGAACACCGCTGTCCTGCGCGTAGCACCAAAAATTAATGTTTATTTAAAAAAAATCCTGACCCCGTGGTAGTTAATGGATTTTAATTTTAAAAATTGCAAATGAAAGGTACAGTATTTTTCTATACGCAAAAAAATTCAACTTGATATCTGCTTTATTTTCAGTCCTACAACATTTTGAAAAAATTCATTTTTTTTGCGAAAGCTGGATTGCAACATTTATTTTGCAAAATCTATTGAGCCGATCTTAGTGAAATTTACAGTATTGTTTTATTATGTCATATAGTTTTTCTGGATAAAATATGAATGTACTAAGTGTAGCATCAATGGTTGAAAAATGTAAAATGCAAATACTTGTTTTTTTATGGTTTTTTCGGAATTATTGCTATTTTGCAACAAGGGTGACAATTTTTAAAATTTGTAAACAATGCTGTATTGTAGGAAATTTAATTACGCAACTTTTATATTAGTACAACTTTTCTCGGTGAATATTTTGAAAGTTATAATCAATTAACGAAGAAAATAATCGAATTTTTAGAATAGAATAGAAATATGCTTTATTGCCATGAAAATTTTTACAATTTTATCGACAAAGCTTATAAATAGTAAAAAAAAACAAAACAGTAACAATCCAATTTACTAAAATTACATAAATCGTCAATAAGTTAAATAAAATAAATAAATAAATCGAAGTTAAAACAGAAATAATCAATTGCAAAAATTTAAATAAATTGCAAATCCATAGTCTACCTAATAATTAATAAAAAAGGTTTAAAAGTTAAAAAGTTAAGCTGCTGCATATGACACCCAAATATAGATAAAAAAATAATAAAAATACTACTTGTGCAAAGGGTACTGTAATTTCTTAGTTATTGACTAAAATAATCTTCTACTGAATAATATGGTCTTTCAGACAGGTAGGCTTTTGTCAGTTTACGGAATTTGGGAAAAGATGGTGCAGATTTTAGTTGTAGGGGGAGATGGTTGTACATTTTTTTTGCGGAATATAATATCGATTTCTTTACTAACTCCGAGGACGGGGTCGGCAAATAGACGTCAAACGTAGAATTTCTCGTGAAGTAGTGATGATTAGGTCTTGGTGGAAAGACATGTAGATGTTTACGAATTAAGCAAACAGTTTCTAAAATATACAAAGATGGAAGGGTTAAAATTCCGTGATCTTTGAAGTAACTTCTGCAGTGTGTTGTTCTTCTGAGGCCAAACAGATATCTTATAGCTCTTTTTTGTAATTTGAAAATAACATCGAATTGGGCAGCTGTACTAGAACCCCAAAAAGGAAGACCATAACGAAGATGTGACTCGAACAAAGAAAAATATGTTATTTTGGAAGATGCTAAATTGAGTTCATTCGAAACAGATCTTATAGCATAGCAGGCTGAAGAGAGTTTCTTCCGTAACAAATCGATATGGAGGGACCATTTAAGGTTGCTGTCTAAAAAAATGCCAAGAAATTTTACAGAATCAACGGTACTGATCTGGCTGTTATTAAGAGGTAAGGGTTGAAGAGCTCCTTTATAAGACAATGCTACTGTTTTATCTACGTTAAACGAGAGTAAATTTGAGTCAGACCAGGTTTTTATTGTAAGTAGATCAGAAGTTATAGTAGCATGAAGAGTTGCAATATTTGAGTTGCTCCAAGTGATACTGGTATCATCAGCAAAAAGAAAGATGTTTCCATCGATTTTTAAATTAGTGATGTTATTAATAAAGATAAGGAAAAGTAGAGGACCCAATACTGAACCTTGAGGTACCCCACATACAATGTTTTTGAGACTAGAGTCTTTATCATTTGCTCTAACCAGTTGTTTCCTATCTTCCAAGTAAGATTGGAACCAATCTAAAGAAATGCCTCGAATTCCGTAGAAATTTAGTTTTTTTTATCAAAATGTTGTGATTTACACAATCAAAAGCTTTGGCATAGTCACAAAAAACGGTGTCAGTGTAAAGATTATTGTTCAGTGCTTGAAAAACCTCATGTAGTACAGAAAACATGGCATCAGTGGTGCATTTATTATTTAAAAAGCCGAACTGATTTTGTGATAAAATGTTGTTTTCAACTAGAAAGGACGTAAGTCGGGCTTTTATGAGTCTCTCAATAATTTTGGAGAGTACCGGTAGTAGTGCAATAGGTCTATAATTGCAGGTATTAGATATTTCACCACCCTTATGAAGAGGAATAATGATGGCTGTCTTCAGGCACTCTGGAAATTTACCTTTCTCAAAAGAATCATTAATTAGTGAGATGAGGACTTCTGACACATTTTCTGGAAGATTAGAAAAAATTTTGATCGATAGACCATCAGTACTACAGGAAGATTTGCTTTTGATACTATTAATTGTTTGGATTAGTTCAGATTTAACGACTGGTTTTATAAAGAATGAATTCGAGACCTTTCTTGAATTAGGGAGATATGAAATGGGATCTTGTTCTGGCAAAATAGTTGATGTAACATTTTTACTCACATTAACAAAGTATTCATTTAGATTTTCAGGGTCTGGAAGGGAAAATGTTTGAGCAGTGTGGGTTTTATTTCGAAGATCGTTTATTATGGACCAAGTTTCTTTTGCAACACTTTTGGAGCTTCCCAGACGGTTTTGGTAGTAGACTTTTTTAGCTGATTTTATAAGTTTAAGATAGGTTGCCCTATACTTGGTGATATATTCAGTGATAGAGACGTTGGTAGTAAATTTCTTGATATAGAGAAGAGAACGCATATTCTTGGAAGATATTCGGATACCTTTAATAGTCCAGGGTTTGTGATGTTTTGGCTTAATTGCAATTAAAGGAAATGCTTTATTGAAGTTACAGATAAGCTTATCTAAGAATTCACTGAAATTATTATTCACGTCCATGGCAGGAAAGCGCCACTCAGAGGTTAAGCATAAATTTTGGAATTTACGAAAGTTCCGGGCGGAAAAAATCCTGCCTAAACGTCGGGTTTTCGAGGAGGGTTTGCTGGAGATATTAAACTTCGTATAAACTGCTTCATGATCAGATAGTCCAGCATTAATAATTGTAGAGTGGACATCAAGTGGTGAGAAATCTGAGACTGTATAATCAATTATGGTAGATGAAGTTTTTGTAATCCTTGTAGGAGAATCAACGTGCATTGTTAGACCATACGATTCAAATATGTTGACCAAGGATATTCGTGTAGCACAAGCAGCAGCATAATCAATGTTAAAGTCCCCGCATAAAATTTTTCTACTTTTATGGGGCAGGTCATCTAACAAATTTAGCAGGTTCTGAAAAAATAGTTCCACGGAAGAAGCAGGTGATCTATAAATGCAAATAATATAAAGATTAAGATTCTTATTGTAAACTAAGGAAAACTCAAAGGAGGCTTCACTTAACAGAAAGTCATATTTTGTTACCAAAGAAAAATCATTACTCGTAGACAAAATTAGTGTCCCCCCATAAGCTGAGCTTGGACGATCATACCTAGCAATTTTCCTTCATTTTTTGACATTTTGATTATTTAAACAATGTTCCGGACCTTTTTGAGTGGGAGGATAACTCAATTATTATTATAGGAGTTAATTCCAAGAAATTTCTGCAAAAAATATGAGTCATCCCTCAACGTCCATCTCAAAACAGATGCGTCCTGGACTAAAAACGGTGGATCTATTTTAGAAGTTGACGTTATGTTTTGTTTGGGCAGTATAATTTGTTGTATGCATAATTCCTATCGAATAACACAGGTGTCAAACAGATCAGAAGTTTCTATATTTTAAAAGCATCTATTAGGCATGCCAAGCCGGATGTGGCGCCCACTCTTTAAAATCATTACTTTGAATTATTATTACCCACCTGATCAGATAGACGTGAGTGTGTCTTTCTTGCATAATTTACCAATATTCGAGAAATAGAAAAATCATTTATTTCATATTTCTAAGACGTTCAAACTTTATTGAAGACGGTGTAAAGTAGGTGGATATTATATTGTACGACTTTTCGAAAATATTGAGATGTTTGTGATATAAAATTATTCACATCATTTATTATATTTATATATTCTTAAATTATGTTTATTACGGCAATTTAATTTTCAAATTGCTGTCTGAATCACATCCCAGTTGCCTACGACAAATTTATTAAAAACATTCCAGCTTACTTCTCTAAATACTGTTTGATAGAACTTACCGCTATGTTTATTATTATGCTTTTATTTTCTTAAAGATAATAATATATAGTAATTCCACAAAAATTATAACAATCAACTAACCCCTACTCTGTATCGCATAAATGAATTATAAATCACCATCATTCCCTTTGCCTTATCCCTATGCGGGGTCAGCTTCCCTAATTGCATTTCTCCATACAATTCTATCTTGGGTCATATCAATATTAATCCCCTTTACCAACATGTCCTGACTAATCGCCCCCCACGTCTTTTTTGGTCTTCCTCTCCTACCCCTTCAAGGAATCTGCACTTCAGCAATTCTTCGTATTGGGTGATTAGCGTCTCGACGTTGAACATGACCAAACCATCTCAAACCATCTCTCATTTTGGCATCAATTGGAGCCACACCTAGACTTCCCCTAATATACTCATTTTTAATTTTATCCTTTTTTATCACTCCACTCAGCCATCTAAGCATTATAATTTCCGCAACATGCATTCGTTGTTCCTCTTTCTTTTTCACTGCCCAACATTTAGTTCCGTACATCATAGCCGGTCTTATGGCAGTTTTATAGAATTTTCCCTTCAACTTCAGTGGAACTTTCCTGTCACACAACACACCACTCGCTTCCTTCCACTTCATCCATCCAGCCCTAATTCTACTGAATGCATCTCCATATATTTCTCCATTACTCTGAAATACCGATCCCAGGTACTTAAAACTATTGCTTTTTACAATCAGTTCACCGTCGAAAGATACCATCTTATTTGTAGTAACTCCATCTTTAAATGAACAAACTCTGTCTTTGTCCTACTTTTTTAAGTTTTAAACCTTTTTCCTCCAGAGCTTGTCTCCACTGTTCCAGTTTTTGTTCTAAGTCTCTTTCACTATTTCCTACCAACACGACATCATCAGCATACATTAAGCACCATGGAATGTTACCCTGTAGTTTCGCTGTTATCTGGTCCAAAACTAATGAGAATAAATACGGACTAAGCACCGAACCTTGGTGCAATCCTAATTTCACATGAAATTTATCAGTCTCTCCCACACCGGTCCTAACACTAGTCGTTACTCCCTCATACATATCCCTCACAATCTTTACATATTCACCAGGGACTCTTTCTTATTGAGTGCCCACCACAGAATCTCTCGAGGTTCTCTATGATATGCTTTCTCAAGATCAATGAATACCACATGAGCGTTTGTTTCTTTATTCCTGTATTTTTCCATCAACTGCCTTATAATGAAAATTGCATCTGTTGTTGATCTGCCCTGCATAAAGCAAAATTGATTCTCGGATATTTCGGTCTCTTCACGTATCCGTCTATCAATTACTCTTTCCCATATTTTCATGGTGTGGCTAAGCAGTTTTATAGCCCTGTAGTTTGTACATTGTTGTATATCTCCCTTGTTTTTGTAGACTAGGTAGAAGACTAGTAGGTACTAGTATACTGCTTCTCCATTCATCTGGCATTTGTCCAACTTCCATGATTCTATTAAATAAACCTGCTAGCCACCTTGTTCCTGTCTCTCCCAATGCTCTCCATACTTTTCCAGGAATATCATCTGGTCCTACCATTTATATCGAAATGTAATAAAAATTAAAATGTATCAATCATTATCAAAGGTCATTGGATCAAACTATCCGCTGTCCTGCGCGTAGCACCAATAATTAATATTTATTTAAAAAAATACCTGACGCCGTGGTAATTAATCGATTTTAATTTTGCAAATTGCAAATGAAAGGTATAGTCTGTTCGCTAAACTCAGACGCAACTTTCTAGATATTTTAGTTGGTAATTTTGCCAATTTTAGCAAAATTGACAAAAAATAATTTTTAAATAGTTAATAATCACTAAATATTTAGTAATTTTGCAAATTTTTGCAAAATTGACAAAAAACAAAAAAAATATCGACTAAAATATCTAGCCTGTTGCGTCTGAGTTTAGCGAACCGACTATGCAGTCACTTCTATACGAAAAAAAAATTTCAACTTGCTATCTGCTTCATTTTCAGTCTTGGAACATTTTGAAAAAATGAATTCTTTTTCGAAAGCTGGATTGCAAAATTTATTTTGCAAAATCTATTGAAACGATTTTAATTAAATTTACAGTATTGTTTTACTGTATCATAAAGTTTTTCTGGGTGAAATATGAAGGTCCTAAGTATAGCGTAAAATGCGAATACTTGTTTTTGTATGGTTTTTTCGCAATTATTGTTATTTTTCAACAAGGGTGACTATTTTTTCAAATTTTTAACCAATTCTTTATTGTAGGAAACTTAATTATGCAACTTTTATGTCAGTAGAACTTTTCTCGGAAATGAATGCTTTTAAAGTTATAATCAAAAAACGAAGAAAAAAATCGAATTTTTCCTTCATTTTTTGACATTTTGATTATTTAAACAATGTTCCGGATAACTCAAATATTATTATTTGAGTTATTTTGAGTTATTATAACACCTGTATGGTGAATGCGAAAACCAAAAAGGTAACTATTTTGACATCGTATTAGGTATTTAAATTTATATAAATACATAAAGGACATAACAAAATTACCTGATCTGAAATTTATAAACGCATCTCAGATTACCGTCAAATATGGATATTTCACCTTTAAAAAACACACGCGCTACTTTTTTACGA
Source organism: Diabrotica virgifera virgifera (assembly GCF_917563875.1). Classification (NCBI taxonomy): domain Eukaryota; kingdom Metazoa; phylum Arthropoda; class Insecta; order Coleoptera; family Chrysomelidae; genus Diabrotica; species Diabrotica virgifera. Next base: position 215,147,223 of record NC_065450.1, read on the forward strand.
CATTTTTGACAAAAAATATGCAAATTTAAAAAAATATAATTATATCAAATCAAATTTTAATATAAAAGTCAAAATTTATGTTAAAGATGTTCTGTATAAATTTAATGTATTGATGGTGCTTTTAAAGGTATCAGAAAATGCCTGCATTTTTTATATTCTGTGTTTTCATTTTCTTTACATCCCAAAAATCTCAAGTAAAACCAAAATGGTGCATTAAACAATATTACCAATATTACTAAAAAAATACCTTATTACCAACCCTAGACCGATAAGACAACTTAGAAGTCCAATCGCCAACCAAACCCGGCCGCGCTGACTATCCCAACCATTTTAGAACGCACCCTCTTATTGGGTAACAGAGAGGTCATGTGACCAGTGTCAAAAGTGTAGCATTCTCCTTAACAGCGTTGCCACATTTAGGAGATTTCTACTTCTTTGGTAGATTTTTGATATTTTTTAAAATATTCTAGTAGGTAATATTTTTTAGTAGATTTTTGGTATATTTCAACATTTTCTTATGACTAAAATAAAATTTGCTTTTTAATAGTATTTACCCCATTTCTAAATTAATTTTCACACATTTGGTTACAATTTCCCAATCCGAAAATAAGACCGAAAATAAGATTCAGGATGTAGATGATGAATATTACAGAGAAATGAAACTGGATTCTTGTGTAACAAACTTGCAGATTTCAAGTAACAGTGCAAGCAGTATTTCAGGTGTTATTGAAGAGTTCTGGCATTCGGTGAGCCTATTAGAAGCTAACGATGGAAAACTAAAATATCTAAACATATGTAACTTTGCAAAACACAGAATATTGTGTTCACGTGTTTCTAATGTTAAATGTGAAACAATTGTTTGAAGAATTTGATCCAGACATGCAGCTGTAAAAATTAGTGGATGAGAAAATATTCTAGTTGTTAAATGTACCTATTCATTTTTTTCGAATCATGAGGAAACTATAATAAGTATTTTTGAAAAATTTAAACGCAGAATGAAAGACTGCATTATTTAGAAAAACCAAAACGTTTCTTTTGAATGAGATATTTGGAATTAAAATGACACTACATTTTGTCTTTTTTTACATTTTGTCTTTTTTTCACCCCTGTAACTTATTAAAATAAACATTATAGAAGTTTTCAGGGACTTTCGGTCCTCGGAATAACTTAATCTTTCTTTCTGCGTTTAAATTTTTCAAAATACTTATTAGTTTTCTCAGGATTCGCAAAAAATGAAAACATTTAAAATACATTGAACATTTTAACGGGCGACATTTTGCGCCTATCCCCTTAAGTTAGCTGTTGTTTTTATTATCAAAAATCCCAAATATATCCCAAAAATCCTTAAGTATATTTTAGTTTTTGATTTAGTAGATTTTAGCTAAAAAATGGTAATTACCAGTTGTTGTTTGGGAATAATTAGGTTTCCAATTTTTTGGAATTCCTCTTGGGACAGTTAAGACGGATATGCAGATTACTGTATAAGTATACTGTATTTACATGGCCTAAAAAGAATCTACTGATTTTGTGAAAGCAAAACTACTGAAAGAGTAAAAACTGACCTGGCAACCCCGTCTAGCAAAGCTGATACAAAGATTGAAAGATTAAGGTTATCAAATCTACTGATAAAACAGTGGACAATGGAATGGAAACCAGCTATTAAAAAAACAAACAAACAGGTTGTTAAATAAATCGAAAATTTCCAGCAAAATAAAACATATAATAATAAGAAAAAATAAGGTTATAAAGTAAATTCTTTTTCTCCTTCTGAAGTTGCCGCAAAGGTGTCACACACCTAGAACAATACCTAGGGTCGTGACAGACAACTTCAGAGTCGGCCAGAAAACCCAAATCGGCCAGGGCGTAAATTAGTTTATTAGCATTATAACGTTTTTAAGTCGTTGCGATTGTTGAAAAAACTGAACTGTGATATGTAGTTGTCACAATGGTAATAAATTAGTTGCCCGTATAACTAAAGGTATTACTTAAAGTTGTAACATCGTAATGTCAGTCGGGATAGGGGACGTTGGCCGAAACAACTGAAAATGCTCTCGGGCAACATTATATACAGTGCATTTGTTTGTACTGACAACCAATGTGTCGAAAAATTGCTACTTGGGCTGGTTCTTTATTATGTTATTTTCTAAGCTCTCTCTAACAGCGTATAATACCTGCTACCTGCTATTTTTGTAAGCTATTATTGTATTAAAATTTACCCAGCAAGAAACACGAAAATAAACTTAAACACAATGTGTGACTGGCACTGGCCCATCTTAAAAACATCTGCGGGCAATATGCACTACCGATCTTCAACGAATGCGAACGTTCTTCTTCTTCAGGTGCCATCTCCGCTACGGAGGTTGGCAATCATCATAGCTATTTTAATTTTTGAGGCAGTAGCTCTAAATAGTTGTTTTGAGCTGCATCCAAACCATTCTCTCAGGTTCTTCAGCCATGAAATTCGTCTTCTGCCGATGCTTCTTCTGCCATCTATCTTTCCCTGCATTATGAGTCGCAGGATGCCATACTTCTCGCCCCGCATCACATGTCCGAGGTACTGTAGTTTTCTTTCTTTAATTGTCAGTTCAACTTCCTTCTCTTTACCTATTCTTCTCAGTACTTCATTGTTCGTAACTCTATCTACCCAGGAAACCCTCATAATTCTTCTATACGTCCACATTTCAAAGGCGTTAAGTCGTCTCATTGTCTCTACATTTAACGTCCATGATTCCAGTCCATAGTATAGTACACTATATACGTAGCATTTTGTTAGGCGTACTTTAAGAGCTAATGTTAAATCTTTACTACATAGGACCTTTTTCATTTTCATAAAATTAGAACGTGCTTTCTCGATTCTGACTTTGATTTCTGCAGTGTAGTCATTATTTTCGGTTATAAGTGTCCCTAGGTAAGTGTACTTTTTTACTCTTTCGATCTGCTGGCCCTCTACTATCAAGATTTCGTTAGTATTATGGCTGTTTTTACTAATTTTCATAAACTTTGTCTTTTTGATATTGAGAGAGAGTCCGTACTCCCTACTACACCTTACTATTTTACTCATGAGTATTTGCAGGTCTTGTAAATTATCGGCTATTATTACTGTATCATCTGCATATCTGATGTTGTTAACTAAGACTCCATTTACTCTTATGCCGACTGTTTCATCTTCCAGAGTTTCTCGCATTACCTCTTCAGAATAAGCGTTAAATAATAGAGGTGATAGTATGCAGCCTTGCCTGACTCCTCTTTTTATTTCCATTTCTTCAGATGTTTCTGTTTCAATTCTTACTATTGCTCGCTGATTGTAATAGAGATGTGTTATTAGTCTTAAATCTCTTTCATCTAGGTTTTTAGTTTTTAGAATTTCCATGAGTCGGTCATGTTTTATTTTATCAAACGCTTTATTGTAGTCTATAAAACAGACGTAAAGAGAACGGTTAACATCCAAACATCTCTGTGTCAGCACGTTGAAGGAGAATAATGCCTCTCTGGTGCCCATTCCATTGCGGAACCCATATTGAGTGTCACTAATATCCAGCTCCAGTTTAGAGTGTACTCTGGCGTGGATAATTTTCAGCAGAATTTTCAAGGTATGTGACATTAAGCTTATGGTTCGGTAGTCACTGCATTCTTTGGCATTCACTTTTTTTGGCAAACACACAAATGCTGATGTCAACATTTCTCTAGGGATGATTCCCGTAGTATAGATAGCGTTGAACAGTTCTACTATTATGTCCAGGTTTTTCTCGTTGACCAACTTTATCAGCTCGCTAGGTAATTCATCTGGACCAGCAGATTTATTGGTTTTCATAGAGTTTATTGCCTGACTAACCTCTGATTTGGATATCTCTGGGCCTACATCTCCGGTTTGGCTATCTACGGATGTACTAGCTTCTCTCTGGTCATGAAATAGTTCCTCGATGTACTCTTTCCATCGTCGTAGTTTTCGTTCTGTCTCTATTATAGTATTTCCGTTTTTGTCGAGCAATATATTTGAGGTTCTTCTATTTCCTATTCCGGCTAGTTCTTTGACTTTTTTATGTAGGTTGAAGTTGTCATATATGTTTTGAAGTTCTTCTATTTCTTTACATTTTTCAGAGAAGTAGGTTTCTTTAGCCTCCCTAATTTTTCTTCTTATTTGGTTTTGAAGCTGTTTATAGCGAGTCTTATTAATTGTTTTGTTTTTTCTTCTTTCATTCATCAACTCTAGAATTTCCTCCGTCATCCATTCTTCTTTCTTACATTTGGTTGTTGTAAGTACTTTCTTACTTGGATCTAATATAGAGGTTTTGAAGAATTGCCACTGTTGTTCTACGTTGCAATTATTTCTTGGGTTTCTATCTAGATTTGTGTTGATTTCATGTTTCAAATTTTCTTTTGTTTCTTCTGACTTAAGTTTCTGTATGTTAAGTTTATTGTTGTTGCGGCTTTTTTGCGTCTTTTTTAGTTGAAGTTGAAACCTAGCAATAAGAAGACTGTGATCAGAAGATACGTCCGCTCCTGGATATGCCTTTACTGCCTGAATTGAGTTTCGATATCTGTGCTTTATTAGGATGTAGTCAATTTGATTTCTGACGATTTTGTTGTCTTTGTCAGCTGGCGATTTCCATGTATAAAGGCGTCGCTTAGGTAATTTAAAGAATGTATTTGCGACTACAACATTATGTTCCTGGCAAAATTCTATTCCTGGCGAACGTTCGCTTCAATGTAAATGGCCCTACTTTGTAGCGAACGAATGACCAAGCGGACACCTACGAATTCGTTCCTTCGTTCGTTCGTTCGTGTTCGCTTTGATTTAAATGCGCCTTTAGCTGACTTCAATAGAATGCTCGCTGGAAAGAAATTTAGCTCCAATGAAGAGTTAATCGCCGAAACTGAGGCTTATTTTGACGCTAAAGACAAATTGTATTATAAATATGGTATTGAAAAGTTCTATGACCACCATAATCGTTGTATCACCCTGGAAGGTAACTATATTAAATATTAAAATCAAATTTTATCAAAAAACATTTCTTTCTATGTTAGCCTACGAACTTTTCAGCCCACCGATTACTCTGCAGATACGCCGTATTCTCTTTTAACTTCTTTAATATTTTGAGTTGCCTCTAATAACTTGTAGTAATAGGCTTTCAAAGCAGTTAACCAGTCTTTATATTAACATTATTGAGAAAATAAAAAAAATATGTTTAATGTTTCATATTTAATGTTCAAACGAATTCAAACACAGTTTATACAGTAGGTGGATATTTATTGTATTGCTTTACGAAAATATTGATATGTTCGAATGCTGGCGATATAAAATTATTCACAATATTTATAGTACCTATATCCTCTCTAATATATTATATTTATTATAGTGATCTAACATTAAGATAAGTTACGAATATTGTAAAAAATATTACGTATTCTTCAATGTAGCTCCAAAGTTTTTCATTTTTATTAAAGTACATATAAAATTTAAATATTATAAAATTATAAAAAATATTTTAAGATTATTTTTTGCATTGTACAGTAAAACCTCCGTTAACCCAAACCTTTTTAACCGAAACATCGTTTAACCGAAATTGTTGACAGTTTCAGTAATTTCTTCAATAAAAAGTCAATTTAAAATAAGCAATAAAATTAAGGAAACTAAACATGTTTAGAGTGTTTTTTAAAGAAATATTCTATTATCGTTTATGTTTTTCTTTGACAACAATGTTTTGCAGCTATATCTCTCCAATAATATGTAATTTGACACAAGAAGAATACAAAAAAAAAATGATATTTTTAACCCAAATTCTTGTTATCCGAAACGGCCTCCCCCCTAATTATTTCGGTTAACGGAGGTTTTACTGTACATCTAAAAAGATTACATTACACCTGATATAAAATACAGAGTTGAAATAAAGTATGGAACAAGTCTTTGAAACTAAAAAGACAGCCATTGTAACATAAAAGAGGAAATCCTATCAAGAATTTCCTCGAACAAGCGAGGAAAACCTTTTTTGCTGAGACCTTACCCTAGAGCTCTGAATCCGAATGATGATAGAAAAAACAAGTTTTTTGGGATTAAATCGATTTATTTCTACTATGTTTTAGCTCAATACACCTAGTAAGACGATGTTCCAATTTTTTTATCCCATCCCAATAGTACTTTTGCTCGAGCTCTTCAAAATATGCCGAAGTTTCAGCGACGACTTCATCGTTTGTTGCGAAACTGTGTCCTACGAGCAATTTTTTTAGGTTTGGAAACAGGAAAAAAGTCACTGGCAGCAAGATCTGGGGAATACCGTGGGTGTTCAACCAATTTATAGCCCAATTCGTGTAATTTTGCCATGGCGACGGCCGATCGGTGAGCCGGTGCTTTGTCTTGGTGAAAGAGCACTTTTTTGCTTGCCAAACCGGCGCGTTGTCGACGCAATTCGGCATCGAATCGATCCAATAATGCTGCGTAGTACTCGCCATTTATTGTTTTGCCTTTTTCCAAGTGGTCGATGTGGATGATGTCCTTCGCATCCCAGAAAACAGTCGCCATCTCTTTGCCGGCCGAATGTGCACTTTTTGTCTTATTCGGCGGGCTTTCTATGCGTTTGCGCCACTGTTTCGACTGTTTTTTGGTTTCCGGTATGTAATGATGCACCCAGGTTTCATCAATGGTGATAAATCGGCGAGAAAAATCCAGATCGACTTTAATTTGAGCATTCGTTTTCCCTTTTTGTGGAGGAACTTAATCACCGAACGATACTAGATTTTTTCCGTTTTTCCGAAAACACAAAAGTTGTTTGCTTCTGACGGCTGTAAAAACCAAACTAATAGTTTTTTTGGCTTAAAATTTTGACAGACTTCATGTCATGAATTGCAAATGTCAAAACTGAGAGCAATTCGGTATCAAGTAACGCCATCTTACTCCATTCTTTCACGGTTTTTGCTCTAAATTTTAAAGAACCGCTTGGATTGACATGAAATTTGGCATACGCATAGCTTACATGTCAAAGAAAAAAAGTGATATTGTGCCGATGTGTGCTTTTGCCCTGGGGGTGACTTTCACCCCCTCTTGGGGGTGAAAAAAATATATGTCCAAAATAAGTCCGTAAATGGGTAAACTGACTGAATTTTAAGTAACTTTTGTTCTATAGAGCTTTTTTGCCTAGTCAACACTTTTCGAGTTATTTGCGAGTGAATATGTTTATTTTTCAACAAAATAACATTTTAGACGGTTTTTCGGAAATAACTCAAATAGTAAGTATTTTGTCGAAAAAAACGTTCTTAGCAAAAATATAGCCTGTAAAAAAGTAAAAAAATGGTGTACGCGGTAGGTCTCTGGACCTCGTAGAACCAGAGTTATAGCCAATGAAAAATAGATTCATATTCACCAAATTTCAAATAGAATATTTCGACTATTCAAAAAATATTCAAAAAATTCAGCACTATTTGGGGAAAACCCATAATAACTTTTTGAAAGTGTTTAAAAAAATCTTTATTTCTGTTTTTATAAAAAGTTTCTAGCATTAAATTTAAGCAAGTTACGCTCAAAATAAAGTTGGTCCCTTTTGTTTTAGCAAAAAAATAGGGAAGACCACCCCCTAATTAGCAACAAAATCGTTGCCGCTCCACAAATTATTTTACTTATGTTGTGTTTATATGATCTGTAAGTTTCATTGATTCAAAGTGCTTATTTTTGAAAAAATTTTGTCTTAAAGTAAAATTTTTAAAAATTTTAATTTTGAAAAATATGCTTTTTTTCAAAATAACTTAAAAATTGTTAGAGATACCAAAAATCTAGAAAAACAAAAAAAAGTCAGCATTGCTTTTCTGAATATCATGTATTTTTTTGTTTTTCTGTTAGACAAAAATTGATAAAGATTTGGTGTTTCTAAATTTGCATACATTCGTGATCAGTGACTCGTTCAACCCCTATTAACTACAGCCCTTTCAAAAATAAGGACTTTACACCAATGAAACTTACAGATCGTATAAACAATACATACACGAGTCAAGAAACTTGTGAAGTCGTAACGATTAAGTTCATTTGAGATACTAATTAGGGGGTGATTTTCCCGATTTTTTTACAAAAAAAGAGACTAACTTTATTTTGAGCGTTACTTATTTACTTTTGATGCTAGAAATTTTTTTATAAAACCAAAATAAAGCTTTTTTTAAACACTTTAAATAAGTTGTAATGAGTTTTCCCCGAAATGTGCTTCATTTTTGATTATTTCACGTTAAAGTATTCCATTTGGAATTTGACGAATATGAACCTATTTTTCATAAGCTATAACTCTGCTTCTAGTAGGTATAGAGACGTGATATATACACCAGTTTTTAAAAATTTTTACAGTCTATTTTTTTGCTAACAATGTTTTTTCGATTAAATACTTAGTATTTGAGTTATTTGCGAAAAACCGTCTAAAAGCGAGGTTATTTTGTTGAAAAAATGAACATATTCACTGGCAAATAACTCGAAAAGTATTGACTTAGTGAAAAAACTCTATAGAGCAAAAATTACCTAAAATTAGTTCATCCATTTGCGGACTCACTTTGGACGAATATTTTTTCACCCCCAAGAGGGTGTAAAAACCACTCCCAGTGCAAAAGCACATATCGGCACAATATCACTTTTTTTCTTTGACTTGTTAGCTATGTGTATGCCAAATTTCATGTCAGTCCAAGCGGTTCTTTAAAATTTAGAGGTTTTGCAATATTTTACCGTTAAAGAACGTACTATCTGGCAAAGGCTAGTTTTATATCAATCCTCGTGTTATACATTGTCCGATGAATAAATATACAAGTTTAATATTTATATAAAATCTATTGAAGACAAGCACCTTAAGCCAATAAGTTGGTTCGTCATCCGAATTACGCAATTTGTCCTTTATTAAAAAGTTAAGAAAATGTTAAGAGAAAAATGATTCTTGTAGCTATAAATTTGATTCGTATATCTTACGAAAGAACATGTCAGTCCATCAATCCGTCCCACACACATACACAGCGTCCACTCGAAATTAAAAAGAACAAAATCGAGTGGTTGTCGTTGATAGTTAGCAAGCAAGTTCATGATGATATATCAAGGGCGGACGTCACTAGGATTTGCTGTATATTATTGTGCCCCCATATTGAGTGAAACTTTAGTTTATATTATAACAGATATCTGAACGTAGATCTATAAAGTTATAGTGACGAAGTAGGAACTCAAAAACAAATCATCAAAAATATAAAGTGAACAACTTGAAAGACTAACTTTTTTCATCTAACCCAAAACATTAGAAATTAAAAATAAGAGAAAACGTAATGGTCCCAGAACAATATCAACAATCTGAGCAACCCCTCCCGGGGTTTTGACAATTTTAAAAGGCACGCTGCCGATTTGCTTGAAGTAAAAAGTTTTCAACTTTTAGAATAGGGGTCGTGTGATAGCTCATTCGAAAGGATATTCAAAGTTCTATTCACTAATATAAACATTAACATAATTATTTATACATGGTGCCCAAAAAACAATGTTTTTGAATTAAATTAATTGAGACAAAAAGAAGAATGTATATAATTTATTTAATTCGAAATACATTTTACTATTATCCGAAAACAGGACAAAATGTTTATTTGATAAATAAAAAATATTGATTTTCACTTAAATTCAATATTAAAGCTGCCACCCATCTGCCGCTTAAGCAGTTTGAACATTAAATTTAAGCGAAAAGTAATGTTTATTGTCAAATTAACATTTTTTTCTGTTTTCTGACAGCAGTCAAATGTATTTTGCATTAAATAAATTACATACCTACATTCTTCTTTTTGTCTCAATTAATTTAATTAAAAATTATTTTTTGGGCACTCTGTGTAAATAATTATGTTAATGTTTATATTAGTGAATAGAAAATTAAATAACCTTTCGAATGAGCTGTCACACGACCCATATTCTCATTTAAAAAAATAATCGATTACGTAATCACGCCCAGATGGATGACGTCACTAGTATGATATATATGCCAAAAAATTATAATTTAAAAACAAAAATCGACCTGTTTCGGGATTTATCTCCAGAGTTGACCATTCTAGAGAACATGAATTTATTCCAACTCAAACGTACTCACTGACTCACTGTATATCTGGGTCCAGCATGTTGTTCTACGTCATTTGACCATCAATATTGAAGTCTTCCTCTTCGTTGTTTATGTTTCCATGATCTCAAGTGTATACTTATTGCTGTCTTTTTGTCTGAGGTTATGAGAAGAAAAGTCTGAAAGAAACATGGTAACAATATGTTACATCTTATTAGTAGTTTTTGGTGGTGACATAAAATTCTTTATTTTGAAATTAAATAGTTTTTGCAGGCTATTAGAAAAAAACATGTTAAGTTTACGTTTTTAAAAAAAGCTAATAATTTGTGTATATACCCTCTTGCTACCCTCTGCGATACCTCCCTGCACCAACATAAAAAGAGCTGTTTGCCAAATCGGAAGAGTTGATAATTAAAAGACCAGCCCACGCCACGCCAAGAACCGGAACAGTTGAAAGCTCTCCTCTTCAATTTATGCTGAGCGCGATGTCCTTTTGTTTGACTATCACTAACTACAAAAAATAAGGGAAAAAAGAAAGAGAAGCACACACGAGTATATCCGTCAACTTGACGACAGGATCAAACATGAGGTGGGTTTAAGTTTGCCTGCTCTTTGCACCTTTGTTTGAATACTTATTCCAGGACGTATTGTATGAGGTAATTTAAATCGATGTAAGTAGGTACATAACAAGCACGAGTTTGCTTTGTTGACAGAGAGAACAAAACAAAACGAACAGAGAGGTAAGCTTTTATTCCAAATTTTTAACCCAGAATAAAAAAACGGACGCATTTTTTAATACATAAATAAGTTATAAAAAAATATCTACTGTTTTCAAAAATATTCCCAGCCTCAAAACTATTCAGTTAATTAATTGAAAAATATGAAATTTTTCTTCTTCTCCTGGCGCTACAACTCTTCATGAGTTTTGGTCTGCCTAACAATATTCTTCCGTTCTGCCCAATCGGTTACTTTTATTCTCCACTGCATGATGTTCATGATTTTAACGTCCTCATCTACATCATACATCAATATTTCTTAGAAAAGCAATTGAAAAACATAGAAGAAGCCTATCACAAATAATGGAAGAAAGTTAGCCAAACTGAGTAATCAGATCCAAAGTGCTGTATGCCAGCGAAACGTGCATTATGAACCAGAAGGAAGATAAAAAGTGGAGATCTGGGAAACAGAGGAGTTCAGAAAAATCTTCGGAGGAATACAGATGACAGAGAATATTTTGAGAAGACGAAAAAATATAAATAATGAGGTGCTATGGAAAACCAACTCAACATTGACCTTTCCATATTCCTCTCACCTACCCCATGCTAGGTTTATTCTTCTTCGTAGTTCGCATGTTTAGTTGTCTCTTGTGATCTTTATTTCTTGTCCAAGGTATACGTATTTTTCCACTAGCTCTACTTGGTTGTTTCCCGTATTGATATTTCCGCTAGGTACTAGGTTTGTCATGAATTTTGTTTTGGAGATGTTTATTTTAAGACTTACGCTGGCACACACTAACTGCAGTTCATGTAGCATTGTACATATCTCCTTGAGGTTATCAGAGAACAAAACTATGTCGTCTGCGAATATCAAATTTGTTAATCTTCTACCGTCAATGTTCAGACCTCTCTCTTCCCAGTTAAGTTTTTTACAAGCATATTGTAGTACTGCGGAAAACAGTTTAGGCGATAAGGTATCGCCCTGTCGGACTCCTCTGCCGATTAGGATATGATGTGTGATATGACGACGTGTTTTTATCTAGTTTCACCGACATAGTTGCGTTCTTGTATGTATTGTAAATTAACCTTGCGTATCGGTAGTCAATGCGGCATGCTTGTAGTGCTTTTATTTTCTTAAGTAGGCAAGTGCCTCCGATTTTGATTGCATCAGTAACTACACAATCTTCGCCTGGAGATTTCTTATTCTTAGCTTTCTTAGGGCTAGTTTTAGTCTTCTGTAGTAGTTCTGATCCTTGGTTAACAGTGCCCTTTTTTCCTTGTTAATATTTCTGGTACTTGATCTTCTTTGCTATTTACTTTGTGTTGGCTCGTGTACAGCAATTTGTAGAAGTCTTCAACTAATTTAAGGGTTTCCTCTCTGTTGGTTGTAAGATGACCATTCCTATCTTTAAATTTATTATCTGCCTTGTCCCTGTTCTTAGTCTTCTTCTCAATACTTTTAAACTTCTATTATTTTTAATGGTATGTTCGATTTGTTCTTGGTTGTATTTTAGAGTGTCTTGTCTAACAGCTTTGGATATTTCTTTATTTAATTTTTGTAGTTCGTCAGCTTTAATTTCCGTCTCGCTTCTCATTTCTCTTCTTTTCTGCATTAGTTGCCTGGTATTTTGGCTGTTCTTCTCTTCTTTTTGAGTTTTAGGATATAATTTGTTTTTGACTTTCCAGTAAGGCATTTGTTAATATATTATTTAAGTAGTTTATATTACTTTCTGCTTCAGGACTACAAAGCACAGTACTACCTGCATAGATTTAATTTAAAAGATAATCAAAATTGTGAATGTGGAGAAATAGGTACACCAGAACACATAGTATTTAATTGCGAAAGACAAATACATACACACGAATTACAAATAATGAGAAGAGACCTTGTTGGCATAAATATAGAAAATATAATACAAAATGAAGAATTATTTAAGACACTAAATAATTTAGCGGACATAATATCAAAGAAACAATTAGAATTATATAATATTAGGCGAATAAGAAATCAAGTAAATATCCAACCTCTATAAATTTGAATAAGAAATTATAAAATTAAAAATTAAAAAAAAATTAAAAATTAATATCAAATATGAAATAAAATAAAATAAAATAAATCAAACATTAAAAAGTATTAATCAAACAAAAAAATATATAACAAAAAACCTGATATTTTAAAAGTCAATAGATTTTCGGCTAACCGATCAACCTTTTCGGTCTGAGGCTCACCGAAATACCATTGGGAATACCATACAAGTCGATTAGATCTGCACTTGAAATAATTATTCTTGACTATTTTTAGATAAATAGTGCTGAGAATATTTATAAATATTAATAAATATTTCTCATCTGAGAATGAGAGCTGGGAGCACTTTTATAAAAATTATAATATGTTCACAAAAATAGTTAAAATTAAAAAAAAATCATAATTATATTTCGTTTATTCGAATTGTTATTAATTGTTCATTAGAATTGTTTATTAGAATTGTTTATAATTTGTAGTTTTTCAGAATTAGTTTTGTAGATTAGGGCTGTTGTTCATTAGTCAAAAAGAAAATTGTTAAAGTAAAAATTATGTAAAGATAAAATACTGTAATCCCATCAGGAAACGACCTGAATTAGTCACAAGAGGCCAGGTCATTTGTATAGTACTATATAAATAAAATCTACATCTGATGGTTTCATCCATGGTTTTGATTTGTTCTTCTTTTTAATCATCTTATACCTCTCCTTCTTTAAGCTTATTTCTATCGTACCTCGTACCATTCTATGGTCGCTACTGGTAGCCATAATAACTACATAGTACGAAATTTTATACTTTTTATTTCCGAGAATAATTGTCAAAATTTTCCCAAATCCAATAAATCGGCTATCTGATCGAATGACAAGGTAAATATTTCTATAAATTCGTTAAAATATATTGTCCAGTTTTAAGCATTGTGCATACATTATGGGAACTTATAACTCTTTCTCTCTCGGTCTAAATACTAAACAAAATGTAGGTACATTTACCGGAAACAATATATCTCCTAATCAAGTGAAATCGAACGGATTAATCATACCTTACCAACCGTGCCAACAAAAACGGGCACACAAAAGTAACAAATAAATCACAATCAAACGAATTAGACCCGACAATAACACGACTTAAATTAATACTAGCGGCAAAAAACAAGTCTATATTTTGTCTGACAGCTCTTAAAAAAACAACAACTGAAATATATGCAACTGTTCCCAGAAGGCAACTGGATTTAAAATGGTTTCTAGCTAACACATACTAAATCAGATTTATAGAATACAAATCAAGATTTCTTGACAATAGAATTTGATTTGGGGATTTGAAGAAAAAGGATTCGATTTAGTGTATGAGTCGTTTGGCTTGGGCCAGAATACAGAAATCTGAATTTATCTTTGTGCTGTGGGAATGCCAAGGATAATAATTTAAAAACACAAGTTTTGCCTACCTGCCAATTTGCCACCTGCTAAAGAAATGGGGAAAACGTATATGTAATGGTCAAAATTTATGTAAAAAATGTTTTACGTTAAAATGTTCAAAGTAAAAACAAAGAACTAAAAATACTCTGCTACGCAGACGACGCAATATTGAAAGCCCAAGATGAATATAGTCTGCAAAGATTAGTCCACAGAATTAACATAAGAGCAAAAGAATTCAGTATGACAATTTCATCTCAGAAAACTAAAACAATATAGTAATCAGTAAAGAACCAATCAGATGTAAAATAGAAATTGATGGTATCAGTATTGAACAAGTAATGGAAGTAAAATACCCTCGAATTACATTGGCAAGTTACAGAGACCTGGATAAACAAGTGGGAAATCAAGTACAAAAAGCAAACAGACTGGCAGACTGCCTTAATACCACTATATGGCGAAACCGACATATTAACACTGAGATGAAGTTAAGAATTTATAAAGCCAGTGTAAGACCAATAATGACATATGCATCAGAAACAAGATACAACCGCAAACACAAAGACTACTGGAAACGGCAGAGATGAGAGTACTGAGAAGAATTACAGGAAATACGCTGAGAGATCGAAAGAGAAGTGAAGACATTAGAAGACAATGTAACGTTTAGTATATAAACGAATGGACACTAAATAGAAAAAGAGAATGGAATAACCACATAACCAGAATGGGGCAGACCGCGCAAAAGATGGAGTGACAACCTTCCAGAGTTATCAATCCGCCAATGAACAAACTTAATTATTGCTTATAAAGAGGAAAAAGAAGAAGAAGAAAAATGTTTTACAGAATATGGAATTTGTTTAAAAAATTGTGTCAATAAGAATTCTATTTGCAGGAACATTGAACACAAAAAAAGTGCTCCTGTTCATATACTGTATGGTGACCAATCGTCCCGGGATTGTCCCGTTTTCTTACGATCGTAACCGAAAAGTCTTCCGGGATGCCTAAATGTCCCGTATTTACCTCTATATCACCTCTCCTCGGGCCGTCTTCCCCTCACTTCGACAGTTTTTGATAATCCTTTAAGGCATACCTACTAGTGCGGTCCCATAAGTACTTAGCCTTCAAAAAAAAACGAAAATTTTGGAAAAGTTGTGATTTCTGAACGTAGTCTCCTTTTAGCTCTATACACTTGAGCCAACGATTCTCCACCTTCTTTAACCCGTCTGAAAAATACCTTTTCTCGAGGTCTGCAAAGTAGGCTTCCCTGGCGATGATGAACTTATAGCGATACGCTTTAATTACTATTTTTGCTAATTTTAATAATTTTTCTCAAAACGAAATGATATGGGTCATATAAAAGTCACAGTTAATATACAAACCAGATGCTAAGAAAGACACGGTTTTACGAAACGAAATGCATCCCTAACCATATGGTTTTTGGTGTGTTCAGTTTAACAAAATGAATTCCCCATAAATTAATTACCATATCAGACCATGTGTGTCAACAACTCACAAAGGACATGTATTCGAGACGTTTCTTAAAACTGCAGAAGTGTTTCTGTTTTTAAACGCCAGATCGCCAATGTAACAGAAATAAGAAAACTTCTGTTGGAGTGAAAGTAAAGAGAAAGATATACTCCAACAGAAGTAAGGAAAAAAAGAAAAGACTAGGTAACTAAATAGTTGTGGCTATTATGAAAATAAAAATGAAGGGGCTTCAGCGGTGAAGCCGTAGTAGGAAAAAATAAAAAATACTACTTTGCAGTAGTACTGAAGAAAGGGGGATTAGAAGGGATAATAGGGATAGCAGTAGAAGTATGGAGAGACAGAGGCAAACTGAATGGAGTTGGCTAGCAAGAGATACAAGAGAACAACTTGACACTCAAGGATGGATACGGCTCGTTTGCATGCCTGTCGAAGAACAGTAGCTCTATGTAGATAGTAATGATGACTAAAAGGTGAACTAATAAAATAAGAATAATGTACTGAAGAGGAATGAAGATGAATAATTTCTAAAGACGAACCGGATAAATAAATCTAACAAATCATGGGTGCCATGAAAATGATCTTCGATCATTCTCCCAGGTATCTTATACTGCTGTCAAATATTAAATATATCAAACCTGTAATAATGAACATAAAGGAATAATAAAATTCATGATATACAAAATAAATAAACATTTATTAAAATAACTACTAGATTTTTGACAATCTCTGAATTACACAAAGTGCATATCCTGTGACTCTAACATGACAAAAGTTATACAAAAGTTATATTTGTGCTAACTACAATAACTAATCTGTTACAAATTACATAATTACCTCTCACTTACATATAAATAATTTATTGCCCTCTGGGCCATATTGTAGAAAGGCATACATCTCTTCACAGCATGCGAACAATGCAGACAAACCCTCGGCTCGCTAACAATCGACCCTCTTCCGATATCTAAGCAAACACCTTTTTTTGTTACCAAAATAAATAAATATTTTACTGTTCGTTTGTCACACTTACTTTTATTATTTCAAATAATTGTTTCCGTCAACATACACCAACGGAACATTATAAACTCTTTATTCGACTTCGATTAGAAGGAAGAAAACAACGAACCAGCTAGCAGCAACGATTGGCAAGAAATTAGAAGCACAAAAAGAAGAAAAATCAGAAAAACAACAGACAATTCAAACAGTACAAATATTATTGTAACAGAAAATAGATTTGAAGCGCTAGAAAATGAAGTAATCCCTCCCAAGGAGAACAACACAGCAAACCCTTCACCAATTTTCATACACGGTGTACAAGACTATCAAAAAATGGTTAGTGAGCTAACCATTACGAATATTACCTATAAAATAGGGGGTTAGTGAGCTTGGAGAGGTAGTACCTTTGTATCGGTTTGACTGAACACTGGTCCTCACAAGCTCACAGGGCTAGATGAAGCGAATATAGCTCTTCCAAGTGGAGCCTTAGCCTCTCTCTAGTGAAGACCGTAATGCGTGGTGAAGAGCCACATCCTACACGAGGTGCCCCTGTTAACGCTGAACATTACGGATCTAGACCGGAAGGTCGATAAATATTCCTGAAAATGGTAAGCAGCATTTCCAGTACCATGTTGGGGCGTATGGAAATTTATCCAGGACCGGCCTAATATTGGATAGTAGGAGGCAAGACTGCAGCAGTTTGATTGGCTTCTATACTGCGACTCACCAACCCGTTCGGCAAGCGTGGTGTTTTATGTTGCCAACATCCCCTCAAATAAATCGAAATGTCAGATTTTAAAACAAAGACGGAAAGACCCCAGGTGAGTAGGATAAATCCAGAGTCTCACACTGATTTATCAGTCTGTCCCAAGGATTCTGGGGGAACAGAACGGAAAGGTGGTGCAAGCTGGTCACGAGTCTGGACATGAAACAAAACAGCAGACGTGCCTGGAAGCTGATTCGGAATCTTGGCAACGATCCCGCTGCTCCGGCAGTCAACATGACAGAAGTCACACCCCATCAGATAGCCCATCATCTTCTAATGAACGGTAAGACGACATCAAGAAAGAACAAGGTGAGAGCTCAACGGAATATCGACGAAGAAAGAGATGTTCTAGGTACCTCTTTTTGTCTAGAGGAGATGAGAGGCGCGATCCATCAAATGAAAGATAATAAAGCGGCTGGCCTGGACGACATACGAACAGAGCAAATAAAGAACTTTGGACTAAAAACCGTAGAGTGGCTCGTAAAAATGATGAATTGCTGCATCCGTACATTACAAATCCCCAAAATCTGGAGAAAAGCTAGAGTGGTAGCCCTCTTAAAACCAGGGAAGGATCCGGCGGATACAAAGAGTTTTAGACCTGTATCTCTCTTGTGCCACCTTTTCAAGGCCTTTGAAAGAATGATACTGAACCGGATCGCAGAATATGTGGAGACTAAAATTATTCCAGAACAAGCAGGATTCAGACCCGGAAAGTGCTGCTGCAGTCAAATTCTTAATCTCACTCAACATATTGAAGATGGTTTTGAACGGAAGGAAATAACAGGAGTAGCGTTCATAGACCTAACTGCCGCCTATGATACAGTTAACCATCAACGGCTACTCGCAAAACTCTACGAAACTACAAAGGACTTCCGACTAACAAGGTTAGTGAAATGTCTCCTCCAGAATAGACGCTTCTACGTAACGCTCCAGTCCAAGAACAGTCGGTGGAGGGACCAAAAAAATGGGCTACCACAGGGAAGTGTCCTCGCGCCGTTTCTATACAACATATACACCAACGACCAACCCATACACCAACAAACAAGGCAATTTATTTACGCTGATGATACAGCGGTGGCAGCTCAGGGAAGAACCTTCAATGAAGTCGAAGTGAAGCTGACAGATGCCCTGGGAGACTTAGCTCTATACTATGATAAAAACCATCTGAAACCCAATCCCACAAAAACCCAGGTATGTGCTTTCCACCTGAGAAACAAGCATGCCCGAAGGTCGCTGGAGGTGGAATGGCGTGGTCAGATGCTGGAACACAACAAGACGCCAAAATACCTTGGCGTCCGTCTGGATAGAACTCTGTCTTACCGATACCACTGTCAAGATGTTAAGAAGAAAGTAAGTGCCAGAAATAATATCATCCGCAAGCTAACTAATACAAAATGGGGAGCACAACCACACACTCTCCGCACTTCTGCCTTGGCATTATGTTTTTCGGCCGCGGAGTTTGGAGCACCAGTATGGGCAAACTCTGCTCACGCAAAGAACGTCGACGTGGCTCTAAATGAAACGGTCCGTATAATATCGGGTTGCCTGAAACCGACACCTATCGAAGAGGTATACCCCATTGCTGGAATTGCTCCACCACCAATCAGGAGAAAGGTCACGTCAGAGGTAGAACGGAAAAAGCAGGAGACGGACCGAAGACACCCCTTATATGACCACCAAACTCAGCCAAGCAGACTAAGATCTCGGAAAAGCTTCCTGAAAACATCAAGATCCATCCCCGAAGCGCCAGAGACGCGCCGAATACACCTATGGCAAGCGTCAACTACTGCGACACATTTTCCTCCCTCGGAGGAAATGGCTGCTGGACACAATTTACCGTATCCGACTTGGAAAGCGCTAAACAGACTAAGAACCGGCGTTTCACGTTGTGCTAGTAACCTGAAAAAATGGGGATACCAGGAGGACGATACCTGCGACTGTGGCGCGGTTCAGACCAGCCGGCATCTACTATCATGCACAGAGATGAGAGAGACCTGCACAGAACAAGACTTAATTATAGCAAATGACAGGGCCATCTATGTGGCCAACCATTGGAAATACAGAATTTAAAGTTGTTGGTGTTCCGGACACGGAAAGTAAGTAAGTGGGGGGACAAAAAACTGACGAAACGAGAAATACGTAAACCCTTTTCATTCTACGTTGCCACCTATAATGCCAGAACTCTATTGTCAGAAGAAAAATTCTTCGAAATGGAAGATGCAATCAAAGAAATTAAATGGGACGTAATAGGAGTCTGCGAAATACGACACCGTGGTGAAAACTTAAAGACGCTGAAATCAGGACACCTCTTCTATAGCATTGGCTCCGAAACCGAATCAGTTGGAGGGGTCGGTTTCTTCATCCATAAAAAACATAAGAAAAACGTAGTTGATATAAAAAGTGTGTCTACAAGAGTTGCCTATGTAACCCTAAAGCTCAACAACAGGTATAAACTGAAAATTATCCAGGTATACGCTCCAACAACACAACATCCAGACGAAGAAGTTGAAGACTTTTATGATGATATATCTGTAGCTCTAAAAGACACACCCACCCACTTTACAATCCTGTGTGGGGATTTTAATGCAAAATTAGGCCTTAAAGAAGACGAAGCAGAGACATCACTAGGAAATTTTGGAACTCTAGGTAGAAATGAGCGGGGAGAAACACTCTTAGGCTTTTTGCTACAGAATAACTTGTTCCAAATGAACAGTTTTTTCGTTAAAAAACTACATAGAAGGTGGACGTGGGAAAGTCCTGATGGTAAAACAAGAAATGAAATAGATTACATTATCAGCGACAAAAAACAGATTATCACAGACGTGAGCGTCCTAAATAAATTTACTACAGGAAGTGACCATCGAATGGTAAGAGCCACAATAAAAATAGACCTCAAAAAAGAACGTAATCGTTTGATAAAAAAGAAAACCTTGCAAGCCTGGACTCCCCCATTAAATATTGATAAATACCAACACCATATAAACGCTGCTTTGGAAAGAAATACAACTTCAGATGAAAGTATAAATAGCTTAAATGAAAACATAGTTAGAGCCATTGAAGAAAGTCAACGAAAAAACTGCCCAAAAATGAAGAGAGATGAAAAAATAAGCCCAGAAACTAGAGAACTAATCAAAACGCGAAGTAAAATGAGAGGAAGCGAAAATACTGAAAAAAGTGCGTTAAGAGACATCAACAAGAAAGTGTCAAAGGAAATCAGAAAAGATCTAAGGAAGTATAAATCTCAAAGCATCCAGAAAACCATAGAAGAAAATAAAAGTTTGAAAGTGTTACGAAGGAAATTGACCAACGGAAAATGCGAAATACATAAATTAAAAAATAAAAACAGCGAAATAACATCAAACAGAGAAGATTTACTAAATATCGTAGAAGAATTTTATTTGGAACTATATAGGAGCCAAAGGCTGAATCAAAATAATCTGAGGGAAGCAGTTTCAAAGAAAATAATAAACCAAGGCTCCGAAATACTACCAGAGATAACCACTAGCGAAATACATCAAGCACTGAGAAAAATGAAAAATGGAAAAGCACCAGGTGAAGATGGAGTCGTAATAGAGGCCATTAAAAACGGAGGCCACATTCTTATAGGTAAAATAAAAAATCTCTTCAACTTATGCCTTCATCAAAAGTCGATACCTGAAAAATGGAAAAACGCAGTAACAATACTTTTGCATAAGAAGGGAGATAAGACAGACTTAGAACATTATAGACCCATTAGCCTGCTAAACCACTTATACAAACTCTTTACAAAAGTAGTGACATCAAGAGTAGAAAAGAAGCTAGATTTTTACCAGCCAAAAGAACAAGCTGGATTTCGATCAAACTTTGGGACAAACGACCATCTGCAGGCAGTCAAGTTACTAATTGAGAAGTCAATAGAATATAATAAACCCCTTGTCCTAGCATTCGTGGATTTTCATAAAGCCTTTGACACGATAGAGCTGGATAGCATTTTAGAAGCTCTAAATGAATGCCGCATTGACTACCGTTACAGTACACTCATCTATAATATTTATAAAGAGGCAACAATGAGTGTTAAGTTACATGATAAAACCAAACAAATAAGCATAGAACGCGGCGTAAGACAAGGCGACACACTCTCGCCAAAACTATTCATAACTGTTCTGGAATATGCCTTTAAGATGCTCAACTGGGACAATAAAGGGATCAAAATAGATGGAGAAAAGTTAAATCATCTTCGTTTTGCAGATGACATAGTCCTTATAACTGATGACCTAGGAGAAGTAAAGAAAATGCTAAATGAGTTAGACGCTATCTGCTGGAAAATAGGCCTGAAAATGAACTTTTCTAAAACTAAATTTATGACTAATCTGATTCCTAGCGGGCAGCTGATTATACGCGAACAAGAAGTAGAACTAGTGGAAAAGTACATTTACTTGGGTCATGAAATTAGAATTGGCAGAGATAACCAAACATGCGAAATAAAAAGAAGATTAACTCTTGCTTGGGCAGCCTACGGAGCTCTGAGAGACATATTTAGGAGCAGTATACCGATCGGTTTAAAAAGACAAGTGTTTGACCAATGTGTGCTACCGGTAATGACATATGGAGCAGAGACACTGACTCTAACCAAGGCAACAGCGTCGAAAATGCGGGTTGCTCAAAGGCGCATGGAAAGATCCATGCTGGGCGTAACTCTACGGGATAAAATAAGAAATGAAGATCTCAGACAAACAACCGGTATCGCAGATGTTGTAGAACGTATCACCAGGCTCAAATGGAACTGGGCAGGACACGTCGCCAGGCTGAAAGATTCAAGATGGGCACGAAAGCTGATGGAGTGGAGACCAAGAGAAGATAAACGAAGTAGAGGAAGGCCGCCTACACGATGGGCAGATGATATCAGGCGGATTAGTAAAAACTGGCAAAAATCAGCACAAAACCGTGAAGTGTGGAAACAATTGAGGGAGACCTATGTCCAGCAGTGGACGTGAATTGGTTGGATGATGATGATGATTCGACTTCGACTTAAATTTCTGCCCGACGATTGACTTTTTCAAGTTTGGAAACAAAAAGAAGTCGTACAGGCTCAAATCTGGAGAACACGTTGGCGGAGGTGTGAGCCGGAGCGTTGTCATTGTGGAAGACTATTTTTTCTTCCCCAATTGGGGCAGTTTTTCTGAAATTCGGCGTCGAATCGGGCTAATAATGCGGCATAGTAAAGCCCTGTGATCGTTTTGCTCTCTTCAAGGAAGTGGATATAGATCACACCTTGTGAATCCCAGAAATCGTGGTCATCGCCTTTCCGGCCGATTGGACAGTCTTCGCCCTCCTCTGAGCACGTTCGCGGGGTAACGTCCACTGTATCGACTGTTCCTTGGCCTCAGGTGTATACCCGTGGAACCATGTTTCATCGACGGTTATGAAACAACGTAGAAACTCATTTGGATTATGCTTAAACAGCATCAGGCACTGCTCTGAAATGGTCTCATGGTTGCGTTTATTGTTCGAAGTTAGAAAATACGGCAGCCATCGCGGCGACAGCTTTTTAATTCCCAAAATTTCATGCAGGATATGACCAACGATATCTTTTGAGTTGTCTACTGTCTCAGCTATCTCACGCACCTTCAGTCAGCGGTCTACCGATACGAAATCGTGGATTTTTTTCACGGTATCCTCATTGGTAGCTGTTTTCGGGGCATCTGAGAGTGACTTATCAAAAATCGACGTGCCACCACGTTTAAACTCGTTAAACCATTTTTTGACAGTTTCCATCGAAGGAGAAGAGTCACCGTTTACATCATTCAAGCGGTTTTTGATTTTGCTGCGGGATTTCCCTTCTAAAAACAAGAGTCGAATTACCGACTGATATTGCTCTTTTTTCATTTTTCTAAAATCCCCAAACACGCCCGTTTATACACGCGGTCAAAACAAAACTACAACTCCTATTTGGCTGATATTTTGAAATAGGTCGTCTACAAGAATGTATTACACGATGGTAGATTTCTCTTGCGACAGTGGCGTCATCGAGCGGAGAGACTAAGTACCTACTTATCGGACCACCGTATGGTTTGTCTGTTTGTTATGTTTCAGACTCGCCATAATTTTGCCTAACTATTCTTCCCAAGTTGTCCTCACAGATACTCTATGGGGTTAAGGTCTGGACTTCCAGGAGGCTAGACCAGTACCTCAATACCAACATCTGTAAAGTAGCATTGTGATCCTGGCTATGTGCTGCCGAGCATTATCCTGCATTAAGAAAAAGTTTTCACCTACAAAATGCATATAAGATATCACATGTTCTTCCAGACATTCCCTAATATCATCATGGTACTACCTGATTACCTTATTAACCCTACTACTATATTTCTATACAGGGTAACTGCCGGGATAATGTTGCGGGGCAGTTTATTACACAACTACATATTAAAAATGAATAACCATTTTCAATTTCGTTGCAAAACGAAAACACAGCCGAACCATATTCTAGTCCAATCAGAGAGTGCTGCAAGCACCCCTACCAGTTTCGAAACTTATTAGTCTCTCATCAGGAGGCACATATGCTGCTCTCCCTGATCCAACCAAAACAAACCCCAGCGTGCAGACCCGGATTGCGACGAACGAAATGGCATAGATGCCCTAGCGGCAACTGCTAGCAAAAGACTAAGTTTTCAGTCTAATGGCATATAAAACAACATAATGCTATTCTACACCCCACCAGAATGAAAACAATGGGAACCTTCTCTGGTTACACCTCCGAGGCTTCTACAATTTGCAAGCCATACGGATACTGAGACTAAGGAAGATGAGGGAATTCTACAATTTACAATTCACGTCCCATCTACTCAGCGCGGTAAAGTTCCAACGAGAATGGCCCTTCATACTCCACACAGAGTAAATGTAAATCAAAAATGAATAACCATTTTCAATTTCGTTGCAAAACGAAAACACAGCCGAACCATATTCTAGTCCAATCATAGAGTGCTGCAAGCACCCCTACCGGTTTCGAAACTCATTAGTCTCTCATCAGGAGGCACATATGCTGCTCTCCCTGATCCAACCAAAACAAACAATTTATAACTGGGCTTGAAATAATCCAGTAAACTTGTTTTACGCAAAATGTTTTGTAAGCCATTAGTATTTTACTCAGTACCACATTTATTTCTAGTATAGGAACAGGTTAAACAGCAAAATAGAATAGTACATATTCCCATGCTATACAGATTCTAAAAAAGGTGATATGTTTGTATGTGTAATCTATTGTTAGTCTATAAGCGTTTATAGTTGCACCTGTGACTCAGATTTTTAATTTCTCAACATTTTTTTTTCTGCCTTCTTAATAAAATAAACTGTGGGAAACATTGAATAATCTCTTGAACTAAATACCAATTAGTAAAACAAGAGAGACAATGCGATGAGTCTGTTGTCTCTAGTTTCTTCCTTTTTAAGAATAATTTTTATGCCGCGTCTTACGTATTTGGATAGATATTTCTTCTCCCAAGGTGAACGTTGAGCCATCTCCACGGTTCTGGTTTTCAATAGTACGGGTAAGAGGACTAAAAAAGGGCGCATGAAATTAAATGAATAGAATATAAACTATATGGCCCATTTAACGCATTTGCGAAATTAATCCAGATAACCCTAGCAATTGTGTAGAAAAGTATTTTCTTCTTCTTCATGTACCATGTCCTTTCAGAACGTTGGTTACCATCATAGCTATCTTAATTTGATTCACTGCCACCCTGAATCATACCAATCTCGCAAGTTCTTTAACCATGAGGTTCTTCTTCGTCCTGGAATGCGTTTGCCTGCTACTTTTTAGCAACCTATATTTGTGACCTCTGACCTCTCATTACATGTCCGAAATACTGAAGCTTTCTCTGCTTGATGCTTTTTATAATCTCAGTAGTCTTGCTGAGACGTTTTAGTATTGTGGAGTTCCGAATCTTCTCCACCCAGGAGACTTTTAAAATTCTTCTATATCACCACATTTCGAAAGCCTCAAGGCGATTTAGATTAAAAGTGACATTCGCCAGTTGAACCTAACTTCAGCCCGTGAGTAACTTCAGTCCGTGAGTAATGAACTATTACTCACGGGTAAAGTAATGGGTGTTATTATCTATTCAAAAATAGCGAATAATGAGCATATTATTAAACGGTCGTAGAAAAAACAATAAATACAATAAAACAAATACTTATAATAAAGAATAAAAACAAATCTGAAATGTCAATACCGTAACTGTCAAATAAATGTTACCAATTTATGCCAAAAGGTCACCTTTGTTCGATCGCAGTTAGAGTATAATCCGAACAACTGTGCTTTATAAAAATGCTTTATATTCCACTTATACAAATTAAACGAAACAAGTTAAACATGTTTCTTTAAATTTACATTAATAGAAATCTTCCAATATTACTTCTACGAGTATATAATAAAATATGTCTAGTGGCTGCAAGGAAAAAGAAGCATAGAGAGACGCAGAATATCGTGGCTGCGCAACCTGAGAGAATGGTACCGATGTACATAAAATGAAGTTTTCAGAGCAGCTGTCTCTAAAATCCGAATAGCGACGATGATTGCCGACCTCCGTCGCGGAGATGGCACTTAAAGAAGAAGTGGCTGTAATTCCAGTGTACTCAGCTAAACGATTCTAAAAAGGAACACACCTACGACTTCAATATTTCGTGTTGGTATCATGTGACGTCACGTGCTATGACACGGATGACGTGCAACGGTATCTATATTATTGTACGGACTGTATATCTCAAAAGTTCGTTGTAGACCTTATTTGCTAACTAGTTGTACACTTACAAATCCAAAAAAGAGCCAGACAGGTATAAAATGATAAATATAACAATAAGAGGAAAATCAGAGGAGCGATAGAAAAAGAAACAATGGACAGATGCGAAATAATTTATGAATGAAAGTTAAAGAACTCACAGATGTACTAAAACCGAGGCAGAAAGCAAATCTAACTAATTCTGATGGTAACACCATCTTGGACAAAGAGAGTTAAACAAGAATGTGGAAAGAATACCAGAGAAATTGTTTGAAGACCAAAGAGATAATACCTTTGAGCTAGAAGAGAACGTAATTGATGGACCAAGAATATTGAAGCAGGAAGTTTATCCTGCAATAACATAGCTAAAGGATGGAAAGAATATTTAGCGCAGCTTTGCACGAACCTGAAAAAGATATTCTACTATACTTATACCAGCTAAATAACATCAGGTATGCAGATGATATCATAATATTTGCGGACACCTAGAATACTTGTCCATATGAACAAAATTACGTATTACAGTATGACAGACAACAATATGAACTCAATATAAACATAAACAAGACAAGGCCTCATGAAAATTAGCAAGAAAAAGGTACCAGAAAATCAACTCTACATCAACCAAACCCCAGTCGAAAGAGTGATGCACTATTGATACCTTGGCACCATAATAAATGAAGACTGGACCAACATCTAGGAGATGAGAGTGCGCATCGGAAGAATTAGATCCACCTTCAATCTCTCTTTTGGTATAAAAGTAAGAATGCTGAGATGCTACGTCTTCCCTGTTCTTTTTTATGGTGTCAAATCGTGGAACCTGAACGAAGATAATATGTGCAGAAGATCGGAAGCATTTGAGACTGGCTATATCAGAAAATGCTTGATCACAGAGATCCCATGGTCGCAGAGACCGAGTCACAAATGAGAAGGTCCTCAGAAGAACGAATAACGAAAAATATTTGGAAATCGAGGTTTAGGAAGAAGAATATCGTGGTTGAAAAACCTCAGAACCAGGTTCTGTGTAGATTTCCGCACTGCAGGCACCTCATTAAGAAGAATCTGATGATTTTTTCCAAAGGTTTTCTCTTCTTTAAGTCTTGAAAGACCCGTAGACCTTACAAAGATAGATGACCAAGAGGAAGACCACAGATGAGGTGGTAGATGACATATAAACAATACCCGGAACAAATTGGAAGTATGTTGCTCTGGATAGAGATTGATGGAAGGGGTTGAGAAAGGGCAATGTCCAAAAATGGACGATCGAAGGCTAAGAAGAAGGTTCTGAAAGGCTTCGTGGTAATATATTTCGCCTCTCTTTCTGAATCTTGGACTTAGATTTCCACGATTACGATTCTTATGGTTGATAAATTCCGCATTTAACACTGTTTACTTTTTCACAGGCATACTCAAGGATAAATTGGAATCACAGATAAAGAACAAAGAAGAACAGCAAGGATTCAGAAAAGACAGGTCGACGACGGACGCAATATTTGTCATGAAACAAGTGAAAGAGAAGTCGATAGAATATAACAAATCTGCATACATTTGCTTCGTAGACCTAACGAAAGCATTTGACAGAGTCAGACTTAGCGATATAATAAAGAAAATTAAGCAAAAAAGGATACCGGCAAACATTGTTGAAGTCATAAAACAAATGAACAATAACAACACGACAAAAATTAAAACAGACGACACCCTACGACCAACACCAGGAGGAATCAGGCAGGGAGACAGCATCAGGTCCATTTCTATTCAATATGCTAATGGATGAAATAATAGAAGATGTGGAATCGCTACAACTAGGATACAGACTCGGCCACAGTAGAATCAGTATAGTGTGCTATGCGGATGATGCAGCCCTGATTGCAGAGGACGAGGATGACCTACAAAGACAACTTTATCGATTCTATCAAGCATGTCGACGACTCAACATGAACATATCCACGCAGAAAACAAAATGCATTACCGTTGCCGAAGACCCAATTAGATGCAAGCTCGTGATAGAGGGGAAACCCATAGAACAGCTCAACCAGTTCAAATATCTAGGTGTAGAGTTATCAAGTTATCATGACCCAGCCAGAGACCTAAGAGGACAAATTAATAAGGCCGCTGTCTTGTCCCGATGTTTGAGAGATGTGGTCTGGAATAACCCACATATAATCCATTAAAATGTTACATTTTTTAGGCCGTACCTTGCATTTCTTAGAGGAGTCAATTTTATTTCTTTAATGTGTAGGGGGTATCAGTAGAAGCTTAAGTTCAAGTTTTTGGGGTCGCCATCCTTGTCCCCCGGTCGCCATCTTGGAAATGGGGTGCAAAGGGGTTTCGCGCTATATCTCGTAAACTACCAACCCTACGGAAAATCTAATAAAACATAAAATGTAGCAAATTAAATTTTCCACAATTTTGTTTCTATTACTTTTTATCGTCAAGTGACCAACAAAAAAGATATAACCAAAAATATATAAATTTTTTTTAACAAGTTTCCTTTTGGATGTTATAACTTGTTTTCAGTTCATTTTAAAATAAAATAACATTATAGCAATTTTGTAGAGGGTTTTTCAGCGAACAATTTTCAGTATAAAGTTGTTTAATTCTATTTATTTATATAGGTTTTACAGCGCTCCAAACTTGACCAGATTCTCGAATGCTCATAGGGGTACAATAAAAACAAAAGTTAGGCTTACTTTTCTATATATATATATATATATATATATATATATATATATATATATATATATATATATATATATATATATATATATGCATTTGCTACCCATACACCTCCGATTGCTACATCCTTAGTTCGAGTGTGCCTCCGATTTTACGAGTTCGCCTCCGAAATCGGAGGCGAACACGTACAGTCATGTTTCTTGTGCATTTATTTGTTAACACGTCTGTATAAGGCGTTTGCCAATTTTTTAAGTAGAGGTAAAATCGAGTCATTAACGTCTATCGATATACATTTTAGTTCGCCGTATCTGGCGTCAGAGGCGCAGCTTGTTACACGCGTATACTCTGTCGTTAGCCGAAGGTAGTGGGCGCCTCCGATATATACGCTATGTCCACCGGTTCACTTCGCCTCTTAGTAGTGGCAACATCGCAATCATTTAATCGCATAATGTAGTCGGAACCTGATACACAATAATTATGAATAGCTAGATATAAGACACTGCAACGCTAATATTTGTATTTTCTCACCTTAATAGAAAATTTTATGCAAGTTTGCATTTGACTAAATTCGTATAATTTCGGGGTAATCTTAAATTTATCAGATCCTAAGTAGGTATCTATCTTTATCTATTTATAAAATAGGGCCCGTGATTTAAATTAGAAAGTCTAAAAGGACAAAATTTAACTTTCTTTTCGCGTACATGTCCTTCAATAGTAATAGCACTTAATAGTGATGTAATTATTATGAGTCATACTTTTCTTGTACTAAACGTACCATACAATTGTTTTATGTTTTATTAACACTGTCGTTATTCTTATTCCTTTATTTTGATGTTAATCAAACTCGATACTGAAACACAGCTTTTAATGTAAATAATATGAAAAGGAATTAAACAAAAAGTAATCTCAACTACACCAAATTTAAAAAATTAGAGTATTTGTTAATTCTAATACTAACAAACATCGTCATAATCGGAATATCGGGGAATTCCCCTAAGCAAAAGAGGCTCAGTCGATACTATTTCATGTATTTGTTTTGTAGTTAGTAAGTAAAAGTGTTTTATTATAACTGCAAATAGTGTAGACGTCATCATTAAACGTGAATGTTTAGAAGTAATAGAAGCCGAACAACAGTGCAGTACATAATAAAAAAATAGAAACACGAAACCAGCGTGGCAAATAAATTTTAAGCTAGAAATACGAAAAAGTTAACTATAAGCAAGGAACGATGGATTTCTATAAAAAATAAAAAATGATACAAGAATTAATGCACTAAAGCGTACTATTGAAGTACAAACGTGCTGAAACAAGATTGTTCATCCTGAAAACATCCGACGGATATTACGAAAGAATACTTTCATGGTAGGTATAATAAGCTCGGAAGTAACCTTACTTTAGTCAAAATAACGGAAAAATTAAAATGCAAAAATTGAAACATGTGCTTTTTCTTGACGAGAGCAAATTTTACCATAATATTATATTGAAAACAAATTTAAATAAAAGCGTCTAGAAGTTAGGTATTATAGATAGTTTTGTCTTCTACATTGATAACAATTCAAAGCATTCCGCACAAATTGTTAAACAATGGCTATTATATAATTTAGCGTAGGTAATTCAAACACCGACAAAATCATCTGACTTAAATGCAATTAATAATTTATTTCCTAATTTAGTTTTCCTTATTGAGTTCAGATCCGTTAACATGATATTCACAATAATAATAATAAAAGAAGATATTAATATAAAATATTAATATAAAAGATAGAAAATACATATATTAATATAAAAGATAAAAGATAGAAGATATATAGAAGATATTAATATAAAATATAAGACATTAATATAAAAATGCTCTTCTAGAAGAATGAAGTAAAATTAATCCTAAATATTGAAACAAATTAGTGAAATCAATAATTGATCCAAACAGGCTTAAAACTGTCGTAGCTCAAAGGAACTACTGTTATATTGTGGTAATATAATATTATTATATTATATTATGTGTTAATATTATAATAAAGTGGAGATTGACGATTTTTATTGAGAGCATTAGTATTAACAAATACACAATTTTTTAAAAATTGCTGTGGTTGGAAGACTTTTGTTTAATTTATTTAATATTATTTACATATGTTAAAAGTTGTATTACCACATTGAGTTTATTAATTTAAATTTTAATTTTTTATATACAGTGCGCTGGAATAAGTGTTACACCCTTATTAACTTATTTATTTTTAGCACATAAGCAAAACGCTCGAACAGGTCGATTTTTAAAGTAATCATAGTATATTATAGCATCAATGTTTCGAACTTTACGCGATCCCTCTTCAAGTGACAGGCATAACTTTGACTTTTCTAAATAGGAAAGAACATCATGTGATACATCATTTAAAAGCTTTTGAAATGCTGATTACAAAATTGTATACGTTACTCCTGTTTGAGAGCGTAGGCGCAAAATTTCGATCAAATTCTATTTAAACTCATTTATTTTTTTCGAATTCTGAGGAAACTATTAAGTATTTTTGAAAAGATCAAACGCAGAATTATTACGGAGGGCTGAAAGTCCCTTAGACTAAACAGTTTTTTTGAATAATATATTTGAAATTAAAAATCAGACAAAATTTTCTCTTCTTTTCACCCCTGTGAATTATTAAAATAAACATTAAAGTTCTTAGGGAAACCCTCGATATTTTAAAAAAAGACTTATTAGTTTTCTCAGGATTCGAAAAAAATGAATGCAATTGAAAATAATTCGACCGAAATTTTGCGCCTACGCTCTCAAATAGGATTAAAGTATTATATATTTTCGTAATCAGTATTTCAAATGCTTTTAAATGACGTGTCACATGATGTACTTGCCCATTTAAAAAACTCGGAGTTATGCCTATCACCTGAAGAGGAGTCGCGTAAAGTTCGAAACACTGATGCTATAGTATACTATGCTTATTTTAAAAATAGACCTGTCCGAGCGTTTTGCTTATGTGCTAAAAATAAATAAGTTAATAAGGGGGGGTAACACTTATTCCAGCGCACTGTATACAGGGTGAGTCACCACTAACGGGACGGAAGATTACAGCGAAATGGTAAAAGATTTGAAAAATTTTTTAAGTTAATAGTTTGTAAGTTGATAAAAGCTACATTTTAAAATTATTTTGGAATATACAGGGTGCGCCAATAAATGGCGGCGTATCAAAGTTATATTTTTTCTTATGGAACACCCTGTATTTTATTGCATTTTTTAATTGTCCGCAAAAAATAAGGTATAGTTCCATAAGGCTTCCCTATACCTATGTACAGAGTGTTCTGAGTTATGCTGACTTTTCTTAAAATGTAAAGTTTTAAAAGAAGGCTTATTCTCAAGTTATTTAAGAACTTATAAAAATACTACTTTTACATTTAAATAGTTTGATATTGGTTAAATGTATTCCATGATTAATTATTACACATTTGTCTACAGGGTGTTCAAAATTTACAGTTCCATTATTGGACTGTTCAATGTGTCATATGATGCTTATTTTAAATGGAACACCATGTATATTAATAAACAATTATACTAAACAAATTTACCTCTTTCGAATGGTATATGGATGTCCTATACCTAAGTGTCATAGTTTTTGCGTAATTTACAAATATTTAAATTCTTTATCTGTAAATCGATTTTAAAACAAAAGATGAAGTTAATTAATGTCATTGTATGACATTGTCATTTTATGACAATACGGTCTGGTAATAATCTTATAATTAATGCATCCCATGATTGATTATTACACATTTATTTACAGGGTGTTCAAATTTTACAGTTATAGAACACCATGGATATTAATCGCTTATGTAATAGGTACACATTCAAAATGTTTATACAACAAGCGATTTTAAATGATTTGTTTACATTATTTACATAGCTGGTGCTATAGAAGCAAAAACGTTCGAAATTCTTAATTTCATAAAAATATCATCTGAGGTAGTAGGGTAGGAAGTGTAGCATTTACAATATTTTTAATATAACCCCATTTAAAAAAATTCATCTTGGTCAATCCTGGTGACCTAGGTGGACAAATATATGGACCGAATCTATCTATCCATTTATTTCTAAATTTCATGTTAAGGTTGTTCTTAACATAACGTCAGAAATAAGCAGCAGCTCCGTCCAATTGAAGCCACATGTTTGTTCGCACGCTAAGTGGAAGGTTTTAAGAAGGATCCAAAAAACTTATTTTAAGAAATTTAAAAAAATTGCTCCATTCAGATTTTCGTCAACAAAATATGGGTCGATAACGTACTCGCTCAGAATACTGCCCCAAACATTAACACTTCATCGGTGTTGGCGATCAACAGTAAAATGTTTGTTTCCTGTATCATAATAAAGTGAAAGCTATGTCTATTAACTAGACGATTATTATGAAAAGTAGGTAGATTCGTCTGTACACAATAAATTCTTAAAAAAATCAGGATCTTCTCCAAATTCTAAAGTCTATAAACGAAAAGTTAAACGTTCCTGTTTTGTCTAATGCTGTTGTAGTTGAGTTTTATACGGATGATAGTGGTTTTTCTTATATATTGTACATACACTCGTTTGACTGATTTCCAATCGACCCGAAATTTTTCTCGTACTAGTATTTGGGTTTTCCGTAACAGAAAGCAGTACATCAAGTTCGTTAACGTCATCAAAAATAAACGGTTTATTTTTATTTAACTTTTCGTATCTATGCAACATTACCATTAGCATAGAATCTATCGAGAAATCTCTTAAAAACGTCCTTTTTGTGTGTCTTCTATCAGGATACTTTTAAGAGTAAACTTTAGAAGCTAAGAGATAATTTTAAAAATATTCCCCAATGCAAAGTAGCATGTCTACTCTTTCATAGATAGCGTGATTATTCATTTTTAGGAACAATTAAATTTGAATGTAATTGGCCCTGCCAAAGCCATTTTTAAGTAAAAAAAAAATTGAATTTCATACACGGATGTTTATAGTTTTGATAATTACCAAACCAGCCTGTCATAAACTGACAATGTCATACAATGACATTAATTAACTACATTTTTTGTTTTAAAATCGATGTACAGATTAAGAATTTAAATAATTGTAAATTACGCAAAAACTATGACACCTAGGTATAGGACATCCATATACCATTCGAAAGAGGTAAATTTGTTTAGTATATTTATTTATTAATATACATGGTGTTCCATTTAAAATAAGAATCATATGACACATTGAATACTCCAATAATGAAACTGTAAATTTTGAACACCCTGTAGACAAATGTATAATAATTAATCATGGAATACATTCAACGATTATCCAACTATTTAGATGTAAAAGTAATGTTTTGATAATTTCTTAAATAATTTGAGAATAAGCCTTTTTTTTAAACTTCACATTTTAAGAAAAGTCAACATAACTCAGAATACTCTGAACATAGGTATAGGGAAACCTTATGAAACTATACCTTATTTTTTGCGGATAATTAAAAAATGCAATAAAATACAGGATGTTCCATAAGAAAAAATATAACTTTGATACGCCGCCATTTATTGGCGCACCCTGCATATTCCAAAATAATTTTAAAATGTAGATTTTATCAACTTACAAACTATTCGATTTAAATTTTTCTCAAATCTTTTACCATTTCGCTGTAATCTTCCGTCCCGTTAGTGGTGACTCACCCTGTATAATAATGTAATATTTTTTGCAATAAACATATTTCAAACGAATGACCATATTTACCGTGAGCCACTGTATAAGTTGAACAATAATATATAAGTTAAAAAATAAAAAAATATGAAAAGAAAATTTTTTAAGAAACGCTTTTCTTTAGTTACGAGTGACTAAAATTAAAAATCCTATAAAAAAATCAACCAAAAAGCAAAAAATAAACAAAAATTGAAAAAATCTAACACATTCGTCAAAGAAAAGCGTGGAGCGTGTTCATCGAATAAACAGTTTTCGCCCCACGCTTATCTTTAACGAATGTGTTAGATTTTTTCAATTTTTGTTTATTTTTTGCTTTTTGGTTGATTTTTTTATAAGATTTTTAATTTTAGTCACTCGATTAGCTTGCTAATCACCGAAAAAAGGTCGTACAACTCGGGAAACCACCGGGCGAAAGCGATTACGCATTAATAATTTTTATCAATACCAATACCATTAAAAAATAACAGAGAAGGTAAAATACAACAAAAAGTTGCGAAGATTATAAAGAGAAACCGAAGAACTGTACAGTACCTAATAAAAAGGCAGAAAGACTAAAAGAGGGGGTGCAAATAAATTCCAAACTAGAAATACGAAAAAGTTAAGTATAAGTATGAATCATATGTCGCAATCGCGATAATTAAACGATAAATTTGGCAACATCTACAGAGTTGGGCCCGCACTTGCAACATCATATAAAATATGCAAATGAGGCCATAGAGTACGTTCAGTGTATGGAGGCAAACACGAACTACACAAATAAAATAACTGTATAAAATTAGGTTAATAAATGTTTACCCCTCTTTCTTTGCCTTTATATTATACATCAAAATAAGGTTAATGATGCATTATATGTGCACATATTACCTTTAGTTTTGGTGGAGCGATGGACGTCTGTTGTATGTGCGGAGGCAAAAAGGATACAAATGCACATATATATATATATATATATATATATATATATATATATATATATATATATATATATATATATATATATATATATATATATTTTATTCATACAATTTATTATGATTTTAACATTCCTATGCTATTATTAATCTGTTTTTGAACTTTCTTCCCACTATAAAACTTATAATTTTAAGCATATATTATAGAAAAGGCCCAAGAAGTTGTTTGAGGACAAATTCGCCTCTTCAGAAGAAGAATGACGCAACCGCAAAATGAAAAATTCTTACGCAGAGCAAAAAAACGATTTTTGATATCAAAATCATAAAGTATGATAAAATTAGCCATTCACCACACCGTGGTCAGGATCTCGAGATATAAGCGTTTTTTGGGGTGTGCCGCTTGTATATGAAGTAACATAACTTTTTTCCTATTATATATTTTGACTTAAAATTTTCCAAAAAACTTCTTCATGAACTATATTTTATTGTTGTGTTGGTTAAAATTATAAACTAAAAAGTTTGTCACTCAACTTTTTTAAGTAAACATGAAACTAACGAAATATGATGACAAAATGTTAATAAATTAACAACTCCTTTTGTAATGTGTTTAAACATTTGGAACAAATTTCATTGTTATCTACATACTTCAAAGATGACACAGTAAAATTTTTAAAAGGAAATATTTACAGCGACCAAAGATACAGCGAGGTAAATTTGAAAAATCGTCAAAATTGATTTTTGGCATTTTTGTATAAAATTTATTTTTTTAACTTGTTCCACCAACTCTAGATAAAAATAAACTTCATATTCGGATTCAGCGACCTCGAAAACATAAACATAGACCCAAATTGATCATTCACCTTAAATTTGATTTTCGTGGTTGGTATAACGGTTAATGCCGCTCGTCTAATATATAGATAGAAAAGCATTATTTTTCTACGAGAATTCGAGAATCTGGTCAAGTTTGGAGCGCTGTAAAACCTAGATAATAAATAAAATTAAATAACTTTATAGTGAAAATTGTTTATTGAAAAATCCTCTACAAAATCGCTATGATGTTATTTTATTGTGAAATGAACGTAAAAAAAGTTATAACCTCCAAAAGAAAATTTCTTACAAAATTTTCTCTTATTTTTATTTATAACTTTTTTGTTGGTCACTTTACGATAAAAAGTAATAGATGTAAATTGTAGAAAATTTAATTTGCTTCATTTTATGTGAGATTAAATTTTCTGTAGGGTAGCTAGTTTACGAGATACAGCGCGAAAGCCCTTTGCACCTCTTTTTCCAAGATGGCGGCTGGGGGACAAGGGCCTCAAACCCAAAAACTTGAACTTAAGCTTCTACTGAACTCCCCTACACATTAAAAAAATAAAATTGACTCCTCTAAGAAATGCACACTAAATGTAACATTTCAATGGACTAATATATGAATGGACAGCAAAGTTAGAATTTATAAAACTTGCATCAAACCTGTTATGACCTATGTCATTGAATCAAGAGAAGACACCAATAAAACCAAAAGCATGCTACGAACAGCCGAAATGAAGACACTAAGCAGGGAAGACAAAAAGAGATAGAATACGAAACAACATCATCAGGGAACAATGTGTACAAACAACATCATCAGGGAACAAGATGTAGTCAGATGAGGCAGGCAAAGACGAAGAGAATGGTTCAGTCATGTAAAAAGAATGGAGGAGCACAGACTACCAAGAATTGCTCTAGAAGGAAAACCAGCAGGCAAGCGTCCACCGGGGAGACCACCAAAAAGATGGAGAGATAGCTGGCATTCTACCTCTCAAGAATGCACACTCTCTACACTTCATACTTCATAATTCCCTCAATATTTTATAAAAACACAAAGTTAAAAAACTGACACCATAAAATTAAAATCAATACAGTTAAAATAAATTAAATCAAATGTAGTGCTCCAGACCTACCAAATTCCCTCATGTTTGTTGTATCGTCCTTTGTCCTGTGTGTTTCTATTTGTTCAATTGTGAGGTGAATTTACTTAACTAGCTATTTATTCATTTATTGAGGAAATTTTATAACACAATGTAGGTATACCACGAAAATATAATTTACTACTATTTTCCTTTATCTGGTTCAATAGATTATTAATATCTATCCATAGCTTATATCACTTAAAACATAGTTGCCACTCACAACCAATTACTTCTTACTACATTTATATTCCTATTTACTTTCTATTCCAATTCTCCACCCTTTAATTTATAATGTTTTATTTACCTACATTGTTGTTTTAATTCACATTTTAATTCACATTCACATTTTTACTTTTATTGCTTTTTATTATATGACGGCTAATATAGCATTTTAACTACAATTTGAAGCTTTCGATCTACCTACTCTTATGCGAACAATAATCCTATCCGAGCAGTACTCGTCACAGATCAAGTACGGACCTTAAATATTCAGTTTGCAACTGCACATCCAGTTCTGACATACACAATAAATACTCGCTACATTTGTGATCCAAACGTTGTCAATCTTACATCCACTAATAAATAGAATTCTTTAATATATATATAAATATAAATAAAATTAAAACAAAATCTTTAAAATCAACACACATTAAAATTGTATATATGTCATTCACTAATTTGATCTACACAAACATTATAACAGGCACAGATTTGTTGGTTGACTTACACCAACTATCTCATCACCCTCAAGAATTCCTAAATCCCATAAATTTGTTTATCTTTGCTGCATCCTCCGTCTATTCCACCATATCCCGTTAACATAACTTTAACAGAAACATCATGATAATGAATACTGAGTTGGTAGCACCTTGTATCCGAATGTAAGTACGACACGTTATAATTGCATGATTATATATAGCATACTTCTGCACATGTTTGTGCGCTTGGGGGAAGTTTTACCACCCCCATGATTGCATGCATGTGCATTGGTATGCTATTTCGCTACTTTTATGTATGTTATTCAATATTGGCTTGATCTTATGGATCTTTAGCATCTTTTACAACCAGACAATGTCCTAACTCTGGTTTTTGTTTATTTGTAGCATTTTGTAACTTGTTACCTTTGACCTGAAGATGCTCTACAAATTTTAAAGAGCGAAACCGGTCGTCGGAAGTTATAATAAAGATTGAGAGTAAGTCTGACTTTTACTTCATCTCAAGAAATACTTCAACGTCGGAATTAACAGATCGACAGATCTACAACAAGTATAAGAAGAAGAAGAAGAAGACTTTTTATATAAAATTTGATTCTCGATTATCGAAATTTCTGATCAAGTACCCGTACTAAGTTCAATTGTTCCAAAGTAATAATATATTCCCCTAGTTGTAAGGTTGTCATCCTTACGGAGATTCTCTGGTGGCCGAAGACGCGTTTCTATATACAGGAAA
The DNA here is from genome assembly GCF_917563875.1 of Diabrotica virgifera virgifera. Lineage (NCBI taxonomy): Eukaryota > Metazoa > Arthropoda > Insecta > Coleoptera > Chrysomelidae > Diabrotica > Diabrotica virgifera. Next base: position 215,186,094 of record NC_065450.1, read on the forward strand.
ATGCAAAAACGTCTCATCTCTTCTTCGTATCTGGCATCTCGAGCCAGTTCTGCAGGTCTTCTTCGTCTTCTACCGACCATTTTATCCTTCTTCGACATTCTTGGAGGATATCGGAAGAAATATTGCAGTCGAAGTAAACACCAAACACCGACGACGATTTGTTGTGATAAGGAACAAATATTTCGATAATTCTTTCGATATTTATGTTGTTTGTACTTATTTTAAGAATTTCGAATAGCGTAAATGCTAGAGGAGATTGTTGAGATGGTGAAATGAATAAAATTAACATTTTTTAATATATCACATTACTTTTTAATTACGATCGTTGATTCTTAACTTTTGAGACATGGACCAGGGTAATAAGCAAAAAAGTACCCTGTTTGTGACACTGGCCCATGCGCGTATTTCCGTTTGCGTGTTCATTTCACTACAGCGCGGTTTTGAAATAGACACGGAAACGGCAAGACATATTTGGTTAGAAACAAGTGTTGATTTGAAAGAAAACCCCCTAACTACATATCTACGGGTTTGTATTGTACCGAAACATGCGGCGTTGGAATGCTACATACTAGTGCGAACTAGGTATATTCTACTACGTATATTCGTTTCACGTGTTGTTTATTAATTTGCATTTATACAAAAAGCATTTTCAAATAAATGTAGTGTTTTATACTACTTCAAAATTCAAAAAAATTTTACGTTATTATTTTTTAAATCGACTCCATCGAATGATGGCATCGAATGCCATCGAATGATGGCATCTCCTGAGGTAAAATGTTCCGGAAGTAAAATGAGCCTCCATTCGGATCTCCGGGTGCACCGTTGCAGGTGTCAGGATAAGGTCTTGGAATCTTGGTAGTCTTACAGACAAAGGGCGAAAGAACTAGGTGATGGATATAAATTGTGGTATGTAGGGAGTAGTAACAATAGAAATGGAGTTGGTATAATTGCTGATATTGAAATGAAAGATAACGTAGTAGAAGTTGTCAGAACGAGTGATAGAATGATGTCAGTGAAATTTGTAATTGATAAAGAGGTATTGAATGTTGTGTGTGTGTGTATGCTCCTCAAACAGGTCTGGGTGAGAATGAAAGAAGAGCTTTCTATGACCAATTAGGAGACGTACTGAGTGATATTCCAGCAGAGGAGAAAGTTATAATAGGAGGTGATTTCAATGCACATGTGGGCCAAGCTAAGACAGGATATGAAACAATACATGGGGGATTAGGCTTTGGAACTAGAAATGAAGCTGGAGATGACATGCTAGAATTAGCACCAGCATTGGATATGGCGATTGTTAACACATTCTTTAAAAAGAGAGAAACTCAACTTATTACCTACAAAAGTGGACAACATCAATCCCAAATAGACTACTTCATGATAAGGAAAGAAGACATACGTGAATGCAAGGACTGCAAGGTAATGGTTAGTGAGACAATAAGCCAACAACATAAGCTGCTTGTTCTGGACATCGAAGTAAAAAGCGAAACTAAACAAAAATATCGGAGAGGACCACAAAAAATCAAGTGGTGGATGCTAAAAGATGAGAAGGAAGGTCTATTCAGGGAAAGAATAGTAGAAAAAATATGTTGGAACATGAAAGGAAGCCCTAACACAATTTGGAGAAAAATGGCCAATATTATTAGAGAGACGGCTATTGAAATACTTGGGAAAACGTCAGGAAAGAAATTTGAGGATAAAGAGACTTGGTGGTGGTCAAATGAAGTACAAGGAAAAATAAAAGAGAAGAGAAAATTATATAAAAAGTGGCAAGATACCAGATCGGACATAGATCTTCAAAACTATATGGTCGCCAAAAAGGAAGCGAAAGTAGCAGTAGCAAAAGCTAAAGCAGAAGCGTATTCAAACCTATACGATCAACTTGATACCAGGGAAGGCGAAGCAAAAATATATAAAATAGCCAAACAGAGAGCAAAGAAAGCAAGAGATTTTAATCATATTAGATGTATCCGAGATGAAAATAATAAAATACTAATTCACGAAAAGGAAGTCAAAAAGAGATGGAGATTTTGACAGTTTATTAAATGAAGAATTTGACAGACAGCCTGTGGAGTTAACCGAGACAGTAACAGCAATGGTAACCAGAATAGCAAACGGGAAAGTGGCTCAAGCGCTTCAAAAAACAAAGAAAGGAAAAGCAGTCGGACCAGATGATATCCCTGGGGAAGTATGGAGAGCATTGGGAGAGACAGGAATAAATTGGCTAGCAGGTCTCTTTAATAGAATTATGGAAGTTGGACAAATGCCAGACGAATGGAGAAACAGTATATTAGTACCTGTCTACAAAAACAAGGGAGACATATAACAATGCACAAACTACAGGGCTATAAAACTACTTAGCCACACCACGAAAATATGGGAGAGAGTAATTGATAGACGGATACGTGAAGAAACCGAAATATCCGATAATCAACTTGGCTTTATGCAGGGCAGATCAACAACAGATGCAATTTTCGTTGTAAGGCAACTGATGGAAAAATACAGGAATAAAGAGACCAACGCTCATATGGTATTCATTGATCTTGAGAAAGCATATGATAGAGTTCCTCGAGAGATTCTGTGGTGGGCACTCAATAAGAAAGGAGTCCCTGGCGAATATGTAAAGATTGTAAGAGATATGTATGAGGGAGTAACGACTAGTGTTAGAACAGGTGTGGGAGAGACTGATAAATTTCAGGTGAAAGTAGGATTGCACCAAGGCTCGGTGCTTAGTCCTTATTTATTCTCATTAGTTTTGGACCAGATAACAGCGAAACTACAGGGTAGTATTCCATGGTGCCTAATGTATGCTGATGATGTAGTGTTAATAGGAAATAGTGAAAGAGACTTAAAACAAAAACTGGAACAGTGGAGACAAGCTCTGGAGGAAAAAGGTTTAAAACTTAGTAGGACAAAAACAGAGTATTTGGAATGTTCATTTAAAGATGGAGTTACTACAAATAAAATGGTATCTTTGGATGGTAAATGATTGTGAAAAGCAATAGTTGTAAGTACCTAGGATCGGTATTACAGAGTAATTGTTGTGTGACAGAAAAATTCCAATGAAGCTGAAGGGAAAATTCTATAAAACAGCCATAAGACCGGCTATGATGCACGGAACTGAATGTTGGGCAGTGAAAAAGAAAGAGGAACAACGAATGCATATGGCGGAAATGAGAATGCTTAGATGGATGAGTGGAGTGACAGAGAAGGATAAAATTAGAAATGAGTATATTAGGGGAAGTCTAGGTGTGGCACCAATTGATGCCAAAATGAGAGAGCATAGGTTAAGATGGTTTGGTCATGTTCAACGTCGAGACGTTAATCACCCAATACGAAGAATAGCTGAAGTGCAGATTCCTGGAAGGAGTAGGAGAGGAAGACCAAAGAAGACCTGGGGGAGACGATAAGGCAGGACATGTTGGTAAAGGGGATTAACATTGATATGACCCAAGATAGAATTGTGTGGAGAAATGCAATTAGGGAAGCCGACTCCGCATAGGGATAAGGCAAAGAGAATGATGATGATGATGATTTTTTATAAATCGACTCTTTACTACCAATAGGTACCAACCTTAGGCAAAATGACATATTTAACTAAAAAATTTTCATTCGTTGGATCTGTGTAAACAAATCATAATTTCGACAAGAAATGCCTTCATATAAACTTTATTATATGGTGCTTCTCAGAGGCTTTTTTCAGTGCGTCACAGTTTTTCGATTTCTTTCTAACGCATTAAGTTGGAAGTGACAGAAAAAAGGTACGTCGGTGATTATACTCATTTATAACATTTATTCTAGTTGTTGATAGATGGCGCTATAATAAAAAAAATGATTTACGTACTATCTACAGTCGGAAAAATGAAAGAATACCCATGAACGATCACATCAATCACTTTTTTTTTGTATTTGCTGTCTTTTTTATAAATATCAAACCTTTGTTATAGAAAAAGAGAGCAAATACAAAATAAGTGATTGTTGTGACCGTTCATGGGTATTCTTTCATTTTTCCGACTGTATACGACTATAATCTGTACAATTTATACGACTATACAAAACAAAGAACATACCTTTTTATAAATGCAATAAACACTATTGATTTGATTTTTTACCAAATTGCAATCATATTATAATAAATAATTGTTTTCCGATTATAGCGCCATCTATCAACAACTAGAATAAATGTTATAAATGTGTATAATCACAGATGTACCTTTTTTCTGTCACTTGTGACGCACTGAAAAAAGTCTCTGAGAAGCACCATACACCATACCACTGTCTATAAATCCAGAACACACTTGATCGTGACAAACTACACTGATTTTTAAATATTATATTCAATTGATATTTGCTAATTATTTTTTTTTATTTTAGGTAAGTTAACCACGTATACATACTTTGACAATTTTGTTGTCTGCTTTGGTGAGTACGCAAATATTTTTCTTTAAGAAATTGATGTGTACTTCAACATTCTGAAATTCATAGTAGATTTGATTTTATGAAAGAATGGGGAAGAATTGTATTTTTTAAGTGTGTAAAATTATTTTCAAATAACAAGCTGAACGCTTTCGGCTTACAAAGCCATCATCAGAGAAGCAGAGCTATGGTCAAAAAGTACCACGAAAAAGAGAGCGTGGGTTTCCATCTTGAATGGCCAGAAAAAGTTCTTGTTTTTTATAATAGAAAAAACGTCTTTGTTGGTTGAAGATTCTAATTGTAAATAATAAATAAATATGTAGTCAAAAGAAACTTGATCGTGTATAATTTCAAAAAACATCCAGGACATCACACAGGACTTTCACAAAACACGTAACATTAATTTGATCATGGTAAGTATTTTATAAACAGGACCGTAACTACCATTGGGGCAACCGGGACGAATCCCCCCGGGGCCCCCGGCCAAGGGGGGCCCCACAGAGGCTACCGTTGTGTTGGCCGTGCATAGATTTTAACGAGGAAAATAAAAATACGTAGGTACATATTTTAACAGCCGATCCCAATGAAATATTTTCAAATGACAATTTTAAAAAGACCACAACATAAAGTTTTAATTTTTCACTGGAGAAATTAGTTTATTCGACTAAAATGCAATTGGAACAAAACAGGGTCCCTGAGGCCTGAGCTAAGCTGAGGCCCCCCGAGACCTTAAAATAAAAATTTAAATTATTAGTTAGGAAATTAGTTATTTCTGCGTAATAAAACCTAAAATGCCATTGGAAGAGGGGGCCCTGGCTAAGCTGGGGTCCCCGAGACCTTTCGTAAAGATATAAATTGTTACTGAGGAAATAAGTTATTTTTTAGAAATAAAAACTAAAATGCAACCGGAATAGGGGCGCCCATGTCGCAGCTACTTTGTCTTAACCAATTTACCCAGACCACATCTTTGGTACTTGAAAGGAACCACATGGTACCACATATTTAAAAGAAAGGTAAGGGTAAGATTGAATGAGGTCCCACCAGTACACTGACCAGCTTCACTGTGTGTTTGGCTCACACTGCAGTTGCTTAAGGCACCTTAAGGTGCATTTAAATCAAAGCGAACACGAACGAAGAAATGAATTCGTAGGTGTTTGTTTGGTTATTCGTTCGCTACAAAGTAAGACCATTTACATTGTACCGAACGAACACATTCGTTGATAATCCGTCCGCAATGTCAGATACAGATGAAGATGTAATGATTAGCGCTGCTAATTTTATAGTTATTGCAGGACATGCTGAAAAAAAAAGAAAGAACAGGAGGAAAAATGCGTTTTCAAGGGGTTAAATATCAAACATTTTTCCTGACACTCCTTCCTCTGGGGGTAAATTCCCCAGACCTCCCGGCAGGGAGGGCCCACAGATCATATGTTTGCCCCGGGGCCCCGAACATCGTACTTACGGCCCTGTTTATAAACCTACCATCTGAACCGGCAGAGTGTAGACCAATGATACTCAACCTGCGGCCCGCGGGCCGCATGCGGCCCTTTAGCGTTTTTTATGCGGCCCGAAGGCTAACTAAAGGGCCCTGTGATCAAATTATTTGTCAAATTTCACGTGTTTTTTCAAATTATTTGACAGTGTGCCGATGTGTTTGAGGCGTGTTTGGGAGTGAGGCAGACAATTTAATGACTTTAATTTTAAATTATATTGAAATTTTTAAAAACTCTGATTAAAAAGCAAGGTATTATTAACTTTTAATAATAAATTATTGAAGTTAATGAACAAATACTCATTTTAAAAATAATCAATACTTACCTATAACATTGCAACGACCCATTTAGTAATCACAAGAAAAGTTCAGGTCCGGATTAACAAAAAAAAATTTAAATAATTGTGACCTTGAAACAATACACTGTATATTAAAATTTTCAAAACTTGTCGGCACATTTGAAAAGAGCACAAAAACTAAGTTTAATTGCTTGCTTCAATTTTTTGCGCAGACAATTTAATGACATTAATTTTAAAATTATATCGAAATTTTTGTTTTGAAAGTTCGAGTTTTTAAAAATTTCGACATAATTTCAAAATTAAAGTCATTGAATTGTCTTCGCAAAAAATGAAAGATCCATTAAAGCTTTTTTCAAATGTGCAAACGGGTTTTGAAAATTTCAATACCCAGGATGTTTTTTCAAGGTCACAATGGATTTATAATTTTGTTTAATCCGGACCTGGATTTTTCTTGTGATTAGTAGTTTAGTGGTTTGGGTTCTAAATGTGACATATGTGTACCAAATACCAAAAAAATATACAAGGTGGTTCGAAAGTTATGGGTCCAGAAAGAAATGGGCAAAATCGATAAAACACCTTGTAACTCGGTTATAAAGTCGGTGGAGCAATAAATTAAGTATACTACTTCATCTTGATTGCGGCCCGCAAGCTGTGGCAATAGCTACTATGTGGCCCAGGAAAGAAAAAGGTTGAGTATCGCTGAGTGTAGACTGTGGACGGTAGAACACTCTGTAAGTGTGAATTAGAATTAGAATTAGTTAGAAGTTTGACCCAATGTAAAAGCCAATTGATGAAAACAACCAAGGAGAAGTCTCATTTGCCAAATTCAGAGTTCGAAAACTGTTGTAAACATCAGTAGTAATAAAGTAGCCAAATTTGCAAAGAATTTTCCTGTAGGTAATGAGTGAAAGAAAATTCAATAATAGATGAAAGTAATGTTCAAAAAACCTTTTAGACAAGGCGAAAACGGCGGGTTCGAAGGAAAAAATATTCCCATGAGATTTTTTTGCATAATCACATTCGTGAGACTTCCCAGAATAAGGTTCAAGAAGTCGCCCAAGTGAAAAGTGGGCCAATTTTTTTTTAACAATTTTTTTTAATCAAATTGTCAGAATCAATATATTTGTCCCGAACAATTTTTTATTTAATTTTTTGGACCATTCTGGACAAAAAAGGTATCTTATAATTTTTCTCTAAAGTTGATCGTTTTCGACTTATAAGCAATTTAAAATTGAAAAAAAACAAAAAATTGCGATTTTCAAGGCTTAATAACTCGGTTAAAAGTTATTATTATGAAAGTCAATATATGACTAAATCAAAGTTTGAAGCCCCCCCTACAAGATCCTGAAGAAATTTTTGTCATTATTTTATTACTAAGTTGTTATTTTTAAGTAATAATAATAAGCGCCATGCGCGTGTGCGGGGCTGTAAATGCTGAGTGCGAGAGAGAAGCTATTCCAGCAGTCCAATTGTGCATCTTACTCGCACTCACATTTACAGCAGCGTCAATACGATACAACCACTCATTGTTATTAATTAAAAATAACAGCTTAGTAGTAAATTAATGACACATATTTCTTCAGGATCATGTAACGGCGACTTTAAACTTTGATTTAGTCACTTTCTGACTTTCAAAATAATAATTTTTGACCGAGTTATTAAGCCTTAAAAATGGCCATTTTCGCGTTTTTCAAATTTTAACTTGCTTATAACTCGAAAAAGATCAACTTTAGAGAAAAATTATAAGAGACCTTTTTTGTCCAGAATGGTCCAAAAAAACCTAAAAAAATATTAGTCCGGGCCAATATATTGACTTTTGCAATTTGATTAAAAAAAATTGTTAAAAAAAAATTGGCCCACTTTTCTCGTGGGCGACTTCTTGAACCTTATTCTGGGATGTCTCACGACTGTGATTATGCATAAATATCTCATGGGAATATTTTTCCCAACGAACCCGCCGTTTCCGCCTTGTCTATTTAGCAATTTACAATTTAAATAAATCATGAGTATTGACACAGTTTTGAGGGTTGGATAGTTTTGAGGGTTAACTGTGGCTAATACCATATAAACATAACATTTTAACTTCACATGCTAAAAGACAACAGTTTCAGAAAGATTTTTCTCCTTGGACCATCCATCTGATTGCTATTCCTACAAGTTCTTGATGTACATACATACTTTCACCAGCAATTCAAAGAACGCAACTCGCATCTGGACAAACAAATATTTCCTCAAAGCATCGACAAAAAAAGATGTACACGCCAATAATAAACAGCGAGAGACACAAGAAACAGACGTTAACGAAAATAGAAAATATCGAGCCCAGATGTTAATTTTTCGTACAAACAATGAATATTCACGTTTCTATTTCCATCGAATTGCTAAGACAAATAATTACATAAACGAGTCGCTTTTGTCTACCGTTTTATTTATATTGTGTTCTTGTTTGTTGGCAAGTTAGCACACGTAAATTTAAAAAAGTTGTCATGTAACACTGAGATTTATGGGTTTGAGGATGTTCTGACAAGCCATAAAACTACCAAGTTCTCAGATGTTTCAAATATCGATAATTTCGAAGGAAGAAAACTATTTCTGCTACTATATAAATACATGATCCGTTAATGATCTTATTGAATGAGTTATTTAATGAGATATATAAATTATCGAATGAAGTAAAAAACAGACGTACTTGCAATTATTAATTGTTTAACTTTCGACGACCGGTTTCGCTCTCTACAATATGCAGAGCGTCATCAGGTCAATGGTTACAAGTAAACCACAGATCACCTACCTCCTCTAGATGTTCCACGATAACGCTTTGGTTAAATATGAAAAACAGCGCTACAAGTCGCCTGTATCGGAACTAATCCAAGCGGGAATTTCAAAATGTAATTTTGGTAGGAAGAAAATGTTAGGTTAAAATATTTTTGTATAGTTGAAAAAAAAATTTGCTTTTAAAATATGCAAATTATTTTTAATTTCAAATATACAAAATACCATTTGGGAAAAAATAAGACATGACAACGTATTTTTATTTATTTATTTAATACCAGCAAAACCACTTTGTATATATTTTTTTACAAATCGTATCTTTACAAATGAAATTATTAATAGTTATCTTCCAAATACTTCTACAAAAGGGTATCTCAAATGATTGAAATATGTGTGCATCTCTATTTGTTGAAGGACTTTCAACTAAAACAAAAAATTAATATAATAGTTTATACCATGATTCATTTCACGTAAAATAATTTTTATTAATTATAATATATTTTCAGTAGGGGTTACTTACTTGGTGTTACATTCATTTGCTTGCATACACCACTAACTGTGTTACTTGTTCTCTAATAACAAATACTTGTTGAACTCACCATGCAAATGTAAGCTAAAAATTGCTTTTGGATATAATCTATGACTTCATGATACAATGCAAACTGATCTTGAAATCACATTCGTTTTGTTTCAAAAACTGTATTTGAATCCATTTTATCTAAATGAGGATTTTTTATCAAATAACAATCAAATAAACATTACTGACATAAAGGTATGGCATACTGTACTGACAATGATGACAATTAATTGACAAATTATAATGACACTCAGACTCAGTGATATAGAAGAAATCTTCACTCCAGCAGTGCATAGCGACATCTGAAAAAATGAATCGGTACTCTTCTTCTTCTTCTTCTTCTTCTTTTTCTTCTTCTTCTTTAGTTTATTGGCCTCCACCTACTTGGGTATTTGGCCAGCTCATCGTCGCGGAATAAGGGAAAAATCCCTTATTCACTTACAATTTGGAGTTAGTACATTGTACAATTTACTGCTTCTTCTTCTTCTTCTTTTTTAGTTAACTGGCAATTTTGGTTGGTGTGAGACAAACATGACAAGATAAAAAAAATTTCACGCTAGCAACAAACTGAATCGGTACTCCAAATGACAGTTAGTTTAGGATGACCTTGAGATACCTGCGTGAAACATCTAAGAGAGTTGTGAAGTGATCTGTGAAGTAAACTAAATGATACTGTTACAAGGAGTTATTCAATAACATGATTTAGTCGATAAAAGACATATATTTGAACCATGATCTGCAAACTGAATAATGCTTCTGTTTCTAAGGTTGTTTCTCAAACCAAATTGTGTTACACTTAGTTGTACTTATATTTTGTTGTAAAGTCTTGAGTGCAGTATGCTTAGGAAAACATTCAGTAGGTACATGGCTTATCAGACTGATTGTTTAGCGTTTTTTTTGTAACATTACATAAAATGTTGGGCAGTAGCCACTCTGTTATTATATCAGTAGTCTTTATTTTTTTCTATAACTTGTTTATTCGGATATTCTACAAAATGTAGTATAGCATTTTTATATTTTCCTGATTTTTATTTTCGGCACACCCTGTACAACTTTTTCATTACACATTTCGAAATGTGTTTCCTATCGGCACTAACGAAGTGTAAATGACCCTTCAGGACTAGCAACGGTCCGTAAAAATATTAAATTTCCCAAATATATCTTCCAAGTTTCGGTGTCAGACCCAATTTTATGGCTTCCAGATGACGCAAAAAATTAGGTATGCCTCGGGGTTGGTGTGCTATGCTGGCGGGGTGCGGAATCTTGGGGAGGATGTGTCGGTCCTAAAATAATATATTTGGAATTATTTACAAAGAAAATATATGGTCGGTGTAAATTAGATAAAAATTGCATTGATACTGACGATATATATGGAGGAAGTGTTTTCCAGCTGTCGATTTTTAAATGGGCGTTTATTTAAGTATATAAAAATATCGAAGCATAAGAATACTTTGAGAAAAATTCAATGTTTTTGTTGATTATAATAATAAACTTCATTTTCTTTTTGACAAACATAATTTGTTTAGGATTTTTTAGTAAAGGCCTCTAAAGCTAAGAAGAAATAAATAGCAGACAAACAAAAATTCAAAATGTAAACTTATAAGAATAGTACTTATTAATTATTATTAAAATATTCATCCACGGAATAAAACGTATTTTGTAATAAGAAATGTTATCATATTCGTGTTCAACGACCTCGAACACCCCAAGTACTGACTGATGACTGATTTAGAATGAAACTAACATGAAACTCCAGGAACTAGGAACAAGATCCACCTTGGGCACCAGCTAACTCGGGGACGATCGTTGTTATCATATTTTGTTTTCAGCGTTTTCGAAAACCCCTGAGTAACTACTGGCGACTAATTTAGAATGAAATTAACATAAGTTTTAATTATTTTAAATAATAATATACATTATACCGATATTTTCCGAATTGCAAATTTTTCATTTTCTATGCTCTTTGAAAACGTATTTTCTTATGCATAAGATATAATAATTCTCATTTTACCACCATGGATTTTGTTTACAAACTTTCTTGACACTTTCTCTAATCGATCCAGCATGACTTAAGTATGATTTACCATAGCATAATCCAATATAATAGCATATAATATAATAGCAATAATACCAATCATGGTATGATTTAAGTGAAATTTTCACGAAAGAAAACAGCTCGAACGCGAATGGTATGCGCCAATTAAACTTTTCACTCTCTTTTCTTACTTTGGTATTCCATATCAAAGAATCAGATAAATAAAACCTGAGATGGATTGTTCTCTAATGTACTTTCTTCTATTTGCATTATCTTTTCAAATAATTAATGCATTCGCATGTAAATACATTCATATTGAAATCAAAAGTACCTGCAGAGAAGCCGGATGGAGTGCTAATCACAGATCATGCCAATATGACTTAGTAAACATCAACTAGTTATAGGAATTGACTCATTTATCTCACAAAACAGGATGTTCCAGTGTGTGAAAACTCCGAGGATCTAGTCCCATGCGTACATTAGATGACCGTTTTGAAGTAAGATAAAACTGTTAATATTGATAATAGTTAGTGGTATTTGGTTCATGATTTTGCAAAGCTTTCATTTTAACGTTTCTAAGCATCAAACCGGAATGCCAGTATTGGGGCCGTGCAAGTTCGGCAAAGCGACACCTATTTCTACGCTCTGCAACTTTATTCGCACTTTTAATTATATTGGCCAATTATATTAGTCCTGGACCCTGGTTACTGGATAATTGTCAAGGCCATAGCCCAAAAAAATAATAAGAAGAAAAAATAAGATTCAGGTTATGTTATTAAAACGTAAACATTTGTATGTAGTAAATAAAATTAGTTATTAAAATGCAGTACTGCAAGCAAAATACAATTAATTAAATTTACCTTTATATAATAATTGTATATCATATCAATATTGTGGAGCAACATATAATTTTTCTTCTTCAATGACAATAGATATGAAATGTACGTCAATTTGACAATTTCAATTTACAATATGAATTATTTAAGAAAGTTGCAATATTTCTCCGCTATTCGCGCACGATCGTTTCACGTATCCCTTCCAAGTACTTGCACACCGCGAATACCTATTGTTAGTAGGTATTTACGCATATTGTTAGTATTTTATATAATGCCCATTTGTAATACCAATCCATCGTCTTTTGTTGCTTTTTTTAATTTCAATTTTGGAAATAGCACATATTTTATGAAGATTTTCCGAAATTGTGAACTTTTAGTGCTGAACGGAACTGAAATTGTAAGATAAGATCCTCGTGTGGCTTACCATGAAATTGACGTATGCTTGGAAAATATACACAACTAAACTTATATGGAATCACCATGTATTTCAAAGCAATATATATTTCTTTTGAAAAAACTTGTTATTGTTGCGAAGAATAAGGGTCTTTATTGAAAATAAACAAATCGATAAGACAATCAGATAGTACAGCTCGGTACGGTATAGGTTATTTGCTTGAGTTGCAAATTGAACGAAAATAAATAAACTTTTGCGCCCAAAAACGAAACTATGCCTCATGTGGGGTTATAGAACTTATCACGGGGAAAGATTATTGGTCTTGTGGAGCAAGTAATGTTCTCAGAGAGACATAGCTGCAGAGCTAGGCGTAACACAGGGCGTTCTGCCCAAAACATATGCTAGGTAACAGGAACTTCTTCTTCTTCTTGCAGTACCGTCTCCTATCGGAGGTTGGCTACCATCACAGCAATCTTAATTTTGTCGGCTGCAGCTCTGAACAACTGTATCGAACTGCACTCATACCACTCCCTTAAATTTCGCAACCAGGAAATCCTCCTACGTCCCACATTTCTCTTTCCCGAGATTTTTCCTTGGATTATGAGTCTTAGCATAGAGTACTTTTCTCTTCTCATTATGTGGCCTAGATACTCCAGTTTTTTTGTTTGTATGGTTTTTATGACTTCGCATTCCTTTCCCATCTTCAGCAAAACATCTTGATTTGTTACTCTTTCTTTAACAGGAACTAGGAAAGCTCAAAAGTAAAGCATGGGAAAGTCGCCAAAAAGCAATAACGGCTCGCCATGATGGTTTAATTGTCCAATCAGCTGGAAGACACCCAACCATTTCTCACCTGCAGCTCCAAAGACATCTTTTGGAAGCTACAGGTGTAACTGTTTCAGTTAGAACGATAAGAAAAAGAGTTCGTGCCAAGAAGTATACTGCAGAAGACAGTTATGGATTCCCGATTTGTCTGGATAAATTCCCGTTTTGAAGTAAGATAAAACTGTTAATATTGATAATAGTTAGTGGTATTTGGTTCATGATTTTGCAAAGCTTTCATTTTAACGTTTCTAAGCATCAAACTGGAATGCCAGTATTGGGGCCGTGCAAGTTCGGCAAAGCGACACCTATTTCTACGCTCTGCAACTTTATTCGCACTTTTAATTATATTGGCCAATTATATTAGTCCTGGACCCTGGTTACTGGATAATTGTCAAGGCCATAGCCCAAAAAAATAATAAGAAGAAAAAATAAGATTCAGGTTATGTTATTAAAACGTAAACATTTGTATGTAGTAAATAAAATTAGTTATTAAAATGCAGTACTGCAAGCAAAATACAATTAATTAAATTTACCTTTATATAATAATTGTATATCATATCAATATTGTGGAGCAACATATAATTTTTCTTCTTCAATGACAATAGATATGAAATGTACGTCAATTTGACAATTTCAATTTACAATATGAATTATTTAAGAAAGTTGCAATATTTCTCCGCTATTCGCGCACGATCGTTTCACGTATCCCTTCCAAGTACTTGCACACCGCGAATACCTATTGTTAGTAGGTATTTACGCATATTGTTAGTATTTTATATAATGCCCATTTGTAATACCAATCCATCGTCTTTTGTTGCTTTTTTTAATTTCAATTTTGGAAATAGCACATATTTTATGAAGATTTTCCGAAATTGTGAACTTTTAGTGCTGAACGGAACTGAAATTGTAAGATAAGATCCTCGTGTGGCTTACCATGAAATTGACGTATGCTTGGAAAATATACACAACTAAACTTATATGGAATCACCATGTATTTCAAAGCAATATATATTTCTTTTGAAAAAACTTGTTATTGTTGCGAAGAATAAGGGTCTTTATTGAAAATAAACAAATCGATAAGACAATCAGATAGTACAGCTCGGTACGGTATAGGTTATTTGCTTGAGTTGCAAATTGAACGAAAATAAATAAACTTTTGCGCCCAAAAACGAAACTATGCCTCATGTGGGGTTATAGAACTTATCACGGGGAAAGATTATTGGTCTTGTGGAGCAAGTAATGTTCTCAGAGAGACATAGCTGCAGAGCTAGGCGTAACACAGGGCGTTCTGCCCAAAACATATGCTAGGTAACAGGAACTTCTTCTTCTTCTTGCAGTACCGTCTCCTATCGGAGGTTGGCTACCATCACAGCAATCTTAATTTTGTCGGCTGCAGCTCTGAACAACTGTATCGAACTGCACTCATACCACTCCCTTAAATTTCGCAACCAGGAAATCCTCCTACGTCCCACATTTCTCTTTCCCGAGATTTTTCCTTGGATTATGAGTCTTAGCATAGAGTACTTTTCTCTTCTCATTATGTGGCCTAGATACTCCAGTTTTTTTGTTTGTATGGTTTTTATGACTTCGCATTCCTTTCCCATCTTCAGCAAAACATCTTGATTTGTTACTCTTTCTTTAACAGGAACTAGGAAAGCTCAAAAGTAAAGCATGGGAAAGTCGCCAAAAAGCAATAACGGCTCGCCATGATGGTTTAATTGTCCAATCAGCTGGAAGACACCCAACCATTTCTCACCTGCAGCTCCAAAGACATCTTTTGGAAGCTACAGGTGTAACTGTTTCAGTTAGAACGATAAGAAAAAGAGTTCGTGCCAAGAAGTATACTGCAGAAGACAGTTATGGATTCCCGATTTATCCAGACAGCACAAGATTGATTGCCTAAATTGGTGTCTTCACCACCAAAACTGGAACATTGGGAATTGACAAAATATGCTATTTTCAGAAAAAGTCAGGATTTGTGTAAAATCAGATGATCTACCAGATCGTGTACTTAGAGGTCGAGGAAGACAAGCAAGGACCGAAAAACTGTCAGATCTGTTCACAAATATAAAAGGGGAAGTGTAATGTTCTGGAGAGGAATTGCGATCCGTAAAAAACTCCTTTAATTTTCGTCCAATCAGCTTTAACTGCTCACAGGTACCTATGTTGATAACCTGTAGTTAGGCTCTGGAAAGGTGCAACAGGGGAAAATTTAATTTTAATGCATGATAATTGACATCCACATATACCATTAGAGTGACTAGAGGCATCATTGAAGCAGGAGGTATCCCTTGTTTGGAGTGGCCTGCTTGCTCACCCGAGCTTAACCGTATAGAGTATTTGTGGGATATGCTTAAAAGAAAAATTAGAGCTCGCCCGGATAATTCACAAAACACCGCACGGATAGTACAAGCTGCTCTTGAAGAATGGAGCAGCCTACCACAACAAAATGTTGATAATTTGAAACTTGCTGAAACTTGCATAAGGACTAGAGGTGATAACACTGACTACAAAAAAAAACAAAAAAAAACAATTTAAACGTTATTCGTTTTACATTGAAATTTTTTATGCTATTGACTTAAAACAACTAGTTTCAATTTGTTTTTTAAATACTTGATTGTTTTATTTAATTGTTATGTAAGTATTTGTTATTAAATTGCTTTAAAATAAATATTGTTTGACTTCGTGTGTTCGTTTTTTTAAATTCGCACGAAATAATAAGAAATATCAGATGATTCCATTAAATTATTCTTTGTGTGTAGCTCCAATAGCGTATATTTAATATGGCGTATAGTATCTTCTTCTTACTTCAGCCAAGACCCGTTTATCTCTGGCACTTGGTCATAAAATCTTACCCTGTTTTCCCCTTTAAACTCCAATAAGCCGTGTGGCCTCGTATAGTCGTATACTTGATGTAGCGTTTTCATAGATGTTTTTGATTAGTGACGTGTATATACCTGTAGTCTATTCGGATTTGCTTTAGGGCTTCCAGTACCGTTTCAAACTCTACAAAATCAAAAGCCTTCTCGTAATCGACAAATGCAAGAACCAGTGGTATGTTGTACTCGATGCATTTTTCAATTAATGGTAACGTATGGTCCTAAAGTTTTGGGAAAAATTTCACCTGGTCTGATTGAGAAGCAAAATGCATTTAACAAAGAAGGCCATGGAATTGAAATGTCATCAGTTATTGACATTTAATAAACAAAGCAGAATATTTTGGTTTGTGCTCTGCAAAATGTCTTATAAAATTGATATTCGTCGAGGTATTTATAATATGGTTGGGCGAATGTCGAAACGAGATATTGTTAATATTTATCGAGATCAAAACATAAGCAAATCGACAATTTATCGCACAATCAGAGAATGTGAAGAAGGGATACCATGTGTTAACTTGCGTAAAAGTGGCCGACCGCGGATTTTGAACCATATAAGAGAGGCAAGACTGATTGAAGCAGCTAAGAACAAAATTGGGGTCTCACAGCGAAAACTGGCCAGAAGATTTCATGTTGGAAAGACTACAGTATACAGGACCCTATCGAGTAACAATATTATCTACCGGAAAAGAAGGAAAGCTCCAAAATACACAGAGGATCAATTAGAGAGAATTCCGAGATGTTGTTGCGCGTTAAGGCGAGTGCATTTCGTCAACAAGTTGATCGTGATGGACGATGAAAAATATTTTACTTTGTCTAACTCTGAGATGAAGGGTAACGATGGGTTTTACACGAACGATTACGAAAATGTACCTGATGAAATAAAATTCAAAAGTAAGAAAAAACTTGAGGACAAAATTTTGGTATGGTGTGCAATTTCTGAGGCTGGCTTTATCTCACAGCCCTACATTGGTGTTGTTCGAGGCGAAGCCTTAAACGCAAATATTTATATTCAAAGATGTCTCTCTAAATTGCTTCAGTTTGTGAACACACATCATGCAAATGATCAAATAGTCTTTTGGCCAGATCTTGCTTCATGTCATTACGCGAGGATCACAAGGGACTGGTACGAAACTAACAACATTACCTTTGTACCGAAAGCAGACAATCCCCCCAACCTACCTCAGGCTCGTCCAATTGAAGAGTTCTGGGCAATATTAAGTCGGAAAGTCTATAATAACGGATGGGAAGCACAAAATCAGGAACAGTTAAGACGCCGCATATATACGAAAATTAGAGAAATTGACGCCGAGGTCGTCCAAAGGATGATGCAACGTGTCAGGGGAATTATTAGGCAAATCGAAAATAATGGTCCCTTTTCTGTCATTTGAATTTTGATTTATAATAAGGATAGTTAAGTTAAATTGTTGAATAATTTAATAAAAATATAAGATTATTGTGGTCAGAGTTATATGCTTTTGAAATATTTCCCAAAACTTTAGGACCATACGTTAATACTTGATAATACAACAATGGTATAAATACACTTATGGTATACAAATGGTCATTGGTGCCATATCCTGCCCTGAAGCCTGCCTGATCAAGTTTATGTGTTAGTCTCTTCGTTAAGATTTTCATAAAGAGTTTATACATATATGTGTCAAGAGGCTGATAGGTCTATAATTTTCCAATTTAGTAATATCATCTTTTTCGTGTAACAATACTATCACTGCATTGTTCTAGTCTTTTGGAATAGTACCCACATCCTTACCTTGTGCATATCAAAATTGCTTGAACTTATTTGTTTAACATCTTTGTCAAAAACTTGTTGCTCTTTGAAATAGTGTATTCCCTTAGCTTTGGTAAAAAATGTCTGTTTCACAATAATTTTTGGATGATTTGCCAATTCTTATTTCTCTGTATTTAAAAGGACGTACTAAACCAACTGACGTTCTAATTCAGTCCCATCGTTGCATAATTTCATAACAAGACACCTGTTTTTAGCGTCATCACAGACACCTTCAGACCGTAGGAGCGCCAGCCAAGAAACCGATACTTCGAACCGTTTAAGCTTTTTGCAATTTTCCTCGTATACGAGTAGATACGTGAGAGACAAGAAAAGTGGCAATCCGTTTATAGTAAAACTGGAGGCATGGGAACACTCTTACACAGGTCGTTTACGTCTATACGCTTCTGTCTTATTAGACCATTTATATGGTATTTCTTCAGTTTAAGATGGATTGAGTTGCGTCTCCTAAACGAGAATTCAGATTTCCAATGGCAACAGCATTTCTTCGAAAGGAAAATGCGACTATTTGTTGAATAGAAATGTGTCGATAGAGAAATTTATGGTTGAGGTATTCTATAAATGTTTTATAACAATAGATGGAGAAGATTATATAGTACGAGGAATATTTTAAATACAATTCAATTTTATTTTATTCAAGATTAACTAATTAAACTCTACTAAGTTCTGTGGCTATAATGAAAGCCAACAATTTTCTTATTCCTGTTTTTAGGATCACTTCCGGTTCAACCTAAGTTGACCAATGTATGCTTGCGTTACATCACTAACATATCGCAACGGGATAGTATGTGTATGAGTCTATGGCAGTCTCTTCTTCCATTTTGCACTTTTTGCACCTTTGTTCCTTTACGTTACCTATAGTCCGTACAATATAGATACCGTTGCACGTCATTATCTACGTCAGAGATCTAAGTTGACATTGTAGCCCAATTACAAAAAATTATTGAATTCAGCTAAATCAAATATATCACATAATTATTATGTATTGCGGAAGTGGATTATACAACAAAACAAATTAATATTCAATGTAAATAAATAAAACATTAGAAATAGAAAACAAAAATAAGTTATAATCTTACGTTAAAGTAAATAATAAAAACAATAAATATAATAAAACAAACCTGTGGGAGTTTTTTGTCAGTTCTTCTAACAGGCGCGGCCCCCTGCGAATGGGGGATGCTTTCTGGGTATTCGTAGCGCCAATACCCAGAGAGTAGCAGGGATACTTGCCGTGTAACAAAAACTGACACCTGGCAGTAGGTATAAAATGCACACCCATTAATATGGAGAATTGTCTGGAGCCGGCGCTGGACGTGACAGCATGCGGGACGTCGGTGGCAGGGTGTTGAGGAGGCGGGCCCCTGTCATACAATCAGCTACAGCCCAACAACAACAACCACAAGCGAGCCAAACAA
Source organism: Diabrotica virgifera virgifera (assembly GCF_917563875.1). Classification (NCBI taxonomy): domain Eukaryota; kingdom Metazoa; phylum Arthropoda; class Insecta; order Coleoptera; family Chrysomelidae; genus Diabrotica; species Diabrotica virgifera. Next base: position 215,205,838 of record NC_065450.1, read on the forward strand.
CAGTAAGAGCTCCACTCGCTGAAGGTGCTGCGCTCGAACATCAGCCGGCGCTCACTCAAGCGGGACGACCGAGGCTGCGCATGAAATAGACTGTGTCCATTAACGAAAACATTTTGCGCTTCTATTATAAGGTGACAAACCTCGGATAAGAAACGATCGGCTACAGACAACAGCTGTATGCCGAATTTTGCAGAGAGTACCCAGATATTCAAGTATCGGAGCAAAGAGTATCAGATCAATACCGGGTAATTATAAGAAATAACCTAATCCCAGAGACTAGACGCAATACGATCAAAAGCGAAGTCGAACGGGAGATTAATAACCAAGAGCTAGTTGTAGATCAAGTCCCTAATGAAATCCTCGATGAGCAGATTCCTGAGCCCATAGCAGATACTCAACCTGATAATACACAGCAGGAAAATAACGAGTTACGTGCTAGTCTAGTAAACGAAATGGCTCGTGCCGTACAAGAGTTTAATGGAACAAACCCACTTAGCAGACCACCGCTACCACGAATAAACTCTTGTAAGAAACTAGGTGCACTGTTACAAATTCTGAACACTGAAGTCCTACCCAATTATGTCGTAGAAGCCCACACATTGGAATATTTGCATATGCTAATCTACTGTGCAGCAACAGCAATTGCTAATGTAATGGGCATTAAGATCATAACACGACGGGGTAATAATAACGGAAGAACTGGTAACAGAATTGAACCCTGGGAAAAAAGACTGCTCGGAAAGATTGAGTTACTGCGTAGGGATATTGGTCAAGTAACAAAATATATAAGAGGTGTAACAACTAGAAAAGTCATTAGGAGAGCTGTAGAAATAATTCTAAATACTGCAAGACACTCGAGATATGATCCAGAAAATAAAACAGCCCAATAGTGTCTGGATACATTAAAACAAAAACTCTCCGTCTATTCAGCACGACTAAGGAGGTACAAAGTTAGTAACAACCGAAAATGTGACAATGCACTTTTTGAGAATTCTGAGAAGGCGTTCTACCGAAAACTCAATTCCACCGTAGAAACTGTCGAAGTCTTACCCAAGCCAAGAAGAAATTCATGAGTTTTGGGGGAATCAACTTTCCACCCCAGCTTCTCTTAACAACAATGCTTGCTGGATAGAAGATACTACGCACAACTGTCACCACTACATCACAGCTAACTACGAACCATTCACCACCGAAGAGGTCTCAAATATCATCAAAGAGCTTCAAAACTGGAAATTCTGGACCAGACGGAGTTCAAAACTTCTGGCTTAAGAAGTTTTGGAGTATTCATGAGTGCTTATCAACATTAATTAATCACGTAATTTCTTATCCGCAGGATACACCATCATTTTTAACTCAGGGAACCACTTATTTAATACCGAAGGATCAAAATAACACTCAAGATCCAGCCAAGTACCGCCCAATTACTTGTCTTCCAACTTTGTATAAATTGGTCACATCCTTTGTAACCCGGCGTATCTACCAACACTGTGCTCTGAACAATATCATAGAGCCTCAACAGAAAGGATGCGCTAAGGGTTCCATGGGTTGCAAAGAACAACTTATTATCGACTCAGTCATTTCTAACCAGGCATTCACCAAAAAAAGGATCGAGTTTGGCAAGCGAGGCGAGAGGTCGTGTGGCAGGTGTATTGGCGATAAGGTAATTTCGAATTCGAAACCTATCACAATAAAAACACCGGTTTTTTAAAAGACCTATCGTTATCGATAATCGTTAAACTTAAAAAGCGTTCTTGTGCGAAATAAAAATAAACTTCTAAGTGTATAATAATAATATTTATATTAGTGCTGAGGTTAACATTTAATTTAAAATGGCCAGTGGCGGAACAGGAACAATCCGAAAGGAAACCTATAGAAAGAATGAAGAACTATCTGATAGTGGCGACGAAGAATCTAAGAAGAAAAAATATAAAGAAGATAAATTAAATTTGGAAAAGAGTAACCTGACGAGACGAACACCGAATAAAAGCAACGACACAAATGAAGAGATGATAAAAATGATGCGGGAAGTTATGTGGAAAAATGATGAAATGATGGCAGAAATAAGAACCATACGGAAAGACCAAAAAGAAACGATGGAATATATTAAGGAGCTGAAAGAAAAAAACGAAAAATTGGAAGAAGGTTTAAAAATGGCAAACAATAGAATAGAACAATTGGAAAAAGATAGACGGAGAAATAATATAGTATTAAAAGGCCTAACACTAGATGCTACCGACGGAAAGCCTGTAAAGGAGTCAGTAGAACACTTCATAGGAAGAAATCTGAAATTAGAGGTCAGACTGAGAGGAGCGGTGAAGATCGGCGACCAAATCTTTGTAGCAGAAATGGAAAACCTAACGGATAAGATGAGTGTACTAAAAAACAAAGGAAAACTGAAAAATCTACAGGGACAAAAGGTGTATATAGAATCAGATTTAACAAGAAAGGAAAGGGAAATACAAGCAAAAATTAGGAAAATGGCAAAAGAAGAAAAAGACAAAGGTAATACTACGAAGATAGGATATATGAAACTGGAGATTAATGGAAAGGAGTGGAAATGGGACCATAATAAAGAGAAACTTATACTAACTCACAGAAATATCGGGGAAGGGACTTCAAAAAACTAAAAGAAAATAATGAGACCGGACCCACAACAATGACAACCAAGGCAATGAATGGGAAAAGCGATAGGGAAAAAGATGATGCAAAGGTAAACAAGGATGAAAATAGGAAAAAGGGGAAAGCTAGATTGCAGAAAAAAGGAGAGATAAAAATGGGATCATGGAATGTGAGAAGCATCAATGGAAAAGAGGAAGAACTGGTAGAAGATATGATAAGACAAAAAATAGAAATACTAGGAATAACAGAAACGAAGATGAAAGGAAAAGGTCTTAAGAAAATACACAAAGGATATTGGTTACTTTGGGTAGGAGCGGATACAAAAGAGAGAGCAAAAGAAGGAGTCGGGATAATAATTGCACCGAATAGACTACAACACGTTATAGAAGAAACATATGTTAACCAGAGAATATTATCGGTGAAAATTAAACTGATGGACGAAGAAATATGGACAATAATAACAGCCTACGGAGTAAATGAAGATGCAAGAAAGGAAGAGAAAGATAAATTTTTCGAGGAGCTCCAAATGCAAATTGATAATGGGGAAGAAAACATAATTGTAATGGGAGATCTAAACGGTAGAGTCGGAAACAACAACAGCGGAATAGAGGAGTGCATGGGAAAAGAAGGAGAAGAAATGCTAAACAGAAATGGTGAAAGAATAATAGAAATATGTATGGAGAATAAACTAGTTATAACAAATACAAAATTTAAACATAAAGAAGTACACAAATACACGAGAGTACAAGACAGCAGAAACGAAAAATCAATCATAGATTACTTTTTGGTAAGCAGCAACAAATGGAAAAGAGTACAGGATACAAAAGTGAAAAGAGGCTCGGAGATTGGCAGTGACCACCATCTAGTAATAATGAGAATGAGAACAACAGAGGAAAAAGAAGAAAAGAGAAGAAAGGTAGTAAATGAAAAAATAAAAAGTTACAAATTAAAAGAGGAAATATATAAGAAGAAATTCCAAGAAAAATTAGATAATACTTTGAAAGGTAGGGCAAAAAATACAAATATAGAAAAAAAATGGGAATATCTAAAAACCAGCATAATCAAAGCAGCTGAGGAAACTTGCGGGAAAGCAAAAATAGCAAACACTAACATGAGGAGAACAGAATGGTGGACGGAAGAAATACGAGAGAAAATAAAGAACAAAAAAGACAAATGGAAAAGATACCTAAGCACAAAACACCCGGAAGATTACGAAGCATATAAAGAAAAAAGGAAAGAGGTTAAAATAGCGGTGAAAGCAGGAAAGGAAAGGTCATGGGAGATATTTGGACAAAAAATGACAAAAAATTATAGGGAAAACCAAAAACTCTTCTACGGCGCATTAAAACAACTCAGACAAAAGAAAGAGCACACGATGCCGAATATAAAAGACAAGAATGGAAACGTACTAACAGAAGAAAAACAAATAATGGAAAGATGGAGAGAACATTTCAAAGAGCTAACTCATGTAGACAAGGACAACATAGGGGAGATACAAGAAAGGAATGAAGAACAACAAGTGGAATCCATAACAAGAGAGGAATTAGAGAAAGCAATAGAAAGAGTAAAACTGGGCAAAGCACCAGGCAAGGATCATATCACCCCGGAAATGATAAAATTCATGGGGACAGAGGGAATGGATAGCATGAAAGAACTAATGAATGATATCATAAATAGAGCAGAATTACCAAAGGACTGGAAGAAAGACATTATATTACCAATACACAAAAAGGGAGACAAGAGAAACTGTAATAATTACCGAGGTATCACCATATCAAGTATCCCTGGGAAGGTATTAGCAAGAATACTAGAGACAAGAATAAAAACACAAATAGAAACAACTATGGAAGACACACAGTGTGGATTCAGGAAGGACAGAAGCACGCAAGACCTAATATTCACATTAAGACAAGTAAGTGAGAAGGTAATCAAGAAAAATAGAGAGATACATATGTGCTTCATTGACCTGGAAAAGGCGTTTGACAGAATCCGAAGAAAGGACGTTTGGAAGACACTAACAGAAAGGGGAGTCGACAGACACATAATAGAAGTAATAAAGGATATGTACAAAAATAATACAAATACAGTAAGAACCAATAACGAGGAATCCAGAGAATTTTCTACAAGTCAAGGCGTCAAACAGGGATGCGTGCTGAGTCCACTGCTATTCTCAGTGGTACTGGATGAAGCGATAAAGAAAGCCAAGAGAAGAATGAGAAAACTAACATTAGGATACTGGCAAATGAAACAGACTCAACTATCGGAGCTACTATTTGCAGACGACATGGTATTGATAGCAGAAAACAGAGAAGACTTACAGAACAATCTTGAAATCCTAGAAGAAGAACTATCAAACATAAATATGAAAATTAATACAGAGAAAACAAAAACAATGATAATTTCAAATACGAGGAAGACACACGCAATAGAATTAGACGGGAAACAACTAGAGCAAGTGGAATATTTTAAATACCTAGGAGTAATAATCGAATCAAATGGTAAACAAGACATGGAAATAAACGAGAGAATGGGACGAACAGGAAGCTTATTTAACACTATGAAAACAACATTTTTTGGGAAAAAAGGGATACCGGAAAAAGTAAAAACGGCAGTCGTTAAATCAGTAGTTAGACCAACAATCATGTATAGCAGCGAGACATGGACATTGACGGGGAGACAAAAATCCAGAGTCAATGCTATGGAAATGAGGTTCCTGAGGAAAATAGCAAACAGAAAAAGGACAGACAAAATACGAAACGAAACAATTAGACAAAACCTAAAACTAGAACCAATCAATGAAAAAATGGTAGAAGGACAACTTAGATGGTTCGGGCACGTGTGTAGAATGTCGAACGAGAGGCTAACAAAACGAGTGTTCGAAACGAGAGTGCAGGGGAAAAACAAAAGAGGGAGACCAAGAGTTATGTGGGTAGATGAAATCAGGAAAGAAGTCGAGAAGAAGGGATTGACATTGGAAAGTGCAAGAAACCTAGCGCAAGATCGGAAAGCATGGAGACTACAATGCCAAACTCAACTCCACCAGCCTTACACCTAAAGGTAGAAAGGCTTAGGACTAAGTAAGTAAGTAAGTATATGGTATTTCTTCAGTTTAAGATGGATTGAGTTGCGTCTCCTAAACGAGAATTCAGATTTCCAATGGCAACAGCATTTCTTCGAAAGGAAAATGCGACTATTTGTTGAATAGAAATGTGTCGATAGAGAAATTTATGGTTGAGGTATTCTATAAATGTTTTATAACAATAGATGGAGAAGATTATATAGTACGAGGAATATTTTAAATACAATTCAATTTTATTTTATTCAAGATTAACTAATTAAACTCTACTAAGTTCTGTGGCTATATTGAAAGCCAACAATTTTCTTATTCCTGTTTTTAGGATCACTTCCGGTTCAACCTAAGTTGACCAATGTATGCTTGCGTTGCATCACTAACATATCGCAACGGGATAGTGTTATGATGTGTATGAGTCTATGGCAGTCTCTTCTTCCATTTTGCACTTTTTGCACCTTTGTTCCTTTACGTTACCTATAGTCCGTACAATATAGATACCGTTGCACGTCATTATCTACGTCAGAGATCTAAGTTGACATTGTAGCCCAATTACAAAAAATTATTGAATTCAGCTAAATCAAATATATCACATAATTATTATGTATTGCGGAAGTGGATTATACAACAAAACAAATTAATATTCAATGTAAATAAATAAAACATTAGAAATAGAAAACAAAAATAAGTTATAATCTTACGTTAAAGTAAATAATAAAAACAATAAATATAATAAAACAAACCTGTGGGAGTTTTTTGTCAGTTCTTCTAACAGGCGCGGCCCCCTGCGAATGGGGGATGCTTTCTGGGTATTCGTAGCGCCAATACCCAGAGAGTAGCAGGGATACTTGCCGTGTAACAAAAACTGACACCTGGCAGTAGGTATAAAATGCACACCCATTAATATGGAGAATTGTCTGGAGCCGGCGCTGGACGTGACAGCATGCGGGACGTCGGTGGCAGGGTGTTGAGGAGGCGGGCCCCTGTCATACAATCAGCTACAGCCCAACAACAACAACCACAAGCGAGCCAAACAACAGTAAGAGCTCCACTCGCTGAAGGTGCTGCGCTCGAACATCAGCCGGCGCTCACTCAAGCGGGACGACCGAGGCTGCGCATGAAATAGACTGTGTCCATTAACGAAAACATTTTGCGCTTCTATTATAAGGTGACAAACCTCGGATAAGAAACGATCGGCTACAGACAACAGCTGTATGCCGAATTTTGCAGAGAGTACCCAGATATTCAAGTATCGGAGCAAAGAGTATCAGATCAATACCGGGTAATTATAAGAAATAACCTAATCCCAGAGACTAGACGCAATACGATCAAAAGCGAAGTCGAACGGGAGATTAATAACCAAGAGCTAGTTGTAGATCAAGTCCCTAATGAAATCCTCGATGAGCAGATTCCTGAGCCCATAGCAGATACTCAACCTGATAATACACAGCAGAAAAATAACGAGTTACGTGCTAGTCTAGTAAACGAAATGGCTCGTGCCGTACAAGAGTTTAATGGAACAAACCCACTTAGCAGACCACCGCTACCACGAATAAACTCTTGTAAGAAACTAGGTGCACTGTTACAAATTCTGAACACTGAAGTCCTACCCAATTATGTCGTAGAAGCCCACACATTGGAATATTTGCATATGCTAATCTACTGTGCAGCAACAGCAATTGCTAATGTAATGGGCATTAAGATCATAACACGACGGGGTAATAATAACGGAAGAACTGGTAACAGAATTGAACCCTGGGAAAAAAGACTGCTCGGAAAGATTGAGTTACTGCGTAGGGATATTGGTCAAGTAACAAAATATATAAGAGGTGTAACAACTAGAAAAGTCATTAGGAGAGCTGTAGAAATAATTCTAAATACTGCAAGACACTCGAGATATGATCCAGAAAATAAAACAGCCCAATAGTGTCTGGATACATTAAAACAAAAACTCTCCGTCTATTCAGCACGACTAAGGAGGTACAAAGTTAGTAACAACCGAAAATGTGACAATGCACTTTTTGAGAATTCTGAGAAGGCGTTCTACCGAAAACTCAATTCCACCGTAGAAACTGTCGAAGTCTTACCCAAGCCAAGAAGAAATTCATGAGTTTTGGGGGAATCAACTTTCCACCCCAGCTTCTCTTAACAACAATGCTTGCTGGATAGAAGATACTACGCACAACTGTCACCACTACATCACAGCTAACTACGAACCATTCACCACCGAAGAGGTCTCAAATATCATCAAAGAGCTTCAAAACTGGAAATTCTGGACCAGACGGAGTTCAAAACTTCTGGCTTAAGAAGTTTTGGAGTATTCATGAGTGCTTATCAACATTAATTAATCACGTAATTTCTTATCCGCAGGATACACCATCATTTTTAACTCAGGGAACCACTTATTTAATACCGAAGGATCAAAATAACACTCAAGATCCAGCCAAGTACCGCCCAATTACTTGTCTTCCAACTTTGTATAAATTGGTCACATCCTTTGTAACCCGGCGTATCTACCAACACTGTGCTCTGAACAATATCATAGAGCCTCAACAGAAAGGATGCGCTAAGGGTTCCATGGGTTGCAAAGAACAACTTATTATCGACTCAGTCATTTCTAACCAGGCATTCACCAAAAAAAGGAACCTCTTTACTGCCTTTATTGACTACAAAAAGGCCTTTGATTCAGTGCCGCATGAATGGCTTATAGATATACTAAGGATATACAAGATCGATGATAACATAGTGACCTTTTTATGGCTTATAGTGACAGATTGGAAGACTAAAATTCACCTCCAAATACCTGGTGAAAACAATATCGAAACGGAAAATATCGCAATCAACCGGGATCTGTTTCAAGGAGATTCGTTGAGTCCATTGTGATTCTGTTTAGCTTTGAACTCCCTTTCCCAGCTCTTAAACTCCACTGACTCAGGTTTTAGCATTAAAAACAATAATACTGTGGTAGCGAAGCTCAATCATCTGTTGTATATGGATGATTTGAAATTAATGGCTTCCACTCGAGAACACCTAGAACAGATGCTAAAAACTGTTGAAACATTCTCTAATGATATTAGTATGCAGTTCGGTCTAGACAAGTGCCGTGTTTTAAATATAGTCAGAGGAAAGGTACAGCCCGGTGGATTGGATATGCAAAATGGTCAGAACATCGAGGCCATGGGCGAAAACTATTGGTTGACATCAGGAAAGATGTTCCCTGAAACGGAGGGCTCATTACTGGCCATTCAGGATCAGGTTATACCAACCAGAAATTACTCCTCAGGTTCAAAACGACAGATACCGATATGGATGTCAAGCCCAAGAAACCATCCAACATTTTACAGGGGGCTGCCAGGCATTTGCTGCAACTGAATACAAGGAACGACATAACGCAGTGGGAAAAATCCTTCATCAAGAGATAGCAATCAAGCTGGGACTTCTTCAAACGGACCATCTCCCATATTATCAATACGTCCCTGAGAATATGCTTGAGGATGGCAACTACAAGCTATACTGGGACCGCATTGTGCTCACAGACCAAACAGTGGCACATAATATAGCAGATCTCGTACTAGTTAATAAATTAACAAGACAAACAACACTAATTGATGTGGCGATACCTAACAACAATAATCTACGTAGTAAATTTACTGAAAAGATCGCCAAGTACAGAGATCTGCAAATTCAAATTCGAAGACAATGGAGAATGCAAAGTACCCAGACGATACCTATTATTATGTCTACTACTGGAGTCATTCCGAAGAACCTCCTCGAAAGCATAAAAAGGCTGGGTCTAAATGAACATATTTACAAAACCATGCAGAAAGCTGTACTACTCGCAACGGCCAGATGTGTACGAAAATTTTTGGGAGATACACCTGCATACCAAGTCACCTAGGGCTCGATAACACGGAAAGAGTCCCACCAGAGCTCAATCCTTTTGATACCTTAGGTATTTGGGATGAGTCAATTTTCCCCTTAGAGGGAGTGTGAGCCGTACGGCTAAATCTGTTTTATAAAACAAATACTTATAGTAAAGAATAAAAACAAATCTGAAGTGTCAACACCGCAACTGTCAAATAAGTGTTACCAATTTATGCCAAAATGTCACCTTTGTTCAATCACAGTTATGTGTAATCCGAACAAGTGTGCTTTATAAAAAAGTTTTATAATCCACTTAAGTATACAAATTAAATGAAACAAGTTAGGGTATGTTTCTTTAAATTTACATTAATAAAAATCTTCCAAACGAGTATATAATAAAATATATCTAGTGGCTGTAATTCCAGTGTACTCGGCTAAACGATTCTAAAAAAGGAACAAACCTACCACTTAAATATTTCGTGTTGGTATCATGTGACGTCACGTGCTTGACGCGGATGACATGCAACAGTATCTATATTGTAGTAGTTGTAGTTTGCATCATAGGTGGTTTCAAACAGCAATGTCCAGTCACCATTTCAGTGATTGTTTTGATCTCTCGTTTAATGAGGTTCATCAAATTATTCAAGAGTTTTTTATCAATATTTTTGATTTTTAGTCTGAACTTGTCTTTGAGTGGCTCTCCATTTCTGTTGATGATTCCTTATCAGCTATTTCTGAACCTCGTTTTTCGTATAGTCCTGGATCATAGTAAAGACAATCAAGTGTCTATAATATGGGTGCCAGGTCAGGAAGGGGTACATGGAAATAAGCGAGCAGATGTTGGCAAAAAAGGCTCGAAAGAAACTTTTGAAGGTCCAGAACCTTTCTGCGGCATCCTGGCATTAATAAAGATACTACTAGATCTGGATCCCGCGTACCAAAAAAAAGTTGATTAATAACAAGCTGAAAATTTGTTAATAGCTTAACGGTGTCTAGTCAGACAAACTTTGATGTATGGGAACACTGGAACAGGGGAAGTTTTATGTGGAACAGGTTAAAAATTTGGAACGTCAGACTACGAAAACGTCCCATGTATTTTGTCGGGCAAAACTTCCAATTGATTTGTTACCATTTCATTAAACTCTCATGCAAAAATCAGACTGGTGTTTATCACCAACTGGGCATTTTAATGCGTGGAACACGAAGAACATGTCAAATGACAGGAATCATGTTGGTTAGTAATAGCAGTCTGATTTTTGTATGAGAGTTTAATGAAAAGGTAACAAATCAATTGGATGTTCTGTTCGACAAAATACATGGGACGTTTTCGTAATCTGACGTTACAAATTTTTAAACTGTTCCACAATTAAAACTTCCCCTGTTCCAGTGTTCCGTACATCAAAGTTTGTCCGACACCGAAGCTATTAACAAATTTTCAGCTTGCTATTAATCAATTTTTTTTGGTACGCAGGATCCAGGTCTACATAGTAGTATCCATAGGCGTAACCAGGATGATCCTAAGGGGGGGGGGGTTACAACTACTGGAAGGTCTCTGAGGGCTATGGTTTTAAGCGTATAGAGCTCAAAGTACATCCCAATGGGGGGGGGGGTTACAACCCCCAAACCCCCCCTGGTTACGCCTATGGTAGTATCTTTAGTAATGCCAGGATGCCGCAGAAAGGTTTTTAATAACATATCTGCTCGCTCATTTCCATGCACCCCTTCCTGACCTGGCACCCATATTATTCTTCTTCTTTTGGTGCCTATTCGTTTCGAATATTGGCGATCATTCTGGCTATAATTATTTTATTAACTGATGCTTTAAAGAGATTAGTTGTTGTTGCGGAGAACCATTTTCTTAGGTTCTTTAACCATGATATTCTTCTTCTCCCAATTCCTCGCCTTCCGAATACTTTGCCTTGAAGGATTACCTTCAGTAATATGTATTTAGTGCCGTTTCTCATTATGTATCCGAGATATTCTAACTTTCTCCTTTTAATGGTATACATCACCTCTCTTTCTTTCCCCATTCTTCGTATTCGTATTACGGTCTCGTTGGTTATCTTGTGCGTCCCTGATATCCTTAAGATTCGTTTGTATAGCCACATCTCGAAGGCTTCAAGTTTTTCTCCATCGCTTTATTGAGTGTCCAGGATTCAACTCCGTAGTATAATATTGAGAAGATATAACATCGTAGGAGCCTTACTTTTATCTCCAGATTAAGGTTGTGGCTTTAGAGAGGTTGGCCATGTTATAGAATGCACTCCTATGAGGATACAAACTCCAAAAAGAAGAAGATCCACAACTTTAAATTTTCAATTTTATATCGTTAAGATCCAAATATAATAAATTTTATTTTCAACACAAACGAAACGAGGATGAAATTACATAAGCCACTTATTAGTTTTTTTCACATCGCAAATAATTGCAAAGGTCAAATGACATCACATATTCACGACGATTCATGGTCAACCGCGATTGTCGGGCCTCGTCAGCTGCTTTGTTATGCAGTCAGAAAGTCTAGCGGAAAATTGAGGATATTTCTATAATAAAAACTATAAACGTTCAACAATTATTGAATGACTTGCAATAACGATACCAATCGAAAAGTGATTATGTTCCAATTTGGTGTGTTATTACATTATCATTATTATAATGTTAGAATGTCTAAGACATTATTTCGGTATTTATGCTATTAGATTAGATGTTGACGGAAGTTGGCTAAGTTTTTGCATTAATATAGCTTAACACATTATTGTTATTTAAATAAAAAAAATACATTATATATAATTAGAACTAACAACGAAGCTCTAATGGTCTTTTTTTTTCTTAAATATTTTGACTGTTTAACTGAGAAACATACTTTAGAACAGAGGTTCCCAACCACTAACCAGTGTGCCGCGGTACAGGCACACTGGTGAAACACACTGGCCGGCGATAACGGGCCTGCAAGGGATGCACTGCAGGCGGGCGCCCCTGTCTAGGGGGCGCTAGAATGATCTTTTTTTCTGTTGGTGTTATACAAAATACTAAAATAGAAAAATTCATTTTTTAAATGTGGTTAAATTCGTCATAATACCGTAATCTGTGTTTGTTAATTTTGCTATCACACATGTAAAATATACTAAAATATGCAATGCCTCATAGAATTTTATATCATGTAGTAATATAATTTATTGGTCAAAGATACCATATTTCAACCATATTCTTTCTTTTCTTCCGCTACAGATAAAATGTTTTAACAACCCATTAATCATTCAGAATTAGTCGACGGATATTAGTACAGTTAAAATAATTAAGACGATAACTGGACGATAATGATTTAATTTAATGAGTGAAATTTAAAGTTTTTCCTTCTTTAATGACAAAATAAGCAAGCTAATTAGCAGAACCCAGTTAAAAATTATTTTGCACATCATATTTGAAACATTATTTGGTTGAAAAATCTCATTTTTGTTGGCAAAAAAATATATTAATTTGTCTGGGCTAAATTACAGTTCTGTTTATCTTAAAAGAGATATGTTACTATCAACATTCACACAGTGTTGCCAAACTGAATTTTGTTATTTTGAGCGTAAATTTTCCCAGCGATCTCTATTACTTATTAATAGGTATCAAGTTAAGTATTAATCCCATAAAAACATAATATTTAAAATAAAGATTTTATATAAAATTTAGTTTAGTGCTCTTTAGATTTAGTATTATTTCATGTGATTATAATACAGAATAGTTTGTCAGTTGTACTCTGCAGTTAAAGAATCTAGTGTTGCATTCAATTAATATAAAATTATATTTGTTATATTTGTATTGTAAAAAGTACTCAGTACTATTATTAAAGTATGGTTTCACATTAGTGCAGAAGCATAATCTTGAGGTTTTAAAGTTATTATTTTTATTTAGTTAAATAAAATTGGATTCAAAAAAAATTATCTGGGACAAAAATCGAAAAAGAAGAGCTGAAAAACAAGAAATAAGAAAAAAAAACAATTTTAGTTTTCTTACCCAATTACTTCAAAAAGTTAAAGTGAAGTTGTTTTGTCAGATGATGGGTCCAATAAAACTGTAACCGAACTTTATTTCCCGGGGACATTTGCGGATAGCGGGACACCGACACTCGGTGCCTCGCTGTTCTAGTTTTGCAGGCGGGCACCGTATACCATAGCGCCGGCACTGCTTCTAGTCATAATACAAAAAGAGGTATGGTGGGTGAAAAGAGTGAAAAGATGTTCAAAAAGTTATACGGGTTTGAAATGAATGGTTTAAAAAAAAAATAAGATCAAATTATAGAGCGCATTTTTAAATTTTCTTAAAATCTTCCGTTTTCTCCATGTAACTTGAAAATGATAAGAGATGCAGTAATGAAAAACAAAAACAAAATTTTTATCTAAAAAAATCCTACATTTTTGAACGGTATCATTTTCGTATAACTAGAAGAACTAGAAGAAAAGAATCTCTTTGATTTTTCCTAAGCTACAAAAATGTTTTATAGTTTTTTTAGTTAGATGCATAATTTTTATGGTATTCCACGAATAACTCAAAAAAGTATTGAATTATAGAACAGTTTTTGCTTATAATTAGGTTCTTTGGACACATCCGTGGTTATTTTGACCAAAAATTTTCCACCCCCGAGAAGGGGTGGGAACCCCCCAAGATAAAAGCTCCATAGGATATAGGGTAGCCTTTGTTGAGCTATTCCCTACTTACAGTGAAAATATCAAGTAAATTGAGGCAGTAGGATGGAATTCGGAGCCAAATATCCTCACAGACTGCACTAAAGGTCGCGGCAGATTATCATGCACGAATCGTTTCCAGCACGTAGCGTAGTCTCCGAAAAACCTGATTTTACAAAGAGGTGTTTGATACGATACGTTCCAGACAGTGTGAATTATTCATATTTAAAACCATTAAAATCAATGTTTTTCGGAAACTAAACGCTACGTGCTGGAAACGTTACTGGAAAATGCTGGAAACCTTTAGTTAATATTTAAATGCTGTATAGTCCTGTGGCCAGGGGGGGTACAACGGCCTCCTTAATTCAGATGGACTTACCCAAGTTTTTTTATGTATTTTGATCCTTAGAACACGAATTTTTTGGGTAACAGTCGATCCGGATGTCGATAAGATTGTTATAAACAAAGAACTTGAGGAATCACATAACAGCGATTTTTCGCAAAACAAAACATTGTTTTGTATTTTTTGGGTCATTCTAAGCAAAAAATGTTTTTACAAGTTTTTTCGTAGGATGCATAGTTTTCGACATAAACGTGGTTAAACTTTAAAAAAATCGAAAAGTTGCAATTTTTGAACCAGAATATCTTTTGATTGAAAAATAAAATAGCAATTCTGCTTACTGCATTTGAAAGTTTAAGTCAAATTCTATCGGTTTTGATTATTTGCATTGCTAAAAATTAAGTTTTTATTTGTTGAACAAAGCCATAAACACAATAGTGTTTCCCGTGCCCAATGCATGCGTTTTAATGTACGTAATCTACGTAGAAATTCTCTGTATGCGCGCCTACTCGTTCTATTTCAAATGGGAAATGCATTGAAAACATCATTATATCACTATGTGTTCATAGCTTTGTTTAACAATAAAAAAATTAATTTTTAGCAATGAAAGTAATCAATACCGATAGAATTTGACTTGAACTTTTAAATGCAGTAAGCAGAATTGCTATTTTATTTTTCAATCAAAAGATATTCGGGTTCAAAAATTGGAATTTTTCGATTTTTTGAAAGTTTAACCACTTTTATGTCGAAAACTACGCATCCTACGAAAAAACTTGTAAAAACATTTTTTGCTTAGAATGACCCAAAAAATACAAAATAATGTTTTGTTTTGCGAAAAATCGCTGTTATGTGATTCCTCCAGTTCTTTGTTTATAACAATCTTATCGACATCCGGATCGACTGTTCGTGTTCTACGGGTCAAAATACATAAAAAAAACTTGGGTAAGTCCATCTGAATTAAGAAGGCCGTTGTACCCCCACTGGCGACAGGACTAGTATGGGTGAATAATATGTAGGAGATTTTTACGATTATTTCATTCATAGGAGATTCTGACCAATAGAAAGCTACAGACATGCAAATTAAGGTGATAATTTTTGATAATCTCCCGTCGTTAAGCACATTACGTCAGATGCCCTTCGTTGCTACGAAAAAATACATTCAGTGACATTAATGACAAATGTTTTAAAAATTATAAAAGTGATGACTTTCAACCGTCAAATACATATTTATAACAACTGTGTGTTTAATTTCACTAATTGGTACTTACATATATAAATTACAATAAAATTTTGGTTTTGAACAGTTTTATTCATGAAATAATCGCAACAAATTGCACTCGAACTCTAAAATTAATATAGAATTTTAGAGCTCTTGTGCAATTACTACTGATCATTTACATCTACTGCACTGCTTATTGGAATTAAGTGTATGCTACTTAACACAACAAAACCATATGTTTAGAAAAAATCACCGCACCCTGGCACCCTCTATAAACACACAACGATTTGTCGCCTTTTAAAAGCGAGGAAATTCATCGAAATAACAAATATCTACTTTAATGCATTTACCCCTCTACTTTTTTTTCGTTTTTATTACCAAACGTTACCATTAATAACAATAACATCCAAAGGATTTAGGGTTGTTTTGGTTACAAAGTTGTTTCAGATGTAACGTCTGTGTCTTTCATAGCCAAGCGGTTGGAGGGTGGAAAAGGAATTCCTAAATGCCGCTCGATAAAAAAATGTTATTGCATCCAGTGATAATATATTTGAGAAATGCCGCGAAATCACCAAGAAGTATTACTGAATTTGGTGAACGAAGTATTAATGAGTGAATAATATGAGTGAATAGGTTCTCTTCGTGTCTCCATAAATATTTTTATCTCTTGATTGAAGGTATCTCTACTAGGTAGTCATCATCATCATCACCCTGTACACCTCCACTGCTGGACATAGGTCTCCCTCAGCTCTTTCCTTTCGTTTCAGTAAGGTTTCTGAGGTCTTTGAAGTAAGTAGTAAGAACTATTAAATATGGAGTTTGTTTTTGAGATCGGCTAAGAATTTTCTATGTGTTCATTGAGATACCAATAAAACTATGTTTCTACAATTTTTAGTTTTTTCCAAGTTTTATTTGTATAGTTTATTTGACCGTTAGGTTCATAAAATTTATATTTACGACCACAAAATGTATTAAGTTGCAATACCAGTAACAAACCTGACACTTTCTGTATCGTGAATAGTTAGTTGGTAATGATTCATTCACACACTACGACATTGCTAAGTGATTAGTGCATGACGAATAAAAAGATTTGTAGGCAGTGCTAGAAAATAATTAGCCAGAAAAAGACAACGCCTTCTTTAAACTTGCTAATTACAGTTGAAGTATGAAACAATGGGTGTAAACAGTAATATTCCTGGTATGGTACCACATATATTGATGATTTGTCTTGTCTTACATTTTTAATTAGATATTAAGTAGATTTGGTTTTTATTTATGTTTATACTTTATTATACCATTTTCATTTTCTTTTAGATTCCATATAGGCCTGGATCCCGCGTACCAAAAAAAGTTGATTAATAGAAAGCTGAAAATTTGTTGATAGCTTAACGGTGTCTAGTCGGATAAACTTTGATGTACCGGAACACTGGAACAGGGAAAGTTTTAATTGTGGAACAGTTTAAAAATTTGGAACGTCAGATTACGAAAACGTCCCATGTATTTTGTCGGACAGAACATCCAATTGATTTGTTACCCTTTCATTAAACTCTCATGCAAAAATCAGACTGCTATTACTAACCAACATAATTCCTGTCATTTGACATGTTATTCGTATTCCACTAATTAAAATGCCCAGTTGGTGATAAACACCAGTCTGATTTTTGCATGAGAGTTTAATGAAATAGTAACAAATCAACTGGATGCTCTGTCCGACAAAATACATGGGACGTTTTCGTAATCTAACGTTACAAATTTTTAAACTGTTCCACAATTAAAACTTCCCCTGTTCCAGTGTTCCCATATATCAAAGTTTGTCCGACTAGACACCGTTAAGCTATTAACAAATTTTTAGCTTGCTATTAATCAACTTTTTTTGGTACGCGGGACCCAGGTCTAATATAGACCTGGATCCCGCGTACTAAAAAAAAGTTGATTTTTTTTACACACTATCAATTTTTTTGAGAACATACACCTATTTGCCGGTTTGACCTACTTAGAAGTGTGTACAAGCACAGATTAACCCAACATGTTGGGTTACAGATTAACCCAACATGTTGGGTTAATCTGTGGTACAAGTCATACAGTCTTTTTCTATTGAACAATAAAGGACTCACGGAATCCCTCTGTCTTATCCCATTGCCAGCTTCAATTGGATCAGTTAGTTCGTCTACTTTTACTTTTATATTGTGCTGTTCTGGTAGATGTTTTCTTTTGTAATTTCGTGTGTGCTAACATTTAACTTCCTTTTCTTCGTCTATATCTGGTGTTGCTTTGTGTTTGGAGTATATTTAAGTATTCTTTCTATCTTTGTGTTAATTCCTGTTCTGCTTTATTTATATTTTCCTGTTTATCTTTGTTCATTTCGAGTCTGTCATATTATACTGATACCAATAAAAATATTTGTTTCAAAAAGATCAAAAATATCAACGTTGTCCTCAACCCGGTATTGTCATGTCTGCATGTACTTATTACAATAATAATTTAACCTGTTTTAGCCTCAATGAAACATAAATACGAATGCAATGCCATGGTGTGTGTATTTTATGCGTCTACGTTTTTTTCATAACTCTATACGTACACAACAGTGCATTATGTGGTCAAGAAAAGACGATTTCGCTGGGACACGAACGCGGTGTTCATAAATATTCAAGATTTATATGAGAATCAAGCTGGATTATTTTTTTTTCAATTGTGTCACAAAAGAATATTATTTTCTGTTGATGAAAATACGGGAATATACGGGTGTTAATAAATAAGTATGAACAATTTTAAGGGCTAATTCTGTATGAAAAAATAATGACAGTTTGCTCTATAAACATATGTCCGCAAATGCTTCGTTTGCGAGATACGGGGTGTTGAAATTTTTATTTCAAACTGCCAATTTATTTATTCCTCTAAGACCAGTTGAGCTATGAAAATAAAATTTGGTGAGTTTCAGGAGGTATATTGCGCATTTTTCTACATAAAATTAAGAATTTTGTATTCATCATTGGCGCGCATAGGCGCCCATACACACGGGCAGGGGGGGGCCGTGGCCCCCCCTAGCTTTTCGGGAAAGAAAAAAATTAAATTTATATTACATAAACGCATTTTTGTCAAAACATTATTGGATAATTTTGAGAGATAAATTGGAAACAACATGTTTATTAATAAAAAAAATTCACATATTGGGTAGTTATTAATAGTTTAACAGAAAATCTTTGTGTCTGCGACAGTGGTGTGTATGGAATGTGCATAATACACATTTCCCACAATCAGGGTATGCTACTAACGAAAACATTGACAGAGATTAGAGGCGTGGGAAACATATACACTGTAATCGACACCCAAAATTACAAATTAAATGAATCATTTATACTGCAAAAAAACCATATCAGCAAGAATTCCGATCTCTGATCGATAATCACTAATGAGCCATTTGTCTTTAACAACTGGTATAAAGTAATTATATTTTATATTTTGAAAAAATTCATACTGAAAAATAATTTTTAAAATTTATTGAACATAGTCAAATTTTCGTTTGCAAAAGTATTTTTTTAGTAAGTAGATTATTTTTAAAGTGTGCATTATGATGAACAGAACAATTTTATTTAAATGAAAAACAGGTGATCTTTCATGATGAATGAGTGTTATATACAGGGTGTCCCAAAAGTAGCGGAAAAGCCGAATAATTCGCGAAATGAACATCGGATCGAAAAACTGAAAAATACGTGTTCAATAATTTTCAAAAATCTATGCGATGACACTAAACAAGTCCACCACTTCAACCCCTGGGTGTGGAGCGGGTAACTTTAAAATCTTAAATGGAACCCCTAATTTTTGTTGCAAATTTGGATTTTCCTTGTAAAAATAAGCAAATTTTAGTCGAGCCATTTTGCGAATTGTGGATAGGTAGATAGCGCTATAATCGGAAAAAAACGGTATATCGTGTAACCACAGCAAAATTATAGAAACGGTCTAATATCTCGAGAAATATATGTACTTCCAAATAAAACTAAAAAACACGTGTTTAATATTTTTCAAAAATCTATAGAATGACACCAAACAGGATTTTTCATTCCACACTCTGGAGGTGGGGTGAGAGTTAACTTTAAAATCTTAAATAGGAACCCCCGTTTTTTCTTGCAGATTGAGTTTCCTCCTCAAAAAATAAGTAACATTTATTCGAACTTTTTTAGAATTGTTGACGGATGGCGCTATATTCGGAAAATGCGATTTATTTGCGCCATCTATCAACAATTCTAAAAATGTTTGGAATATGTGTGCCTTATTTTTCATAAGGATTCTATATCTGCAAAAATAAAGGGGGCTCCTTTTTAAGATTTTAAAGTAAAAACTTGGTTCGACACATACTCTTGGTTAGTCTGCTCGCCAAAGTTGAAGGGAAGGCTTTGCAAGCATTGTATTCTTTTCAAACGGGTTTTAAAGAGAGGCTCAACTTTTGTGGTACCCATGACATTTCCATTTAAAATCTTGGTGTAGTGTTTAAATGTATGAATAATTCCTCACAACAGGGTTCAAACTAGGTTTTTTAGGTGGTTTAAACTACAGTAGACTCCCTCTATAACGAGAACTGAAATGGTGAATTAATTATCTCGTTATAAGCGGATCTCGTTATATCAAACAATAATAATATTGAAATCTTTTGATGCCTCTTACGTAGTTTATTATGTGTCGATGGTCAACCTGAACAGTGAACAATGATACTTCGCCATATCGGTCGATAAACAGGCAGATGTTTATTACAGGTGGCCGAGTTTATTATAGCACTGGCTTCGATAATATGACAGATGTTGGACATTTCTATGTTTCTAAAAACAGGTAAAGACAAGTATTCTTCGATTTAAATTTTCCTCGTTATAACCAAATATGCCTCGTTATAGAGCGTTATAGTTCAATAGGAATTTCATGGGACACCTAATGTACCTCGTTATAAGCGAAACCTCGTTATATCCGTGTTCGTTATAGAGAGAGTCTACTGTATATATTGTCATCCGAAATATACAAAATGTAATGTGCAACATCTTCACGTTTGGCCCCCCCCTAAAAATTTTTATATGGGCGCCCTTGTTGGCGCGCATACGGGTAATAGTCTGAATTTTTTAAAGAAAAAAATAGTACGCCACTGAGATATTTTAAATTAATAGTACATTGTTTACCGGGTAGGAAAAGCTTAACATTCCTGGACGACTGTGAAGATTGCTAAGTCGAGGCGCAAGCCGAGACTTAGCAACACAGAGTCCAGGAATGTGGCTTTTCCTACGAGGTAAACATACTATTTTTCTGCAAATCGTTTAAAATTCGACAGATATTGATTGATTTAAAAAAAACGCGATAATTTTATTCCCAAATAAATGGTGCTTTGAAATTCCTAATAAAATTACTTGGGTTACTATGGAAACGTATTGAGGTTGAATTGTCAAACTTTTCTATCATTTATGTAGAACACTAACAACTGTACGGAAATATCATTTCCTTACAGTAAGGAAATGACATTTCCTTACAGTAAGGAAGTCCTGACTTTTTCTTCAAGAAATTTTGACAGGAATGTCAAAATTTCCTGGCCATTTGCGGAAAAAATTATTTTTAAATTCCACGTTTAATTTTTGATAAAAAACCTTGCCTTTTTTTCATATGATGCACCGTTTTTATGCAGAAAAATAAAACATCTTCTCGCGTATTTTTCATTTCTTAATACGACATCATTAGACAAGGCGAAAACGGCGGGTTCGAAGGGAAAAATATTCCCATGAGATTTTTTTGCATAATCACATTCGTGAGACATCCCAGAATAAGGTTCAAGAAGTCGCCCAAGTGAAAAGTGGGCCAATTTTTTTTAACAATTTTTTTTAATCAAATTGCAAGAATCAATATTTTTGGCCAGAACAATTTTTTCTTTAATTTTTTGGACCATTCTGGACAAAAAAGGTCTCTTATAATTTTTCTCTAAAGTTGATCGTTTTCGACTTATATCTAAGCAATTTTAAATTGAAAAAAACGAAAAATGGCGATTTTCAAGGCTTAATAACTCGGTTAAAAGTTATTATTATGAAAGTCAATATATGACTAAATCAAAGTTTGAAGCCCCCCCTACAAGATCCTGAAGAAATTTTTGTCATTATTTTATTACTAAGCTGTTATTTTTAGGTAATAATAATAAGCGCCATGCACGTGTGCGGGGCTGTAAATGCTGAGTGCGAGAGAGAAACTATTCCAGCAGTCCAATTGTGCATCTGCAATAAGATGCACAATTGGACTGCTGGAATAGTTTCTCTCTCGCACTCAGCATTTACAGCCCCGCACACGTGCATGGCGCTTATTATTATTACCTAAAAATAACAGCTTAGTAATAAAATAATGACAAAAATTCGCATTCACATTTACAGCAGCGTCAATACGATACAACCACTCATTGTTATTAATTAAAAATAACAGCTTAGTAGTAAATTAATGACACAGATTTCTTCAGGATCATGTAACGGCGACTTTAAACTTTGATTTAGTCACTTTCTGACTTTCAAAATAATAATTTTTGACCGAGTTATTAAGCTTAGTAATAAAATAATGACAAAAATTCGCATTCACATTTACAGCAGCGTCAATACGATACAACCACTCATTGTTATTAATTAAAAATAACAGCTTAGTAGTAAATTAATGACACAGATTTCTTCAGGATCATGTAACGGCGACTTTAAACTTTGATTTAGTCACTTTCTGACTTTCAAAATAATAATTTTTGACCGAGTTATTAAGCCTTAAAAATGGCCATTTTCGCGTTTTTCAAATTTTAACTTGCTTATAACTCGAAAAAGATCAACTTTAGAGAAAAATTATAAGAGACCTTTTTTGTCCAGAATGGTCCAAAAAACCTAAAAAAAAATTAGTCCGGGCCAAAATATTGATTTTTACAATTTGATTAAAAAAAAATCGTTAAAAAAAATTGGCCCACTTTTCTCGTGGGCGACTTCTTGAACCTTATTCTGGGATGTCTCACGAATGTGATTATGCAAAAATATCTCATGGGAATATTTTTCCCAACGAACCCGCCGTTTCCGCCTTGTCTACATCAAGAACTGTCCAATATAATAATACTAAACTAGAACAATAACAGAAAATATTACTATTAAGATTTCAACTAGGTGCAAAGCTGCAAAAAATGTTTAAAATGATCTCCTTTACAGGCAACAGAAGAATTTTATATTCATCATTGGCGCGCGTACGGGTAATGGTCTGAATTTTTTGAAAAAAAAAATAGTACGCCACTGAGATATGTCAAACTAAAAATCATTCTTGAATTACTCGTTCAATTTACAACAAAAAATCTTTCCTGCCTTTTTTTCATACGAGGCGCCGTTTTTATACAAAAAAAAATAAAACATCTTAACGCTTACAAAGTATTTGAGGTAGTTTCCATATGCATAGAAACTTAGTTCAAATACTTTGTAAACGTTAAGATGTTTTATTTTTTTGCATAAAAACGGCGTCGCATGTGAAAAAGGCAAGAAAAATTTTTTGTCGTAAATTGAACCAGCAATTCAAAAATGATTTTTAATTTGACATATCTCAGTGGCATACTATTTTTCTCTTAAAAAAATTCGGACCATTACCCCTACGCGCGCCAATGATGAATATAAAATTCTTCTATAACCTCCAAAGCAGGTCATTTTTAACATTTGTTGTAGCTCTGCATCTAGTTCTATTCTCTGTTATTGTTCCAGTTTAGTATTATTATATTGGATATTTCTTGATAATGACATGTATTAAAACATGAAAAATACGCGTCAAGTTGTTTTATTTTTCTGCATAAAAACGGTGCACCTTATGAAAAAAAGGTTTTTTATCATAAATTATACGTGGAATTTAAAAATAATTTTTAATTCGAAATATCTCAGTGGCGTACTATTTTTTATTTAAAATAATTCAGATCATTACCCGTAGGCGCGCCAATGATGAATACAAAATTCTTAATTGTATGTCAAAATATGTGTAATAACTACCTCCAAAAACTCACCAAATTTTATTTGCATAGCTCAACTGGTCTTAGAGCAATAAATAAATTGGCAGTTTGAAATAAAAATTTCAACACCCCGATCTCGGAAACTAAGCATTTGCGGACATATGTTTATAGAGCAAACCGGCATTAATTTTTCATGTTGAATTAGCCCTTAAAATTTTTCATACTTATTTACTAACACCCTGTATGTATGTTCTGTAATTGGTCCTATAGTGTTTTTCTGTTTGTGAACGAGGTAACTGAACCATTGTTTGACATAGCCTTCGCTTTTCTAAACTTCATTGTCAATTTTATTTTTCCGGCTATTTAAATATTCAGAAATCGTTTTAGATACTGTATTCGTTTTTGTATGCTTATACTTTTTTTTTATATCTTTAAAGAGAAGAAAGAAAATCTGCATACAGACACCTGTCACCTAGGTACTGTTGGGTTCCTAATACGCTAAAGAAGTTAGGAAATTAGGAACCCTGGGAGATGGTTAGACCTTTGACACTTTGTCCCTTCACCACTAGACTGTCAAGGTCCAACTCTGGACCTCGGAGGTAAGCTACACTATATCATTTCGAGCAACTGTGTTTAATGTGTGTTTGCAACAAAGTTTAGAACACAACGAGGAGTCAAACAAGGTTGCATTTTGTCCCCGACATTGATTAATATTTACTCAGACCAGTTATTTACAAATGCACTTAAGAGACTATATGGATGGGAATAGATATAGGATTAGGATGGGATAGGCAAAATGCATGGGAAGATTTTGGGAAAAGTATGGAAGAAAATAGAATCCATAATAATAAATTATTTTACCGAGTCCTAAAAAATATGAGAAAGGAACCACAAAGGAAGCTGCAGCAGGTTAAAGATCGGAATGGGAATATAATAACTGAAGAAGACCACATTATAGAAAGATGGAAAGAATATTTTATGGAACTTTTAAGCGAA
This sequence comes from Diabrotica virgifera virgifera, assembly GCF_917563875.1. NCBI lineage: Eukaryota > Metazoa > Arthropoda > Insecta > Coleoptera > Chrysomelidae > Diabrotica > Diabrotica virgifera. The sequence goes on from NC_065450.1 coordinate 215,230,576, forward strand.
GACAAGACAACAGCAGACAGCAAAACAGCAAAGTTAAACAATACAACCACAGAAGAACAAGATGTAATTGGGGACAATAAAATACAAATGAATGAAGTGGAAAATGCCTTAACCCAGTGGTCGGCAAAGTGCGGCTCCGGAACCGCATGTGGCTCTTTGGCTCTTGAAGTGCGGCTCTGGCACAAATATCCAGGGAAAGCACAATAATATTTTCATTAACAAAAAACTAAGTAGTAGGAAATAAAAACCCTACAAAACTACAATGATTAAAAACGAAGATATCACCAAAAAACGAAAAAACACATTCTAATTTTTTCGGGTAGGGCTAGGGGTCTAAAAATTTTGGACATCTTGGATATTAAAGCACCCTAATATGTCTGTGTAGATTTTGGCGTTCGATCCGACCATCACTTGTGACATCGTTGCCGTATCCTCTATTTTTTCATATTATCAAGTTACAATTTTTGTGATATTATACACGAGCGTGACACCCTCAAAAAAGCGCCTAGTTTTCAAGATACTGACCACAGAGGGATGAATGGCTAATTTTATTCATACTTTATATTTTCGAGGGTGCTGAAAACGAAAATGACGTTTATTTTGAATTTTATGTGGGGGAACATTGTCAAAATCGCAATTTTAACCTAAAAATAAAAAAAAGAAATCACGTTTTTTTGCGTTTACCTCGCTACAACTCTGTTCCATTTTAATATTTTTTTCTGAAATTTTTACACTATATAGCTGTAACATTTCTGAAGACAAAGGTATCTGCCTCAAGTTTTTATTCTTATCATGATAAAGGTTATGAATTTTTCAAAGAAAAAGGTGCGGATTTGTGCATTGCAAAGTTTAATCGCAAAAGTTGTGTGACGAAGTTTTAAATTTAGCTTCTCAATCACGTTTATTTTAAAGTAAATAGTACAAAGAAGTTTTCTGGTAAGTTTTAGATGAAAATGTTTTATAGAAAAAAAAATAGTGCAACTTTTAATGTCAACATTATAAATCCCCAATATAACGCTTATTTTTTGAGGGACAGACAATCTAGGTCTAATTTCTCACATTTAGTACTATCCTTGGATTATAAGCTTTCATTTGACACCTCATTTGTCATTTTACCCAGTATAATGACGGAGAAGTCTTCTTCTTCTTCTTCCTTCTTGTATGTAGGCTTTAAAGCCTGTTTCTTCTTCAATATTATCCTCCTAAATTGTTTAGGTTATCGCACCACCTTTTTCTTGGTCTGCCAATACTTCTTCGTCCATTTGGTGACTTATCTCGTGCTATTCGTACTATCCTATCCTCTGCCATTCTACTAATGTGTTCGTTCCACTCCTGTTTCCGTTTTGTCACCCATCCATTTATGTCTTCTATATTGCATGATCTTCTTATGTTTTCGCTCCTCTCCCTATCCAACAGACTTTTCCCTGATATTCGTCGGAGTATTTTCATCTCTGTTGTTTCTAGTAGTCGTCTCGTTTTAGATGTGTCAGGCCTTGTCTCCGCCGTGTATGTTAATATAGGTCTAATTGCTGCTTTATAGATTCTTGCTTTTGTGTCTTGTCTTAAGTGTTTGTTCTTCCAGATTGTGTCATTAAGAGATCCCGCCGCTTTACTTGCTTTTAAGCTTTGTTGTCGTACTTCCTCTTCAACATCTCCGTAACTGGTTATATCAATTCCCAGATATCTAAACCTTGCTTCCTGCTTTATTATTTTCCCATCAATTTCGATTTTACATCGTAGTGGGTATTTAGATGTTGTCATACATTTGGTTTTTTCTGCTGATATTATCATATTGTATTTCTTGGCTGTTGTATTAAAGATGTGTGTTAATCTTTGGAGATCGTCTTCTGTCTCGGCGATTAATGCGGCGTCGTCTGCATAACACAATACTTTGATTTCTTTATTCCCCATTCTGTAACCACGACCTTTACGTACTGCTTCTATTATTTCGTCCATTATTATATTAAAGAGCAGTGGGCTTAATGAGTCACCTTGTCTGACTCCACTTTGTACTGGTATAAACTGCGTTAGTTTTCCATTTATCTTTGCCTGTATTCGATTATGAAAGTAGATGTTTTCGATGGTTTGTATAATATTGATTGGTATGTTTCTTCCATACAGTAAATGTAAGACGTCTTCGACTTGGATGCGATCGAAAGCCTTTGTCAGGTCTATAAAACATAGATATGCTGGTTTATTGTACTCAATGGCCTTTTCTGTGATTTGTCTCAGTACAAATACGGCGTCTACGCAGGATCTTCCGGATCTGAATCCTTGTTGTTCATCTGATAAAGTTGTTAGTTTATTGATTTTGTTGGTTAGGACTTTTGTGGTTAGCTTAAGTGCGGTGTTTAGTAGATTTATACCTCTATAATTGTTGGGGTCTTCTTTGTCTCCTTTTTTGAACATTGGTATCATTATGCTGTTTCTCCATGCGTCTGGTATCTTGCAGTGCAATATTAGTTTTTGTATAAGTTTTGTCATCTCTAGGGTTATACTTTCTCCTCCGTATTTTAGAAGCTCGTTGGTTATTCCGTCTGGTCCTGGTGACTTCCTATTTTTGAGTGAATTTATGGCTACCCCTACTTCCTGAAAACTGATTTCAATTTCGTGTCTTAATTCAGGTAGGTTATTATTTTGATTATGATTTTCCTTTCCTTTAAACAGTTCCGTCAAGTATCTTTCCCATTCGTTTGCTGGTATGTTATTGTATTCCTTCAATTCTGCCATTTCTTTCCGTTGGTTTCTTATGAATCTCCATATTTGTTTTTGTGTTCCGTAGAAGTCGCTTTCCATCCTTTTTGTAAACTGTTCCCAGTGTTCATTTTTTGTTCTTCGTACCAATTGCTTTGTTTCATTTCGTATTCTTCTATAGGTGTCTCTGGATTCTGGAGTGTTTGATGTTTTATACTTCATGTAGGCGTCTCTCTTCTCTTTACATTTGTCTTTTATTTCTTTTCTGAACCATGGTGTATTGTTGTTGTTTCTTTTGTTCAGTATGACTTTGCGTTTTCCTAGAGCTTCTGTTGCTGCCTCTTCAATATTGTTTTTAATTTTCTCCCAGCTCGCGTTTATATCTTCGATGTCGTCTATCTGCTTCAGCTGTATCTTCTGTGCTAGCCTCCTTTGGTACATTTCTTTGGTAGAATCGTTCCACAGAGATTCTACATTGAATTTTTCCTCGGTGATTTCCTGTGGAAAATGTTTTGGTGTTAGTTTCATTCTTATTTTTGCTAGGACTAATTTGTGTTCACTCCCTGCGTCTGCCGAGTTTAAAGTTCGAATATCTAGAATCTGCTCTGGGTGGATTTTTCTATTAGTGACTATAAAGTCAATCATAGATTTGTGCCCCCTGGAGTTTTCAAACGTATATTTATACTGAAGCTTATGGTCGAAAAATGTATTATTGATTCGCAGTTCGTTAAAAGCACAGAGATTAGCCATGAGTTCTCCATTTGAGTTGACATGGTTTTCATTGAATCTTTGTTTTACTCCTGGAACTATTTCATTTCCGATTCGTGCATTAAAATCCCCCATAAGAATTAAGTGTTCTTCATGAGGTATATCGTCCAGGATGGTTTGCAACTGTTCGTAGAATGCCTCTCGTTCCTTCTTAGGTTTGCAGTCCTCGGGGCTATAGATAGATATAACATTTAATTTTTGGTAGTCCATTGTGATGTTCATATGTATTATTCTTTCGGAGACGTAACGGCAGTTACTTATGTTGTCTTTAAATTTTTTATGGACAAGTATACCTACGCCTGCTCGTGCTCGTTCTTCTTTCTTCACTCCACTATATGCTAAAATATATTGGTTATAGTCTCTTTGACCTTTACCTTTCTTCTTGGTTTCTTGGATTGCACAAATGTCTATGTTTTTGTTTATCAGTTCTTCGATTATCTCTTGGTCTTTGTTGTTGAACGAAGTTATGTTCCATGTTGCTAATCTGATTGTTGGCTTCTTTTTCCTTCTCGTTTTCCTTTTCTTTGCGTGGTTCGTCATCTTAGGTTCCGTCGAGTTCCGAGGCTTTATATCGGTTCTTTGAGCCTTGTTTTCTTTTATAATGGGTAGGATGCTAACCTGGCCCATCAACCCTCCTCTTTTTTCCGGGCTTGGGACCGGCTGTGAGTGTGAACGTGACTTCTGAGCTACTCAATCCACTTAGTCTTCGCGCTCACAACCCCCAGGCAGAGTTCGGAGAAGTAAACGTTATTATTCTATTATTCTTGTAGGTACATTTAACATCGATTGAAATTATGAAAGAAATATATAGAAAACAGCATGGCAACACTGTGACGCACAAACATAACATTCAGCTGTGCGTTACATAGGGTGCTTTAATATCCAAGATGTCCAAATTTTTTTGGATCGAATACATTTTAATATAAAATAACATGATATTTTTATTTTTGTAATATGGCTGGGCCAATTCTTCACTATTTTATGCGGCTAGATCCTATAGATTTATCGAGTGTACTACTTATTTAGTGTAAAGTTGACTGAAAAAGCAGATTTGGCTCCCAATGTTTTTTAATTGTTCTAATGTTCATATTTAGCTATTTGGCTAATAAGTTTTCCGATCACTGCCTTAACCCAACTAAAACAAAGGCAAAGCTGCAGGTATAGATGGATTAGATGCCGAGTTGTTGAAATATCTGGGAGAATTTTGCAAAAAGGGACCAAATTTTATTTGCACATCTTAACTGGTTTTAATGCAATCGTCAGTTTGCGGACATATGATTATCAAGCATACTGTCATTATTTTCATGTGTAAAATTACCCCTTAAAGTTTGCCGCACTTATTTCGAAACATCCTGTTAAGGGTGAGGCTATAGAATGTTAAAAAACCTGAGGCTATAGTTGGTTTTTAATTTCAGTATTTTATAAACGCTAAAATAGTCCACAGGGTGATGCGAACTTTGAGAAAAAAACCAATTTAATTCGTACACCCGGTATACAATGACAGTTTACCTGTTTAGCAACAATATTATTACAGCGGCTATAACATGGTAAAAAAATCACTTAAATCGGACAACAGGTTTAGGAAATTCAAGACATCAAAAATGACTAAATTTTCAGTGGATCGATTTTTTTTACACTCGAGTGTATTTAACTTTATCTGTAGGAATGAATATCTTTCAATTGTCATTAAGATTTGGAGATAATGTTTTTTGTTATACTGTATTGATTTATAAAAAAACGAAGTCAAGCACGAGTTTACGATCAGAATTAATAACGCAAATCCATTTGGTCTGAAAAGCAAACAATTCCGTATACCGATCCATCAACCTCTATACGTATACGGCCAACTCGTTCAACCCAAGGCACTTTTCGAGGTATAAGGTTAGAAATTGTTTGTTCAATAACATCATCCATTCTATCGTCAATATTTGCGTATCTCGTCTCCTCTCTACTTTTTTTACTCTGTACACATTAGGTATGTTAAAGTTAAACCACCACCCACAAGAGAAAACATTTTATTAGGGTCAAGAGTATATTGACGTTATTTATAGTTTTTTTTTCTAGAAACATAAAATCACTACAGGAAACAGTATGTTCATTTTGAAGAAAACCCTGTGACTATTTAAATGAAGTAAACCATTTACACAACATAAAAATAAAACAAACTAAAATTTTTGATGAAAACTTATCGATATTTGCAAAATATACAGGGTGTCACGAAAAGATTGGTTATAAATTATACCACAGATAAATATAATATAAATTATACCAATTACATATACAAAATGAAAATCAATTTTTTTTCATATATCGAAAACGCTTAGAGATTTTTTATTGAAAATGGAAGTGTGGCATTCTTATGGCAGTAGCATCTTAAATAAAAATTAAAGTGAAATTTGTGTACCCCATAAAAAATTTATGGGGGTTTTGTTCCCTTAAACCCCCCCCCCCCAAACTTTTGTGTACGTACCAATTTAATTAGTAGTGTGGCACCATTAGTTAAACACACTGTTTTTAAAACATTTTTGCCTCTTAGGACTTTTTCGATAAGCCAGTGTTTATCGAGATATTTTGAATATTTATCGAATCCACCACATATTTTATTATTGTATGGTTAAGTACGATTATAGAGACCTGTTAATAATCTGAAAATGTACCTATTTATAATTTACATTTTTAGGTATATTTTGAAAAAGAAGCTACATCTCGATAAAAGGTGACTTATCAAAAAAAGACTAAAGAGGCAAAAAAGTTTTAAAAACACTGTGTTTAACTAATGGTACCACAATAATAGTCTAATTGGAACATACACAAACATTTGGGGGGTTTAAAGGAACAAAACTCCCATAAAATTTTTATGTAAATATGTATATGTATTAAAAAAGAAGCCGCATCTCGATCAAAACTCGCTTATCGAAAAAATACTAGGAGGCAAAAAAGTTTTAAAAACGTTGTGTTTAACTGATGGTACCACAATAATGAATTAATTGGAACGTACACAAAAGTTTGGGGTGGTTTAAGGGATCAAAACCTCCATAAAATTATTATGGGGTAGACAAATCTCACTATAATTTTGTTTTAAGATGATCCTGCCATAAGAATGATACATGTCCATTTCCAATAAAAAATCTTGTAATAGTTTTCGATATATTGAAAAAAATCGATTTTCATTTTGTAACTTCAAAGGGCTGTAACTTTTTTATGAGCACATTTGTACTAAGGTAAGCTAGGTTTAATCGAACTAAACTTACGTGCATAGAAATCGCCCCACCCAAAAATTTGGTCGTTTTTGAAGTCTCGTATTTCCTAAACCTGTTGGCCGATTTAAGTGAATTTTTTAATATATTATAGCCTTATTCTTCAATAATATCGCTGTAATAATATTATTGCTAAACAGCTAAGTGTTATTTTATACCGGGTGTAACAATGATAGTGTGTTTTTTCCTCAAAGTTCGGAACACCCTGTGGAATATTCTAGCGTATATAAAATATTGAAATTAAAACTCAACTATAGCCTTAGGCTTTTTTAACATTTTGCTTTTTTATTCATTTGCTTTTGTTGGATAATAAAGAAGTTAGGTATTTTAACAACTAGCAACGTTCGTCATCAATACAGGGTGTTTCTAAATAAGTGCGACAAACTTTTAGGGTTAATTCTGCATACAAAATAATGACAGTTTGCTCTATCAACATATGTCCGCAAATGCTTCGTTTCCGAGATACGGGATGTTGAATTTTTTCTTACAAACTGACGATTTATTTATTGCTCTAAAACCGGTTGAGATATGCAAATGAAATTTGGTAGGTTTTTAGTAGTTATTTCACATTTTTTGACATGCAACTAAAAATTTTATATTCACCATTGGTGTGCATACAGGTAATATGATCTGTATGCACGCCAATGGTGAATATAAAAAACATAATTGTATGTCAAAAAATGCGCAATAACTGCCTTTTAAAACCCACCCCCATCAAATTTCATTTGCATATATCAACCGGCTTTAGTTAGAGCAATAAATAAATCGTCAGTGTGTAGAAAAAATTCAACATCCGGTATTTCGGAAACGAAGCATTTGCAGACATATTATGTTTATAAATCAAACGGTCATTATTTTTTCATGCAGAATTACCCCTTAAAGTTTGTCGCACTTATTTAGAAACACCCTGTATTGATGAAGAATATGGCTAGTTGTCAAAGTATCTAACTTTTTCATTATCCAACATAAGTGAATGAGTCAAAAAGCAGAATGTTAAAGAAAGGCTAAGGCTACAATTGAGTTTGAATTTCAATATTTTTTAAACACTAGAATATTCCACAGGGTGTTACGAACTTTCAGGAAAAAAACAGTATTATTGTTACACCCGGTATACAATGACATTTACCTGTTCAGCAACACTATTACTACATCCATATTCTTAGAGAATAAGGCTATACGCTGTGAGCTCGTACGTAGAGGGGATATTTACAAATTTGCGAACGCCAGTAGTGACAAGTTTGTAAACGTTTACTGGAAATTTGACATAAATGCCAAAGTGATTAATTTAAAATTAAAATTAAAAACATTAATTATAAACAATATTAGTTGGTCAAAGCTGTGGTATATATTTTTACCTTAAATATACTTACGTTTTAAATACTGAATTTAAGTTTTTTTTTATTTTATTTAGAAAGTACAGCCGCATCCACCTTGATGGTGATTAGCGGCGGCTACAGAATACAATGCTAAATTTTATAAAATATTCCTGTGGATTTTAGAAATTTTGTAATATTGTCCGTTGAACAATTAGTGCCCAATAAATTACTTATACATTTAGGTATGTTAAACATGACGCGATAATTGGCAAAACGGGGGCATACAATTAACAAGTGATTAACAGTAATTTGGACATTACATATTTCACATACAGGTGGATCGCTTTTAGACAGTAAATATGAATGAGTAAGTCTCGTGTGTCCAATTCTCAATCGAGTTATCACCAGCTGTTCTCTTCTGTTACGAGTTGACGGTTCCCAGGCTATAATGTCATTTTTAATTAGTCTCAGTGAAGTTTGAGACGATTGCCATTCGTTTTTCCACTTGCACAAAACACGGTTCTTAAAGTAAGCTTTTATATCACTCGCGGAATTTCGACACTCATCTTTTTCTATATCGGCACATACGGCAATTTCACTCGCGCACTGGTTAGCTTTTTCGTTGCCTGCAATGCCAATGTGGGATGGTATCCATATAAATCTGATTCGTCTAGCGTTTTCTTGAGCCTGCATCAGTTCGAATTTAATGTGTTTCTCAATAGGACCTTTGGGATAGATCTGTTTAAGGGTTTGAAGAGCGCTTAGTGAGTCACTTAAGATAACTGAATTAGAAATGTCATTAGAATTGATATGCATGATAGCTTTGAGCACTGCATAGAGCTCCGCAGAGAAAATCGAGAAGTAAGATGGGAGACGAAATTGATAAGTATTAATTGCTTGGGGTAACGAAGGAAGCACCTACTCCTCTCTCACACTTTGATGCGTCTGTAAAGATTTTGTAACAATACTCATAATTCTCTTTGAGAACTAAATCTAGATGGTGCTGGATCTCTGCATGACTATTAATATGTTTGTCGAATTGGGTTAGCGCAGTATTTATATTGGGAATATTAATTAACCAAGGTGAGGGGTTTTTAATATTGATTGGAAGAATATCTGGGAATTCGACGTCGAGACATCTCAGGTAACACCGTACTCGTTCGTAGTAAGGTTTGTGTTTAGTACTATTGGTAAAGAGATTTATATATTTATTAGTGAATGTGTTATTGAAAAGAGGTTTGTTTACGTTTGAAGCTATTGACGTTGCATGTGACAAAGTTAAGGAAGTTCGTTGATGATATAAGGAAGGCTCTCCACTTTCACTATATAAACTTTCTACAGGTGATGTTCGGAATGCACCAAGAGATAGTCTAAGTGCTGTATTGTGTACAGAGTCTAGCTGTTTCAATAATGTGGGGGATGCAGAGGCGTAGGCGATTGATCCATAATCTAGTTTTGATCTTATTAACATTCTGTAGATAGTTAGCAAAGTGGAGCGATCAGAGCCCCAATATTTATTTGACAATGTTCTCATTAGATTTAGTTTCTTATTACAAGTCAATACTAACTGCCTAATGTGTTCTTTCCAAGTAAGTTTTTTTTAATGTTCCGTAATATCTAATTATAAATAATCTATTATAATCTTAGCGCCATCTACACGATTATTGTCAAAGTATCCGAAGTAAGAAATTGATATTTTATCAATAGAACGTCAAAATGATTAGAAAAATCTTTAAAAAAATCGATTACAATTTAATTACTTTTTTGCGTTGTAAATATTTAAAAATTACCGGTAAAAGTTGAATTAGTAACCGCTAGGAGCGACACCAGCGAAGCTCAGAGCGTATAGCATATTAAAAAATCACTAAAATCGGACAACAGGTTTAGGAGATTCGAGACATCAAAAATGACCCATTTTTAAGGTGTCCCGATTTTTTTGGCCGGGAGTGTAGTTTAGTTGAAAACAAATCGCAGTACCCTCACGATACGACTAAATAGTTGTTCGACTAAAAAGTTGTATGTATGCGGTGGGCCTTAGTCCACGCATAGTTGCATCGAGACTCCTTTCAAACGAAGCAAACATTTCAATTTTATTATATTTTAGACACATTTTATTTTAATCAACTATTTCTAATGGGAATAAGCCACAATTTTACCAAAAAAATTAGAAATATTTGATTTATACAGGGTGTCCCGAAAAGATTGGTCATAAATTATACCACACATTCTGGGGTCAAAAACAGTTCGATTGAACCTAACTTACCTTAGTACAAATGTGCTCATAAAAAAAGTTACAGCCCTTTGAAGTTACAAAATAAAAATCGATTTTTTTCAATATATCGAAAAGTATTAGAGATTTTTTTATTGAAAATAGATATGTATCATTGTTATGGCAGGAACATCTTAAAACAAAATTATAGTGAAATTTGTCCACCCCATAAAAATTTTATGGAGGTTTTGTTCCCTTATACCCTCCCAAACTTTTGTGTACGTTCCAATTAATTCATTATTGTGGTACCATTAGTTAAACACAACGTTTTTAAAACTTTTTTGCCTCTTAGTATTTTTTCTATAATCGAGTTTTTATCGAGATGCGGCTTCTTTTTTAATATATTTACATAAAAATTTTATGGGGGTTTTGTTCCTTTAAACCCCCCAAATGTTTGTGTACGTTTCAATGAAACTATTATTGTGGTACCATTAGTTAAACACAGTGTTTTTAAAACTTTTTTGCCTCTTAGTCTTTTTTTGATAAGTTACCTTTTATCGAGATGTTGCTTCTTTTTCAAAATATACCTAAAAATGTAAATTATAAATACATTTTCAGATTATTAACAGGTCTCTATAATCGTAAGTACTTAAACATATACAAATATGTGGTGGATTCGACAAATACTCAAAATATCTCGATAAACGCTGGCTTATCGAAAAAGTACTAAGGGGCCAAAAAGTTTTAAAAACATTGTGTTTAACTAAAGGTGTCACAATAATAATTTAATTGGAACGTACACAAAAGTTTGGGGGGGTTTAAGGGAACAAAACCCCCATAAAATTTTTATGGGGTGCACAAATTCAACTTTAATTTTTTTTTAAAATGAAGCTGCCACAAAAATGCCACATCTCCATTTTCAATAAAAAATCTGTAAGAGTTTTCGATATATATGAAAAATAATCGATTTTTATTTTGTAACTTCAAAGGGCTGTAACTTTTTTTGTGTGCACTATTGTATATAGGTAAGTGAGTTTCAATCAACCTATTTTTGGCCCTAGAATCTGTGGTATAATTTATGACTAAACTTTTCGGGACACCCTGTATATAAATAAAAATTACCATTAGAAATAGTTTATTAAAAAAATGCCACAAGGAAATAGCTTCAGAACAACATTTTATTTTATTTAAATTTTCCTATAGAAAAGAAATATTCCCATATTTTCACAACATTCTTAGTAGGAGCCGGTTTATATTATAATTTTCAACAATGTTCGTGTTATGACAATTGCTGAGAGAGATGAATAATTCATAATAAAGTCCCAGTTAAAAAAATGTTTATTATTTGACTATATTTGCCGGATATTTTTCATAAGTGTGTTTGCTTAGGAGGAGAGCACTGTTTTCGTACGTGATCGAACACAAATCGTACACAAACACTTCTTCTGATTCCTTGAACGATTCGTGATCGGTTATTACGAGGAATATTCAAAAACTAAAAGGTACATGTAAGCTGTAAAGACTCTTCGTCTTATACTTGTTGTAGATCTGTCGATCTGTTAATTCCGACGTTGAAGTATTTCTTGAGAGGTAGACTGCCAGCTATTTCTTCATCTTTTTGGTGGTCTCCCCGGTGGACGCTTGCCAGCTAGTTTTCTTTCTAGCGCAATTCTTGGTAGTCTGTGCTCATTCATTCTTTTTACATGACTCAACCATACTCTTCGTCTTTGCCTACCCCATCTTACTACATCTTGCACGCCGCATTGTTCCCTCATGATGTTGTTTCGTATTCTATCTAGTGTTGCCCAAATGCAAGACCAAGACGAGACTTAGACAGTCTTGGTCTTGGTCTTGCGCCAGTACACCTGGTCTTGGTCTTGGTCTTGGTCTTGCAGCAAGAGTCTTGCAAGTCTCGCAGTTGCCCATTAGCCTATTTCATATCTTAGAACAAGTTAACAGAAAGGTACATTTTAAGCTTGAATATCATAGCCATAGTAAAGACTAGCCAAAGTATCATAGCTAAAAGACTAGCCAAATTAATAAATATCTAAGCAACTGACACCGGGTGGGGTTTGAACCCACGATCACTGTCTATGTTCTAACTAACTAAAGTTAAAACTACCTCTTAAAACCCACAAAATTTCATTTGCATATCTCAACCGATTTTAGACCAACAAATAAATCGTCAGTTTGTAAGAAAAATTTCAACCCCTCCCTATTTGGTAAACAAAGCATTTATAAAGTAAGAAAAAACACAGTTTGATTGGTACACCCGGTATACACTGACAATAATTGACCTGTCTACCAACAATATATATTATTACTGCGATATTTATAAAGAAAAGAAAAAAAATCACTTAAATTTAAATAACAACAGGTTTAGGAAATTTGAGACATTAAAAATGCCCCGTTTTTAAGGTGGTATGGTGCCACGGACGTATAAATAAAGATGGGTGGTGCGTTAATTTCTTGGAGAAATATAAATGCTAAGGTGACATATTTTTAAAAAGTTTGGATACGATATTCGATATTACTGTAGGCGTCGCAACGCAGGAATGTTGTGTTATATAAAATATGATTAGAAGACGACTATTCTCAAAACCAGGACAATTAATAATTTCAGAGCAAAGAAGTCGGCTGCTGAGCAAAGGCGTAGCTACCGCTGCGCCGTATCAATTATACGGGGCCCCGGCGCTTCATGTCGAAACAAAACTTCCATTTAAAAAATTGAACAAAATATTCTACAATTTTCCTAATAAAACGCTTTGAAACAGTGTATTGTTTGGATGTCGACCTTTTCGTGTAAGTGTAATGGATTCTTTATCTATAATATTTGCCGCCGTATTCAATAACAACAAAGTAGCTTTGTTTTTGGTTTCAAGTTACTTTTCATTGTTCATTCAGTGTTGGCGGTGACACACTGTAAAGTGGCCAAATTGCAATTTTTGTTATCGCTTAATCTTTGACGATTTGGAAAAGTGTGTATATTGTTTTGGGTATATTTTCGTGTAATTAATCTATTTATTGTTTAGCCCATTTTTTCATTGTCCAGTCACCATTGGCTTATATAATATAGCAAGAACAAGTGTTGTTGAAAAAACTGAATCTGTTTTCAAATCTATTTTTTGAGTTTGGTTTATTAGAGTTTATTAGGTTTATTAGGTTCAATTTGTGCAGTCGATTCAGAAAGTTTAAATTTTAAATTCTGAAAATATTGTGAAGTGAAAAAAATGAGTGAAATAAAAAGAGAATAGCTGAGTGGAGCGATGAAAAGAAAAATGAAACAAAAAAAGGAAGAAGTTCTGAAGAAGACACCCACAGTTTCTTCATTTTTCCATCAACCAGATTTTCAAAGTGATTTAGATTGCAATGGTAAGTAGGTACTAGATCTCTATCTACTAATGAAACAATAATTCTTATCTAATTGTCGTCTGTAACAGGGGTGGCCAAGGTCCTTGATATTCTTTGATAGAAATTTGAATTTTTTTAGAAGCCGTCATTAAATGCGTATTAAAAAGTTATGCAAAAAAGAGGTGTTGAAAAATTTTTTACAGAGCTTTTTTACTTATTTTAATAATTCTTTAAATCTCAATGAATAAATGGTGACAGCACTTCTTAGTAATTCTTTCAGATGGTGGTTAGTTCGTACTGATGAGTATTTGAATTTCAGGAATTTTAAAGTGGAATAAAATTATTCACACATGTCTTCTTCTTCATGTGCCGTGCTCGATTATCGAGTGTTGGCTATCAAAATTGGCTATAGTAATTTTGTTGGGGGCAGCTCGGAAAATGGAAGCTGGAGTTTCTCAAACCACTCTCTTAGGTTTCTAAGCCATGACGTTTTTCTTCGACCTGGCCCTTTTCTTCCGTCTCCTTTGCCTTTTATTATTAAATGGAGTATATTATAACTCTCTGGGTGGCGCATTCTTCTCTAGGTGCCGTCTCCGCTTCAAAGGTTGGCAATCATCAAGGCGATTTTTACTTTTGAGAGTGCGGCTCTAAATAATTCGTTGTTACTACATCCAAACCATGCCCTAAGATTCTTCAGTCATGAGTTAAATCAGCTATCAGCTTCCTATAAATCTTTTTCCTGGATTTTCCTTACATAATGAACTGGAGTATTAGATATTTATCTCCTCCCATCACATGTCCCATATATCTCAGTTTTCTTCTCTTAATAATTGTTAGAATTACTTCTCTTTCCTTATGCATACGTCTGTCTGATTACCTCTACGTTGGTTATTCTATTTACCCATGATATCTTCAGCACTCTTCGGTACATCCATATCTCGAATGTCTCCGGTCTTCTCACGTCAATTTTCTTCAGTGTCCACGCTTCCATCCCGTAGTATAATACGGATAGCACATAGCACCTCATAACATGGCCAAAAAAATATTCAAGTTTGCGAGTTCTTACTGCTCTGATGACTTCCCGTAATTTTTCCCCTCCGATGTATAACAACTTCGTTACGAACTCTATCCACCCAACTTATTCGTAGGATCCTCCGATACACCAAGGTTTCAAAGGCTTCCAGCTTTTTGAGAAGGGTATCCGTTAAAGTCTAACCTTCGACACCATACAAAAGAGTACACATTCACATAAGTACGGTGTTCCATTGAACATTTTCTAGCACTACCTTATATCAGTTCTTGAAAAGGGCCCCGCGAAAATCTTTGATACGGGGCCCCTGTGGGGCTAGCTACGCCACTGCTGCTGAGAAAGAATGTATAACTAAAAAATTTTATTTTTACATTATAATAATGACCTCTCAGTACATGTCAAATGTGTCGAGTGTTCTTTTAATGGATATTTTGATTCGCTATGTATGTTTATGGTATTGTTCGTAATGCGCATAAGTCCAATTTTCAAAATTTTTGTTACAATTTTTTTTGTTTCTCATAGAGTATCTAAGAATATAGCCGAACTTATATACTCCCTAAAACGACCCTCAGTTCTAACTGCAAGACGCAAGAGTCTCGCAGGCTTAGTCTTGTTCTTGCTCAAGTCTTGCACGGTAAGTCTTGGTATTGGTCTTGCTAAAATTAGGCAAGGTCCTGCGAAAACGCAAGAACAAGACCAAGACTGCAAGACCAAGACCGAGTTTGGGCAACACTAATTCTATCCCTTCTTGTCTTCCCTGCAATTGATCTTAGTGTCTTCCTTTCGGCTGTTCGTAGCTTTTGGTTTTATTGGTGTCTTCTCTTGATTCAATACCATATGTCATAACAGGTCTTCAGGGTTATTCCAGACCACATCTCTCAAACATCCGGACATGACTGCGGTCTTGTTTAGTTGTCCTCTTAGGTCTCTGGCTAGGTCATGATAACTTGATAAATCTATACCTAAATATTTGAACTGATTTAGCTGTTCTATGGGTTTCTCCTCTACCACGAGCTTGCATCTAATTGGATCATTCGCAATGGTAATGCATTTTGTTTTCTGCGTGGATATGTTCATGTTCAGTTGTCGACATGTTTCGTAGAATCGATAAAGGTGTCTTTGTAGGTCATCCTCATCCTCTGCCATCAGGGCTGCATCATCCGCATAGCACACTATACTGATTCTACTGTGACCCAGTCTGTATCCTAGTTGCAGCGATTCCAAATCTATTATTTCATCCATCAGCATATTTAATAGAAATGGGCTGAGGCTGTCTTCCTGCCTGATTCTGCCTGGTGTTGGTATGTTGACCCTGAAGACCTGAGGGAGGATACCAATACGCACCATGTCGAGCCGCGAAGCTGGTGTTTTCAAAAGCAGATTTTATAGTTTATTTTCCGAGTCTGCTTTTAATTTAAGATAAAACAGACCTTTAATCAAAATTTCTTCGTCTTCTTCTACAAATTTTGTTTGAATTGATATTACGCAAAAATCGTGGATAGGACATATTCGGATATTAAAGGCAGCTCATACTTTTTCCCGTAACAAGAGCATCTGCTATTTCTATTATAGTGAAACAGAATTATTAAACTAATTTCTTTAACACCCCTCGTAATGTTAGGAAAATAAGAATAATATTTTCCGGTTCCCATAATGCAAACAGTCGAAAGAACGGTTCCTATTATCCTCTACGAGTCAATGTTTGGCTGGTGTGAAGATGAATATGGATATTTTTCCAAGGTGGTATTGACTTTATGCGAAGATCGCTTGAAATAATAAAAAAGTCACGAACATCCGTTCCATTGGGTATTTTACCGAACTTAAGAAAATATTGACGGTTTATCAACATGACAGTTTTTAAAATTTTATAAATAACATGAGAATGCATTAAAACTAACAAGTAAATTATCAATGAAAATTAAGGAATGAGTGAACACTAACTGATTTTCAAAAAAATCCTGAAAAAGCTAAAGAGAGTAAGAAACGGGTAAGTTCGTAGACGAACTGGAGTGGAAGATATCAATCATGAACCAGGCGCGGATCTAGAAATTCATATTAGGGGGGGGGCAGACTTACCTCAAATACAGTGATGCCACAGCTACCGATTTTTCAGTAGATCTACCGAATACCTGTCAAATCTACCGATCTACCTAATTCTCCTTTTTTTCTACCGAAAAATCAAAATTCCTAATTTTCAAATTAATCTGCCGATTTTTTTTCTACCGAAAAATCAAAATTATTAGAAAATTTTTTTTTAGCGGATAGATTTGGCAACAGAGTTTAGTCAATTTTCAAGAATTCTTGAATTGCTTTTACTAGCTTGTGACACAATGTGCGAACCAGCAGATACGGATTTACCGATATCAATTTTATGACCAGTCCTTTGTCCTTTTATATTATGATTTTGGGAGTAAAATGTATCTACCTGAATCTGAATAGTGAATACTGAAGGATTGTGGCTTATTTTGATATAGAAGATAATTCCAAACTAAAAATAGTATTTATATTAAAATCTTGAAACAGGAGAAATTTATTTTGCACCTTTTTAACTTACAGTATTTCGACATAACTAAAATTAAACATTAAAATTTTTTCTCGTCCTCAATTGCTTCAATATCCGACATTGTTTTGTTTTTAAACGATTATAAAGTGTAAAAAATCATGTTTTTGCCTATAATACATTCCCTGTAGATTTTAGAGAAAAATGTTTCAAATAAATATTCTAGATCTTTCTTAATAGTTTCTAATTTGAAATACATAAACAATTGGAGATAATTGCAAAAAAACCCTTATTTTTGCAGTAATTTATAAATGTTAATAACTTATAACTATTATTTATTATAACAAAAATTTTTAACTTGTTTAAACAATTATACAGCTTTCAAATAAGAATATTTGTATTTTAAACGTTAATAGGTACACGTGTGGTAAGTTTTTTAAAAAGTCTACAACAGGAAAAAATATGCAGTTTTATTTTATTATACATAAATTAATTCCTTATAACAAAACTAAAGCATCCTTGATATTTAGTATTGCGTTAGTTAGACGGCTCTACTCGAGTTACTTTGGATTAAAAAAAAAATAAGAAAATTGCTCTATAATACCTAGAAAGCCGAGAAAATACATTTTTTTAAGGTATACCGATTTTGAACTTTGAATGATTTTTATGATGAATGGTGATTATTGATCATTAAATGATGATGAATGTAGTTTATTTTTGAATACTCGTACCTAAAGTATCATTTTTTTGCAATGTGATAGCAAAAAAAGCAAAAAATGAAATCTACCGAAATTTGACGATTTCTACCGAAAAAATAGGAGCAGTTTCCCGAAATTTTGTCCAAGACCTGTGGCAACACTGCTCAAATATTATATTTTCCAGATTTAGCCATACGACTCACACTTACTCTAAGGATAAAATACACTATAATCCCAGATACCTACGGTATCAAAAGGATTGATAGACAATTCACGACTATTAATCTCACTGGTCGTTCTTTACCATAAAGATTAACCTTTCTACCATCAATGGGTAGGTGCGCATGGATTATCTAGTAAAATACAAATTTTTATATCTTTATTGTATCGCAAATTTGAAACGTGACTTTTCATGAGTTAAGGTTTATACCCAGTGTAATGTATTTGCATTTTAAAATATCATTTTTGTTATTCTTTGAATCGAGAAAAATATTTCCGTTGTTTATGGTTCCACCGGTACCCAAACAAATGTGCCTGCAGATTATTTTTCAGAGAAGGGTGTTTTATTAGATTTTATGGCTTCTTTCAATTCTTTGGAAGCGGTTGTCGTGTTATTTAGTGTTGTACTGATGGCTTAAAGTTTAGAGTTAACAGAAAAAATAATAAATAATAAAAAAATACTTATAGACTAAATACAATAGGGGGGTCCATGGACCCGTTGACCCCCCCCCTGTATCCGCGGCTGTCATGAACGTATTACAAGGCAAAAATGCAGATGGGCGGAACATGTTGCAAGAATAAAAGACGACAGATGGACAAAAAAATTGCTTGAGAACAGACCACGGATAGACAAGCCAAGCCGAGAAGACCAACAACGCGATGGATTAACGACCTTAAATGAGTTGTGATCAATTGAATAGCAGACGCAGAACAGAAGAAGATGGAAATATCTGAAGGAGGCCTATGTTCAACAATGGACAAATTAAGGCTGATTTATGATAATGGTGAATCAATTCTATAACAATTATTTATTAAATTTTTATATTGTATATGTATATGATTAGATTAGAGTTCGTAAAACTCGGTGATATTTTGATCCTGATTTTTTATTCGATTCTCATCATCTCATTCACGATCCCACACACATTGTTTCAGATTTAATTGGCATGTCATTGTTCTGGGATTAACTTTATTTTTGGCACATGTTCCTTATAATCAAAATATTTTCATATCAAACATTTAATGATCCTAACTTTGTTTAGGCTAGAAGACTTACAAGATTTGACAGAAAAGATTTTCTCAAAAAATCCAACGCATGTTGATATTTTTTTTCTTCGAACACGTACAAAACATACGCCATCTTGTCAGAATTTAATCTTACCTAGATACGGAATATTATGTTTCTTGAAAGACAAGTTGTTTGTTGACAAGATAAAAGATATAAATAGAAATAAGTAAGGATAGCGATTCTAAAATTTCAGTCGATTTTGGTGTTAGGTTTCCCTTATCCTTGGACAGAGGCGTAGGTCTATTACCTAACGCAGAAGAAAAATTAGGTGTGCGTGATATTTCAGATGTAACTCGATATTATACCCACAAATGTTCCTATTTTAGAAGACACGGCTATTACAAAATATAAATGGCAAACGATCTATAACTGACAAAAAAATTGTGTGAGCATAAATATCCAGCTAAGAAATATTAAGTTCTACAGTTTGTAACTTTACCTGAAGCAATACATTTAATAAATATCCAATAAGCAAATACAGTGGAACCTGCTTAATTCGAACTTACATAATTCGAAATCTTCTTTAATTCTAATTTTTATTTTGGGCCCTAGCATTTCCTATATAAGTAATGGTAAAAATTCGAATTCTATTTTGGATAATTCGAACTTTTCTGCTATCTTTTCTGAATATCTTAGAATCTTTTGTCATTATGTACTAAGAAGCTAAATTCTAAAAAGCATCTAAAAATTTGGGATCTCTTTGGAAAGAAATAAAGTCGATCTCTTTTATAGCTTGCAAAAATGTTTCCGTTGGATTTTTGGCCGAATTTTGTTAGCCCATTTTTTTAGGTTGACAAAACTTTTTTCTTATCCAAAAAATTTTTGGATATTTCGAATTTTTTTAACGGTCTGCTGAGATTCGAATTATCCAAGTTTCACTGTATAATGATCAGAACACTACTTAGTTGAATATAAACCTACAATCACAATCACAATAAAGATGCGTTAGAAATAAACAAACCAAGACACGTTGAATTTTACGAGGAGCACTCTCAAATCATAATTTATGTAAATCCCAAATCATGATTATAAAGTTGATATGTTACCGTTAAAACCCGATTTCAGTTAAAACCCGAATTTACTAGTAAAAACTAGTTTTAACTAAGCGCTTTAGACAATTCTAGTTTTAACTAGTCAAAACTAGATTTGACTGCTAAATTCAGTTAAAACTAGAAATCGCGAACGGATTTTATTTAGAGTAGTTTATATGCGATTCTCTTGTGATTGCGTATCGATCAAATCTACCTGACAGCGACTATTCATTTCTGAATGCAATATAGGTTTGGACACAAGACCTCTCTCCGTTTTCATATTTTTACTCTTCTTCCGTTGGCAGGTTTCACACATTGGTATAAAAGTATTGATCATATCAATAAAAAGTTATATTTGCCTATTTCCTGACGGTTTCAGTCTTCAACCTATCCCGATTTCCATGAAAAATAGCAACGCTTCAATTATGCCAAAAATATTTTCGACAGATACATAATATTTGATGGGATCAATTTTAGAAGCTAACTTTTTTATTTCGCCAGCTTCAACAATTCTAAATCATCTTAATCTTCAATTTTGTAATGGGGTTTTCTTGGCACCATGGGCCAATCTGGGGTCGTAATCACAGCTAACAACGATGTTACTGAAGAAATAAAAGACAGAATCCAATCAGCAAATCGCTGTCTATTCGCACTGGATAAGCTTATAAAATCCAAAAATCTTACAAGAAGTTCCAAGATCAAAATCTATAAATCCATCGTCAGACCTGTACTAACATATGGTTGCGAAACGTGGACCATGACCAAATCAAACGAAGAAAAGCTCAGACGTTTTGAACGAAAAATACTTAGAAACATTTTCGGACCTCACCACGACATTAACACAAACCAGTATAGGATCAGAACCAACTTCGAATTAAAAGAACTCTACAATGACACCGATATTGTCCAAGAAATTAAATCACAGCGACTAAGATGGGCAGGCCACGTGCACAGACTTCATAACGAGAGACTTGAAAGACTGGTATAGGAGGAGATTCCTACAGGCAAAAGACCATTCGGGCGCCCTAGAATGCGATGGAGAGATAACATCCAAGCAGATCTCCGGAAAATGAACATTCCATTTGACCCTAGATTCATGGAAGACCGAACAAATTGGAAGAAAGTTGTACAGTCAGCCAGGACCCACCCAGGGTTGTAGCGCTACGTGATGATGATGATGATGATGATGTTTTCTTGGCACACAGTTCCGCATCTTGTACTTCGACCACTAATTTATTATATATGCTTTTGGTCACAACATTGTAGTGACTTCCTTTCTTCTTTGTCTCTACCATTTGTAAAACCATTTCCAAAACACGTTCTTTTCACGTTCTTATATCTCTACTCTCAATCTGATCTTCGATATTATTACTAATGGTGAATAATACACAGTGGTGTAATATAACCAATAAAAACGATGCAAAACAATCAACAGTTTCACACACTACTTTGCTACCTTCCGGCCGCCTTCGTCATTAACACTACCCCGAACAAGCCGTAATACATACTTCTCTTGCAACAATTTTAGCTGGTATTCGCCAGTACAGTACAACCTCGTTTAACCGGACTAACTGGGACCGGAAGCGATCCGGTAAATCGAAAATCCGGATAATTCGGAAATATAATAAGGTTAATAAAACTACATGTGAAATGATAACTTACTATATTTACACCCTATATGATTTACGCGGGCATTAGTTTTTATTTACAAAAAAGTCATTGATCTTCCTTTGTTTTAATTTTGTGTGACGTTTCAATGCGGCACGATCACCGTGACCGGGAAATCGCATTACATACATACATACATACAATTAACAAAATTATTTTTTCTATTTTTTCATTCCGGATTGATCCGGATAATCCGGACATCCGGATGAACGAGGTCCGGATTAACGAGGTTGTACTGTAATTCCAAAAAAGCTACTTTGAACTAGTAAAAATTACTCTAAATGAAATCCGTTCGGGATTTTTAGTTTTAACTGAATGTAGCAGTCAAATCTAGTTTTGACTAGTTAAAACTAGAATTGTCTAAAGTGCTTAGTTAAAACTAGTTTTTCCTAGTAAATTCGGGTTTTAACTGAAATCGGGTTTTAACGGTAACAGATACATTGTAAATCATGATTCGAGAGTGCTCCTTATAAAATTCAACGTATTTTGGTTTGTTTATTTATCTTTATTGTGATTTTATTATACACATTTCGACGAAACATCGCCACACAAACTGAATATTAGAATATAGCTTCTAGATATTGATTCTAGATTCTTCGGCAAAACAAAACTGTTTAACAAAATTAAGTTCAGAGTTTAGCTAAAGACGATTCGATACGTAGTATCAACCGAAAATACGACATCGGGCTACTGAAAGATAAACACCAAAAACAGAGTGTAAAACAGTATATACAGGGTGTCCCCGAAAATAGTGCGTTCCTAAATGTATAGATAGAAGGCACAATGTAGAGCAAAAAAGTCTTATAACATTTTTTTCTAAATTCAGCCGTTTGGCCAAAAAACGAAAATACATTTTGATATGCAAATTGAAGTCTGACAACACCGTGGAACACAAAAGCTAAAGGTTGACACATTTAAAAATAGTAGGTCTGTAGGTCATTTGTATCTGGTAGCTAGTAGAGTAAAAAGGTAAATATCAACCAAATGTTTACATTTTTCACCCCATCCTGGTCCCCTCACATCAAACAAACCAAGATATTAATAGCAAAAATGCCACATTATTAAAGCAAGAAATAATTTTGTTCTGAAGCTATTTCCTTGTGGCATTTTTATAATTACGTATTTTTTATGGGAAATAAGCCACAATTTTACTAAAAAATGAATTTATATATTATCAATAGTATTTTGTATTTTAACAACGAAATCCGATTTGGGCTTCGAAACGTTAATAAATTCATTTTTTAGTAAAATTGTGGCTTATTTCCCATAAAAAATACGTAATTACAAGAAATAATTATTTAGCAGGTAGGCACCTACATCTAAGGGTGTCAATACCCTAAATCACACCTCAAATAGTAAATAAACAAGGGGTTCCATTAAATTAAATTTCCAGCCACAGGTTCTTCTACGCCATGTTGCCAGCTCGTTTAAATTAATGAAAATAAAAATTCACTCCTATGGAGAACAATGTAATTTTTCTTTTCGAAACGGTTAACTTCAGGAAAAAATGTTATAGGACTTTTTGTTCTAAATTGTCTATTATATCCACACCTTAAAGGAACGCACTATTTCGGGGACACCCTGTATAGAACAACTGAATACCGTTATTTAAACGGATGTAATTCATCAGGAGCTTCAAAAGTTACATAGAGTTTTACAAGACATAGAAGAAAAATTCCTCAAACCACCAAAAATGGCTGATGACAAATTAATGAAATTTGTCTGAACTATATAAGGTAGGTGGCGACCACCTAGAAAGTCATATCCACGCGCTCATCAAAGACATATGACAAGTAGAGAAAAAGGAGATAAACTCCAGTGCAAAAACCATCGTGGAATTTCTCTACTATGTACAGCATAAAAGTCTCTACGTAAGTATATTATAAATCTGCGGCTCCAACAACTAGCAACAAACATTATTGGAGAGTATCAGACGGGGAATATCGACAATGGATCAAATGCTTACAGTCAAGCAGGTCTTCAGAAAATCATAGGAACACGGCATTGATGTTCATAACGTGTCTATAAACTTCAAAAAGGCATACGACCCAGTCAAAAGGAACAGACTATGCTATATTGACTGAATTTGCAATACCACACAAGCTAATTAGACTGATTAAAGCCACAATGGAGGAAACTCAGGCATGTGTACGAATACAAAACCACCGGACAGACCTTTTCAAAATCTCGCAGGGGCTGCAGTAGGGCGATGGGCTGGCCCCAACATTGCTAACCTGGTACTGGAGTATGCGGTTAGGCAAATGCAAACTGGACGAGGAAATCTACTGACTAACAGAACGGTTCTGTAACTGGCATCTTATGCCGATGATATTAATATTATGAGTAGAACATCAACAGGAGCACAGGAAACATACGCAGATTTAAAAACGCAAACGAAAAGGCTAGGTCTGGAAATTAACAATAAAAATAATGATATAGTCGAGAAGAAGTATAGTCCCACAAAACATTATACATGAAAACGACATTGAAATGGTTGGAAAGTTTACATACCTGGGAGTAGAAATATTTGCCGACGGATCAGAAGATTGAGAAAGACGAAAGAGCATAACGCAGTAACCACAACTTATTTTGCCCTCTCATATATTTCGGTCTAAAAGTGTCCACCGAAATACAAATATGAGCATCTATGAAACATTATTTCATATATAATATTTCATAGTAACATGCTATGGCAATGAAGCATGGGCCCTGAAAGAGACATCAAAAAACAAACTCGACACTTTCGAAAAGAAAATACTGAGGAGAATCTTCCTGTGAATACCTGTGAGGGAAAACGGAATCTTCAGAATTCGATAGAACAACGAGTTTTATCAAATTTATAAGGAAACATCCCTCGCAGGCTTCATTAGAATACAAAGATTGCAATGGGCCGGACATCTAATAAGAATGGTAGAGGATAGGCTACCAAAAAGAGAACTGAACGCTAGAATGCAGGGAAAGAGACTGGTTGGTTGGAAACACAGGAACCCAAGAAAGCGCTGGGAAGACACAATAAGCAGCGACGCACAAGCACTTTTAGGAGTCCGTGTGTGAAGAAGAGCAGCCACAGACAAACAAGGGTGGAAGCAAAAAATAAAGGAGGCCAAGACAAAGCAGCGTCCTGCTTCGAAAAATTGCTCTGAACAATATTGCTCTATTAGATCAGTATTGTTATTATTCTGGAGATTTAAGCTTATTTAACCTTTCCGTAAAGGTTGGAGGCCTTCGATATGTGCATATTTAGAAGAGTCCTGAAAATACCATAGACAGACCATGTCACTAATGAGGCAGTATTGCTTCAAATGGGCCATGGCAAAGAACTTCTTAATATTATCAAGAAATGCAAAACCGGTCATCTAGGTCATGTGCACCGGGTAAAACATTGAGATCTTGAGGTTGTTGATGGAGGGAAAAATTGAAGGAGAAGAATTTATGGTTGAAAAACATCAAAAAGTGGACAGGTCTCGATACTCAATCTTTATTGAAAAATTAGTCAAAATTATTACCAACCTTCATCAGTGACAATTGCCTTCCTCAGAAATGAAGAGGGCCCTCTAAGAAGAACCTTTCCATTTTCATTTTATGTTTGTAGGTACCTGGTACCTTGATGTACGTTTTCGTTTTAAAATACATATATCGTTTTAACGTTATTGGTATGTTCGTTTTTTTCTCCTAACGACTTTTCTGATAAAGAATGTTTTTAAATTATTAAAATTTTCGTATTTTCTCGTGCGCCAATGGTCAATTTACACCTCAATAGACAAACGTTATAAAAAATGATGCCTACATCCCACCAAGACATTTTCTAATATTACAAAATGGTCAAACGGAAAATAATTTGTGACTTGTCGATGGTACTACATGGTATTTTGTTAATAATTAATACTTTTAATTATTTATGTTGAAGAGAGACTATGCGCCAGCTTGACATAAACGACTTTATCTTTTTTATTTAATTTATTTACATTCGATTGGAATTTTTTTTTAATTCTACGATATTAATAAATTGACAAGAGTAATAAATGGTCCAGATAAATTTTGTCTTGTTTCTCCTTTTTATGACAGTATAACCTGTTGTGGTTTGAGTTTTGTCAGCAAAGCTGCAGTTAATGCATAAGCAATTATTTAAAAAGTGTAAGAAGTTTTTAAAAGGAAATTTTTCCCTCAATGTTTGGATTGTACGAATTTTAAAGTGGAATAAATTGGTTCACATCGTTGTTTCAAATATGCAAATAATTCTACAATCAGCCTTTACTAATTCAGGTTAGTTCGATTCTTCATCATCCTTCCATCTTTTTCTAGGACGGCCAACTTATTGATATTCTACCGTCTCTCTCTCTTGTCGTTTCCCCATTACTGAGGATCGTGATTTCTTACAATATTCCTAACAATGTTTCTCCATTGGTCTCTATCATCAGCTGCTCTAAGAGCTTCGCAGAATGAGTCTCCAGCTGAATTCTTTATTTGGTCGGACCATCTAGTTGGTGGTCGTCCTCTTGATCTTCTCCCCGGAACGTTTCCAGAAACAATTAATCTCTCCAAACTGTCGTCACCTCTGCGTACCACGTGACCAAAGAATTGCAGTATTCGTTGCAGACATATTGTGGACAGCCTTTATTTTAATCTTGAGCAGGTTTAGAATGAAAACGTTTGTCCTATGAGCTGTCCAAGGTATGCGCAGCATTCTTCTCCAGCACCACTTCTCAAAGGCATCAATTTTTTGGAGCGCGCATGCGCGAAGATTCCAAGTCTCTGCTCCGTATATATTACAGCCTCTCATAAACACCGTCTTTAACACTCTGTCTTCCTCTGATCTTACCACATGATCTGCCTATCTTGTCTTTGTTTTTATATGTCTGAAGAGGTTTTCGGTATCATACACAGTCATCAATTCAGCTTTGCGGCGCCTTCTGCACACTCCTGTCAATTTCAAATATCATTTTGGAGAACTTTCCTTTCAGATACCTGCAACTGATGTAGAGTCCAGGTTCTAATTCCATATCTAACAATTGGGCAAATAATTTGCATGTACAGTCTTAATTTAGATTTGTCTTTTTAGCAGCTTAGATCTTAATAATGATTATATGGAGTACAATGTATGATTCTATAATGCTCTAATCCACACAGCTATCCTTGCTGAGACTTCTTTTTATATGTGGTTGACATCTGTGATTACTATTTTAATGATTTATAATGGGAAATAAGCCACAATATTATTAAAAAATGATTTTTATTAGCATGGGATAATGAACATAGAGTTCAGTGGAGAGATTCAAGTATAGTCCTGAAAGAAACAGATAGTAAAAAGAGAAAAATCAAAGAAGCGGCTCTAATTATGCTAAATGAAACCAATTGTGTCGCAAATTCCTCGGTAGTAGGATGTGGATACCCATACTGAAAGAGGAAGTCAATAGAAAGAAAATACCACAATTAGTATGTCAATAGTCGAGTTAGTGCATATTTTATATTTTAGTTACTTATATATCCATGTATTATTGATATTATTTATAATTTAAACAAAATTATAGTAAAGTCAGAATTTGGTATTAATTTTGAGAGTAAATTAAATGTAAGACCAAATACTTACGATGTCGGGATAGTATCACGAGGTTTTTCTGGTTTTCCCTTGTGATTTACTATGAGATCTCTAACGCGAGAATTTTAATGTCACCGTTGCATGTGGTTGTCTTTTTAAAGAGAGATCACATGCTATAATTTTTTTGTGACGGATATTCTTGAGTTGAGGTTGATTTCATGTAATCGAATGAACTATATTTCAGTAAAGTCGTCCCAGAAACGCAACTCATAAATATTGGCAATATCATTTTAAAGTCTTCTACTTTAAAATGTATCATATGTATCTGAATTGCTGATATAAATGAGTCAAATTAAATAAATTATTAGAAGAATGTTTTTAGTAAGCAACAACATTTTTGTTTATGTCAGTAGTATTTTGTATTTTGACAACGGCACCCGATTTGGGCGTCGAAACGTTAATAAAAATCATTTTTTAATAATATTGTGGCTTATTTCCCATTATAAATAGTTAAAATTGTAAAAATGCCACAAGAAAATAGCTTCAGAACAACATCTGTGATTACCGCCCCAACATATTTAAAATCTTTTACTACTTTGAAGTTGTGGTCATTATTAGTTATGTTCTGCCTAACTCTTGGTCGTGGATTTTTGATTACTAGCATGTATTTCGTCTTCTCTTCATTTAGTCCAAGACTTAGACTACCTGTTTCTTCCTCGAGTTTTGAAAACACCTCTCTCATGTCTGTTGTAGAATGAGCGACTGCACCTAGATCATCAGCAAAGGTCAACAATAGTTTTGACCCTCGATTCGCGAATCCCCTGTCAGCTCAGATGATATATTACATATTCTAAGGCAAAATTGAATAGCAACGGCAATAAGGGGTCTTCTTAGTCCTGAAGTTATGGTCCCAACGGTGATAAGGGATCCATTAGAAACTTTAAGTCCTGATGTTACACATAGTCTTTTATATCTGTTGTCAGTAATTCAAGACATTTTCAAACACAGAAATTAAAAATAATTCAGGTGAATACATTTCATACAGTCATACATTTATTGAGAGTCACAAATAATCATTCAAAGAGCCACATGTGGCTTGCGAGCCAAAATTTGGCCACTCCTGGTATAGATAGACAACATTGTATGACAAGGTCGACTTAATGAGATTATAGTAAGTCGAAAAGTATATACATATTTATCAATTTTAATGAATTCATTCGAAGTTTGCAGAAACACTGGAACGACTAACTTTTTGTGCCACTTTACACTTGAAATAATTTCTCGCTCAAACCAAATCTACATGCAAATACGGAGAATAGCGCAATTATTATTTTTCCTTTTATAACTCGCAACTTGCAAAAAGCTGTAAATCTAGATGCCTTCTTTGATTTCTTTACAATAAATTGACTCACTTCTGTGTTTGGTGAGACAAGACATGGTTCCGAGATTCTCTATATAGCGAATTCTATTGCGTTCTGGTATTTTATGTTTATTTTTACCACTTCCTTGTACAGAGAGTACTTTAAAGTCCTTGTAGGACTTACTGGTCGATTATGGAAAAATGCAAGGATTATTATAGGTAAAACATCCGATTTCCATTCCTTATTGTTCGAGTTTTTCAATTGTTGTAGTGTGTGAATGTATTGTAAAATAGAAATAAGGCCAGAATGCAATATGTGATAGGTACTACGCGTTCGGCATATCGTAATAGTAAACTTTATAAGATTTATCTTCTCTTTCGTTGTGCATGGTATGAAAGGCAGCACAAATATTTTAGCGCCAAATGTTTGAAAGTAATTGACAATGTGTAAATTATTTATATTCCTTAATGTACGATACTGTAATCAACAGGAAAATGAACGTAGATTGCGTATAAAATTTTTTTAGTTAATATATAGGTAGCACAGTTTATCCCAAACCCTTTTTTAAGTACATACGTCATTAATTTTGACGTCATATAAGATTTTAAGTGAAATTTTTTTATCTTGTCATGTTTGTCCCACACCAACGAAAATTGCCAGTTAACTACAGAAGAAGAAGCAGAAGAAGAAGCAAATTGTACAATGTACTAACCCCAAATTGTAAGTGAATAAGGGATTTTTCCCTTATTCCGCGACGATGAGCTGGCCAAATAACCAAGTAGGTGGAGGCCAATAAACTAAAGAAGAGGAAGAAGATTTTAAGAGGGTCGCGTATCGCTGCATGACATTTTAGTTAAATCTGACAGTTGTCAGAATATTTATATTTATGTTTATATAAATATCAATATTTATATAAATATTCGCCAGAATAATAGTATTTAAAATATTTTAAGGAAAAAATAAATAAATATAGAATAAAATAAATATCCTATACAGTGTCCGAATATACCAGTGACATAAAATATTTATTTTTACTTTGTTGACAAATTTCTAACCTAGAATTACAGTTATCATTTTATCCGTTAACATTGTGTTAACTACTGTCACGATAGCTTACTTTTGTTTCAAATTATCTTTATTCGCATCATGGATTGATTATCTATTTAGAGTATTGTATTTATCAACCAATTATACATCTATAAGTAAGTCACTTTAATATGGAAATACCCTTGAACAAATACATAATTTTTGAAGTTCTATGTATATCACGGACGTACGTGTAGTCCAGGAACCGAAGCTTTTCACCTCGCAATTTTTACAGAATGGATCGATCTGCAGGGCCGTGCGGTGCTATGATGCGGTGAGGCAGCCGCATCAGGCGGCATCACAAGGGGGGCGGCATAATCAGTAAAATCAAAATACAAATTGAGCCATTCAATAATTAAAAATATGTATAGGACCAAGTGTTAGCTGAAAATATTTAACTGGTGAAGGTTTAACAGAACTTATTTTGACAAATTTGGAAAATTAGTTCTTGATTTAAAACGGCGCAGAGGACAAGGCTATGATAAACAATGATAACCGGGTTAATATGAAAGGAATAAGAAAGGGTGTGCAAAATGGAATATTTGAAAAATATCCGAGGGCGTTTTACGAGCCCTGCGCATGCCACCTTAGTCATACATGACGCGTTTCCTTCTACAGAAAAAACAACCTTTTTTATATTATACAAGAACTGTACACTTTTTTCTGGTTTTACAAAGCGTTGGGACGTTCTGAAAAAAACATGTTTCGTAACTAACACTAAAACCGTTAGTTGAGTACTACTAGACGGTTAAGTCGAATAGATGCATTGAAACCTCTAAGATTTCAATTTTGTGAAATATATAATGCCTTATTCGAAATAATAGAAGACGTCAACAATGATTCAGAAACTAAAGTCAAAGCACGAGGATTAGTAAAAGATATTAAAAATTATAAATCTATATGCCGTGTATAATAGTTCTTTGGCATGATATTTTATTTCATATAAATTCAGTCTCGAAGATATGTTGCAACATCTAGGTAACTATAAATTTGTCAGATTGTGTAAAAATGTTGTCAGAAACAATGAAAAAAAAAATGAAAATTTACTGACAATTTGGCTATGACCAAATAAAAACTACTGATAATGAAATTGCAGAAAATCTTGTAAATTAGTTCCGAATTTCCTGCTGAAAATGAATGTTGAGGCAAGAGAAAAATGCGTCAATTTGATCTGAGGATCAGCTCTCAACAAAGGAAGATAAATTTAAAGTACATTTTTTCATCTATATTTTAGACATTGCCTTTAATTCTTTGATTGATCGATTTTCGCTTTCAGAAACTCATAATAAAAATTTTAAATTTTTATATGATATTTTTAAATTGAGGGAAATATAAAAAAAAGGGAAAGATAATAAAATACTAGAAAAATACTAGAAAATTTTCATTCAATACTTTTCATAGAAAAAGAATCGGATGTAGAGGCAAATGATTTTCTAGAAGAATTATTGCATTATTTATCCCGAATAATACCATACTAATATATGTGGTTCGTCCACATAAGTAGGAATAACAATTTTTAATTTTCTTGTTTTTGTAAAGAATATTTTAATTCATTTTCTTTTCAATATTATGGGACACCCCGTATATACGAGTAGGCCAATACCTAATTCAGTGAGTATGTATTAATTTTTATCATTATTTTCAAGTAAAAACCTTAAAGTTTTTTGTATGTAATTACCTGCCTACTCGCCTCATTTTAAAAAGACAATTCGCCAACCAACTCTCTTGGTTAACAGTCACTTACAATCATTCCGAAAAGTGTATAGAAACTCAATATAGTCCTCGCGAGTGATTTATACTTTATACTACTCAGCAATAGCAGTACGAAAAATAGCAGGCCTGCTCCAGCTTGTGCAACGAGAAATGACAAGGTAGGAAATATTTTTATTACAATTTACTTTAAGGTCTGGTTTTTTTACTGTTATTTTTTTTATTCTATTTTAAATTCACCCTATGCTAAACAGTCCACTAATAAAGCTCACTGAGTTAGTAATCTCCTCCAAGATGATTTATTGATCCGTTACGAGCCTGATAGATCCATTTTCTATATTTTTTTCTTGCATTTTTCATTTTTCTAAGAGGGTAATATAGTCGGGGAAAGTTTCTTTTAAACCTGAATTGTTTGATTTTATTGTCATACTTTGCTAATTTACAAAGATCAGAATCAAATTCAGGTTATTTAACCGCATTTCCTTTGACTTTATTTTTTGTTATTCTTTAACATAAGGCGATAAAATATTCTTTACAAAATTAAAATCACGTATCAATTAGTACATTGGTTTTTTGTTTGTGCCGATCGTTAGTGGTACCTATACCTCAGTTAATGTTGTTTTTTAAGTAAAAAAGGAACACATTAATGTAAAAGTAATTATTATTAAAACGAAAACGAACCAATAAATCATCTTGGAGGAGATTACTAACTCAGTGAGCTTTATTAGTGGACTGTTTAGCATAGGACATAGTTTTCTATTTTATTAGCACAAAGTTCGGTTGTATTTTATTAATTTTCGTGTGGTGAACCTATTTTATTTCCTAACGCTAATTTCATATTTTTCTAAATTTATTAATTCTACATTTAAATTTACAAAATGGCAGATAAAATTAAAAAATATCAATCTTTAAGACAAGTTGAAGTGCAACAAATGACTGAAATTCATGCTGTTGCTTTAAAGGTAGCTGCTGACGATAAGAATTTTTACCCGGTTTTGGAAGTTATGTATGAAGGATTGGAAAAAATTCGTGACAATTTTTATGATCTTCATAATAAAATAATTATGTTAGTTTCTGAGCAAGATAATGAGGACGCGCTATTTAAAGTCGAAGATGATTGCCGTAGTAATTTTGACAAATTATATTATAAAATTAAATTAACATACGTGCAAGCCTTTAGAAAATCTTCAACATCAAGTCAGCAAACTACATCAACTTCACAGTCTCAAAATCCTTTACCTATAAATTATTTTAATTTACCGAAACCGGAATTGCCATCTTTCAGTGGAAAAATAACTGAATTTAGAAGTTTTATAGATCAGTTTGATGCTCGCGTTCATACTCTTACTTACTTACAACCAATTGACAAATTTAATTTGTTACTATCGTGTTTAAAGGGTGCAGCGCGCGATGCTGTGGATCATATTGACATCACAGCAAACAATTATCCAATTGCCTATGATCTGCTTTGTGAAAGGTTTAATAATGTTAGGGTAATCGCTGCCAATTTATGGAATAACCTTGAAAGTTCACCACAACTGACTTCAGAAGATCCAAAAGAACTACGCAAGTTGTTAGATACATTTTCGAAAAATGTGGCATCTCTAAATAAGCTAGGACTACCCACAGTACATTGGGATTTTATACTTGTTCAAATGATTTTAAAACGATTAACTGTTTCTTTAGTAACACGTTTTGAGCTTTTTCATAATAATTCAACCATCCCAAGCTATAAAAAACTGATTGATTTTTTAAATCAAAGTTGTCTCGCTTTAGATAATATTGATTTTCACACTAAACCAAAATCTAACTTTTCTAAAAAACCTAATTCTTCCAAATCTACATCATTGCTTGCTCAAACAGAACCTGAACCAAAATGTTCTATCTGTAAAACTAATGATACCCATGCCATTTATAAATGCTCCGTTTTTTTGGCAAAATCTCCTGTAGATCGATTTCAATTAATAAAAAAGAACAAGATGTGTATTAACTGTCTTGGATCACATCGTTCTAGCCTATGCAAATCTACATGGACTTGTCACTCGTGCCATAAAAAACATCATACACTCCTTTGCTTCTCCTCTTCTAAGAAAGAAGAGAATGTTCAAGATTCGGCGGCATCCACTTTAAATTCAACGACTGGATCATCCGTTTCTGTGTGTTTTTCTTCCGCTGATAAAAGTACTTTGCTTTCCACTGCATGTATTGAGGTGCTTGATTGTCACGGTAACTACCAACCTGTTAGGTGTCTGTTAGATTCGGGAAGCATGACGTCCTTCATCTGTCAAAAGACCCTTAGGCGTTTAGGTTTACGTCCCATGAAAACTTCAGCTAACATCCAAGGATTAGGTTCTATGCAGTCGACCACTAATTTAGGTGGGGTTACCATTTCTTTTAAACCAGTACGTAAATCTTCTCCTATTTTGACAACCGATGCGTTAGTCTTGACAAAAATATGTGAGGATCAGCCTTTATGTAATTTAGAAGTTAATACTTGGCCCCATATTGCTAATTTAAAGTTAGCAGATGATAACTTCTTTCGTAGAGGATCCATCGACATTCTTTTAGGAGCTGATGTATTCTCTACAATTCTTTTGGATGGACGTATTTACGGCAATCAAGATCAACCTGATGCAATTAATACTATATTTGGCTATGTGCTTATGGGAAAAGTAAATATTTCAAAGGCACCTACTCTTACTTCTTTATTTTGCCAAGTTGAAGATACGGTTTCTTTGGATCAGCAAATAAAGAAATTCTGGGAATTAGAAGCAGTCCCTGAAGTTTTTTGCTTAGCTCCTGATGACGCTAAAGTGGAAAATATGTTTATGAATACTTATAAGCGTGAACAATCAGGACGCTTTGTAGTAGATCTACCTTTTAAGGAAGAAAATCCTGTCTTTCCTAATATTAGATCACTTGCTCTTAGTAGGTTTTATTCATTAGAAAGAAGGCTTCAAAAATCTCCTGAACTTTATGACCAATACCGCACCTTTATGAAGGAATTTGTTGAGCTCGGTCACATGGAACCTGTCCCATTGAATAACTTCGATTCACCTTATGTTTACTATTTATCGCATCATTGTGTTTTAAGACCTGAAAGTCTAACAAGTAAATTAAGGGTCGTTTTTAATGGTTCCGGGCATCTTCCAAATCAACCCTCACTCAATGACAAATTATTCACTGGTCCTAAGCTTCAGACTGACATCTGTACAATTTTGATTAATTTTCGATTGCATGGTTATGTAATTACGGCCGATATTTCTAAAATGTATAGGCAAATTTTAATTAATCCTACTCAAACAGATTATCAAAGAGTACTTTGGCGTTCTAATAATTCTGAACCTGTTCGAGATCTTCGTATCAACAGAGTTGTTTATGGTCTCTCTTGTTCTCCTTATCTTGCTATTAGATGTCTACATCAGTTGGCTAATGATGACGGGGATTCGTTTCCTCTAGCAGCCGAGGCACTTAAAACTGGAACCTACGTTGATGATATCATTTCTTCCTGTCCTAGTTTCGAAAATGCCTTAGCACTAAGAGACGAACTTATTGCCTTACTTGCCAAAGGAGGTTTTGAGTTGAAAAAATGGTCCAGTAATGTACCCGATTTATTGAAAGGATTAGCTGTATCAGATTTAGCAATAAAACCTCTTACATTTAATGATGATATTTCGTCCAAAACACTTAAAGTATTAGGGTTGGAATGGGACGCTTCTTCGGATACCTTTGCTTTTAAAGTTCAAGTTTTAGACTCTTCTTGTACAAAACGTCATCTTTTGTCCAATTTAGCAAAAATATTTGATCCTCTTGGATTTTTATCTCCAATAACATTTCTAATTAAACACCTTATTCAAAGAATATGGACTCAAAAGATTGGTTGGGATGATGCTCCATCAAAAGAAATTATCCGTTTGTGGAAAAAATACATTGATGATGTAGCATATTTGAGTAAATTAAATTTACCTCGTCGTTTATTAATTGACGATATTTTACGCTTAGAAGTTCACTGTTTTGGTGACGCTAGCGAGAAAGGTTACTGCGCTGTCTTGTACTTTCGATGCTTATCACCTTCAGGCCAACCTTTTGTTTCTTTTGTTATAGCTAAATCTAAGGTCGCACCCATTAATAAGGGACTTACTATTCCCAGATTAGAATTGTCTGCTGCGGTTTTAGTGGCTCGACTAGTCTCCTTTGTTTCTTCTGTTATTAAAGATAAAGTAGAAATCAAGGAAATATACTGTTATTCTGATTCTGCTGTTACATTACGTTGGTTACAATCTTCCCCTCATCAGTGGAAAACTTTTGTGAGCAATAGAGTAGCTTATGTGCAGGAACGAGTAACTTCTTCATGTTGGCA
The DNA here is from genome assembly GCF_917563875.1 of Diabrotica virgifera virgifera. Taxonomy (NCBI): domain Eukaryota; kingdom Metazoa; phylum Arthropoda; class Insecta; order Coleoptera; family Chrysomelidae; genus Diabrotica; species Diabrotica virgifera. Next base: position 215,266,439 of record NC_065450.1, read on the forward strand.
CTATGTTCCTTCTGAAGAAAATCCTGCTGACATTGGTTCAAGGGGTTGCTTACCCTCTGAGTTAATTAACTGTTCCAAATGGTGGGCGGGGCCAACCTTCTTACAATCTGATCCGCTAACGTTCTTTGAACTTAATTCAAAGGAGTCTACTAATGTAAATTTGGAAGTGCGGACTGTCGCATTGATTGCTGAAATTCCCAATAATTTTTTAGATATTTTATTGGATCGTCATTCGTCTTTAAATAGGTGTGTTCGATGTTTGTGTTACATTATTCGTTTTTTCCATTATGTAACCAAAAACCGATATGGTAATCTGGAAATAGGTTGTTTAAGTTTATTGGAGCAACATAACTCCTTACTGGTTTTTGTTAAACGAACACAGCAGATCTTTTTTAATACTTTAATAAATTTTATCCAAGATAAACAGCTGCTTCCAAAAAATTTAAGAAAGCTTTCACCTTTTATCGATGCAAAGGGAATTCTACGTGTAGGTAGTCGCCTAGCTAATGCGCCCATTTCGTATGATCGCAAATTTCCGGCATTACTTCCTAACAGTTGTAAATTAACTGATATGATTATTGAATCTACTCATCTGCAATATCTACACGCCGGGCTTCAAACTGTTCAATACCTAATTTCTCAGCGTTTTTGGATTATATCTTCCAAACGAGCCATTCGTAGAGTACTGTCTAAATGTGTTAAATGTTTTAAGGTGAATCCTTTGTCCCCAGTTCCGTTAATGGGAAATCTACCGCTAGCTCGAATATCTCAACTAAAACCTTTCAGTAATGTTGGAGTTGATTTTGCGGGCCCTTTTCCTATAAGAGCTTCCAAACTTCGAAAGTCTCAAACTCTTAAAGCGTATTTGTCGCTTTTTATTTGTTTCTCAACAAAAGCTCTTCATTTAGAGCTCGTATCTGATTTATCCACTGACGCGTTTTTAGCTGCGTTTAAGCGATTTGTCAGTCGTAGAGGCCGATGTCAACATGTTTATAGTGACAATGGCACTAACTTTGTTGGAGCCAGAGCAGAACTTAACAGATTGGCATCACAAGCTGCTTCTCATGAATCTATTCAATGGCATCTCATTCCCCCTTCTTCTCCACACTTTGGAGGTTTATGGGAATCTAATATTAAGACGGTAAAGGGTCATTTAATTCGCACAATTGGAGAACAAGTACTAACTTTTGAAGAGTTATATACTATTTTTTCTCAAATTGAGGCCATCATGAATTCGAGGCCAATATGCCCGTTAAGTTCAGACCCAAACGATCTTAGTGCGTTAACTCCAGGACATTTTTTGACCATGGAGCCTTTGAGTGCTCCGCCCGAAGAAACGTTGCTCGATGTTCCGCACAATCGGTTGAATCGTTGGCAATTATTAAATAAGTTGCACCAACAGATTTGGGAACGGTGGTCTAAGGAGTACCTCCAAACTCTTCATCAAAGGGCTAAATGGAATTCTCCGTCTCCAAACGTCCAACTAGGTACCTTAGTGGTAATCCGCCAAAATAATATTCCCCCGCTACAATGGCCTTTGGGCCGTATAATTGAGGTTCATCCTGGATCTGATGGTATAGTTAGAGTGGCCACAGTGAAAACTAATAGTGGTATATATAAACGCTCTATAGTAAAATTATGTCCTTTGCCTTTTGAGCCGTAACAATACTGCGTATTGTGGTGGGCGGTTGTGGTTCGTCCACATAAGTAGGAATAACAATTTTTAATTTTCTTGTTTTTGTAAAGAATATTTTAATTCATTTTCTTTTCAATATTATGGGACACCCCGTATATACGAGTAGGCCAATACCTAATTCAGTGAGTATGTATTAATTTTTATCATTATTTTCAAGTAAAAACCTTAAAGTTTTTTGTATGTAATTACCTGCCTACTCGCCTCATTTTAAAAAGACAATTCGCCAACCAACTCTCTTGGTTAACAGTCACTTACAATCATTCCGAAAAGTGTATAGAAACTCAATATAGTCCTCGCGAGTGATTTATACTTTATACTACTCAGCAATAGCAGTACGAAAAATAGCAGGCCTGCTCCAGCTTGTGCAACGAGAAATGACAAGGTAGGAAATATTTTTATTACAATTTACTTTAAGGTCTGGTTTTTTTACTGTTATTTTTTTTATTCTATTTTAAATTCACCCTATGCTAAACAGTCCACTAATAAAGCTCACTGAGTTAGTAATCTCCTCCAAGATGATTTAATATGGCTCTCAAACATGGACGTTTACAAAAGAGAATATGGAAAAAATAGCAAAGACAGAAAGAGCCATGGAAAGACAAATGCTGAACATTAAATTATCAGACAGGAAAAGAAACGAATGGATCCGTAACAAAACAAAAGTGAAAGACGTCTCTACCTAAGTAGCAAAGCTTAAATGGAAGTTCGCCGGACACACCCTACGGCAGAAGGATGAAAGATGGACTAAGATGGTAATACATTGGAGACCATGGAACCACAAACGAAAAAGGGGAAGGCCACAGATGCGATGGTCAGATGACCTGAAGAAACACACTGGGTCAAAATGGATGCAAATTGCCCAAGATAGAGAGGCATGGAAGAAGGAAGAGGAGGCCTATATCCAAGGATGGATGTTTAGGGCTGATTAGATAGATACCATACTCCATGAAACCTATTAGATGTTTTGAACTATTTGTGCCAAAGTAACCTAATTTCTTCATGCCCAAATATAGTTATATCACTAAGGGCCGGTATTATCTGTCCCGATTAAACCCCGGTTAGAGGAATTTCGTCATGCGAGGTGCAGAAAGTACCGGCCCTAAGAATTTTATTAACACTCTGTCTCGGTAGCTTGGAGAAAGAAGTTTCTCAAAATTAAAAATGATTAAAAACTATTTACGAAGCTCCATAAGACAAACAAAACTAAACAAATTAGCACTTATTTCGATAGAGTCCTCACTAACTGTTACTTTAGGACACCAATCTGATTGACGAGTTTGCCAAAATTAAAATCAAAAGGATAAAATTGTAATTTTCATAAATGTTAATTAATGTTAAGACATATTTCATTTAATTTAAAGTATGTTTTGTTTTTAAAATAAAAGTTTTCGTTCATTTTGTGTAATTTCATTTAATAAAAATAAATACTAGTATTCAGTTTCAATAATATTTAGTGGGCGGCATTTCGAAGACTTGCATCATATTGAAAAGATGTACCGCACGGCTCTGTCGATTTGCTTGAAAATTTGAGAGTAAGTAGTAGATAGTAAAAAGCGCTTTTACCATGGGGGTGGTTGCCACCCCATCTCGGGAGTGGAAATTTTTTATTATATTTTGACCACAAAAGTTGATAAAAATATTCATTCTAAGCAAAAAATGTTCTATACATTTATTTGATAAAATTAATAGTTTTCGACTTATTCGCTATCGAAAGTGTTAGTTTTACATATCGAAAAAATCAATGTTTTCGATATACTCGTTTACGATTCACTCAATTTTTGCAGTAGAATTTTTTTTTCAAACCAATTTCTTGGAAAAAAAATAACCTACAATTTCGTATTTAAACATTTTTTCGTATCTCTGATGCTAATCTTTCTATTCTGAAGAAAAATGGCATTTTTACCAAACTACAAAAATTCGTTATTCGCTTTTAACTCCAGTTTTTAAAAACTAATCATTCTAAGCCAGTAAAACTTTTAGAATCTATTAATAATTAGAAATAATAATTCTAGAAATTGAAAATGGTTATTCATTTTTGTTAACGTTAAATCTTTTTAAAATCCTCAGTCGCAAAAAGAGGTGACTTTGAAAGGGTTGGTAAAGGTGGGTTTTGCATGTTATTACAAGTTTTAATTGTCAATAATTTGCCGTAGAAAAAATGTATGCAAACCAGTTTCTTGGGAATTAAATAAGCTACAATTTCATATTTAAACATTTTTTCATATCTCTGATGCTAATCTTTCTATTCTGAAGAAAAGGCCATTTTTTTCCAAACTACAAAAATTCGTTATTCACTTTTAACTCCATTTTTAATTAAACTGCGAATCAGCTGCAAATAACCGCAAAACAGCATATAGACGTTATAAAACAAATCCTAATCTTCACAATCTAATTGACTACAAAAAATTAGATGCCTTAGCAAAGAAAACTTTTAAAATTAGAAAAAAACAAACTTGGATAAATTACTGCGAAAGCTTAAACTCCAACACTCCAATCAGCGACGTCTGGAAGAAAGTAAATCGCTACAAAAACCGAAAGCAGTCCAATCAACTTCCGATAAACACCGAAGCTGCATGGATAGAAGAGTTCCATTTCAAGATTTCACCTCCGTGGGTTCCAAGTCAAATAAATGAAGCTACAGTTACCGTAGCCAGAGAAAACTTCAATCTAGAGAAACCATTTGAATTATGGGAATTAAATCATGGACTCAAGCAAAATAATAGTTCATCTCCAGGGATGGACTGTATATCATATTCTATGCTATATTTTCTACCTACTGAATACAAACTATTATTACTACAAATTTTTAACACTGTGTGGCAAAACAAAAATTTAATTCCCAAAGCATGGAAGGACTATATTGTATTACCTATAAAAAAACCAGGAAAGCCAGATAACAAAGTTGAATCTTACATACCTATATCTTTAAGTTCCTGTATACTAAAAACTCTAGAGAGATTAATCAAAAATCGGCTTGAATACTGGCTTGAGTCCGAAGATATCCTTCCCAAATCTCAGTACGGCTTTCGAAAATCCAGGTCTACACAAGATGCTCTCACTTCCCTAGTCTCTTCTTTACAGGTCAATTTTACAAATCAGGCGTCGACAGCTGCAGCATTTATAGATGTAACTTCAGCGTTTGATAACATCAATTTAGACATTCTTTATAAAAAATTAGTAGATCTTGGAATGCCAGTTAAAATTTCAAATTTTATTGTATCCTTGTACAAGAATAGATGGACTTACTTAAAAATAAACGAGAACCTTTTACCACCAAGGTTAACGAGTATAGGTATACCACAGGGTAGTATTTTAATTCCACTTCTTTTTTCATTGTACAATATAGATTTAGAACACATAGTACCTCCACACTCTAATATTTTACAATTTGCGGATGATGTTGTGTTGTACACCTCTAGATTGTGTAAAAAATGATTACCATTCTCTAGGTTTATCCATATCAACGACAAAGACTGAAATTTGTTTTTTCTCCAAAAAACGCCAAATTCCTCAAGGCACCTTCAAATTAGGTAGAATAGAATTTCCGATAAAAGATTGTGTTAAATATCTTGGGACGTATTTGGATCGTAAATTGTTATGGAAGGATCAAATTCATTATATTATAAAGAAATCAGAAAATTCTATGAATATCATTAAAGCTTTTTGTAGAACCGGTTGGGGAGCTGACCCGAATATTGCATTGCTATTCTATCGTTCAATGATTCGACCAATTTTCGACTATATTTGTCATTTATATGGGTCTGCGTCAACAGGATATCTTAATAAAGTTTGAGACTCTGTCTCGGTTACTTAAAATCTACTCCTATTACTATTATTGAGATTGAAGCTAAGGAACCACCACTTACTCTACGTAGACAGTTTTGTACAGATAAGTTTGTATGGACAATTATATCATTTTCCCCGATTGTAGAAGTATTGTGGACAAACTCACTTCTATCCAATCGACAAAAAGTCTAAACCACATTGAGATAGAAATTAAGAGTCTATATTATGATATTACTTCCTAGGGCAGTTCAATTATTATTTGTTGGGTTAGAGGACATTCTGGAATATTTGGAAATGAAGAAGTCGACAAATTAGCTAAATCTGCAGCTTTAACCAAACGAAACATAAACAACTTACTTCTACCAGTAACCGATATAGATAATATCAGTAAAAACCATTGCAAACAAAATTGGCAACGTGTATTATAACCAAAGTACAACGGGAATAAATTTTAGAAATTGCCAACCACTAATTCCCAATGAGAGATGGTTTAAACAAGAATCAAATAGGCTATTTATAAAAACAATAAACAGAATGAGGTCAAATCACGCAATAACCCCAGCATACAAACACAGCATAGGTATCAGTGATAACCCATATTGCGCCTGTGGTGGAATGGGAAATCTACAGCACCTCATATTGGAGTGTGAACAGTACAGACAAAATATTAAAGTGATGTATGAAAAGTTAATTGATCTAAATTGTCCTTTACCTGTCAATTTAAACGAAATTCTTTTTCCAAAAAATAAGCAGACGTTAAAATGTCTTTACGAATATGTGACGTCCTGTAAATTTAAATTTTAAATAGGCTTAGATAATAAAATTAAAAATTGTAAAAATATCACACAAAATTGAAAAATGTATCCATTAATATATTATAACACCCTGTAAATTTAGATAATAAGTAGGCTTAGATATTAACTTAAAATTGTTATTGTAATACCATACAAAAAAAACAAATAGTCTGGCTAATTGGCTATGTCAAAGCCATTAATAAAAAATAAATAAAAAAAAAATAACTCCATTTTTTTTTAAACTAATTATTATAAGCCGGTCAAACTTCTAAATCCTACTAATAATACATAATTAAAGAAGTCCAAATCAGGTCAATGACTAATTTTAATTAGGGTGGTGATTAGGGGGTTGCTTCCGATAATTTTTTCGCTGAAAAGAATAGGGACTGACATTCTTTTCATTATGTCACTTAATTTTTGAGATAGAGACTTTTTTTTATTTCTGGAGATAGATATTTTTAAATACCTACTTTAAATTAGTTTGAACAATTTATCCTCGAAAAATGCATAGTTTCCCCGTTTTTTGACTTTGAAACTACAATATTTAGCATTTGACGAAGAAGAGCTAACATATAATAAAGTATAGCTCGATTACTATTGGTCTTAAAGAAAATTAATAAAAACGGTTTTGTTTATTTTTTCAAAAGCTACATTTTTGTTGAGTAAAGTTGTTTTGATAAAACGAAAACTTTTGGAGGTATTAGCAGAAAATTTATTAAAAACATTGTTTTTTTTTTCAATATAAAACTAACATTTTCGATAGCGAATAAATCGAAAACTATTAATTTTGTCAAAAAAATGTATAAAACGTTTTTTCCTTAGAATGTACGTTTTTACCAAGCTTTGCGGTCAAAATTTAATACAAAATTTCCACTCCCGGGATGGGGTGGCAACCACCCCCATGGTAAAAGCGCCTTTCGGTATCTTATAGATTTTGATCCTTAAACTATTCACTATTAATTCTCAAATTTTCAAGCAAATCAATCCATTCTGTAAAAATTGCGAGGTTTTGTCCTATTTTATCTCCTCTGTCACTTCGAGCTTAATGCGCTAGAGCGAATTTTCATCCAGTTTGATTGATTGGACAGTATGTATTTGAATTAATTGAGGGAGTTCTACTGCTTCACACTTTCGGTACACGAGGTATTAGTATGCGACTTACTAAAAATATTTTGATATTTAGATTTCTAAACTTGGATTATCTGATATGTTTTTCTGCACATATGTAAACACTATTTATATAAACTTATCAAACGTGTTCGATTTGCAGCTAAATCAAGTTATTTTTACTTATCGCGTAACAGTAAAGTCTTTGTTTGTTGTAACTAAGAAAAGAAATAAACATAAACGGTTATCAGTAAGCAACGGCAGTCACCCGTGTCATTTACAAGTTACAATATCAATGATTTTTTAGTCGTCGATTGTACTTACATATACTGGTAAAAATAAACAATGTTTGCTATGTTAGTAACTAAACCCTATTCGCGATGTGCAAGTACTTGGAAAGGGAAACGAGAAACGACCGTGCGTGAGTCGCGGAGAAATATTGCAACTATCTTAAATAATTCATATTGTCAATTGAAATTGTCAAATTGACGTATACTTCATACCTTCTGTCATTGACTCAGAAAAATTATATATTGCTCCACAATATTGATATGATATGCAATTATTATATAAAGGTAAATTTAATTAATTGTATTTTGCTTGCAGTACTGCATTTTAATAACTGATTTTATTTACTACATACAATTGTTTACGCTTGATAAACATAACCTGCATCTTATTTTTTCTTCTTATTATTTTTTTGGACTATGGTCTTGACAATTATCAAGCAACCAGGACTAATATAATTGGCCAATATAATTAAAAGTGCGAATCAAAGTACAGAGCGTAGAAATAGAGGTCGCTTTGCCGAACTTGCACGGTCCCAATAGCTTGCAGACAAACGCCTCCGATCTCGGCAAGGAGGCAGTACTTTTCCAAGGAACACAAGGAAACAAACAAATCATCGCCCATGCATCCACAAAATACCGGCCAGCAGAAAGATAATATTACATCAACGAGAAGGAGTACCTCGCACTGGTCTGGGTACTCAAAAAGTTCAAACATTTCGTCCAGGATCAATGCTTCACCCTCTACACAGATAACCATGCACTCCTATGGCTCTATCTAGAGATTCAAAGAAGATAAGGTGAAGCTATCAGGATGGGCAGTCCTCCTCCAGGAGTTTAACTTTACCATCCACCACGTACCTGGCAAAGAAAATGAACTTCCGGATCATCTCTCAAGGAACCCATTGGAAAACACCGAAGAGATGGAAGAAGGCGAAGACCATGACGAGGAAGTCAATCGTCTGATCTGGCTAACCTAGGTGATGGAGGATACGGTATTCCCACTTCTCTCCATGCTGGGCATGCTGAAAGACGTAGAAGAAGACAAAACAACCCCATCCTTGATAGGGTAAGGATATCACCAGGAATCGCAGCAAAAATTCGATATTACTTATTATAAAGGAGGGAAAGAAGATGAGAATCGAATCCTAAACGTTATGAAACCTTGCTAAGGCTTTCGCCTGTTCAATTTAGGTATGCTCCCTTTTTTGTTACAAGAGCCTAGAATAGGGATGAGCAACCTTATTTGCTATGGTGGAGTGGCATAACTTTTACAGCGGAGCAGGGAAGTTGAAGGTGTATGCAATAACTTAGAAGCTAAGAGTTAAGTGTTTTTGGCTCTTTTTCTTACCCTGTCTAGGGTGTTTTTATGTCGATGTTCTAGTTGAGAGTTCTACTAAAGTGAACTCCCAAATAAAACATCGAGGATCTGAATTCAAACCTTTCTCCAAAGAGTAATATCTGGTTCCTTGCATCTTCATATCGGATGCTGTTAGGATGTTTGAATAAAATGAATTGAGATTTGGTAGGGTTGAGAGTAACTCTCCATTTATCGCACCACCTCACGATTTTGTTAACTTGGTTTTTTTGCTCTATTAAATAAAGATGAGTGTCTCAGCGGGCCATGAGGGGTACCTACCAAGAGGAGTATAGCACGGCAGACTTGGACCTGCTTATGGGGTGGGGGATGTGTCTGTTGTAGACTGTGTGTAAAACTAGAGCTACAATAATTAAGCCTTGGGGACTCCAGTTTGTGGAGTGAATGGTGTAGATAATTGATTTGCAATATAATGAGATAGTATCACGAGGTTTTTTCTTGGTTCTTCCTCGTGATTTACTATGGAATCTCTAACACGAGAATGTTACTGTCACAGTTGCATGTGGTTGTCTTTTTAAAGACAGATCACATGCTATGCTTTTTTGTGTCGGATATTCTTGAGTTGGGGTTGATTTCATGTAATCAAATGAACTATCTTTCAGTAAAGTAGTCCCAGGATTGCAACTCATAAATAATATTGGCAATATCACTTTAAAGTCTTCTACTTTAAAATGTATAATGGTATGTCTGAATTTCCGATATAAATGTGTCAGATTAAATTAAATTATTAGAAGAATTTTTTACTAAGCAACAACATTTTTGTTTAATTTATTAAGATTTTGTATTTTGACAACGACATCCGATGTGGACGTCGAAACGTTAATAAAATCATTTTTTAGTTAAATTGTGGCTTATATCCCATTTAGAATAGTTGATTTGCAACTTTGACACATATTGTCCGATCGGAGAGATATGAGTGTATATAATTTTTTTGAAAGTCGTTGGCAGTCCAGCAAGGTGAAGTTTTTCGATTAGATCTGAGTGCCAGACCTGATTGAAGGCCTTCTGAATATCTAGAAAAATGCCTATTGCGTATCTATGACGCTCGTTACTGGATTGAGATATGAAGTTGGCTGCTTCAATCAATGCGTTATGGGAAGGGCTTTAAATTCGTATTGGAAAATTTGGGATGATGTGATTTTGGGATGATGTGATGATGATTCCTCTCGTGGACTTTACTTAGAGTATTTAGTAGATAAAGTCGTCTATAGGATTCTGTGCTGATTAGGGCTTTCTCTGGTATGGGAATCATAACTATGTTGGCTACTTTCCAAGAAGTAGGAAAGTAGTTCAACATAAGGCAAACATTGATTTTTTAGTAAGCAGCGCTATAATATAATACTCTCTGGACCTTTTTTGAAACATTTTCTGTCAGCGCCGCCTGGACCATATGTGTTTTTCCAATATTTCACATCTGCTTGACTGTGTCCTCTTGCACAGGTTCCACCATCGGATGAGGATGGACTACTATGTGTGAAAGAGGGTTGTAGAGTATTTCTTCCACTTCTGTTCGGTATTACGTCGACGAAAAAGACGAGTAAACATTAATATGTCCCGAAAATATCACAAAAACTAATTTTATCCCATAATTAGCATCAATACTATACTTATAAATGTATTATTAATTTGTTTTATTAATTCATTATATTATTATGAACTTAAGATACTGACTTGATTTTATTACAATACTCTTCGCCATCTCGAGCAGTGTATTCTTCGCGGTATGAATGGAGATATAAATGCTTTTGCGTAAAATATAATAAATTATGTTTCTAATAGTGTTTCATCACACTTTCTGCTATTTTTGCTGGAAACGGTTTTGCTTTATCAAAGACCGGGTGTGTATTGCGCTAGCCATATGTAATTTTTAAATTCATTCATAAATAACTTACGTTATTTTTATATGTTATTTTCGTTTCGCAATATATTTGATAAACTACAGGACCTGAAAATGATCGTTAAAAAAATTAAATTTTATTTTTATTTGATGATTAAGTTTTGGATACATGCAATAAAAACATCAACTATTTTCTTTTGATACCAGTTTGGGAAGTCTTGACCTGGATCTGTTCTTCCGGCGATTTTGATCTGGATTATGTGGTGCTGTAGGATGTCCACTGGTTCACTGGATTATATGGTTCTCAGGTGTGATACGAAAGAGTCGAAGGTTCTAGGAATATAACTCAGATTCTGCCAACAAATCCTAGTCTCACGTCCCCGAAGGATTTTGCCGCGTAACCACTAGATGCATTTCGTACAATGGGTGTGCGTGACTTCTTCTTCTGATTGGGAGACGTCCCGTCTCCCAATCGAAGGTTGGATATCATCATCACTATCTCTATTCTATCTACTGCAGCACTCTGAAGAGTGCTATTTAAACTCCATTTAAACCATTTAGACCAGAGACCTTCGTTGGTGTACGGCAGTGAAGTGTGGCCTATGGTATGACCAACTCCAATTCAGTCGAATCCGGGACAAGGCTGAAAAAAATACCTGAAATCCGAGAGTTTTCAATGAAAATCGGGCCATTTTTGAAGTTATACTTCTTTACTAGAGATTACTTCTTCTTTACAACCTATTACGTTATTACTTCTTTACAAGAAATTTACTACCAACGTCTCTGTTACTGAATATATCACCAAGTACAGGGCAATCTATTTAAAACTTATAAAATCGGCTAAAAAATTGTATTATCAAAATCGTCTCAGAAGCTCCAAAAGTGTTGCAAAAGAAACTTGGTCCATAATAAACGATCTTCGAAATAAAACTCACACAGCTCAAACATTTTCCCTTCCAGACCCAGAAAATCTAAATGAATAGTTTGTTAATGTGAGTAAAAATATAACATCAACTATTGTGTCACAACAAGATCCCATTTCCTATCTCCCTAATTCAGGAAAGGTTTCGAATTCATTCTTTATAAGACCGGTTGGTAAATCTGAATTGATCCAAACAATCAATAGTATCAAAAGCAAATCTTCCTGTAGTACCGATGGACTATCCATAAAAATTTTCTCAAATCTCCCAGACAATGTGTTGGGAGTCCTCATCTCTCTAATAAATGATTCTTTTGAGAAAGGTAAATTTCCAGAGTGCCTAAAGACGGCCATCATTATTCCTCTTCATAAGGGTGGAGAAAAATCTATTGCCTGCAATTATAGACCTATTGCATTACTACCGGTACTCTCCAAAATTATTGAAAGACTCCTAAAAGCCCGACTTATGTCCTTTCTCGTTGATAACAAGATTTTATCACATAATCAGTTTGGATTTTTAAATAATAAATGTACCACCGATGCCATGTTTTCTGTACTACATGAGGTTTATCAAGCATTAAACAATAATCTCCACACTGCCACTGTTTTTTGTGATTATGCCAAAGCTTTTGATTGTGTAAATCACGACATTTTGATAAAAAACTAGATTTCTATGGAATTCGAGGTATTTCTTTGAACTGGTTTCAATCTTACTTGGAAAATAGGAAACAACTGGTTAGAGCAAATGATACAGACTCTAGTCTCAAAAATGTTGTATGTGGGGTACCGCAAGGTTCAGTATTGGGTCCTCTACTTTTCCTTATCTTTATTAATGACATCACTAGTTTAAAAATCGATGGAAAAGTTTTTCTTTTTGCTGACGATACCAATATCACTTGGAGCAACTCAAATATCGCAACTCTTCATGCTACTATAACTTCTGATCTACTCACAATAAAATCCTGGTCAGATTCTAATTTACTCTCTTTTAACGTAGATAAAACAGTAGCATTACCCTATAAAGGAACTCTTCAACCCTTACCTCTTCATAACAGCCAGATCAGTATCGTTGATTCTGTAAAGTTTCTTGGTATTTTTTTAGATAGCAACCTTAAATGGTCCCTTCATATCGATGTGTTAAGCAAGAAACTATCCTCAGCTTGCTTTGCAATAAGATCTGTCTCTAAGGAAATGGATTTAGCCTCTTCCAAAATAACATACTTTTCATTGTTCGAGTCCCATCTTCGATATGGTCTGCCTTTTTGGGGTTTTGGTACAGCTGCCCAATCCGATGTTATTTTTAAATTGCAAAAAAGAGCAATCAGATATCTGTTTGGCCTCAGAAGAACAACACATTGCAGAAGCTACTTCAAAGATCACAGAATTCTAACATTACCTTCTTTATATATTTTAGAAACTGTTTGCTTAATTCGTAAACATCTACATGTTTTTCCAGAAAGACCTAGACATGACTATTCCACCAGAAATTCTACTTTTGACATCTATTTACCGATCCCGTCCAGTGAGTTAATAAAGAAATCTATATTATATTTTGCAAAAAAACTATACAACCCTCTCCCTCTACAACTTAAATCTGCAACATCTTTCCCCAAGTTCCGTAAAATGACTAAAGCCTATTTATCTGAAAGACCATATTACTCAATAGCAGAGTTTCTTAACCAATAACTAAGAAATTACAGTATTGTTATGTATAAGTAGAATCTTAATCTATATTTGAGTGTCATATGCAGCAGCATAACTTATTAAATTTCTTATTAAATTTCTTAAGGTAGATTACGCAATTTGCAATTTTTTTTTTTTAATTTTGCAATAGATTGTTACTGGTTTTTATTTGACTTTATTATGTTGTATTTATATTGACGATTTGTATAATTTTAGTAAATTGTATTTGGTATTGTTTTTATTTATGATTCTTGTAAGCTTTGTCTATAAAATTGTTAAATTTTTTCAAGACAATAAAGCATATTTCTATTACGATCGAGAGCGAAATTTTATCACATGCCGGGCGCATGCGCACACAGACAGTATGTATTTCGTTGCTAATCTTTCAAGATATGTATGTATCAGCTCTGTCAGCGCAAATAAGTCATATTATATCATATAAAAGGATATATTAGTATTCTTAGTAAATATATTATTTATTATAATTTTTGTGTCTTTGGATTTGTCTTCCTCGGGAATAAAATATTTTATAATAATAGTAAGTATATTTAAAGTATTTTTGTATACTTCACTTGGTCTATTAAATTTGTCAGTATGTATGAAATACTTGTAACCTGTTAAAGCAAAAGGAATATAGCTCAGTGGTAGAGCGTGTGACCGGAGATCAAGAGGTCCCGGGTTCAAATCCCGGACGATTCATATTCTTTTTTTTTATATGTTTGGTATCGTTTTAATAAAAAATTTTAAAAGTGGTAGGTAAAGAAAGTTAGTTTAATATTTAAATACAATACAAATAACCTGTTAAGTATATTCATTTTGTTGAAATCATAGTAATAGAAGTATAACTTCTTACGTGCGTACAAAGTAATACACACACATTCTTTTTTTTTTCAGAAGACGATAATAATTAAAATACAGAAACGAAAAAAAGTCCACCGTCCACCGATATAAAATGCATGCGTTTTGGATGTGGTATTAGAAATAAACTCTAGAGATTGTCGACTTTTTTCGTCCCACCAATTCAATTTGATGTGAGTTAGAAGAATAACGTATTCAAAATTTCAAAATAGAATTTTACCAAAACGTTGAAAATTCGGATGGCCCGGACGCCTTGTCCGGGACGCCGGGACACGACTTCGTAATACGGGCCATGTCCCGGATTTTTCGGGCTAGTTGGTCACACTACCTATGAAGAAGCGTGGAAAAGGAGGTAGCTGAAATGAAAATGTTACGGTGAATGTTGGGTAAGACGAGAAGGGACAGGATTAAGTACTAATTGACTAAGGAAAGTACCGAGCGACTACAATCTCAAAAAGGATTCAAGAACAAAAACTGCAATGGTTTGGTCACGTTAGTCAGTCTCTCAAGGTGTGTGTTCGTCTTATCCTAATCTTAGATATGAAATATGAACCATGAAAATTTAGAATGAAAGCAAACAAAACAATATTTTAACCAATTATGTTTATTGTTCAATAAAGATATATAATAAAAATGTCACTTATTAAGTGCCTTAACAAATATATTCAAATTCTTGCCAAAAACGAACAATTCTTGGATTATACTTACGCATGGCTTGTGGTGTTGGTTCGATGGTAACTTCTTGATGTCGAATGGTACTGTTGGTTCTGCAACTGGCTCTGGCGACGTGGATGTTCTGGACCACCAGGCCTACAGGTGTTGGTTAGTTGCAGTCTAGATGAAATTCATTGCAGTCTGGATGATTTTGTCCTCGTTGTTGTATCGCAGGCAATTTGAGGATTCTTGAAGCTCCCGGATGGAGGAAGGTGATATTTATCCCAAAAACTAGAGAATAATATAACACATATCAAACATCAAGAAGTAAAAACCAAAATGTGCCAAGTCTGCCATTCTTTTAAGAAATAATCGTCTGAAAGAGTAGCAGATGACAAGAATAAATTAAATGGAATTAAGATTGATACTACTAGTTAAAATTTGATTACTAAAAGCATATTAATAGATGAAAAGAAATATAGAAACCAAACCAATGAACTGTCAATACGGATGGAATAGGCACAAAGAAAATTAATGCAGCCACGATACAAGAGAGAGGTCCTAGAGAGAGAGAGAGAGACAAGGTGCTGGAAATTTTGAGAGGCCGTGTAATTTGAGTTGCCTATATCAACTTAAATCGGGGAAATTGACCTCATATTTTTTTAACTTGGTATGGGCTGATGGGGCAGTATTTCCAAACTTAAATACTTTTTTGTATTTAAATACGTCAGAATTCTCTTCTTCATTAAAAGAAGTACTGGTTTTAATCTGTCTTTTTGTCATTGTCATTAAGTGATACACAATAAAATTACTTATATTTATTAAATATATCATGGCGCAGTTCTAAAACCTACAAAATAGAATATACCAAAAACAAAGACTAAAACCAGTACTTCTTTTAATGAAAAAGAGAGTTCTGACGTATTTAAATACAAATGAAGGGATTTAATGCGGTCAGAATGAGAGCAATAGCCAGGGAAAGAGGGAAGATAATCGCCATCTTTCGTAAACAAACAAATTGATAATGGTAGACGGTAGTTGAAGGTTGTAGTAATAAATATTTTACATCAAAAGACATGAGAGACTATTTATAGAGGATTGAAATCTATATTAAAAACAACAGTTAAAATTGTTCTACGAATTAAACATATTCTAAAATTTTGTAACAAAATGTTATTCAGTTTTCAAATTAACATGCCAAAGTTAAGTTAAGCCACACACAGTGCAATAACTCTCGAACACTTGGCCACAATTTAATAATATTTCTTTTGAATTTAATTCTTTTTTATAAAGCTTTTTCAAAGAAGTGGCACACGAAAGTTAAAAATATGGAACACAGAGAAATGGAAAAAAAGCATTTGTGTATTACAACAAACATGCTAAAAAGTTAGAGTCCATTAAAATAGGTAGGTACTATAAAGTAACGATTCAAGATAAGAGAAATAAACTATTGAATGGAATAGGTTAAATAGGAGACAACAAAAATAAGTACATTATAAAAGCGCAATGTTATAGACTTTTCAGAACCAGAAGATTTATTAAAAAGTCAAAACGAACTGTCAATACTGATTCAATAGGGTCATTTATATAGGCAACTCAAATTACACGGCCTGTCAAATTTTCCAGCACCTTGTCTGTCTCTCTCTAGAACCTCTCTCTTGTATGTTGGTGGCAATCTCGCTTCACTATTTGAATGGGAGAGGGCCATTCCATCCGTATTGACAGTTCATTGAACCAAACACATGGTTGGACACTTGGAGGTTAGAGAAAAAAATATTATAAAAACTACATATTATAAAAAGCTAGGTATGCATGTAGGAATATAATTAATGTAATTAATATGATAACAATAAAAACTCACCCCAAGAGAATAAGTATTGATGGAAAAATAAATCTAATATTCAAATTTCATGCATTTTTAAGGAATAATTCTTCCTTTCCATTTTCAGTTTGTGTCAGTGAGTAGGGATGAAGTGTCACTGTCATATCAGCGAAACACACAACACAGAACATGAAATTTGAAATAACGACTATGGAACACAAGATTAGATCAGATGCTAAAATGTAAGATTATGAAGTATGTTCAGTATGACTTAGATCAAAAGAGAGTTGCCTATAGAACGGGTGCCAAACAGGTTTTTAACGAAAAAACAAGTTAAAACGAATACAGAAGATAGTTATTAATGAAACATTAAAGAAAATAAAGTAAAATAATTATTTAAAAATAAAATAACAAAGATGTGACGTTTGTAACGTTACAAGACGTAGAAATGAAAACTATGTTTGACGAAGGGTAGATAGAGATGTTAGAAGTACATGGAAGGAGAAGTAGAGAAGAACTGAGGAGAAGATGGAAGGACTGTGTGGTGGCAAAAGACACCACACAGGAAAAAGAGAGAAAGGTTTAGGTGAAGAGGACACGATGAACATAAACGAGTAGCGAAGAAGAGTAACGGACAGCGACCCCCTGAAAAGGGAAAAACTGAGGAAGAGAAAGAAGAAGTTAGACTAGGGAGAAGAGTTACTAGAGACAAAGGTGAATGGAGGATTGTTCTGAAGAAGGCTTTAGCTCATAATAAGGTGTGATGCCACTGATGAAAATAAAGATACTTACACTAATCAACACTTCTATATCAAGCAAAAATATCAATGATCCTATCCTATCTTAGTACATCAGGGAAATAAGGCAAAAATATACCATGTTCGGGACACTTGAGCAGCCAGGTTGCAAATGGGTTTTTTTGGGTACTATATACCTAATACATTATAAATACAAAAATGCCCGTCACAGTTCGGACGAGAATTTTAGTTATTAACAAATAAGCGCCAAAAATAGCAGTTTTTTCGTTTAAATTGCTAGAGGTAAAAATAGGGTAATTAAATATGTTATTTATAGTGTCCTTCTCTTAGTAGATGAACAAAGGTTTAAAATTGCAGTTTGGTCCGATCATTTGTTGTTTCGGAAATTTCAAAATAAAACTAAAATTTCGAAAATAAAAAATTTGCTATAACTTTTGCGAAAATGGCCTTTAGACTTTCATATTGCATGAAAAGTTGAGTCAAACAGTCCATATAATGCACAAAAAAGTTTAAGACGATTTGTCAATTAGTTTAAATTTAATTCAATTTGTTTATCCCAACTTTTTTTTGCAATGTTATTGCTCAGAAAATAAGAATGATATAGCAGTTCTGTGGAAACCATGTGAAAGAAGAATAGTTATGTTTTCAACAAATTAAAAAAAATATCAATAAAAAGTCATTTTTATCATTCCAAAAACATATTACTAAAGTAGAGTCATTTTTGACTTATAAACAATTTGAATAACTTTGTTAATATTGACTCTAGATGAAAACTACTTTCGGATTTAAAAAGCTGATATTTTTACACGAATTTTCAAAAAAAAAACTTTTCACCTAGGATAATTACGGTCAAAGCTAGCCACTTTTTTATTTAATTAACAGCTACTTTGTTTATAAATATTAAGCTTAATAACAATTAAGCAACCTAACTAGCGCCATTTTGAAGCTCAAGATATATAGTTTATGTGTAAAAGTTTGAGTAAACTTTGAACTTCAACAAAGTGGTTAATAATGCTTTAAAATTACGTCCTAACGAAATCGATTCGTGGTCGGTGGAGGGGAAATATTAAAATCCGTGCACTCAAAAAATGAAATTGGTTCTTCAAACATATGCTGCGATTAACATCTCCGGAGCTTGTTGATGGATTTTGATCATAATTTTTTTAATTTGTATGTACTCGTAGTCTTGTAGAGTACGTTATGCACACATATATCCCCACCTAACATTACAAAATGTTGGGGGAACCCCCCTTATTACTAAGGGGTATGAAAAATAGATTACGACCGATTCTAAGACCTAACGAATATTCATATATAATTTCATAAAAATCGGTCAAGCGGTCTCAGCGAAGTATGGCAACTAACACTGTGACAGGAGAATTTTATTGTTGTATGTATTTTTTAATTCTACACCATATATAATCAAAGTAGACAATTTTGTCCAAAAAAATAAAAAAAATGTCAGGGGGGCAACTTCCCTTATAATTTATGGGTATGAAAAATATATTAAAACCTATTCTCAGTCCCATAGGATACACTTGTAAAATTTCATAAAAATCGGCCAAGCCGTTTCGGAGTAGTATGGTAACTAACACTGTTACAGGAGAATTTTATGTATATAGGAGTAACTGTGGATTAAATAATAAAAGTTTCTAACTTTGACTGCATTTAACCTAGGCGAAAGTTTTTTTTTGAAAATTCGTGTAAAAATACTAGATTTTGAAATTTCAGAGTAGATTTACTCTACAGTCAATATTAACAAATCTATTCAAATCGTTTTTAAGCCAAAAATGACTCTACTTTAGAAAAATGTTTTCGGAATGATAAAAATGACTTTTGATTAATTTTTTCTTCATGTAGTTTCCACAGAATTGCTGTATCATTATTATTTTCTGAACAATAACATTGCAAAAAAAGCTCTTTGGAATAAACAAATTGAATAAAATTTAAACTAATTGACGAATAGTCTTGAAATTTTTTGTGCATGATGTACTGGTTGTCTCAACTTTTCATGCAATATCAAAGTCTTAAGTTCATTTTCGCAAAAGTTATAGCAAATTTTTTATTTTCGAAATTTTAGTCTTATTTTGCAATTAGCGGAGCAACAAATGATCGGACCAAAATTAAAAAACTGCCATTTAAAAGATGAATGCTCTAAATAAGATATTTAATTACCCTATTTTACCTGTAGCGATTTAAACGAAAAAAATGCCATTTTTGACACTTATTTGTTAATAACTAAAATTCTCATCCGTACTGTGACGGGCATTTTTGTATTTATAACGTAGTAGGTAAAATATATAGTACCCAAAAAATCCATTTGCAACCTGGCTGCTCAAGTGTCCCGACAAAAACCTTATTTCTCTGGACTATAGGTTCTTACAGTTGCTTCAACTTTTTCAATAATTCTAGTTAGCAATTATGTCACGTCTATGTAAGTCTAGTAAAGCTTTTTCCTAGAAATTTAGTTCATTCGTCTTTGTCGCATCTTCAATAATATAGAGGTTATTTTACGATTTGTGTGAGGTTAAAAAGTTTGACTTCAAAAGTTTATTGACTGTATCTGACAAGAACAATTCAGATCTCCCAACGGCATCACATATTTCATCATATGTTTAAAAATCCAAACAACTCTTGAAGTTACCTCCCCGTCACTGCATATACGTATATCGTGTTTTTTCGCTTTCTTATCTGAATCTGCAGCAAAAGTTTATTTTATTCTTGAATGCATTGTTTGGTGTGTTATCTTCGCTCGTATATAAAATGTTGAGAAATGCTTGTTGGCATTTGGTCTTTGTGATTTGCTGCTGTTTGCAAACATTTACATTTTTATGTTAGTGATTTAGATGGTGAAATAATAGAAATATTGTAGTAAAGAAAAGAGAGACGTTCTCACAAACAATTTATTTTACAACTGACGACCGGTTTCGCTGTCTACAATATTCACAGCATCTTCAGGTCACGGTAAAAGTAAAATTAAATGCTACAAATAACAAAAAACCAGAGTTAGTTAAGTGGTCTGATTGAAATCAAAGGGTAATGATCAAGCCAATATTAAAGTATATATATTTATGCATACATATAAATACTAAAATGTACGTAAATATGGTTTAACAACCCTCACACTCACATGCATGCACGCATTCAAATGTAGTGGCAACTAAAGTATATGTCAAGTATAAGTATAAAATGTACACTTTATGTGTTATTTTTATCGACTTTAAAACAAAACAAAAACAAAAAACAAAAAAAGAAACAAAAAAAACAAAAAAAAACAGAAAAAAAATATTTCAAAAACTTTTTTAACTTTACAAAGAAACCATATAATTCAGCTCAACCAGGTAACTTTTTCAAAGATTTTTTGAGATTAATTTTTCAATCTACTCAACTATTTATTACATTCAACAGATATTAACATAAATGAATCATTTTTTCATCTATTTTTTCATATTTGCCTTTTTCTAACTTTTTAGTAATATCTCATAAAAAATCTCATTCATTGCTGCACAATTCATCATAACTTTATATTACTATAAATTTAATTTCATGTACAGTTAGTTACCTTCACATTTGAATTTAATTCTGAATTATTTATTAATGATTTTATTGTTTGACACTTTTAACATTAAAAAAAAGGAAAAAAATTTTAGCAAATTTTACCTATTTACTATTGTTCAATTTAATTTCAATATCTCCAACAAGTCAAAATTAAAATATTTTCACAATCACACCACAACTAATACACAACTGACCAATTCTGGTTTAAGAAAATTGCACAACCAATCTTACATCTATCAGTTCTTGAACATCCAGAACAACATCTAATAATCCCAATTAAATTAAAAATATACACTATTAATTAAAAAATAAAAATTTAAAAATAACATCACTTTATATATAACTAACAATTTTTGGTTTCACGGTTTAATGTCGTGTTCCCTTACTAATCCCCTCAAGATCCTGCCAATTATTTTGTTTTGTTTGTGCATTACAATCAAATCTGTCCCTCTACCATCTCTCCCTTTAGCATAATTTAGAGAAAAAGTATGATATTGAATACTACTATATTCTTCTCTTATACCGGAAAGTAAGTGTACATTTTATACTTATACTTGACATACTTTAGTTGCCACTACATTTGAATGCGTGCATGTATGTGAGTGTGAGGGTTGTTAAACCATATTTACGTACATTTTAGTATTTATATGTATGCATAAATATATATACTTTAATATTGGCTTGATCATTACCCTTTGATTTCAATCAGACCACTTAACTAACTCTGGTTTTTTGTTATTTGTAGCATTTAATTTTACTTTTACCGTGACCTGAAGATGCTGTGAATATTGTAGACAGCGAAACCGGTCGTCAGTTGTAAAATAAATTGTTTGTGAGAACGTCTCTCTTTTCTTTACTACAATAGTGTGGACTCACACATGCAACCCATTCATTATTTTAATAGAAATATATTTTATTTACATTCTATTTGAATACAAAGAAAAAACGATTACTATATCAAAAGTTACACCTAGAAAGGAAGATATGGAAAGTAAGAACTGCAAGGCAGTAGTTAATGAATCTGTGGGCAAATAGCACAGTTGTTTGGGAATTTGGGATGGACTTTGAAGTATGAAGCGAAACGAAACCAAAATATCGATAAATGAGGACCGAAGACAACAAAAAATCACATGGTTGGTATTAAAAGAAAAGAAAGGCTCTGCCCTGAATGCACCTTTTTTTCTCATATTTTCATCTGACACATGAAGAAGAGTTCTAAGACAATTTGAAGATATATGGATAGCGTCATTAGAGATATTTAATTAAAATACTTAAAAAAATTGAGAAAAAACAGACACATCGATAACATTGCGAAAAACAGAAACAGGTTGGCTAACAAGTGTTTTTATTGATATAACGCCGTATCAGCCATGAAAATTATTAAAATAAAATGAAATACCTCACCATTTGGAATGAATGTTGCTCACATCATACTTATACCAACTCTTCTAGGTACTGTAGTATACAAAAGAAAATACCGAATAGAACGTGGTTCCAGCCATATAATCATTCAAGAAAATACATCACAACTATAACACGTCTTCGTTTTGGTCACGCCTGTTATCTCACACACCTGCATAAAATTCGTGTTCTCGAAAATGATCGATGTCCAAATTGTGATAAAAAAGGTGATTTAGATCATATTTTTTTGAATGCCAAAAATATAAGAATGAAACAGATCGATTTATTCAGCAGCTACATAGACTTAAGATACCAGCTCCGTTTAATATCCTTAATCTTAGCCAATGGACAAGACAGTACGTATAATGCATTGGTGATGTTTCCATCAAGTACCAAAATAGTTTTGTAGTGTCAAGTATTAAAATTATATGTGTGTATATGTGTATGTATGTACGAGTATATAGAGAAAATGTGGTGAGCAACTTGGACAGTCCATAGCAAGGAAGCTTTCGAATTGAGTAGGGAGCCGCGGAAGATAAAAACAAAGGAGAAACTTGCTATGGAACTTTGACGACCTCACCGTCTTGTTTATTATTATTCTTATATTATTGTTATTGTTATTAAATTTTTGTAGATCGTTTTTTAACACACCTATGATGTTGAAAGGAGGATATAAATAGCTTACCTTAGCTTAGTACCATCTTGTTATTTCAGTTCTTAAATTACGTCTCAACAGCTATTGAACTAATTTTTCTCTTTTATTGATATTTTATGGACTTACGGTCTTTAAATATTTATTCTTCTAGATATAGTAGTCATGTTGTGACTGGCTGATTGACATAAAGTCCATGCCATTAAATAAAAAAAAAACAGCCATGAAAAGTTATTAGAGTTTGCCGTATCAGTCATGAAAAATTAGAATACGAGTTTGATTCATGGGCTTAGCAGAATAGTCTTATAAGCTAAGAAGAAGCTAAGAATAAAATTAGCTAGTCATTCCTAGTCTTGACAAAATTCATGTTTTTCCGTCCCATTTTTCTTTTAATTTTTTACCTTTCTGAATTTATTTTTAATTTCTTCTCGCTTTCTGGTTCCTGATTATTGTTGCTTAAAGCATTTTGGATATAATTTTAGTAATATAATATGCGAAACTATATAAACAATAGTTAAAATAAAAATTTATAGATATAAATGTCGTAATTCATACAAAATGTATCTTAATCTTGGAAGCAGTTACCAAAAAATCTCATTTCATAACCACAAAACCAATTTTTATCACTAACTATTTTCGGTTTCCTTATTTAATAGTCATTTCAGTAGTTATTTATAAAGGTTACCTATACAACATGACATATATGTATTAGGAAAATTACGTAATCGATTCTTCACAAAATTTCAATAATGAAATTTATAAGCAAATCAAGGGGTTCCAATTTTCCAAAACTTTGTTTAATTGAGCCAATTATCAAGAGCATCCAGAGAATTACAGAGGAATTAACTTATTAAACACAACATAAAAATTAACAACAAAAGTGATAACAATCAAACCTAATAAAATTATATCATTAGCAGAAGAACAACAAGGTTTTTGGTCGGGAAGATCATGCACCAACGCTATAATGAGGCAAGAGGTGATTGTATTGAGGCAAGTTCAAGAGAAATCGTTAGAATACAACAAACCGGCATATTTATGTTTCGTGGACCTCAAGAAGGCATTTGACAGGGTCAAATTAAAGGACGTTATCTATTTGTTGTACTCAAGAGAGGTACCTCTAGGAGAAATTAAAATGATCCAAAATATCTGCCAAAACAACACTATAAAATTAAAAGTAGAAGATGAACTAACTGACCCAATTGAAGTTGGCAATGGGATAAGACAGGGGTCTTCTCTGAGTCCTTTATTGTTCAACCTGATCATGGATGAAATAATAAAAAAAGTAAGAACTAAAAAAGGCCAAATGGAAAAAACAACTTAAAATAATCTGTTATGCAGAAGATGCAATACTAATCTCTCAAAGTGGGTCAGATCATAGAACAAGTGTTGGAGTTTAAATATCTAGGTATCACACTATCTATTTACGGAAAGCTCGAAACAGAAGTGGAAGATCAAGTGAATAGAGCAAACAGAGCCGCAGGTTGCCTGAATTAAACAAAATGGAGAAATAAAAATATCGGAAAAGAAATGAAAGGCGGTATTTACAAAATAGTGATCTGACCAATAATGACATACGCGGGAGAAACACAACTTGACACTGAGATAACAAACATATGGCTCGAAACAGCGGAGATGAAAACCCTTCAAAAAATCGATGGTAAGACACTATGGGGCAGAGCTAGAAGTACAAATACGACGGATATTGTGGAGAACATTAATAAGTGGGCAAGAAACAGAGTCAAAAGTCGTACATAATCGCATCTATAGGAAGTGCGAAACAATCATCGGAGACGATCAGTTTGGATTCAGAGCAGCATGGGAACGAGAGAAGCCCTCTTCAGTCTTCAGTTTACTAGTTCTCGCCCAAAAATGCTACGACCAACAGAAAGATATATTTATATACTTTATAGTCTTTGAAAAAGCATTTGATAGAGTAAGACACGACCTACTATTAGAACGCTTGCAAGAAGTCGGTTTAGATGGAAAAGAATCAAATTACTAAAAAACTTGTACTGGAACCAAAACGCCAGAGTTAGGATCGAAGGTTCCACATGCGCAGAAGTAGAAATTAGACTGATGATACAGTGTTGATTGCAGATTCCGACTTGGGTCTACAACGAGACATCGACTCATAGACTCATCGGGTCTACAACTCGACCTGTGAGCAATTTGGTATGAAAATAAACATTAAAAAAACCAATAACCATTGCGAAATAACCAAAACGTACCTCAACCTTGCACAATACATGGGCACATTTTAGAACAGGTCAATAGATTTAAGTACCTGGGATGTTGGATCGATAGCAGCCTAAATCCTAATCTAGAAATAAGATCGAAAATAGAAGAGGCCAGAAAATCTTTCAAAAAAATCAAAAAACTGCTTGTGATTCTCGAATAAAACTCGAAATTCGACTACGTTTATCCAAATGTTACGTATGGTCGACTCTTCTCTATTCAGTTGAGACATGGACCCTTAAAACATCAACCGTAAATAAGTTGGAGGTAGTGTTGCCCAAAATAGGTCTTGGTCTTGCAGTCTTGGTCTTGTTCTTGCATTTTCGCAAGACCAAGACCAAGACCGCCTAATTTTAGCAAGACCAAGACCAAGACTTACCCTGCAAGATTTGAGCAAGAACAAGACTAACCCTGCGAGACTCTTGCGTCTTGCAGTTAGAATCGAGTGTCATTTAGGTAGTATAATATTTCGGGTATATGTTTAGTTAGATGCATAGAGACTCTTTGAGACGCAAAAAAATAATAATATGTACCTAAAAAAAATTTGTAAAATTGGACTTATGCGCACTACGAACAATACAATAAGCATACATAGCGAATCAAAATATCGATTAAAAGAACATTTGCACATTTTATACGTACTCAGAGGTCATAAGTACAATGTAAAAACAAAACATTTTGAGCATTCTGCCCCAGCAGACGAGTATTTCTTCACTCTGAAATTAATTGTCCAGATTTTGATAATAGCCGCCACAACATTTTAAAAATATTATGCTATCTCAGCTTAGCTGACAAAAAATTAAAAAATATAATACATATTACAAATTTTATCGGCCTATAGACTAACATTGTTTGTGCTGAGTGTGCGATATCAGTTACACACCAAAATTTGCTGAAAATGCGCGGCTATTTTCGACTAACTATCAATAACAGTCTATTTCTATTATATTTTAACATAATGAACAATAAACAATAAGTTTCTTTCTTTGATATGCATATCCTTCGGCGTTTATGACACCAAAACATGTCTAAAGCAATTGCGTACTGTTCTGTAATTTAATTTGTATTGTATTTTATTTTTTATTTAAATAAATGGCAAATTGTATGTCTTTTATTCCATCTCATATAAGGTGAGGGTCGATCAATTCCTTTCTAGACAGATAATGGTCTTTGAAATACAGTCAACATTATGTCATTAATTTGGTTTTTTGTATTTTAACCATGCTTTAGTTTTGGCACATGTAAGCTTATTAAATGCAAACGTTTATTAAGAGGAAACAGTAGCGATCAACAGGTAGCGAAAACACGTTCCAAGATTGCGGCTGTAATTTTTAATATTTTTTCGAGATATTTGGCACACATATTCGTAATATAATAAAGAATGGCGGTACAGAGCCCAATTTGAAAAATATATTAATATGTGGAAATTACTCTGTAATTAAATACAATATTAAAAAAAAACGAGCCTGTACCGCCATTAAGAAGAACAAAAAAATACACTTTCTTCAAATAAACTTTTTTATCCGATGCCTAGATTTTCTGTCATTTTGGAACTACATACTAATGAAATAAAAAATTTTAGTAGTTCCAAAATGACACAAAATCTAGGCATCGAATAAAAAAGTTTATTTGAAGAAAGTGTATTTTTTTGTTCTTTTTAACGGCGGTACAGGCTCGTTTTTTTAATATTGTATTTAATTACAGAGTCATTTCCACATATCAATATATTTTTCAAATTGGGCTCTGTACCGCCATTCTTTATTATATTACGAATACGTGTGCCAAATATCTCTAAAAAATATTCAAAATTACAGCCGCAATCTTGGAACGCGTTTTTGCTACCTGTTGATCGCTACTGTATCACCTTAAGAACTGACTCCCGTGGGCCATGGATAGCTTAGTTAGAGCATTAGCACGGATCGCTTAGATCTAGCCGATCGTGGGATCACACCTTACCTAATTTCAGTTTAGACGTTTATTAATTTTATTGGTCATTACTATGGCTATGTTAATTCAAGATTAAAATGTGCCTACTCTGTTACAGTGTACAGATTCTAAAGGTGCCGGTGGGGGATGGCGTCTATGCGTAGTGTTATAGTCGGTGTAAAGAGAGGGCGTATTCGAAATGATGAAATAGCAAATAATATAACATTTGTTATTTCATGATTTCGAATACGTTCCCTCTCTCTTACACCGACTATAATACTGCGAATAAACGCCATCCCCCACCGGCACTTGTAGAATCTGTGAAACGTACGTTGTAACTGCGAGACTTTTGCAAGACTATTGCTGCAAGACCAAGACCAAGACCAAGACCGAGAGTGCAAGACCAAGACCAAGACCAATACCAGGTGTATTGGCGCAAGACCAAGACCAAGACTCTCTAAGTCTCGTCTTGGTCTTGCATTTGGGCAACACTAGTTGGAGGCCTTTGAAATGTGGATCTACCGGAGAATCCTCAAAATTTCATGGACATCGCTTACCTTAAACGAAGAACTGCTGCATAGAATGGGCAAGGAAAGATAACTTTTCAACACAGTAAAAGTTAGAAAAACTTCATAGGGGTCGTCCATTAATCACGTGATGTTTTTTTTGGAATTTTTTAACCCCCCTCCCCCTTGGTGATACATTTTCAGGTTTAAGACCCTTTATATCACGTGTATTGTGACATTTCGTGATTTTTTCTAGACCCCTCCCCCCCTTTCGAGCCTCACGTGATTAATGGACGGCCCCATACCTAGGCTATATACTGATAAATAATAAGTACCAATATATACTCAATAAGTTGAGTATAAACTTATAGAAAAGGGAAAGATCGAGGGAAAGAGGCGACTAGGAAGGAAATGACTATCGTGGCTCAGAAACATCCGACAATGGACAGGGCTAAATTTTGAACAGCTAATAAGAACAGCTGAAGACAGAGAAGAGTTTGCAATTGTAGTAGCCAACCTCCATTGAAGAGAGTAGAGTAGTATGGACGGCGAGAGACGGTTCTCCAATAGGAAGACGATCAGTGGGTAGGGGTCGACAAGACAAGAATTCTTGTCTTGACAACAACTTCTTGTCTTGTCTTGAGAAAAAATCAAGAAATTTAAAAAAAATCTTGTCTTGACGATTTCTTGACATCTTATATCCTGTCTTGACTCAAGAAATTTCAAGATCTTGAAATTTCTTGATTACCCGGTTTGGTGATTCCCCGGCGATCTTTTTATTGCGTTGTTTGCTAACACGGCCTCCACTGCCACTTGGGGGAGTCCCCGATCTGCATTTGTTTCCTGACGAACGCAAAATTGATGTGTAGTTGCATGCATAAAATAAACATTTTGTATGTTTGGCACATATTCTAACCTTACCTGTCCAGGATTTCATAAAAATTATTTTGATATTTGGAGGATGAGATTGAAGTAGGATTATCACAAATTTTGCTTAGAATTTGATCCTCTATCGATTTATGGTATTATTTTTAATAAAATAATTTTACCCCAAAAAAAGGGGTGGCATCCACCCCCAGGGTCAAAGCGCAAGTTGACATCATGTCACCTTTGTTCTTTGAGGTATCCTCTAATTACTCACCAATTTTCATGAAAATCGATGAAGGTTCAACGAAATCGTAGGTGAAAACCTTCAGTGACTGCACTATACATATATGATAACAGTGAAGCCAGAATAAGAATTGAAAACCATAAGTGTAAGAAAACCGATCTTTTTAAAATAGGTAGAGGAGTCCGACAAGGATGTATTCTATCTCCAAGTCTTTTTAGTTTCTATGGACTATCGGGAATATATAATGAGAAAAGCACTCGACAAATGGAATGGCGGTATTTCTATCGCAGGAAAAAGATCTCACATCTCAGATATGCAGATGATACAACATTAATAACTGCATCCGAAGAAGAAATGTCCAGCCTGCTGCAGCTAGTGGAAGCCGAAAACAATAGATGTGGTCTCAAGATCAATAAACAAAAAACAAAAATTATGTTAGTAGATTATTCAAATTCACTTCAGACAACAGGAACCTTAGACCAGTTTGAAGTGGTTAACGAGTTCAATTATCTAGGATCCTACATCAGTAATACAGGATCTTGTGAAACAGAAATACGTAGGAGAATAGGCATGGCCAAAAACGCTATGAGTCGATTATGGAAAATCTGGAAAGATCGCTCTTTGTCGAAGAACACCAAAATAAGATTAGTACGTGTCTTAATTTTTTCCATATTTAATTACGGATCCGAAACATGGACAATGAAATCGGACGACAGAAAAAGGATTGACGCCTTTGAAATGTGGTGCTGGAGAAGAATGCTTCGGATCTCATGGACGGAACACAGAACAAGTCACTCAATCCTCCAAGAGCTTAATATTCAGACTCGACTTTCTTCTATTTGCCTCTCCACCGTCTTAAAATTTTTCGGCCATATTGCAAGAAGAAGTGATGATAATTTTGAGAGACTTACAATTTCGGGAAACGTTGAAGGGCGCAGAAGTAGAGGTCGCTCACCTACTCGATGGACGGATCAAGTACAGAAAGCCAGTGGAAAAACATTCTCTGAATCCATGAGGGAAGCTCAGGACAGAAGCCGATGGAAAGAGATAGTTGCTTTTATTATAGGGACACACAGCAATGAGGAAATTACTGAGGAGGAGGAAATCCTTTTAGCAAAAAAGTCTTCAATAAATTAAAATACATATATTATGTTATGTTATGGTAAAATAATGTTATCTTTTTCACAAATAAATACGTTTTAGAGTTTTCATTAGGTTAGGTAGCCCTAGGTTAGGTTAGGAAAGGAAGCCCTAATACAATTTGGAGAAAAATGGCCAGTAGTATTAGAGAGACTGCTATTGAAATACTTGGGAAAACGTCAGGAAAAAAGTTTGAGGATAAAGAGACTTGGTGGTGGTCAAACGAAGTACAAGTAAAAATAAAAGGGAAGAGAAAATTATATAAAAAGTGGCAAGAAACCAGATCCGACACAGATCTTCAAAACTATATGGTGGCGAAAAAGGAAGCGAAAGTAGCAGTAGCAAAAGCCAAAGCAGAAGCGTATTCAAACCTATACGATCAACTTGATACCAGGGAAGGCGAAACGAAGATATATAAAATAGCCAAACAGAGAGCAAAGAAAGCAAAAGATTTTAATCAGATTAGATGTATCCGAGATGAAAATAATAAAATACTAGTTCACGAAAGGGATGTCAAAAAGAGATGGAGAAAGTACTTTGACAGCTTATTAAATGAAGAATTTGACAGACAGCCTGTAGAGTCAACGGAGACAGTAGCAGCTATGGTCACCAAAATAACCAACGAGGAAGTGGCTCAAGCGCTTCAAAAAATAAAGAAAGGAAAAGCGGTAGGACCAGATGATATTCCTGGGGAAGTATGGACAGCAATGGGAGAGACAGGAACAAGGTGGCTAGCAGGTCTATTTAATAGAATTATGGAAGTTGGACAAATGCCAGACGAATGGAGAAGCAGTATACTGGTACCTGTTTACAAAAACAAGGGAGATATACAACAATGTACAAACTACAGGGCTATAAAACTGCTTAGCCACACCATGAAAATATGGGAAAGAGTAATTGATAGACGGATACGTGAAGAGACCGAAATATCCGAGAATCAATTTGGCTTTATGCAGGGTAGATCAACAACAGATGCAATTTTCATTATAAGGCAGTTGATGGAAAAATATAGGAGTAAAGAAACAAACGCTCATATGGTATTCATTGATCTTGAGAAAGCATATGATAGAGTTCCTCGAGAGATTCTGTGGTGGGCACTCAATAAGAAAGGAATCCCTGGTGAATATGTAAAGATTGTGAAGGATATGTATGAGGGAGTAACGACTAGTGTTAGGACAGGTGTGGGAGAGACTGATAAATTTCATGTGAAAGTAGGATTGCACCAAGGCTCTGTGCTTAGTCCGTATTTATTCTCATTAGTTTTGGACCAGATAACAGCGAAACTACAGGGTAACATTCCATGGTGCTTAATGTATGCTGATGATGTCGTGTTAGTAGGAAATAGTGAAAGAGACTTGGAACAAAAACTGGAACAGTGGAGACAAGCTCTGGAGGGAAAAGGTTTAAAACTTAGTAGGACAAAAACAGAGTATTTGGAATGTTCATTTAAAGATGGAGCTACTACAAATAAAATGGTATCTTTGGATGGTGAAATGATTGTGAAAAGCAATAGTTTTAAGTACCTAGGATCGGTATTACAGAGTGATGGAGAAATAGATGGAGATGCATGCAGTAGAATTAGGGCTGGATGGATGAAGTGGAAAGAAGCGAGTGGTGTGTTGTGTGACAGAAAAATTTCAATGAAGCTGAAGGGAAAATTCTATAAAACAGCCATAAGACCGGCTATGATGTACGGAACTGAATGTTGGGCAGTGAAAAAGAAAGAGGAACAACGAATGCATGTGGCGGAAATGAGAATGCTTAGATGGATGAGTGGAGTGACAAAGAAGGATAAAATTAGAAATGAGTATATTAGGGGAAGTCTAGGTGTGGCACCAATTGATGCCAAAATGAGAGAGCATAGGTTAAGATGGTTTGGTCATGTTCAACGTCGAGACGTTAATCATCCAATACGAAGAGTAGCTGAAGTGCAGATTCCTGGAAGGAGTAGGAGAGGAAGACCAAAGAAGACCTGGGGGGAGACGATAAGGCAGGACATGTTGGTAAAGGGAATTAACATTGATATGACCCAAGATAGAATTGTGTGGAGAAAGGCAATTAGGGAAGCCGACCCCGCATAGGGATAAGGCAAAGAGAATGATGATGAGTTTTCATTAGGTATTAGTCAAGATATTTCAAGATTTCTTGTTTTCTTGACAAGAAATCTTGGTATTGACATACAATTTCTTGTCTTGTTTTGAAATCTAAAATTACTTCTTGTCTTGACAAGATCTTGAAATTTTCAAGAAGTTGGCGACCCCTATCAGTGGGAAGAACACGAAAACGAGGGAATGACAACTTACTGGAGACAAATTGAAAAAACAGAGTCATGTCTTATGTCTATACAAAAAGAAGAAGAAGAAGTACTCTTTGCTTTTCTGGCATCTTTTTTGAATGAAGTTACATATTTCTAACGTTTGTTTATAAAAAGTTTTATAACGATTTATGGCGCAAAAAAGATTTATCACAGCGATGTCAGTGTGTCTGGCGCGTTATCAAACTAGTTCCAGAAAATGTTACGCAATTAAATATTTATAAATATAACGACGAGGTTAATATTTGTATTACTTTTGTATCGTTATCATTATCAGGTAAAGGTACTCGTACTAGGGCGAAGTTTTTTGTTTGTGATTGACAAATACGCCTCAGTTCGTTATCGCTGAGAATTTAATGCCACTCCATCGTGATGCCCGAGTAACTGACGTGTAGATACATAACAAACACCTGTTATGAAACATAAATATACTATAGGGTTATAATGTGCAAAAACATTTTTTTTATTTACGGTTTTATATAAATTACATACACGGGTATTTCTTTAAAAAAGACAAATTTGCATTTTTATCAAAAGAGATTAGTTAAATGATAAAAAATATTTACGATCTCTCAATATATTGAAATAAAATATAAAGTATCTGTTTTTATTGCAAATAAAACGCTAGGGTCTACTGTCTACTGATTTATTAATTTTCTAAAATTTTAGATATTCAATTTTCATCAACTTCATCATGCCCTCTCCACTCCCTCAACCGCTCTATATCGCGCTTACTCTACTCAATTCTGTTTTAAAATCATTCTTGCTGCCTTATTCCATTCCCTCTTCAATCTCTCTATCTGACCGTTCCAAATTTTAACCTGTTCCACAATTAAAACTGCCCTGTTACAGTGTTCCCATATATCAAAGTTTATCCGACTAGACACCCTTAAGCTATTAACAAATTTTCAGCTTGCTATTAATCAACTTTTTTTCATACGCGGGATCCAGACCTAATATATTTTTTAACTAATCGTTCCGTTATTATCATGAGTTAAAAACATTTAAGTGGCAGTGAAAAACGAAAAAAGCAAAAATTACAAAAAGCACAAAAAGTCGCAATATTATAATTTTTTACACCCCACAATAGTGCGACAAAAGGAAGTTCATCCTCCCATCCTGTTGCCGATCAATCTGTGGTGACTGTGTGATAGTGATAATGAAAATAAATTTTGTGATGAGAGACGGGTTGTAAGTTGCAATCAAAGAAAATGATGACTCCATTGGGGGTTGGCGCAAAATCATGGTCTAATGATATTTAAATGTATTCATTTTTTTCGAATCCTGAGAAAACTAATAATTATTTTTGAAAAATTTAAACGCAGAATGAAAGATTACATTATTACTGAGGGCAGAAAATCCCTGAAAACTTCTATAATGTTTATTTTAATAGGTTACAGGGATGAAAAAAAAAATGAAAAAATTTAGTCGGATTTTTAATTTCAAATATTTTATTCAAAAGAAACTTTTTGTTTATTCTAAGGGACTTTCGGCCCTCGGTAATAATGTAATCTTTCATTGCGCTTTTAAATTTTTCAAAAATATTTATTAGTTTTCTCAGGATTCGGAAAAAAATGAATGCATTTAAATAGTATTGGAGCAAGATTTTACGCCTACCCCCTTAAGCGAATTTGACCCATTTTTCTAGTCACTTACAAAAATATAATTACGTTGGCAGTGGAAACGTCAACTACCTCTCATCATCTATATGTAACGAATTTATTGTTGTACTGGGAAAACAAGTTCAAAATTTTATAATAGAAGAAGTAAAAGTGGCAAAATACTTTTCTCTTATTATAGACTCTACACTCTACAACCAATATTTCACATATCGATCAATTAACTTTAATAACTTTATTTATTGGTAACAAAAATTTCAATTTCTGGTGCAACTATATTTCTATTAAATAATTAATACATTTGGAAAAGTTATTATAATTATTATTAAATTATATTTAGGGGCCCGAAAATTGTGTAGTGCCTCGGCACTGATTTGAAGTAAAATGGGCTCTGCCTAACTATGGGACTACTATACAATCAACCCATAACACAAATAAAAACTGGGACACAATTATTAATAACAGGGTTTGTAACATCAAAGGGATTGAAGCAAGGATGTTGGATGTTCCCCACTTATCGGATGTTAAAATATATCTCGAAAGCGCTCGAAAGGATGGAAACAAAATGTCGAACAATGAGGATGGGGATACCACTCACCAACACTATGATATATACGCTCAACTTTGCAGACGATCAAGTAATATTATCTCTAGATTTTGACGATTTAAAGTACATATATCATTTAGGGTATATGAGGAAAACAAAAAGATCTCATATTAGATGACAGAAGCACGAAAAACACTGCTACCACTACAAATATCTAGGTATCGCATGGAACATTAGACAGAGCCATAAAAGAAAGAAATACGGCAGGTAGAAAAGCACGGCAGTATTTTAAACAGTATTTTATGGGACTAATCCATCAGTAAAAAAAATAAACAGGGGATATGAAGCTATATGAAGCAAAACAGATATGACAACTTCAACCTACATAAAAAAGTCAAAGAACTAGCCGGAATAGGAAATAGAAGAACCTCAAATATATTGCTCGACAACAATGGAAATATTATAATGGAGACAGAACTAAAACTACGACGATGGAAAGAGTACATCGAGAAACTATTTCATGACCAGAGAGAAACTAGTACATCCATAGATAGCCAAACCGGAGATTTGGGCCCAGAAATAATTTAATCAGAGGTTAGTCAGGCAATAGACTCTATGAAAACCAATAAATCTGCTGGTCCAGATGAATTACCTAGCGATCTGATAAAGTTGGTCAACGAGAAAAACCTGGACATAGTAGTAGAACTGTTCAACGCTATCTATACTACGGGAATCATCCCTAGAAAATTGTTGACATCAGCATTTGTGTGTTTGCCAAAGAAAATGATTGCCAAATAATGCAGTGACTACCGAACCATAAGCTTAATGTCACATACCTTGAAAATTCTGCTGAAAATTATCCACGCCAGAATACACTCTAAACTGGAGCTGGATATTAGTGACACTCAATATGGATTCCGCAATGGTATGGGTACCAGAGAGGCATTATTCTCCTTCAACGTGCTGACACAGAGATGTTTGGATGTTAACCGTCCTCTTTACGTCTGTTATATAGACTACAAAAAAGCGTTTGATAAAGTAAAACATGATCGACTCATGGACATTTTGAAAACTAAAAACCTAGATGAAATAGATTTAAGACTAATAACACACCTCTATTACAATCAGCGAGCGATAGTAAGAATTGAAAAAGAAACATCTGAAGAAATGGAAATAAAGAGAGGAGTCCGGCAAGGCTGCAAACTATCACTTCTGTTATTTAACGCTTATTCTGAAGAGGTAATGCGATAAACTCTGGAAGATGAAACAGTCGACATAAGAGTAAATGGTGTCTTAGTTAACAACATCAGATATGCAGATGATACAGTAATAATAGCCGATAGTTTACAAGACCTGCAAAGACTCATGAGTAAAATAGTAAGGTGTAGTAGGGAGTACGGACTCTCTCTCAATATCAAAAAGACGAAGTTTATGATAATTAGTAAAAACAACCATAATACTAACAAAATCTTGATAATAGAGTAAGTAGAGGGCCAGCAGATCGAAAGAGTAAAAAAGTACACTTAGCTAGGAACACTTATAAGAGAAAATAATGACTACACTGCAGAATGACTACACAGTTTCTTGGGTAGATAGAGTTACGATCAACGAAGTACTAAGAAGAATAGGTAAAGAGAAGGAAGTTGAACTTACAATTATAGAAAGAAATCTACAGTATCTCAGACATGTGATGCGGGGCGAGGAGTATGGCATCCTGCGACTCATAATGCAAGGAAAGACAGATGGCAGAAGAGGCATCGGAAGAAGACGAATTTCATGGCTGAAGAACCTGCGAAAATGGTTTGGATGCAGCTCAAAACAACTATTTAGAGCTACTGCCTCAAAAATTAAAATAGCTATGATGATCTCCGTAGCGGAGATGGCACCTGAAGAAGAAGAATGAAGCTATAGTTAAAAGTATCACTCTTTACAGCTGTGAGCCACTGAAATGAAAAACATTGGCACCGCCGAGAGCAATGGAAATGTATTTTTGGAGAAGAGTTGTAGGAATATCCAGAAGAAAAAGGAACATTAACAAAAAACGCATTAGAAAAAAAATGGAAATCAAACGAACGATCACAGATGACTTATCACCCAAACAACTTATATGGTTTGGACATGGACAAAGAATGGATAAACAACGAAAACCAAAGGAAGTACTTAAATGGCAACCAGAAGGAAGGATAAAATGAGGTAGACCGAGAAAAAGTTGGAGCGAAGGAATGGACAAAAAGTGAGAGAAAGAAACATGTAATAAACTAAAACTCTGCTAGATTGTTTTCGATACTGATAATGAAGGTAAGCAAATAAAGTAAATGTCTCTAGCCTAGGGTGACCAAATAATAAACTTGAAAAAAAACGGGACACATCCAAAGAGAGTATACTCTTCAGAGGTCTCCATCGAGACGTAATCATTGAAACATTTTTAGCTAATTTGAGACATAGACCTTTTTCTCAATTTATTTATGAATATGTACAGTCGGAAAAATGAAAGAATACCCATGAACGATATTATCAATCACATATTATTAAGATAATTAATAATCTATCTCTCTCGTTTGTTATTTGTAGAAAAAAAAGAATGTGTGTGTACTTTGTACGCACGTAAGAAGTTATACTTCTATTATATGATTATATGATTATATGATTATAAACGAAATTAATATACTTTTTATTTATATTTTATTTAAATATTAAATTAATTTATACTTAATACTTCTCAAACATTTTTATTAAAACAGTGCCAAAAATTAAAATAATAAAAAAATAAAACACACACAAACACATTAAAAATGCCACAAATGATTTCTGAACATTAATTGTCGGAAAAATTTTTAACTAAATACGTATTTTCTGAAAATAAAATTATATAATAAATATACTTACAATCATAAAATGTATAAAAAAAAATAAAAAAATAAAAGTTTCTATTGGGATTCGAACCAACTTACCACGCGGCTGGTATTTGCGTTGTATTGGGATTCACCCGCATTAAAACTGCGCTACAGACACAGCTTGTCATTATGTGCGAAGATTGTCTAACTAAACAGATTAACCTTTTGACATTTTTAACTTATGTAAATCAAATTATTTTGATTTTGAATTGAAATGATTTAGAATTGAAAAAATACAACAAAACATAGGGTAAGAAGACAATATATTAGGTGAATATTAAGGTGTAAAATAAAAGTATTACATACTACTTATGTATTTTGGTAGGTTCAAGGTAGGTATCGGAGCCCGTATAACGACTAATAAATTTCGCAATCAATTGCGTCGTGCGAAGTGGCTATGTTCAAATATCATAACAAAATTTGATCAACTATTTATAAAACACTTACCAGTGAAAGATTATTTAGCTTTGAATAAGCGAGATCTGCGGCACTCATACTAGGCACAGTTTGATGAGCTTTCACATTGGCATGCAACAATCATCTCTTCTATGTAAATAAGTCCAAAAATATAATATGAAAACTATTTAAAAAGGCAGTATAACCATTAACTAACTTTTTGTTTGTTGTTTCTCTTCCTACAAATTTTAAAACGCAACAAGCATACATTATAACCAAACCATGCACAGTCCCACAGCTGTGTCACAGCTGCCATATCGGATAATTTTTGTCATGTCATTTGAACATCCAATCAGAACAAAGTTATAATGCGCATGTGCCCGGTCGCTAGGTTTTCCCATATAAAATTTCACCGTCATTACGCCCGTAAAGAAGTATAACTTCAAAAACAGCAAATACAAAATATGTGATTGTATGTGATTGATATGATCGTTCATGGGTATTCTTTCATTTTTCCGACTGTATTTTGATTTAAAATGTGAGGCGTACAATAAATGATTTTGCAGCTTAAAAAACGGGACAATCCCGTTTTTACGGGACGTTAGGTCACCCTTCTAGCCTGTTTCCACACAACACGTAAATAACTTTAACACTTTATGAACTGTCGCATCCTTAAATCTTGACTACTTTGAAGGCATTAAATAAAAATTTCTCTCGATCAAACGTCATATTAGTTTGTCGTAAATAACAAATAATTATCTAATTTTTTATAACGGCGTACCTTGTACGTGAATAAAGTTAGGATATATACAAATTACGATGAGCCTATAGTCACACATCGGGTGTAGTAATAAAATTAACACACAGAGAAATAACATAAACCTAAGAAATGACACAAATTACTAAACAGGCGAGAGAATCATAATTTTTGACATGGCAGAGAAGAGCTACCATGCGCGTCCAGCTGTGACTTACAGAAGGTACAGGCAATTTTTTACGGAGTATTTTTGGAAAGATGTACGACGAATGTTAAAAAATTTTCTATTTCGAAAAATGTCCTTTCGGTAGTTAAATAATGTCAGTTCCTGGTAAGTTTTTATATTTTATTGCTCTATGAAGTGTGTAAAACACAAGAACCGTCGTCTTACAAACGGGACAAGTTTTTTCCGGGGTATTTTGGAAAAATATACGACAAATCGTAAATATTGTTAAGATCTTTTATATATTTAAAACAATGCTTTTGGTAGATAAATAGTCTTGGTAGGTTTCTATTGTTTTATTGGTATATACAGTGATGAGCGCGCTAATAACCATCAAAATAGCACAAAAGATGGAAAACGTATTAAGTTGTGAGGTAAAAAGAAATGAAACTAGTGGAGGTGGGAAATGTAGCGATATTAACCTATAAATTTACATTATATTGATTGTTTCCCACCTTTAGACGTATCGAACGAGTTTGGCAACTACCACTGCCACAGTGACAGTTTTAGTTGACATACTCTTCTGATACGTGTAAAGGTGGGAAACAATCAATACATATACGAGTTTATATGATGTCAAAAAATATGAATTTCGCTCAAGAGTAAAGTACTTTTATTTTTAAGAATATTGAAAATTGATATTATAAAAAGTTGTTTGTAATTTAAAACTATGTTTTAATATGCAATAACGTCCTTGTACTTGAAAAATAAAGGTTTTTACTCTTAGCGAAATTCATATCTTTTTACATACGTTGTATAAAATTGATAAAATTTGATATCTTATAATTGCATCTTAGTTGTTAGAACATTCAAACCTTTTTATAAAGAATACCCTTTTTCTGTAAAATTAATAATAACAGAGTTATCGTAATAAAAATGATGTTGGGTCATCATCATTCTCTTTGCCTTATCCCTATGCGGGGTCGGCTTCCCTAATTGCATTTCTCCACACAATTCTATCTTGGGTCATATCAATATTAATCTCCTTTACCAACATGTCCTGCCTAATCGTCTCCCCCCACGTCTTCTTTGGTCTTCCTGTCCTACTCCTTCCAGGAATCTGCACTTCAGCTATTCTTCGTATTGGGTGATTAACGTCTCGACGTTGAACATGACCAAACCACCTTAACCTATGCTCTCTCATTTTGGCATCAATTGGTGCCACACCTAGACTTCCCCTAATATACTCATTTCTAATTTTATCCTTCTTTGTCACTCCACTCATCCATCTAAGCATTCTCATTTCCGCCACATGCATTCGTTGTTCCTCTTTCTTTTTCACTGCCCAACATTCAGTTCCGTACATCATAGCCGGTCTTATAGCTGTTTTATAGAATTGTCCCTTCAGCTTCATTGGAATTTTTCTGTCACACAACACACCACTCGCTTTTTTCCACTTCATCCATCAAGCCCTAATTCTACTGCATGCATCTCCATCTATTTCTCCATTACTCTGTAATACCGATCCCAGGTACTTAAAACTATTGCTTTTTACAATCAGTTCACCATCCAAAGATACCATTTTATTTGTATTAACTCCATCTTTAAATGAACATTCCAAATACTCTGTTTTTGTCCTACTAAGTTTTAAACCTTTTTCCTCCAGAGCTTGTCTCCACTGTTCCAGTTTTTGTTCTAAGTCTCTTTCACTATTGCCTTTTAACACTACATCATCAGCATACAATAGGCACCATGGAATGCTACCCTGTAGTTTCGCTGTTATCTGGTCCAAAACTAATGAGAATAAATAAGGACTAAGCACCGACCCTTGGTGCAATCCTACTTTCACCTGAAATTTATCAGTCTCTCCCACACCTGTCCTAACACTAGTCGTTACTCCCTCATACATATCTCTCACAATCTTTACATATTCGCCAGGGACTCCTTTCTTATTGAGTGCCCACCACAGAATCTCTCGCGGAACTCTATCATATGCTTTCTCAAGATCAATGAATACCATATGAGCGTTGGTCTCTTTATTCCTGTATTTTTCCATCAGTTGCCTTACAATGAAAATTGCATCTGTTGTTGATCTGCCCTGCATAAAGCCAAATTGATTATCGGATATTTTGGTTTCTTCACGTATTCGTCTATCAATTACTCTCTCCCATATTTTCATGGTGTGGCTAAGTAGTTTTATAGCCCTGTAGTTTGTACATTGTTGTATGTCTCTCTTGTTTTTGTAGACAGGTACTAATATACTGCTTCTCCATTCGTCTGGCATTTGTCCAACTTACATAATCCTATTAAATAGACCTACTAGCCAACTTATTCCTGTCTCTCTCAATGCTCTCCATACTTCCCCAGGAATATCATCTGGTCTGACCGCTTTTCCTTTCTTTATTTTTTGAAGCGCTTGAGCCACTTCCTCGTTTGTTATTCTGGTAACCATTGCTGTTACTGTCTCCGTTGACTCTACCGGCTGTCTGTCAAATTCTTCATTTAATAAACTGTCAAAATACTTTCTCCATCTCTTTTTGACATCCTTTTCGTGAATTAGTATTTTATTATTTTCATCTCGGATACATCTAATCTGATTAAAATCTCTTGCTTTCTTTGCTCTCTGTTTGGCTATTTGATATATATTTGCTTCACCTTCGTTTTGAATATTT
This sequence comes from Diabrotica virgifera virgifera, assembly GCF_917563875.1. NCBI lineage: Eukaryota > Metazoa > Arthropoda > Insecta > Coleoptera > Chrysomelidae > Diabrotica > Diabrotica virgifera. Next base: position 215,307,912 of record NC_065450.1, read on the forward strand.
TTCGTTCAAATCCTAATAAGTGGCCACTTTTTTCTCGAGTAGGTACTATGCCCGCTGCATCAAGCAATATGAACGACAATGAAAACCCGCCATGTACAAACTCGTAAATATCCATCAGATGCTGTCAATAGAATCACCGTTATCAAATTGCCGTAAAACGTGTTTTTTTATTTCCACAAACTTCGTAAATAAATAGTAAATAATTAAGAACCTATCACTTCTTACTTTATCTCCAATAAAGTTAAATTAGAAAAAAATAAAATTGTGCAATAAAAGAACCATATACGCAGCGGGAGGTTTCTTAATTGGCGATGAATCTCTAATTTAGAGACGCGTTTCGGTATTTGGAGACTTTTTGAATTGCTTAATACGTCTATCTACATAAAACTACCATTCTAATGCAAGAATTTCTTGAAACTATAGACATTAAATTATAAAAGGTGTCCCAAAATTCACGAAAGATTTGAATTAGCCACTATTTGTGCAGTAAAGTGTGAACAACAAGAAAATACAAGTAATTGGACTTAGTCCTAGTCGTAGGATTCACTCAAGGTGACCGGAAGTAATTTTTTATTTAAACGCTTTTCTTTACTTCAATAGTTTGCATCAAATCTTTAGACGTTAATTTGACTGATTTTTCTTCAATTCAAATGAATGAAAATTTGCAGACATATGCATTCTCGGGAACAATACACGAATAGTCAATAAAAAAAATTTTATGTTTATTAATTGTTTAAATAAAAAAAACGATTTTAATGGAAACTTAAACTCTCTTGTTTTTTACAATGTAGAAACTTGAAACTTTTAAGGATTGTAACTAATGATATGAACTATACATAATTTCACTTTTTACGTTAATTGTTTACGTTATGCTTCATAAATAAACAATAAAGTTTCAAATTTTGAACGCTCATATATTTGTTTATATATATATAAATCGGCGTTTATTCGTGTCAAATTTCAATACGATACGAAACAAAACTTCAACCAAAATTCGAATTCAAAAAATTCGTGTTTTTATCGTAGTCTTAGAAAAACCACCGGTAGAGACGTTTTGTGCTACAAGCTACAACAATTAACATTAGATTTCGTTTTGTCGTATTAATTAATTAAACGCTTTTCTTTAGTTCAATCGTTTGGGTCAAATCTATGGACGTTAATTTGACTGCCTTTTCTTCAATGCAAATCACAAAAATTTGCAGACATGCATTCGCGGAAACAAAACACAAATAGTCAATAAAAAATTTTTTAAAAATAAAATAAAAATTTTATTTTTAATTCAGTTGCAATGCGAAGGCAAAACAATCTTACTTTTCAATTAGAATACGGAGCGCAGTCCAGTCCTCTGAATCGCGATTTTCGGCTCTTATTGGAGCCTCATCAGAGAGAACGTAGGCTTGTTCTCCATACTCCAACTGATCCGTACTGAGAGCTTTTCCCACCCATTGCAACTGAAGTGAAAACATTAGGTGACTAGCGTCATCTGGCAATTAAAAGATGAACTTTTCGATTCTAATAGCATTGTTAATAATATTTAAAAAATATTAAAATATTAGTAAAAGATTTTTAAATCGAAAACTTTTGGTCCATTTCCTTGGTAACACCTCCAAGGCTTCTAAAATTTGCAAGCCAAATGGATGCTGAAGCGAAGAAGACAAGAGGGAATTCAAAAAACAATTCACGACCCCGTCTGTTCAGCTGGTAAATTCCAACAGAAAATGGACCTAGTTACTCGAAGGAGTAAAGACCAATATAAAAATAAAATAAAAATTTTATTTTTAATTCAGTTGCAATGCCAAGGCAAAACAATCTTACTTTTCAATTAGAATACGGAGCGCAGTCCAGTCCTCTGAATCGCGATTTTCGGATTTTAGTAATATTTTAATATTTCTTAAATATTATTAATAATGCTATTAGGATCGAGAACTTCATCTTTTAATTGCCAGATGACGCTAGTCACCTAATGTTTTCATTTCAGTTGCAATGGGTGGGAAAAGCTCTCAGTACGGATCAGTTGGAGTATGGAGAACAAGCCTACGTTCTCTCCGATGAGGCTCCAATAAGAGCCGAAAATCGCGATTCAGAGGACTGGACTGTGCTCCGTATTCTAATTGAAAAGTAAGATTGTTTTGCCTTCGCATTGCAACTGAATTAAAAATAACATTTTTATTTTATTTTTATATTGGTCTTTACTCCTTCGAGTAACTAGGTCCATTTTCTGTTGGAATTTACCAGCTGAACAGACGGGGTCGTGAATTGTAAGTTTTTGAATTCCCTCTTGTCTTCTTCGCTTCAGCATCCATTTGGCTTGCAAATTTTAGAAGCCTTGGAGGTGTTACCAAGGAAATGGACCAAAAGTTTTCGATTTAAAAATCTTTTAGTAATACTTTAATATTTTTTAAATATTATTAATAATGCTATTAGGATCGAAAACTTCATCTTTTAATTGCCAGATGACGCTAGTCACCTAATGTTTTCACTTCAGTTGCAATGGGTGGGAAAAGCTCTCAGTACAATTCAGTTGGAATATGGAGAACAAGCTTACGTTCTCTCCGATGAGGCTCCAATAAGAGCCAAAAATCGCGATTCAGAGGACTGGACTGCGCTCCGTATTCTAATTGAAAAGTAAGATTGTTTTGCCTTCGCATTGCAACTGAATTAAAAATAAAAATTTTATTTTATTTTTATATTGGTCTTTACTCCTTCGAGTAACTAGGTCCATTTTCTGTTGGAATTTACCAGCTGAACAGACGGGGTCGTGAATTGTAAGTTTTTTGAATTCCCTCTTGTCTTCTTAGCTTCAGCATCCATTTGGCTTGCAAATTTTAGAAACCTTGGAGGTGTTACCAAGGAAATGGACCAAAAGTTTTCGATTTAAAAATCTTTTAGTAATATTTTTTAAATATTATTAATAATGCTATTAGGATCGAAAACTTCATCTTTTAAAAAAATTTTGTTTATTAATTGTTTAAATAAAAAAACTATTTTAACGGAAAATGATTAAATTCTCTTGTTTTTTACAATGAAGAAACTTGAAACTTTTACAGATTGTAGCTAATTGTATGAACTATACATAATTTCACTTTTTACGTTAATTGTTTACGTTATGCTTCATAAATAAACAATAAAGTTTCAAATTTTTTGCCGATTCCGACTACTTTTCATGTTTGTACATCATATGTTTTATGCATATTTTAATAAACATGACGATATATTTTAATGTTTGAAAAGTGCAAGACTAAAAAGTAAAAAATAAAAAAATATGAGAAGAATATTTTTAAGAAACGGTTTTCTTTAGTTATGAATGACTAAAATTAAACATATTATAAATAAATCAACTAAAAAGCAAAAAATAATAAAAATTAAAAAAATCTAACACATTCGTTAAAGAAAAGCATGGTGCGAAAACCGTTTATTCGATGAAGACTTTTCTTTGACGAATGTGTTAGATTTTTTCAATTTTTTTTATTTTTTACTTTTTAGTTGATTTTTTTATATGTTTAATTTTAGTTACTCGTAACTAAAGAAAAACGTTTCTTAAAAATATTTTTTTCATATTTTTTTTTTAAATTGTATACCACACTTTCTGTCATAACTTTTTAACCAGAAATCACATCAAAACCGGAACTAAATATTCGAGCTCGACTTTTCAATACCCGTCGATTAATGTATCACATTTACTATTTATGTGGCTAGTCGAACCCGCTTATTAGAATACCGGTTAAAGGAATATCCCGGATTAAGGAATAGAAATTTGAGGTACCAAAACGTTTTTACTAGGCTTATATGATCGGTTATTAGAATATCCCTGTTATAGGAATACTTTTTCTTGGCACGACGGCTATTCCAATAAGCGGGTTCGACTGTAATATGGTACTTCCGATTAGAACTTATATAATATAATCTTTAGACCCTTCCACCCTCTCGGGTGTAGATATGACGTGTGCTCTGTTAACAGTGCAGAAATTTCTTCCATTGTTTCCTGTCCTGTACCGTAGTCTTAGCTTCGTTCCATGATACTCCTTTTTTTGTCGAGAATCCTTGCCATGACTTCGTTCCATGTCTCTCTCGGTCTTCATCTACTTTTTTTCCCCTGCACCTCCGTCCCCATATTGTTTTTACTGGTACTTCTTCCTGTAGTCGTTGTAATTGCCCCCACCAACTTAATTGTCTTTTTTCAACATACTCACTCTCTTTCTTTGGCTATTACCAGTACTTTCGCTTAGAACTTTTTCTTAGTTATACATTTCTCCCCATCTTACTATGATACTGTTTGTTCAATAATATATTATTATCACTTTTACTATTCGGCGACTTTAAAACAGTACTTCCGGTTGCAACTCTGAAACCAGAAGTCCGAGGTCAAATTTCTCACCTTTAATATCATCTTTGGGTTATATCATTTATCATTATATTTGTTTTAATCACGGAGGAGTTATATTCGCAGACAGATGGACGGACGGATAGACATGCATGAAACCGGAAGTATATATTTGTTTTTTCTTGCTAAGTCGTGTCGAATAATATATCGCTTTTACTATTTCGGTGACTTTAATACAGTACTTCCGGTTGAAACTCTAAAACCGGAAGTCCCAGGTCACCTCTAAAGGCACGTATCCATTACGTTAGTGCTCCGTGCTCTGTGTAGCTGCTCCACATAGTGGATACGTTGGTGCTCAAGCTCGGCGTTCACCCTCGGCGATCCAATCGGTGGCGGTTTATATGTAGAGGAGCTCATGCCGTATCTATTGGAGCAGTTACACGGAGTAAGGAGCGCCAACGTAATGGAAACGTGCCTTTATACTATCTTTGGGTTATAAAACTCTCATTTCTCTCAAGGCAAACTCAACAGTGCTCTCGTGTGGTGTATCGCGGACTGGTGTAAATTGGACATTAAATAGAAAAAAAAAACTAAGTTTTCACTCTAATGACATAAAACAACATAATGCTATTCTACATCCCACCAGAATGAAAACAATGGGAACCTTCTCTGGTTACATCTCCGAGGCTTCTACAATTTGCAAGCCATTCGGATGCTGAGACTAAGGAAGATTAGGGAATTCTACAATTTACAATTTACGTCCCATCTGCTCAGCGCGGTAAATTCCGGGGTTTGTTTTGGTTGGATCAGAGAGAGCAGCATATGTGCCTCCTGATGAGAGACTAATAAGTTTCGAAACCGGTAGAGGTGCTTTCTGCACTCTCTGATTGGACTAGAATATGGTTCGGCTGTATTTTTGTTTTGCAACGAAATTGAAAATGGTTATTCATTTTTGATTTACATTTACTCTGATTGGAGTACGAAGGGAACCATTCTCGTTAGAAATTTACCGCGCTGAGCAGATGGGACGTGAATTGTAAATTGTAGAATTCCCTCATCTTCCTTAGTCTCAGCATCCGTATGGCTTGCAAATTGTAGAAGCCTCGGAGGTGTAACCAGAGACGGTTGCCATTGTTTTCATTCTGGTGGGATGTAGAATAGCATTATGTTGTTTTATATGTCATTAGAGTGAAAACTTGGTCTTTTTGCTAGCAGTTGCCGCTAGGGCATCTATGCTTTTTCGTTCGTTGCAATCCGGGACTGCACGCTGGGGTTTGTTTTGGTTGGATCAGAGAGAGCAGCATATGTGCCTCCTGATGAGAGACTAATAAGTTTCGAAACCGGTAGAGGTGCTTGCTGCACTCTCTGATTGGACTAAAATATGGTTCGGCTATATTTTCGTTTTGCAACGAAATTGAAAATGGTTATTCATTTTTGGACATTAAATCTTTAAAATCTTTAAAAGAACTTAACGCTAAAACTTTGAACAGATCTTAACTTAGTTATAGTAACAAAGTTAGTCATTAAATTACGTATTTGTTAATTATTTTTTCTTATTTCCCACGTTAGTGAGTGGTCCTTCGAATTGTAATTTATTACATTGTTTATTACGCTCTAAATCATAGTAGATTGATATCTTAATTTGTTGTTCATCTTGCTACATTTTTGTTGAACAAATCCTTCGTTTATTTATACCATTTTGGATGTTAGTCTTCGAACCTAACTTTGAACCAATTTTAGTGGTTCAAAACCAGTATAAAATAAGTAAGAGATGGAATGCCAATCTTCCATAGAGGTAATTAACAAGCAAAATTGCTTAGATAAAGGAAGAAGAAAGAAGAAGAAAATTTTGTTAGAGCAAAAAATCTAAATTCAACAAAAATGACGCAAATTACCTACCTATAAATCAGTCATATAAAAATGGAACCAAACAGCTGCCATTCATTTTTTTTAATAAATTTTGTAAAAAATTAGAAAACGGTAATTGTCTGTGTTTTATTGCTAAACCAATATTTACCAATCTCTTAATTTGGATCAAATATATAAATAAATGAAGTCATTAGTTCAATGATTTGTTATATCTGATAGCGTGTCTTATTCTCATAACCTCTTAACTTAAAAGTAGACGTCGACCTTTTTCATCGCTTCTCATTTCAAAAAAATGATAATTTAGATCTTCCTTGTCGTTTTTATCGACAATTAAGTTAAAAAGTACCATTCATTTACAATTGTATGGGCGATATTATTGATTCTGATGAATAAAAACACCATAAGGCATAACCACACTGTAGAAAGTGCGCGTCGTTATAAGAGTTGGAGGTTGCCTTCGAGATTAACTAGATCGTTTATTAAAAAATCTTTATATAGAGAAAATTAGATGTTCTGAATTATAATGGAAAAAACAGCTTACCAATTAGGTAGTATTACAGGCTGATTATACTTTTTTGGCAAACTTCGTAATAGGTAATCGGGTGTGCCGATTAATATTATACAGACATCTTATCGTAGTACATTATTATCGTTTATAGAAAGTAGTCAATCAATAATAGTGTTGTAGGTAGGGTTTTTAAAATAGTTTAGATATGGAAGATATGGGAGGATGTGAGCAAAAATATACTTTAATAATATTACTTCCTCTTCTTCTTCTTTACTAAACTCCTTTGGTCCGCAAGGGTGTCGGATTTTTTGTTCTGTTGGTGTTTATGCTCTTTTTCCATTATTTTTTGTTTCTCAATATCATTTTCATTTCTGCGTACCTCATCCCTCTGGCTTTAGTTGCTTTTATAAGTTCATTTATCCAGCTTTTCCACGGATATCCAAATACTCCTGCACAGGGCCGTGCGGTGCTATGATGCGGTGAGGCAGTCGCATCAGGCGGCATCATAAGGGGGGCGGCATAATCAGTAAAAGCAAAATACATAAAAATAATCATAGGAATAAGATAGGGTGTGCAAAATAGAACACTTGAAAAATATCAGAGGGCGTTTTACGTGCCCTGCGCATGCCACTCTTTAAACTTAGTTTTAAAAGTGAAGAAAGCGTCTTCTTCTACAGAAACAACAACCCTTTTTGTATTACACAAGAACTGTACACTTTTTTTCCAATTATACAAAGCGTTAGGATGTTCCGAAAAAACATGTTTCACAAATCTAAAACCGTTGAGTGATACTAGACTAGATGGTCAAGTCAAATAGATGCATTGAAACATCTAAGGCAAGCCGCACAGCAAAGAAACATGAAACGTACAACATAAAACATGAAACGTAAAAGACGTTTCATGAAAATAAAACACAGGTAAACAAATCTTGAAGTCCGCCTACCAATGAAACGAGTGTGATTCATGCTCATAAAACATTTTTATTTTCGGAGAGTTTCATAAATGGCCGGACGTCTATTTGTTTAGCAGTGTTTTATTTCCATGAAACGTGATTTACGTTTCATGTTTCTTTGACGTGTCTTAGGCTTTAAGATTTCAAGTTTGTGAAATATATGATACCTCATTCGAAATAATAGAAGAAGTCAACAAAGATTCAGAGATCAGAAACTAAGTTAAAGCACTAGGATTAGCAAAAAATATTAAAAATTATAAATTTATAATTATATGCGGTGTAGTTCTTTGGCATGATATTTTATTTCATATAAATTCAGTCTCGAAGATGTTGCAACAAGTAACTACAATTTTGTCAGATTGTGTAAAAATGTTGTCAGAAACTATAGAAAAAAATGAAAAGTCGCAGACAATCTGGCTATGACTTAACGAAAATTACTGCTAATGAAATTGAAGAAAATCTTGATATAAATTCGAATTTTCAGCTCAAAATAAAATTCGAACCAGGAGAAAAAAGCGTCAATTTGATTACGTAAAAATCTGTGGATGAGCTCTTAACAGAGGAAGATAAATCATGAAAGGGTCGCCAATGCGAGTCCATTATACTATTGGATATAAATTAAGTCAATACTCGCAATCTTTGAGTTTGTATTTAATTGATGTTAAAAAATGTGGAGCAACCGGTTTCGAGGCTTACATTTTCGTTGCCTCATCATCCGGCCCAGTACATAGTCTTTCATAAATTACAAACTATTTTACAATTTTATAGAGTCAAAAAAAATAACAATAACACATACAATTTTCTCAAATTAGATAAATCGTCAATATTAAAAAACAAGTTAATAAATTAAAACAAAATTAAAATAAAAAACAAAACCAATATAAATATGTATTACAAAATTAATATAAATTGCAAATTAAACATACAACATAATAAAATACAAACATAGGAACTAATAAGTTGTACATATCACTAAGAATTTTATTAACACTCCCTGTTTCGATAGCTAGTGGTGAAAGAAGTCTTTCAAAATTAAAAACTATTAAAAATTATTTACGAAGCTCCATAAGACAAACAAAACTAAAAAATTTAGCACTCATTTCAAGAGTCCTCCCTAGCTGCTACTTTAGACTACACCAATCTGACGAATTTACCAAAATTATAGTCAGAAGGATAAAATTGAAATTTTTGTAAATATTATTTAATGTTAATACATACTTCATTTAATTTAAATTATGTGTTGTTTTTAAAATAAAAGTTTTAGTTCATTTTGTGCAGTGGCATTTAATAAAAATAAAAGTCAAGTTTCAATAATATTTAAGGGGCGGCTTTTCGAAGACTTGCATTATATTGAAAAGATGTACCGCACGGCTCTGCTCCTGCCGAGCTTACTTATAACAAATTATTGACAAAGGAGCATGTATTAATTGAAATATGTTTCGGACAACTAAAACAACGAGTTCCAACGATTTAAAAATTAAATAGAGTATCTACTCTTATGTACTGTGAGCAGAAACTCACCACATTAAAATATTTTTATTCATATGAAATAGAGTACAAACTTACACTTTATGCTCATACTCATGAGAACATACTCGTAGTTTTTATTCCGTTATTCCGTTATTCATACCACCCATTACACATTTAGTTATTAAACACAATTCTTGGTATTCTTTTCTCTTGAAATATTTTGTTCAACAGTATCTGTAGGGTCTTTCTAAGTTTCCTTCGTTTTTTCAACATTTTCACTATTACCCCATCTAGATCGGGTGTTTTATTGTTCTTCATTTCCCGAAGGAAATTTTTTATCTCACTTCTGCTAATTTCGGGTTGCAGCTCAAAATATTTTTGTTACTACAAACAATAATCATTAAAAGAAATGCTCAGAGGTACACATTAATTGAAAAATGGAGGTGTTCAGCATACTAGTGATTGTTGATGACGTTTGAATATGAACCGTTGTTATAGACATGCAATGGTAACTCATTAATTTATAAATCTTGAGAAGTTTATTGATAACCCACACACAAACACAGATGTGGGTTCTGAATCTACGTTATTTTGAACCATAATTACACATTACGAAAATATTAAAATCACCGGCATTGTAGTTTTCAAAGAAAGACCACCTACAAACTGTTCCGTTATAAAATGTTTATAATTAGTCTTAGACTCGTGACTAGAGACACAAAACGCATGTTTCGTAACTATTTTCTGACTCGAATATGACTAAGTTCAGTTTCGTATGTTAGAAATAGAAAAACTCGTGCTAAAACTATATAAATCATAGGCGTAGGTATCAATACTGTAATTTACTTTTAGGTCCTCTCATACTCACTCGCCAAAAGCCAGTAAATAGAAACAGATGAATCAAACAAACATCAAACTGATGAAATCAAAGAGATATAACAAATTTTATGTTGATTAAATGTGATCATTGGTCTTTTAGTACAGTCTAAAAAAAATACTGTCGACGTAACGTCACGAACAATCCTTTTATCTACTCAATGTCATATTATGTATAAGTTTTTAATTTGTAAAAACTGTCATTATAGATGCAGTGCTTGAAGGGTTTAAAGTGTGCGTGAAGTAACAATGGATTTACTTTTTCGCACTGTTTTTTGGCACACTTTCATATAATCAAATATCCTTAACTTTCACGTTGTCATGACATAATGACAATAAATTACAACAAAAGTTTTGACAGTTTTGTGGTTTGAAAGAAGTTAGAATTTTTGAAATGTCAAAGTTCTAAAAATTGTAAAATAGAAATGAATTCCAGTGACGAAGAGTTACAGTTTTTCTATTTGTTTATCGTAGATAAAATATTGTATGAAACTGTGCGTGAAGTACTTTTTGCGAACTTACGCTGTCTATAAACATCGCGTGCGTTCGCAAAAAGCATACTTCACGAACTATTTTATAAATAACTATTTTGCGTACCTATATTAAAATAAATATTACTCAACAGAAACAGACTCTGCATTACGAAAGAAATAACGAAAATGAATCCGCATTTTCTGTCAGATTTTATTTATAGGTAATGGTCATGGGGACTTATTGGGTTGTGAAGATTAGGTCCTAAAACCAAAAAAAAGTTAAGATAAGTTTTTAAAAATCGTTTTTTTCCGATTACAGCGCCATCTATCCATCAGTCAAAAAAATGTCTCGAATAAAAGTTACTTATTTCTACGTAAGGAATCCAAATCTGCAATAAAAGTTGGGGATTCCTATTTAAGATTTTAAAGTAACCCCCATCCCACCTCAGTGGGGGGGTCGTGTTGGGTGTCATTCGATAGATTTTTGAAAAATATTGAACACGTATTTTTTAGTTTTTCGATCTGATGTTCATTTCGCGAAATATCGCGGGCTTTTTATTTAAAATTTGAAAGTTACCCCCCACCCCCTCCGTGCAGGTCGTGTTTGGTGTCATTCGATAGATTTTTGAAAAATATTGAACACGTATTTTTCAGTTTTTCGATCTAATGTTTATTTCGTGAAATATTCGCTTTTTTGTGAAACTTTGTTTTACGATATCAAATGTTTAAGCAAAGGTGTCATAGCCAACTAGGTAGAATATTGTGTTTTTATTAATATTTTACGCACCAACAATCTTAACTACAGCTACGTAGGCATTTGGATATCTCATCCAATATTAAAAAATTAATGATCAGTCTAGATTAATATTTATTTCTTTACGGAGAATTATTTTTTATTGAATATTTTCACGGCCATCTAATAAAAGTTCACGTAATTTTTGTTGCAATTAATGTTTGGGTTAAATAATCACGAATAACTCAAAACTTAAAGCACTTACGTATAGGGAATGCTTATGAAATAAAAAAAGTACCATAAAATATCATTTCATTGCAATACGAAAATACAGGTGTTCCATTTAAGAAAACTCAGAAAATACTCATTCCCAGTTTCGACAAACCCTGTATACTAAAATTAAACATCTCACTATATTAATAATTTTTACCAATAGTAGACTACATTAAAAATCGTTTGAACATAAGTAGAAATTTTGATGTCAAATCACTACAATTCTACAGGGTGTGAATATTGCTACGAAATTAACAAAAAAACGTAATTATCTTTTAAACTACCTCGTATAATATTACAAAACCCTACATTTTAAGAAAGAAGAAATTGAGGAGAATCCAAAAATGTAAAAATATACAGGGTGTTCCGTTTAAAAAAACATAAGTTTGTGTCACCCTATTAATACGAATGGCCCTGTATATTTGAAAATATTTTTAAATTATGGTTCTATCTGTGCCGCAACTTTTACCTAAATAACTTTTTCGCATCTCTTAAGATAACCAAGTAATTGGACTTTTTCACACTATTGCCTCACCCTGTATATATGTATGTACCGTGGAATCTCTCTACTATGTACAGCAAAGTCCTCACGTATATTATAAACCAGCGGCTCCAACCACTAGCAGAAAATATTATTGGAGAGTATCAGACGTGCTTCCGACGGGGAAGATCGACACTGGATCAAATATTTCCAGTCAAACAGATCTTGAATAAAGTTAGAGACTTATCAACCAAGAGAACAGGCAGGATTCCGAAAAAGTTACGGAACAAATGACCATCTACAAAGTATAAAAACCCTAATAGAGAAAATAGTGGAATACAATAAACCTCTAGTTCTAGTTTTTATCGATTTTCATAAAGCCTTTGACACAGTTGAGCTTAGCAAAATATTACAGGCGCTTAAAGAATGCAGGCTAGATTATAGGTATACAAAATTATTACACAAAATATACTTACAGGCAACAACCACTGTCAAATTACATACTAACAGTAATCGCATAAAAATAGAACGGGGGGTTAGACAAGGAGACCCAATGTCACCTAAACTTTTTAATACGGTCTTAGAACATGCTTTTAAGAGTTTGGATTGGATGACAAAGGGAATAAAAATAGATGGAGAATACCTAAACAACTTACGCTTCGCCGATGATATAGTCATGGTGCTGAGGATCTAGGTATGGCAAGAGAGATGGTACAAGAACTCGTTGTGGCTACAGAAAATGTAGGTTTAAATATAAACATCTCAAAAACAAAAATAATGACAAATTTGGTACCCAACCAGAACATCAGTATTGTTGGGAAGGAAATAGAACTCGTAGATAGATATAAATACCTGGGACATGAAATTAAGATTGGCAGGGATAACCAGACTCATGAACTGAAGAGAAGAATATGTCTTGGGTGGGCAGCATTTGGAAAACTGAGAGAAACTTTTAAAAGTGAGTTGCCCACATGCCTAGAGAGAAAGGTATTTGATCAGTGCGTCCTCCCAGTCTTGACGTACGGATCAGAAACACTCACCTTAACAAAAGCCTTGGCTACCAAACTAAGAGTCACGCAGAGAAAAATGGAGCGGTCAATGTTAGGAATAACTCTGCGAGCCAAAATCAGAAACGAAGAAATCAGGAGAAGAACAAAGGTGACTGACGTCATCGAGAGGATAGCCAGGTTGAAGTGGAGATGGGCAGGACACATAGCCAGAATGACAGATGGGCGATGGACGAAGAGGTTATTGGAATGGAGGCCAAGAGAAGACCAGAGAAGCGTCGGTCAACCGCCTACAAGATGGACTGACGACTTAAGAAAGGTAAATAAAAACTGGATGAGAGCGGCGCAGGATAAATGGGGTTGGAAACGAGGGGAGGAGGCCTATGTTCAGCAGTGGACTTTTGAGGCTGGATGATAAGATCTTGAGCAAATCATGGGAACACGATATTGATGTTCACAACGTGTTTGTAGACTTCAAACAGGCATACGACTCAGTCAAAAGGAACAAACTACACTATATATTGGCTGAATTGGCAATACCACACAAGCTATCAAACAGGCATACGACTCAGTCAAAAGGAACAAACTACACTATATATTGGCTGAATTGGCAATACCACACAAGCTAATAAGACTCATTAAGGCCACAATGGATGAAACTCAGGCATGTGTACGAAAACAAAACCACCGGACAGACTTTTTCAAAATTTCGCAGGGGCTAAAGCAGGGAGATGGGCTGGCCCCAACATTGTTTAACCTGGCACTGGAGTATGCGGTTAGGCAAATGCAAACTGGACGAGGAAACCTACTGATCAACCGAACGGTTCAATTGGCCGCTTATACCGATGATATTAATATTATGAGTAGAACATCAACAGGAGCACAGGAAACATACGCAGAGTTAAAAACACAAACAAAAATGCTAGGTCTGGAAATTAACAAAGAAAAAACAAAAATAATGACTCAGACGAGAAGAAATATAGTCCCACAAAATATTATACATGAAGATGACATTGAAACGGTTGGAAAGTTTACATACCTGGGAGTAGAAATATATGCCGACGAATTAGAAGATGGAGAAATACGGAAGAGTATAGAAAGATAAACAGAGCTTATTTTGCCCTCTCCCATATATTTCGGTCTAAAAGCGTCCACCGAAATACAAAGATGAGAAGCTATAAAATAATTCGACCAATAAAATGCTATGGCAGTGAGGCCTGGGTCCTGAAAGAAACATCCAAAAACAAACTCGACACATTCGAAAGGAAAGTACTGAGGAGCTGAGGAGAATACTAGGACCTGTGAGGGAAAACGGAATCGTCAGAAGTCAATACAACATACAACAACGAGCTTTATCAACTCTATAAGGAAACGCCCCTGTCAGACTTCATTAGAATACAAAGATTGCAATGGGCCGGACATGTAATAAGAATGGGAGAGGCTAGGCTACCAAAAAAAGCACTGGATGCTAGAATGCAGGGAAAGAGACCGGTTGGAAAGCCAAGAAAGCGCTGGGAAGACACAGTAAACAGCGACGCACAAGCCCTTTTAGGAGTCCGTGTATGGAGAAGAGCAGCCACAGACAAGCAAGGGTGGAGGCAAAAAATAATGGAGGCCAAGGCTCAATTTGGGCTGTAGTGCCGTAGAAGAAGAAGTATATATGTATAAATAATATCGATACAAAAATGTTTAAGAAAACACTTTTTGTGACCCCTATTGATTAGCCTATGGATCGAATAGTCACTAATCGAGCAGCACAACAAAGAACATGAATAATATTCGCAATATTTTTAGACCATAATATTCAGTAACGATCTGCAATTTATAACTATCGGAATATGAATGGGAGAAAATCATGAATGGACTTCTAACTAGGTACTGAATAATCACGGGAAGAATTCTACAAATCTCAAATAAATTATTTTAAGTAGGTAAGGTCGGTAATATTGGTAGAACATAAAATATGAGTTAGTGCTCGAGGTGAACGAAGATAATTGTAATGTTTGCTATTATCTCAACCGTGAAATCTGCTACTTTTGCAATGGTGTTAAGCTGGGATTGGTCTTTCATTCCATCAATGTCAGTAGTTAGTACATATGTTTTAGCATTCGTATAAGGTTTTTATATAAGGAAACATTTGTAAACATAAAAATTAAAAAAAATCCTTTACGTGGAAAAATAAATAAAAAGAAGGCTAAAACTGCTAATTCAGATGATCAATACGCAATATATGTATATGTATAGAATAGGGTAGGTAAAATCAAGTACTGCTTTTATATGGCCCTTACGCCGTCATTAATAATGATCGCGTAAGGTTGACAAAGTTGGAATGACGAACAGTAATGATGCGAATCCAGATTTTCGGATTTCAGGACATCATTACTAATGATCGTGTACGGTGTGGTTAAATCACTACATAATTACTCAGTGTATCTGTCTGGGAAAGTATGCAGTATTATTTAAATATTTTGCATTCTTTTTTTTTTATATTTTATATATGACTTAATTATGTAATACTATCACAAGCAATAGAAATACGTAGAGGAGTACGACAGGCATGCATTTTGTCACCACTGCTATTTAATGTATATAGTCAAAGCATCTGCCAGGAAGCCCTTTTGCAAGCAAACGAAGGAATCGTAATCAATGGAGAGGTTTTAAGTAATATTCGATACGCGGACGACACTGTACTAGTTGCAAGAACAGTAGAAGAATTACAACGATTACTTACAAAAATAAATATTGCTTCCAACCAGTGGCGCACCCAGACTTTTCCTCTAGGGGGGGTTGGCTTGGGTGGGGTTTGTACAAATAATCCCTGACAAAAAATTTCCACAAATTATCCCTGGACAAAAAATCCCTAGACAAAAATCCCCGGACAAATAATCCCCGGGCTAAAAATCCCCACAAAAAATTCCGGACAAATAATCCCCACAATTTTTTTTTTCGACAAAATATCCCCACAAAAAACCCCCATGAAATATTTGCTTCCGGATAGTTCTGTAAAAGTTTTCCCGTGAACGCAATCGACTCGAATGTTTTTCAGCTTCAGTGCATAAGAGTTATAGCAATGGAAATGAAACCGCTTTTCGGAATGATTAGTAATTAAGATTAAGCATGAATTAATGTAATTTCCATTACCAAATTTCTAATTCCAGTTACATGCAGAAAACTTCAAATTTTACATGACCAACGAGTGTGAGTTTTATCAAAAATCGTGGAAGATATGGTGAATGAGCTAAGGCTGTGGGAATCATGTAATTATTCGCTTAAATCTTTTGCTGACTCTGCCTTGAATAACTAAGTTTAAAACATTGCCTATTATCTGTGTGCATCCATGAAAAAATTTGCGCTATTAAGAATGTTTAGCTTTGTTATGAAAACGCAGAACACAGGTTTTTGACATAGCTTTTGAAAGCTTTTGAAGCAGGTTTCTGAAATGTTGCTTGCAGTGAATTGAAACTGATGACTAAATATTTTTCGTTATGTATTACTAAAAAGATTACTACCATACGCCGAAGAAATACTTGGTGACTACCAGTGTGATTTCAGGCCTGGAAGATGGATTGCTGATCAAATATTTACTATTAGACAAATGTTTGAAAGGATTGGGAGTATAATCAAGACGTGCATCAGATCTTTATAGATTTCAAACAGGCTTATGATTCAATTAATCATCCTACACTATGGAATACAATGGTCGAGCTGGGCGTACCCAAGAAACTAACTGTGGTAACGCAAATGTGTGTAAGTAACTTCTTTGCACAAGTTAGAAGAGATGGGGAAATATCAAATGCTTTCTGTGTAAATTCTGGACTCAGACAGAGAAATCCGTTGTCCCCGTTGTTGTTTAACCTGGCCTTAGAATATGCCAATTTTCAAACCAGACATAGCTGCTCAAGGAGAGGCCAGATGGGAGAAAGTCTGTAAGACGGCCTACAAAAAGGTGGAAAGATGCAGTCAGAGAAGATCTGGAGAAAATGGGAGTGAGACTATGGGAAATAGTGGCACAAGACCCACACATGAAAGGCAATAGTAAACCACTCACAAGGACAATAGAAAAGTTATAACGCCATTAATGATGATAATAACTAAATATTTTTGACGCCAAATTTACAATAAGTAACAGGTTTTTTGGATTACAATCAATATTATCGTTTTGAGGACCAGCAGTTTTCATCACGAATAGGCAATGTTTTGAACATAGTAATTCAACGCAGAGTGAGTAAAAGATTTAAGCGAATAATTACAACATGGTTGCCACAGCCTTAGCGCATTCCCCATATCTTCCGCGATTTTTGAAAAAACTCACGATCGTTTGTCATGTAAAATTTGAAGTTTTCGACATGGAATTGAAATTCGAAATTTGATAATTGAAATTAAAATTCATGCTAAATCTTAATTGCTAATCATTATTTTCGTGCCGAAAAGCTGTTTCATGGCGATTACTATAGCTCTCACGCACTGAGGCTGAATAACATTTCAGTTGATTGCATTCACGGGAAAATTTTTAGAGAACTATTCCGCAGCAAATATTTCTTGGGGATATTTTGTCCGGGATTTTTTTGTGGGGATATTTTGTGCAAAAAAATTTGTGGGGATTATTTGTCCGGGATTTTTTGTCCTGGGATTACTTGTCCGGGGATTTTTTTGTCCGGGGATTTTTTGTCTGAGGATTTTTTTGTCCGGGATTATTTGTCAAGGGATTATTTGTCCTAGATTCGCTTGGGCACCGACATTTTTTTGTATTGTTTCTGAAAGACAAGTTACATCTTCCTACTATTCTTTATATTTTGTATATGTCCTGGGAGGGGTTTTAACCCCCAAAACCCCCCCCCCCCCTGGGTGCGCCACTGCTTCCAACAATTATGGCATAAACATCAATATAAAAGAAACTAAGTAGGTATATGATCTTCAGTAAAAACATCACACAACCAGCACATATTAGTATAAACGGCATTCAATATGAAAAAGTATCAAGTTACAAATACTTGGGAACTTTAATAAACGAAACTGGAGACCAAAACAATGAAATAAAAAGACCTATCGAAATTGCCCCAGGGCCACCTTCATAAAGATGAGAAAATTCTTCTGCAACAGAGATATAAGCATCCCTCTACGAATGCTAAGAGGCTATTATTTAATTTAACACGCTATTATACGGTGTAGAAGCCTGGACTCTCAAACAGAACAACATAAAAAATATTGAAAGTTTCGAGATGTGGTGCTACCGTCGAATGCTGAAGATAAGTTGGTTTGAAAGAGTCACAAACCTTGAAGTATTACGAAGGATGGAAAAAGACCCAGAAATTTTGTTAACGATAAAACGAAGAAAACTCGAATATTTGGGTCACCTGATGAGAGGACATAAATACGTATTACTTCAACATATAATGCAAGGAAAAATAGAAGGAAAACGCAATCCAGGCCCTAGAAGAATGTCATGGTTGCGGAATTTGAGAGAGTGGTTTGGCTGCACCACTAATGAACTTTTTAGATCAGCTGTAAACAAGGTCAGGATAGCCTTGATGATTTCCAATCTCAAACAGTCAAATAGGAGTGGCACAAGAAGAAGAATAAGATGTAATACTAAATATCTCATTTTTTACCATTCTATTTTCATATATTTAAATACATAGTTCTCTGTAAATTGACCTGTTTTCATGACATAGGTTTATCAAAAAACACTAGTGCCACTGGTGCCTCTCAAAGACACCATATGCTTCACCGGAACCGAACACATAATTTCTATTCTTAAAACAAAGACCACCAATATATTGAAGAAAAGTCATGACAGTAATAATGATTGTGTAAGGTTGAAGAGTAATGACAATATGAAGTGATGAAAGAAAACAATATTTTTCTTTTTAATGTGCCTATCCGTGACGAATGTTAGCGATCATCATGGCAATTTTTATCTTATCTGCAGCAGTGCGGAGAAGCTGCACAGATGTTGTGTTGAACCAGGTTCTAAAGTTCTTCATCTAGGATGTTCTTCTTCCTGGACCCTGTTTTCCAAATATTTTTCCTTGTAGGAGGGCATATCTGGATTTATTTCGCATAATGTATCCGAAATATTGTAACTTTCCAGATTAGGTGGTCAGTACCTCTCGGTGTTTCTACATTCTTCTAAGGACCTCCTCATTTGTGACTCAGTCAGTTTACGGGATTTTAAGTATTCTCCGATATAGAAAGAATGATATATCCATCCTATCCATTCCCAGAGGCGTAACAGAGGCCCCCGCAGCATGAAGCTTGCGAGGGGCCCCTTGTCGGATATATTCGGAAACGGCTTTTACGTTACCAAGTTATTTAATTATTGATTAACAACTACTTATCTAAAAGTTTAGTTGAAAATTAAAGATTTTGTTGGAAAAACCCGCTTTTTCCGGGGAAAGTTTTCGTCGAAGTAAATCGGAAAAAACACGTCTCTATGCAGAATTTAATTGCGGTGAATTTTTATTTGAGTGTTTTTGGTCTAAAGTTAAAGTCTTTGGATTTATAGAGCAAAAATTGAAAAAAACACGATTTTCGGGCGCCATTTTGTTTATAAAAAAAGTAGCACACTATCTGCGGACTTTGCATATCTATATTATTAATATATACAATCATAAGTTTCGATTCCAGCAATAAAATTGCTGGTAAATAACTTTTCCCAAAAATGGCCTATTCTCCGATAATCAGCCCAGACTACCATGCAACGCACGATATACAGACACAAAACGCATGGAACGTATTATTTTATAGTAACGTGATCGTTACATGACGTTCCTCGTTGTGTTGGAACAAACCTACTAGCAACGTTTTTTAAGCAGTGTATTATTGAAAATGAAGTTGTCCATCAGATAGACATGTGTTAATAAAATTGTAGATATATTCGCTGATAGTAGTGCACGAAGAAAGTTGTCCATCTCATAGAGTAATACTATGTAATAATGTAATCATTTATTATTTTTGTTCTAATTTATTCTATACTAATAAAGATGAAAAATGTAAGTTGTCATAAACAGTACATGAATATACTAATAGCTCAGTAAGTGACTGTTTTGGAATTTAATTATCAGAGTCACGACGGATTTGCTTGACAATTTAGATACTAAGGCAGGCCGCACATCAAAGAAACATAAAACGTAAATTACGTTTCATGGAAATAAAACACTGCTAAACAAATATACGTCCGGCCATTTATGAAATTCTCCGAAAATAAAAATGTGTCATGAGCATGAATCACACTCGTTTCATTGGTAGGCGGACTTTGAGATTTGTTTAGCAATGTTTTAGTTTCATGAAACATGTTTTTCGTTTCATGTTTCATGTTTTTCGTTTCATGTTTCTTTGGTGTGCGGCTTGGCTTACGCTCCACTTCAAAGTTGGACTTGTGCCGTTGGTTGCTTTTACTTGGGGGGTGAAAGTCACCCATTCTCGTGAGTGAAAAACGTACGTTTAAAATAAGTCCGGAAATGGATAAATTGACTAATTATAAGCAACTTTTGTTCTATAGAGTTTCTTTATCTAAGTCAATATTTTTCGAGTTATTTGCGATTGAAAATGTTTATTTTTCGACAAAAAAAATGTTTTCAGACGGTTTTTCGCAAATAACTCAAAAAATAAATATTTTATCGAATTAAACAGTGGCCTTAGAGACAGGGTCGGCAAGATTTTTTTTCTCGTCTTATAAGTATACCATCTAATTAAAAGGCTTAAATCATCATAGGAGATTTTTTGTTTTTTTTTTTTGTTTGGCTTACGTGTCATAGTGTTTCGACAATACGTTTTGATTATTTTGAGACAAGAGAAATCCTGTTTATTTGAGGCAGAAGTTAGTGGTAATAAGAGAATGTATGAACAGATTGTTGTAGTGAATTGCAGTACTTACTATATAGAATTATACATACATATCTGTAACTTATCCCACTTTCCGAAAATATTTGGATCAGCATAATTTTTAAGTAACTTGTAAATAAATATATTGGAAATTTTTTGGCGATGGCAACTTTTAAATTTTGAATTATCAAAGAGGTCAAAAATTTGCAAATCTTCAAAATCCGAAAAACGAGTATCTATTTGCATAATAGCAGGTATCCAAAATTTCAAAATATACTCGTTTTTCGAGATATGTATCATGCCTTTGTCTTTTTGGGGTGGTTCGAAAATATCAAGGGAATCCAAAAAGTCACTGCGTATATATTGCAAACTTCTATCATTAAGAAAATCTCTGAGATTTTGCACCAGCTTTCTTATTTTATTTTTGGAATAAATAATGACAATTAACTGATTTTGAACAACAATGAATATCAAATGGGTTTGGGCAAACACTTTCTTAAAAATATTTAAAAGAATATTAAAAGAGTAATCATTTAATAAAGTTCTCAAACCAGTGGCGTGCTGGAACCTTTCAAGCGGCCCGGTGATTTTATAGAAAAGCGGCCTACCATCCTCATTTTACCTTCTATTATCAGGATGTTTTATTCGGTATTAAAAAAAAACAAAAATATAAATTATTTTTGAATCAAACATAAAACTTTGAATTCAATGATTTTTTTTCTTAATTTGCTATATTTTTTCATTTAAGAATAATAAATCTTACAAATAACAATTGACATGTATGACAATATTGTATGCAGTAAGGCAGAAACCATAATTTCCTAAATCAAGATAATATGAATTTGATGTAATTAAGGTACAAGTAAAATAAAATTTATGTATTAAGTTGCATTTTAGTAAATCAATTATACAAGAGAGTACAAATACAAGTACAGTGCAAATACTTTAATTTAACAATATTTAAAATGTTAATACAACGCAATAATCTAAATATGCTTTTGCAATTATTTTATAAAATAATTACTTAACTCTCGATCAATAATTTCCGCATTAAAATAGTTATTTGAGCAAATTCGTCGATTATTTTTCATCATTTTTAAGCTCATACAAAGCTTCTTTTTCTATAGTCATTAGCATAAAAGTGATCTTGTGTTAAAGTACTTCTTAACCGATTTTTTATGTATTTCAATGTTGAAAAGCTTTTTTCGCAAGATATTTGTGTCACTGGAAGAGTTAATAAATGCTTTATAATATACTATTTAAATTTGGATGAGCACACTGATATAAGTTGTACTTATGCAAAACAGCGTAACAGCAAGCTATACAATCTTTACACTTTTTAGTACCACACGGAGGTGAGGTTTTCACGATATCAACATTGTCATTTGTTACTTCATGTTCATTATCACTTGGAATAATAATATCATCCTTCATATTTTCTGTAGGCTTAATACATTCATCAATAACTTCATCTTCTATAATCTTAGTATTTTGCAAAATCCTATTTTTAATACAATCCATTTATCAGCAAAATCCATGAGTTCTTCTCTAATTGCAGTCGCAGATATGGTAGAATAAAACTTTCTTAATTTTTCAGTAAATGAATATTTAAATTCCATCAAAAGTATACCATTTGTGCTTATATCATCATAAAAAGATTTGATGTGTCTTGATCAAATCGTTTTTAGATACTTTCAATATTTCGGTCAAAAATGAGCAAGCCGTTTTTCCATTTTTTAATTCTGCAGAGTACATGCATGTTTGAAGGAAATTGTAAAACCATAAATATACTTGTATGTATGAAAATAAATAATATTATCTGTAGCAATCTATTTATGTATATAGACTATAGAGTCTTACTCATTTACTTAAACAGTATTTCACAATTAAAAAAAATTGATTTTTTTAAATGTTTTATTAATATTATTAGCAAAATTAACATCCGATTAGAAATTAAAAAAATATTTTTTTTACATCTAAAAATTTTGACATTTTGAAAAATTTCTGAAAACCTATTTGACCGGCCTCAAGAGGCCGCGGCCTCTCGGTGATTGCACCGATTCATTTATATGGCCAGCACGCCACTGTCTCAAACCGATTGATTCACGGATCAAGATATCACCGCTTTCAAAATCGTCGCCTTCGATAATAAAATAAAAAACTTCCAAAAAGCTGTTCACGAAAATCTGCTATAGAGAAAACTAACCGAGATTTAAAATTTCATCGCGTCTGACAAACCGTTTGCATTTTTTTCGAAACAAATTGTTCTAAAACAATAGTCGGCAATTAAAACAGATTTTTTGATTATTTTTGCCGATGCTTCCAAATGAAACATCGGCAGATTTAAATGTGCCGTATGAATGCCTAACGGAGAGAAATATACGTTTGAATTCTATTCGTTGAGTTTTACGTGTAAATCGTCAAGCTCGAGATGAGCCAGCTGGGGTCGGCTTGCCGAAAACTGTCAGATGAATGGCTCGGATCATTCATTTTTTGAAAAGTCTCTTATGCGCAGGGATCTCTTAACGGTCGGATTGGATTGGCCGAATCCTTTTAAAAACCATGAATATAATTCAGTCTGTATTACCTGACAGATTTTTTTATTTCACAGATAGAAATGACATCAACTCTAATTAAATTAAATATTTAAAAAAATCTATATCTATAAATGTGTGGGTCGCCACTGCCGACCCTGCCGACCCTGACCGGCCGCCACTGGAATTAAATATGACCGAAAAATTATATTGTTACTAAAAATCTAGCTTATAAAAAAACAAAAAAAAATGGTGTATTCATGAAGTCTATTGACACGGTAGAAGCAAAGTTGTAGCTCATGAAAAATTGTTCTTATTTGTCCAATTCCAAATCGAATATTTCAACGTGAAATAACCAAAAAATGAAGCACTTTTCGGGGAAGAGTCATTAAAACTTTCTTTAAATGTTAAAAAAAGCTTTATTTTTATTTGTTATAAAAGTGTCTAGCATCAAAACTAAGCGAGTTACGCTCAAAATAAAGTTAACACCCTTTTTTGGTGAAAAAAATCGTGAAAATCTTCCCCTACTTAGCACCCCTGTTCTTGGTAAAAAAATCGTGAAAATCTCCCCCTATTTAGCACCCCAAATAAAATTAATCATTAGCGCTTTACCATTTACTTTATATTATGTACCTTGTGTTTATATGATCTGTAAGTTTGACCGGTTCAAAGTTTAATTTTTGAAAAAATTTGTTTTTATATTAAAAAAGTTTTTTTATTTGGGAAAAATGCCCTTTTTTAAAAATATCTTAAAAAGTATTAATGATACGAAAAAATCTCAAAAAGTAAAGAAATGTAGGTTTAACTTTTATAAATATTTTGGTTTTATTTTGTTTTTCTGTAAGGCAAAAATTAGTTAATATATGGCTGTTCAAAATTTGCATACACTCATGATTAGTGATTCGTTCAAGCCCTTTCAACTAGAAGCCTTTCAAAAATAAGAATTTTGAACCGGAGAAATTTACAGGTCATATAAAAAACAGTTAAGTAATTTGTAAAGCTTAATGACTAGTTTCATTTGGGGTGCTAATATGGGGAGATTTTCAAGATTGTTTTAACAAAAAAGGGAATAACTTTATTTTGAGCGTAAATCGCTTCGTTTTAAACTAAAAATAAAGCTTTTTTTAAACACTTTAAACAAGTTTTAATGAGTTTTTCCCGAAAAGTGCTTAATTTTTTGGTTATTTCGCATTGAAATATTTGATTTGGAATTTGATGAATAAGAACAATTTTATATGAGCTACTTTTCCTGGGTCGAGAGACTTCATTTTTTTCATTTTTTTTGAGCTACATTTTTGCTAAGAATATTTTTTTTGATCAAATACTTACTTTTTGAATTATTTGCGAAAAACCGCCTGAAGACGTGGTTTTTTTGTTGAACAATAAACATTTTCACTCTCAAATAACCCTTCGAAAAGTATTGACTTGAACACTTCGGTGGTGACACTGAAAATTACACGGTATCCCCGTATCGCACGTTCATTTATTAGGCTGTAACACATATAAGTTTTTTGTTACTATTTGTTACACAAGTCGCATTTAGTAATTTTTTAAAGGGGCCCCATTTCCAATTTTGCGGGGAGGCCCCGAAGGTGTTTGTTACGCCACTGTCCATTCCTATCCTACATATCAGTTCCCTATTAGCAGAAATTGAGCATTAAGGTATGATAGTGCAGACTCTAGAAATCATTCCTTGTATCGGCATGTAAGTACACCACTTATACATAACATAATCAGATACCACTACATATATGTAGATACGTGTGTAGGTATGTGTACCTATATATGACTGTTTACTTGTATATATGCATGCATATGTATATGTGTATATTTGTAATTTTATATATTTTAATATTGGCTTGATCATTATATCATAGTCTTTGATAACTCCCAGACCACGTTTTAATTCTGGTTTTTGTTATTTGTAGCATTTAATATACTTATAACCGTGACCTGATGATGCTGTTCGACGAATGTTGGCGATCATCATGGCAATCTTAATCTTATCTGCAGCAAAAAATTATGTTTATACCGAAAAAATTTCGTAACAAACTCAAACTTTTACCTACACCGCTAGAAATGAAAGTATGTTATAAAAAAGTATCCACCTTATCGTGACAGTTGGTCAACTTTTTAGCATTTCTAAAGGTATTGTATTAATTCTAAATATAAGTTTCATTGTCAGTTAATTCATTCACAAGTCGTTACGCATACCTTACCATCACATCAATAAAACAGATACCTGTTTTATCATCTGGCGAACTCGCTGAACTCATTGACTCTTCGTACCCATTCATTCTTATTCTTCGACTACAAATACGAATGCAAATTTACAACCGTGTTTTCTCATAGAGACCGTTCGTCTATTAACATAAATCAATATTTGATTAGCCATTAGGCGATTTTTTAAGACGAGCTTCATAAATCCGACGTTTTGACATCATACCTACACTATTCATGTACGTTGTGCAATATGGTCAATATTTGCGGAGGTGTGGAACGAAACAAGACAAATTCGATTATGCTTTTTTTTAAATAGTCATTAATGAAAGTTAAGTGAAATTATTGTAGAGAAATCCAACAAGAATTCTTGGAAAAATACTTAAAAAGTTAATGAGAATAAAATTAAAATTAATCAACAATATTAAATACTTTATTTTGGCACCTTCATAAAAATGTTTTGACGCCTTAATAAAAAATGTTTTTCTGGACTCATTTTTGCGTTCAATTTACTTGTATGCCCATAAAGCTCTACGTTATGATCTAATAGTGGAAGAAATTCTCAAACATTTGCCAAGAAGAGCTATCATGTTTCTCACTACTTTATACAACCGAATTCTTCATCTTTCCTACTATCCAACGCAATGGAAAGCTGAAATTATCATGATCGCCAAACCTGGAAAGCCTCCAACAGAAGCTGCCTCGTACAGACCTATAAGCCTGCTGCCTACACTTTCTAAAATATTTTGGCGACTACTGCAAAGTAGAATAAATAGGTATAATCTCGATCATTAATTTAATACCAAATCTTCAAGTTGGCTTTAGGGAAAAACACACCACAACTCATCAATGGCATACCCAAGTAGCACAATAAAAACATTTTAGTTTTATTTAAGGTTTATAAAGGTTTTATCGTGGTAAATAAGAAGATAATGGTTTTAAAGTTACCTTGTAGATATACTGCCAGAACTTTAAAACTGTTAAGCATTTGTCACTAGTTTTAAAGTATCTAATAAGAGTATCAAATAAGACTAATTAATCGTAATAGATAATTTGTCTTATTGTAGTTTTAAAATGGTTTATTCTCAGTTCACTTTAAAACTAATCAGTTTTATGAAGAACTTCCGGACTGTTTGGTTTTATTAGATTCTAGCTTGTTACCTTTTAGTTTTATTGCAGTTTTAAAGATTCTCCTAATGTGACTAATAAAACCTATTATTAAAACTATTTGATCTCAAGACTATTATGTCAGTAAAACATATGCCTTAAAACTATTTTTTTAGTTTTCTTTAAAGTTACTTTCTTAAAAGCAATTAGTAGGCTATATTAAAACCAAACTCTCTTAACTGAATCAATTTGGTTATCGTAAAGACTAAACTATGCTTCTTGTTAGAAACAATAAAACTAAACTCACCCCCCTTCTTTCATGTCCAAAATGGTCGGCCATTTGTTTTAGAGCGAAACAGTGGTATAGTGTGTTGTAAAAAGTAGAAGTACAGTTAGTATGGAAGAAATAAGTCGCAAGTACTTAAAATATAAACGGACTGGTCATTCTAAAAGAAAAATACAACACACACAGCACTGCAACGCCTCGATTTTAGGTTATATTCACATTAAAACCGAGTGGCATTATTGACAGCAGCTTTAAAACTAAACGGGTTTTAATTCAAAGGCAACCTTGCTTTTATGTAGGATATTATGCTCTTGAAAAGGTATATAATAAAACAATTTGATCTTAACAATTATATGTCAATAGACCAAATAGTTTTATTTGGATTTCGGCCATATGCTCTCTGGAGATGCTGAAAGTCACAATGTAAGGCTTATGTAAAAATTATAAATAAGCGACTTACAGACATAAATTTGATTTATTTTAACATTAAAACATTAAAATTGTAGATAAAATTATTTTTCATTCAAATTAATATTTTTCGGATTTAAATTTTTTTATTATTTTTATTTTTTTAATCGCCAAAAATCAGAAATTTTAGGGCGCGTGACTTATTTAGACCTATTTTTGTTAACATTATCAATAAAGCTGGGTGCGCAAGTGTTTTTCTACCCTGACTGTCCGAAATAACCAAGTACTTTTTATTACTTTATGGTTACAAATACGTATCTACCTATCATAACACATGTAAAAATTTGTTGGCCTATGTAGAGTATATGGGTTTAAAGAATTATTTAATATGGTAAATTGTCTTTAAAAGTCTCCATTTAAGAAACCTTTTAAGTTTGCTATAAAACTGCCTGCACTTAAAGTGTCTTTTAACAAGGTTTTAAAAGCACCTTCACAGCAGCTTTAAAACCAGTTGTTTAAGAAAACAAAGTTTTAAGAAGGTTTTTATTTTTGGTTTTATTGACCTCTTTCAGAGTGGCCCTTTTATGCTGAAAGCGGTTTTATTGCAACCTTAAGATTTACTTAAAAACCAAATGGTTTTAATGTTAGTTTTATTCTACAGTTTAAAAGCATCCTTAAAAGACTTAATAAACCCGTTCGGTGCTACTTGGGTAGGATAGTAAATTTACTCAGAGACGGTTTAGAAAACAAAAGCATTTGCACTGCAGCATTTCTAGATATTCAACAAGCCTTTGATAAGGTTTGGCATCAAGGGCTGTTATATAAACTAAAAAGTAACATGCCGAGTCAGATTTACTTACTTCTAAAGTCATACCTTTCCAATAGATATTTCGATGTAAAAATGGACAAAGATAACAGAAGCTACCAACTTATAAAGGCAAGAGTTACCCCAAGGCAGTGTCTTGGGACCATTTTTGTTCTTATTATACACTGCTGATATACCAACTACGAACGAAATAACTATCGCCACGTTTGCCGATGATACAACAATAATGGCGCTTGACCATGATTGACCACGCTTGACCTCAAACAAGCTACAAACGCATTTAGATCGATTACAAGACTGGCTCCAAAAATGGAAAGTCAAAGTAAACCACGAAAAATCGGCTCACATTACATTTACGAACAGACATGTAAATTGTCCACATGTTACAATAAACCACTAAGTTATCCCAATGAAAACTGAAGTTAAATATTTAGGTATTCATCTTGATCAGAAACTAACATGGAAAGCGCACATTAAAGCTAAAAAACAACAACTTCAATTAAAAACCAGACAAATGAATTGGCTTCTTGGTAGAAAATCACAATTATCCATAGAAAACAAAGTGGCAATATATAAATTAATATTAAAGCTTATATGGACCTACGGGATTGAACTATGGGGATGTACGAAACCATCAAACACCAAAATTCTGCAGACATACCAATCCAAAACTCTAAGAATCATTGCAAATGCACCCTGGTATATTTCATACCAAACATTACATGAGGACTTAAAAATACCATTCATAAAAGACGTAATAGGACTTCATGCGACCAAACATGGGACAAGAGGTATCAATCATAACAACGATCGGATTTCCGCGCTTACCAGTTCGGAGACTCATGAGACAGTGGCCAGAAGACTTGTGTGAGTGACACTTGTGTTAGTGAAGACAGTGGTGAATAAGGTGAACCGGCACTGGCCGGCAACACCTACAAAACATTACATAACTTATCAGTTTTACTTAATGCTCCTTTGTACAGAGTAGATTGTAAATTTTTGCAAGTTTCAAAATAAAAAAAAATGTACTTGTATCGATGGTTACCAGTACCGAGATTATGTCTTTTCTTCCAGTTTTAAAGAGGAGCATATCTTCTATTTTAGTAATTTCCGAGTCTTTTTTTGTCTCTTGCAGAGCCATTGTTTTGTCATTGACTAGTTCGTTTAGCGCACCTTCATAAAAGGTTCCTATCACATTCCATGTTGCTAACTGTATCTTGTCCTTCTTCGACTTTTCTCTTTTGTTCCTGTCTTGTTTTATTTCATTTCCATATTTCGTAATCATTTTCTTCGCACTGTTCGTCGCCATTTGTTTCCTTTTTCTGCTGGTGCTTAATTTGTTGCTTTGGTCTCTATCACCAACGTTTGTTTCATGCTATCCATTTTCTTATACCCTACTTTCACGTTTCTCCCTTCCTTTCTAAGTTCTTGTATTTTCTGCCAGACACATTTCTGTATAATTATGTCGTTGTTTGATAGGTCATCGTTGATTTTCTTTTCGATTTCTCAATTTACTTTTGTTTGAAATGACTTTTCTTTTATCCTCTTCCTTTGCAAGCTCAATCAGACAGACTTTTTTTCCTAACTTCACAGCGTTGTCTATTCGAACATCTACTGGTAAAAGTATTTATTATTACAATAGTTTAATATGCTCAGTCAGACTATAGACCAGGGCGCATCTGTAAAAATATTAGTACATTTGGACGTTTAGAGGTGACTCAAATTTTTTTGTAGAAATTTCTTGAAAATAAATCAAATAATAATATTTGAGTTATCCTCCCTCTCAAAAAGGTCCGGAACATTGTTTAAATAATCAAAATGTCAAAAAATTAAAGAAAAATTCGATTTTTTTCTTGGTTTTTTGATTATTACTTTAAAAGTATTCATTTCCGAGAAAAGTTGTACTGACATAAAAGTTGCGTAATTAAATTTTCTACAACATAGAATTGGTTAAGAATTTAAGAAATAGTCACCCTTGTTGCAAAATAGCAATAATTGTGAAAAAAACATACAAAAACAAGTATTCGCATTTTACGTTTCTCAACCATTTATGCTACACTTAGGACCTTCATATTTCACCCTAAAAAACTTTATGATACAGTAAAACAATACTGTGAATTTCATTAAGATCAGTTCAATAGATTTTGCAAAATAAATTTTGCAATCCAGCTTTCGTAAAAAAAATTCATTTTTTCAAAATGTTACAGGACTGAAAATAAAGCAGATATCAAGTCGAAAATTTTTTTGCGTATAGAAGTGTACAGTACCTTTCATTTGCAATTTTGAAAAATTAAAATCAATTAACACCACGGCGTCAGGAATTTTTTTAAATAAACATTAATTATTGGTGCTACGCGCAGGACAGCGGATAGTTTGCTCTGATTGGGAATTCCAATGACCTTTGATAATGATTGATACATTTTAATTTTTATGACATTTCGATATAAATAAATAAATTTGTTTATTGCAAAACAAAAACACATACTCTATCCTTTGAAATAACACTTTTATTAGCAAAAACTTTCTTTGTTCATATATTTTAACTTAAATAATAAAAGTCTATTATTTTTAAACATATGCAATTGTTTAAACAATATTTCACAAAGAATAATAAAATTAGTTTGATTTTTGTGGAATTAAAAAATTAAAATACAACAAAATATAGAGTAAGAAAATAATATATTAGATAAAGATTGGAAGAAATTTTGGTGGAAATCAACCTGTGTGAATCGAACACCGCTGTCCTGAGCGTAGCACCAAAAATTATTGTTTATTTCAAAAATTTTCTGACGCCGTGGTAATTAATCGATTTTAATTTTGAAAATTGCAAATAAAAGGTACAGTACACTTCTATAAGCAAAAAAAATTTCAACTTGCTATCTGCTTTATTTTCAGTCCTGTAACATTTTGAAAAAATGAATTTTTTTTGCGAAAGCTGTATTGCAAAATTTATTTTGCAAAATCTATTAAACCGATCTTAATGAAATTTACAGTATTATTTTACTGTATCATAAAGTTTTTCTGGGTGAAATATGAAGGTAATAAGTATAGCATAAATGGTTGAAAAACGTAAAATGCGAATACTTGTTTTTGTATGTTTTTTTTCGCAATTATTGCTATTTTGCAACTAGGGTGACTATTTTTTTAATTTTTAACCAATTCTATATTGTAGTAAATTGAATTACACAACTTTTATGTCAGTACAACTTTTCTCGGAAATGAATACTTTTAAAGTTATAATCAAAAAACGAAGAAAAAAGTCGAATTTTTCCTTCAATTCTTGACATTTTGATTATTTAAACAATGTTCCGGACATTTTTGAGAGGGAGGATAACTCAAATATTATTATTTGATTTATTTTCAAGCAATTTCTGCAAAAAAATTTGAGTCACCTCTCAACGTCCATCTCAAAACAGATGCGCCCTGGACTACTTCCATTTGCTTTGTTTCTTCCATTCATTTTTAAGTAACAATTATATACACATTAGACTCACATAATAATGTAACAACTTAATGTATGCAATCACACAACAAACCAATCTTATTGTATTTTTATTGCAAAACGATAAAAACAACCTATAAAACCGATTTGTTTTAATGTGCTCGTGTTAAATTATAAATTTGTGTTTTGCAAGACCGTGATTAATACTCGAAAATAGAGGAAAAAAACTTTAAAGAATAGATTAAGGAAACTCTTCGTTTTCGGTTCATTTCACAAGAAAAAATTACTTAGCTAAAGAAAAAGGCATTACAATTAAACAAAGGTTTCAAAAGCAAGAAAGCGAAGACGAAACTAATGTGACTTCCTATATTTTTATCTGGATTTTGTTAGCTAACTTTTTTTAAGTGCTTGAGTACCTACGAGTCGTTTTTTGTATTAGAAATTACTCTATTATGATTGATGGTGCGTAACATATCGATTCTATGTTAATTACTACACATTTCCAAGTTTGTGGATGTATCAGCTATGTAATGGGACTATATTTGTAAGAAGAAACACTTTATTTTAAATAATACAGTATGCGGCAAAATAAACAGTACTGAAATAAATATTGAAATGTTTATGATAATTTATATATCTACTATACAGTATACTAATACATAATATAGCCTGGCAAACATTATTCACGACGACGCACGTTCACGATAAAACAGATGTTAAAGATACACTCTGGCCAGTGGCGGATCTTCTTCTTCTTCTTCTTATGCAATCCACTAATGGATGCTCGCGATCACGTTTGACCATTTTTCTCTATCCCTTGCAGTATGTATTAGGTCTCCTATGTTTTTTAGTCTTGTCCATTGTTTGACATTACGGAGCCATGACATTTTCTTCCTGCCCACTCCCCTTCTTCCTTCGATCTTTCCTTCAATTAAGGTTTGCAGAAACTGGTATCTTTCATTTCTAATTAGGTGCCCCAGGTATGCCGTTTTTCTCTGTTTAATTGTGCATAGCAGTTGTCGTTCTGTACCAATTCTTCTCAGGATTTCTTCATTTGTTATTCTTGCGGTCCAGGGACCTTTAGGGATACGTCGATAGATCCACATCTCAAATGCCTCTAGCATATTCATTGTGTTTATTTTTAAAGTCCATCCTTCCAAGCCATATAGGAGCACCGACCATATATAGCATTTTGTGAATCTTAGTCTTAGGTTTAGGTCAAAGTCAGAGTTCGTAAAGACGTTTCTGAATTTCATGAATGCACTTCTGGCCCTTTCTATCCGACATTTAATTTCCATATCCGACATCCAGTCTTCACATAGCCAGGTTCCCAGGTACTTAAACTTTCTTACGCGCTCTACATCTTGGTTGTTATATGCTAGTCTTGCATTTTGATGTTGACATAATTGACGGCTGATTATAAGGAACTTCGTCTTTTTTATGTTCATGCTAAGTCCCATGTTCTCGCTATGCTCTACAATTTTATTAAGAAGATTTTGGAGGTCTTCTATATTGTCTGCTATTAAGACCGAGTCATCCGCATATCGTATATTATTGACCCAGGTACCATTTACTTTGATGCCGCTTTCTCATTCCTCAAGGGCTTCCTGGAAGATACTTTCTGAATATAAATTGAACAGTAGTGGGGAGAGAATGCATCCTTGTCTTACGCCTCTGAGAATTTTTTGAGCTTGCGTTGTTTCATTATCACCTTGATGACAGCTGTTTGATTCCAGTAAAGAGCTTCTATGCAACGAATGTCTTTTTGATCTATGTCGAGTTGTTTTAGTATATGTACGAGTTTATGATGTTGTACTCGATCGAAAGCTTTTTCATAATCTGTAAAGCACATTATTACATCTTTCCTTTGATCGTAGCAGTTCTGAGCTAGCACTTGGGTTGTAACTAGTGCTTCCCTGGTACCCAGGCCTTTTCGAAATCCAAATTGTGAGCAACCAATAACCTTATCGCATTTTGTGGAGATTTTGTAGTGAAGAACTTTGAGGAATATTTTTAAAGAATGGCTCATCAGACTTATCAGTCGGTGGTCTTGACACTTTGTTGCGTTGTTCTTTTTTGGCAAAGGGATAAAGGTAGATACAATCCATTGGACAGGGAATTTTCCTTTTTTATAGATTTGGTTGAAAAATCTTTGGAGTATCGTAATTCCCTCTTCATCTAACAATCTGAATAACTCAACAGGAATTTGATCAGCTCCAACTGCTTTCCCGTCTTTCGAGGTATTTATTGTTCTATTGCTCTATTGCGAGGCGGATCTACGGAGAGGGAAAATGAGGAAATTTCTCCCTCTAACACGGTCCAAAATTTAAGAAAAAAATTGTTGAAACATAAAAATATATTAGCTGACATAAAGCCGAAACCACAGAAAGACAAATTCAACCCAATAAACACGATATGTAGTTAGGAAATTTAAGGGAACTTAATTACTATAAGTTATTATTTATGTCTTTTATGTAATCTGAGTTTATCTTTTTGAAGTTATACTTCTTTAGGCACGAGGGTGAATTTTTACATTACCTGGCACATGCGCACACCGACAGTGTCTATGGTATGGTATTAGTCGCTACATCTTTATGTAGCGCAAATAAGGTGTGCGTGAAAAGAATATATTATTAGCGTTTTTAGTAAACATATTTATTATAATTTTTGTGTCTTTGGATTTGTCTTCCTCGGGAATAAGATATTTTATAATAATAGTAAGTATATTTAAAGTATTTTTGTATACTTCACTTGGTCTATTAAATTTGTCAGTATGTATGAGAAATCTTGTAATAAACCTGTCAAAGCAAAGGGAATATAGCTCAGTGGTAGAGCGTGTGACCGGAGATCGAGAGGTCCCCGGTTCGAATCCGTGTGTTTTCTATTTTTTTTTTATTTTTGGTATTGTTTTAATAAAAATTTTTGGAAAGCAGTATGTAAAAATTAGTTTAATCTTTAAGTAAAATACAAATAACCTGTTGAAAGTATATTTATTTCGTTGAAATCATATAATAGAAGTATAACTTCTTACGTGCGTACAAAGTACACACACATTCTTTTTTTATGTCTTTTGGTCGGTTTTTCATAGAAAGTTCCCCCCTAAGGCAAATATCCCCTCCTAAGGCAAATTTCTAGGTCTACCACTGCCTCTGTCGCCAAAAAATCTTTAATTTTAGTCCGTAATTCCGAAGTGGCAGACGATGGATCTGTCTAACTCCTTCAGCATTCCCAATATGTAGGTACGCATCTGGTGGCGTTAGTTCTGGTGAGTGGCAACTCCCAAAATGATCGCGCAGTATTCGACTAGACACCTTGGCAGTGTGACAGGTTGTCCCATCCTGTTGAAACCATTGTTGATTTTAAGCTTGGATCGTTTTCGTGATCTTTTCCGTACTACCGAAAATAGTACTCCACCATAAAAATTTTTCTTTAAAACTGAGAACCCTTCTGAAACAGTAAACATTAGAGAGATATTGCACAGTCACTCTTGCACTTGCTGTATTACAGCACGCGTTATTTTGAAAGTAGAGCATGCGCAGATGTGATATTTGGCTTACGCTGCGCTATTGGAAATAGTGCCTGCCGTTATTAAGGGAGCCGTTACGCTGTGCCGTATTCGTTGCGCTATTTTCTTTTCAGGTTATGTTTGTTGTTTGTCTTTCATTTAAATCCAGTTTATTTGTAATAATTTTCTAAAATGAGTAACTCAGACAGTAGCAAACGAATCAGATTTACGTCTAATGACGATTTGTGTTTATTAAAATAAGTTTTAGGTCAAAATCAATTGACCTATCCAGAAAATTGGACGTTAGTTCAGGAAAACATGAAGAGTACAACTGGAAAATCTTTTATTTTAAGAACACTCAAGGGATCATTTGTTTCTTTTGCTCGATATTTGGAATAAAATTCAAACCTTCCTTTCATTTAAATTTTTAAATCAAATTCTTTATTTTAAGCATGTAATAGTAATAGCACGTAATAGTTACATTTCATCTCCCAGAATGTTATGAAATATGATAAACCCGATGTCTTCATCATATATTAGCATTGGCCAAAATGAGAGCTTCTAAATCTGCATCCAAAATTGCATACAAATTAGACAAACAATCATCGAGTCGTAAAAATACCGCAACCAAAATGTTGAGCAATATCTGTATTTATGACACGTCTGAGAAATGTCAATTCTGTCAAAATAGCGCGGTGTAAATGGCGCAACGTAGGCTGTGTTAAATTTGCAATATCTCTCTATTATCACGACATTCACATTCGTTATAACGACATTCGGAAACCGCTCAGTACGTTTCGGCACCTGACACATACAAATTGGAGGGATACGAATTTCAGTACTGTTTATTTTGACGCATACCGTACATCAGTTCTATTAAATAGGGATGTCCAACTAGTGGCTGAGTCTAGGAATTTAAGACTGACATTGCAGCACCAGTCGGGCGTTATAATCTAGCAGCAGAATGAGCCAACTGCACATTCGAACACTTAAAGTTATGATTTACTTTCAAATGACTCCTCAACAGGAACAATGGGTGTATATTGTAATGATTTATATCGGACTATAAATTAACATTCGTATAGAATGATAGTGTTCAACTTATAATCCGTATATCATATTTTTCAACCTCATTTTTAACCGCCAGGCTAGACGTGGGAATTGAATCGTTAAACGATATCATTGCACGAGGGTAATTAAATTTTCTTTCGTTTCAATGACCGTGAAATTGCAACTACCTTTTAATTTTTAAATATCAGCTCGATTACATTATTGTTATCATTATTTTATTACTGAAATTACTCGGTTTAACCATACGCTCGCGTAATATCGTTTATATTTTAATACTAACCCTGGTTGGTTACTTCAAATATTATGATGTTATTATTAGGGCAGTCAATGAGGTTATTTGGCTCCGAATTCCATCCTACTACATCGATTTACTTGATATTTTCACAATAAGTAGAGAATAGCTCAAGAAACAAAGTCTACCCTATGTCGATGTGCGCTTTTATTTTAGGGGTGGTTCCACCCCATCTCGGGGCTGTAAAATTTTTTGGTTAAAATAACCACGGAAGTGGCTAGAGAACCTAATTCTAAGCAAAAACTGTTCAATAATTTTTTTTGAAAACTCAATAATTTTTGAATTATTCGTGGTTGAAAATTGGCCGTTTTCATTGAAAAATGACACCTTTTCGGGCGGTTTTTTGCGAATACGTTAAAATCTATGCATCTGACGAAAAAAACTATACAAAACATTTTTGTAGCTTATAAAAAAAACAAAGAGATTTGTCCCTTCATACATCTTCTAGTTATATTACAAAAAGAGATATGATAGGTGAGAAGCGTTTGTTTTTTTTTTGGTGCATGCTGAAATCGGTGTATTCAACTTGAAGTAAAAGAGAAACGGTCGATTTTAGTTGTGTAATGCTACCAATACCTTTTGTAGTGATTGAAAAGACCTTTAGAATGAGCCACATTAAATGTCGATTACATTCAAAGTAAGCGAGATATGCTGCAAAAAAAATTGATGACTAATGAAATTTAAAAAAAAGTGAAGTACCTACATTTAACCTCTCATCCATCATAATTTAAATCCATCGTTTTCCTTCTATAATACTTTTTATTATAGTGTTATTTCTATGTTCAAAAAGTTGGACGGGTTTAAAATGGATAGTTTTTGAAAAAAATAAGATCAAATTATAGAGCGCATTTTTAAATTTTCTTAAGAATCTTCCTTTTTCTCCATGTAACTCGAAAATGATAAGAGATACGAAAAAAAGGTACCACAGAAAAATGTAGGATTTTGTTGAGTAAAAATGTTGTTTTATGTTTCATTATTGTATCTCTTATCATTTTCAAGTTACATGTGGAAAAAGAAGATTTTTAAGGAAATCTAAAAATGCGCTCTATAAAAATTGATCTTATTTTTTTTCAAAAACCATTCATTTTAAACCCGTCCAACTTTTTGAACCCGTCCATAATACTATAATAGAAGGTATTGTAGAAGTAAAATGATGCATTAAAATTCTAGTGGATGAGAGGTTAAATATACTTCTCATTTTTTCTTAAAATACAATTATCATAAATTGTTTGCAGCATACCTCGCTTAGTTTGAATGCAATATACCTTTAATATTGCTCATTTTAAAGAACTTTTAAGTATTACAAAAGGTGTTGGTAATATTATACACCTAAAATCGACCGTTTGTCTGTTATTTCAAGTTGAATACAACGATTTGAGCATGCACCAAAAAACAAACTATTTTCACCTACCACATCTCTTTTTATATTATAACTAGAAGATTTATGAAGGAACTAGTCTCTTTGGTTTTTTATAAGCTACAAAAATGTTTTATATAGGTTTTTCAGTTAGATGCATAGTTTTTAAGATACATATTTGCAAAAAACCGTTCGAAAAGGTGTTATGTTTCAATGAAAATGGCCAATTTTCAAACCCGAATAACTCAAAAAATATTGAGTTTTAAAAAAAAAATTATAGAACAGTTTTTGCTTACAATTAAGTTCTCTATCCACTTCCGTGGTTATTTTACCCAAGAAATTTTCTACCCCCGAGAAGGGGTGGGAACCACCCCTAAGATAAAAGCACACATCGGCCTGGGGTAGACTTTGAATTAGGAGATAAGTAGAGGCTATTCATAAAATTTCATTAATATCCATGCAGTAGGATAGAATTCGGAGGTAATAATATACATATATCCTATTTTTGCTCCCATTGACTGGCGTATATATGATGATGATGATTTTATGATGGTGAATTTTAAAGGATTTATTATACATATAGCTAAATATATCCAAGAGAAATAAGAAATAGAAAGCAAAGTAAACAATAAAGCAGAAAATTAAAAATACAAAAAAAATAAACAGTTAAGTATGTACTTACCAAAATCCTATTTCATAAATTGAAACACGAGTTGTATGTTGTGTGACAGAAAAGTCACAATGAATGTGAGTGAAGAGAAAATTCTATATATAGATCGGGCAGTAGGTATCGTCGCCCCCACTAACGAAATTATTCCGATTCGATTTGTTTGCACAAACTTACTCAAAAAGAGGTCCTTATAACATGGTGCCGGGCGGTGCCTTGGTCGAAAAATTGTTTAAACAATTTTTTTTAAACAAATTCACACAAATAACTTTTTATTTCGACACATTTTTTTTAGATAATTTGGGTCATTCTGAGCAAAAAAGGTTACCTGTCATTTTTCTCTAAAATTGATTGTTGTCGAGTTATATATGCGATTAAAAATTTGAAAAATGCAAAAATGCGATTAAAAATTATTATTTTGAAATTCAAAATGTGACTAAATCAAGTCTCAAACCCCTTCTTCAAGGTCCCGAAGAGATTTCTGTCTTTATTTTATTACAAAGCTGCTATTTTTAATTATTAACAATTAGCGCTATAGTCCAACTGTATCGTAGCCTCCGTTAGCGAACCTATTTCGATTAGATTTTTTTGCACAAACTTACTAAAAATGAGGTCCTTATAACACATCCACAGCGGGCGGTGCCGTGGTCCAAAAATTGTTAAAACAATTTTTTGTAAACAAGTTCACAAAAATAATTTTTTCATTGCGAACGATTTTTTTTTAGATAATTTGGGTTATTCTGAGCAAAAAAGTCTCGTGTGATTTTTCTGTAAAATTGATTGTTGTCGAGTTATATTATATGGCTATTTTCGCATTTTTCAAATTTTAAATCGTGTTTAACTCGACAACAATCAACTTTTGGGAAAAATCACAGGATACCTTTTTTGCTCAGAATGTCCCAAGCTATCTAAAAAAAGTTCTATTCTCGAAGTGAAAAAATTATTTTTGTGAATTTGTTTATAAAAAATTGTTTAAACAATTTTTCGACCACGGCACCGCCCGGCACCCTGTGGATATGTTATAAGTACCTATTTTTGAGTAAGTTTGTGCAAAAAAATCGAATCAGTAATTTCACTAACAAGGGCGACGATACACCCTGGACTATAGCGCTAATTGTTAATAATTAAAAATAACAGCTTTGTAATAAAATAATGACATAAATCTCTTCAGGAACTTGAAGAAGGGGTTTGAAAATTGATTTGGTCACTTTTTGAATTTCATAATAATAATTTTTAATCGAGCCTTGAAAATGGCCATTTTCGCATTTTTCAAATTTTTAATCGCATATAACTCGACAACAGTCAATTTTAGAGAAAAATGACAAGAGACCTATTTTGCCCAGAATGACCCAAATTATCTAAAAAAAAATTGTTCGAAATAAAAATAGTTATTTTCCTAACTAGTGCGGAAAGTGATACTTTCACGTACGAGACTGCCGTTGACCCGAACGACGCGATAGCGGAGTTCGGGCAAGCAGTAGAGTGCGAGGAAGACACTTTCCACATGAGTTAGGAACAATATTTTTTCTAGAGCCGTACGTTTGGAAAAATGCCACAACTTGGAAAATACATAAATTAATTCTTTGACAAGGTTGTCAAAACCAAACTTTCAATATAATGAGTTACCACGACGACGATATTGAATTCCATGACGACGATTCAAAACCACTGTAATTGTCTACTGATCTGACTTTTAAATATTATGTCAAAATAATTTCATTTTTTCGAATTATCGCGCTAATTTCATTAAAACATGAACACAATAAGATAAATTTGAAATAAATTAGTAAATAATAACTAAATATTATTCTGAAGCTATTTTCTTGTGGCATTTTTTTTATAATCAAGTATATTCAAGATAGTAAAAAGAGAAAAATCAAAGAAGCGGCTCTAATTATGCTAAATGAAACCAATTGTGTCGCAAATTCCTCGGTAGAATGCAGTAGGATGTGGTTACCCATACTAAAGGAGGAAGTCAATAGAAAGAAAATACCACAATTAGTAAATCAATAACATATCGAGTTAGTACATATTTAGTATTTTAGTATTATTTAAAATTTAAAATATCAAGTCAGAATTTGGTATTAGCTTTGAGAGTAAACTAAATGTAAACCCAAATACTTACGATGTCGTGATAGTATCACGAGGTTAGAGGTTTTTCCTGGTTTTCCCTCGTGATTTACTATGGAATCTCTAACGCGAGAATTTCAGTACCACCGTTGCATTTGGTTGTCTTTTTAAAGACAGATCACATGCTATGATTTTTTGTGGCGGATATTCTTGAGTTGGGATTGATTTCATGTAATCGAATGAACTATCTTTTAGTAAAGTCGTCCCAGGAACGCAACTCATCAATATTGGCAATATCATTTTTAAAGTCGTCTACTTTAAAATGTATAATACGTGTCTGAATTGCCGATATAAATGAGTCAGATTAAATAAATTATTAGAAGAATTTTTTACTAAGCAACAACATTTTTGTTTATTTAATATTATTTTGTATTTTGACAACGACACCCGACTTGGGCGTCGAAACGTTAATAAAATCATTTTTAGGTAAAATTGTGGCTTATTTCCCATTTGAATATACTTGATTATAACTAAATATTAGTTTATTGCATGTGTTATAATATATTATAATGTCATATTACAAGGTATTTTACTTTCACGCATGCCGCGCAGAACAGCGGATTCGTTTGCTCTGATTGGGCATTCCAATGACCTTTGATAATGATTGATAAATTTTAATCTTTAGTACATTTCGAAATAAATAAATGAATTTGTTTATTGCAAAATAAAAACACATACTCTGTCCTTTGAAATTACACGTTTTTTAGCAAAAACTTTCTTTGTTCATATATTTTAACTTAGAAAATAAAAGTTTATTATTTTTAAACATATACAATTTTTATGCAGTTTAAACAATATTTCACAAACAATAATCAAAATAGTTTAATTTTTGTGGAATTAAAATATTAAAATACAACAAACTATAAGAGTAGGAAAATAATATATTACATAAAGATTGGAAGAAATTTTGGTGGAAATCAACTTGTGT
This sequence comes from Diabrotica virgifera virgifera, assembly GCF_917563875.1. Classification (NCBI taxonomy): domain Eukaryota; kingdom Metazoa; phylum Arthropoda; class Insecta; order Coleoptera; family Chrysomelidae; genus Diabrotica; species Diabrotica virgifera. Next base: position 215,349,472 of record NC_065450.1, read on the forward strand.
GAATCGAACACCGCTGTGCTACGCGTAGCACCAAAAATTAATGTTTATTTAAAAAAATTCCTGACGCGGTGATAGTTAACCGATTTTAATTTTGCAAATTGCAAATAAAAGGTACAGTATTCTTCTATATGTAAAAAAATTCAACTTGTTATCTGCTTTATTTTCAATCCTGCAACATTTTGAAAAAAATGATTTTTTTGCGATTGCTGGATTGCAAAATTTATTTTGCAAAATCTATTGAACCGATCTTAATAAAATTTACAGTATTGTTTTACTATATCATACAGTTTTTCTGTGTAAAACATGAAGGTCCTAAGTACTAAGTGTAGCATAAATGGTTGAAAAACGTAAAATGCGAATACTTGTTTTTTTATGGTTTTTTCGCAATTATTGCTATTTTGCACCAAGGGTAACAATTTTTAAAATTTTCAACCAATCCTATATTGTATAAAATTTAATTACGCAACTTTTATGTCAGTACAATTTTTCTCTGAAGTGAATGCTTTTAAAGTTATAATCAAAAAACGAAGAAAAAAATCGAATTTTTCCTTCATTTTTTGACATTTTGATTATTTAAACAATATTCCGGAACTTTCTGAGTGGGAGGATAACTAAATTATTATTATATGAGTTAATTCCAAGCACTTTCTGCAAAAAAATATGAGTCACCTCTCAACGTCCATCTCAAAACAGATGCGCCCTGGACTAAACAGTTTAATCTTGTCTGACTGCCTTCACTTTCCTAAAGAATTTCCTTACTTGATTCTTGATACCTCTCTCCACTTATATCCATTTTTCGTATTTGCTGTTCTACGTAGCTACTCAAATCTTTCAAAAAATCAATAGTAAGACAGTATGGGACAGAGCTAGAAGTAGGTACAGATATATGACAGAGACGCAAGGTGGAGGACATAAATAACTGGGTAAGAAACAGAAGAGTAGAATCTAACGACCACATAAGCCGAATGACAAAAAATAGAGTAGTAAGGACGGCGAAAGACGGTCAGTGGGAAGACCTCGAAAACGATTGAACAACAACTTACTGGAGGCACATTGAAAAAACAGACAGGGTTATGTCTACACAAAAAGAAGAAGAAGAGCTTTGCTTTATAAATTATTTCAAACTCTTAAACCAACGAAATCATTTTTCTTCGCCCTGTAGAAACGAAAAGAAAATATTCTATAAATATTATTTTATAGTCACATTAAATTATTCATCCTAGAAGTTCTCATTTTTCATTCGAAACCCAACACCTGCCGGACCTGCCGTTTAATACCAAACACTACACCCCCTGTTCCCTGTTCTTTTTCGTTTCGTTTCATTTCTAATCACGATCCACCAGGCCCGTATACAAAATCAAATCCGATCCGTGCACAAAAGACTTTTGTTGCCCGTCGAACACCTGTGTACGTCATCTTTCAAAAGTCTCTTTTCTTCCCAACCCAGAGAAATGAGATTCGAAGACCTGCACCTTCTTTTGTTGTTCAGGTTCTTTTCACGGACGGTCACAATGATCCGGCGAGAAGAAGAATCGTTTCTTGTTCTCTTGTGTGTGATATTGAGAATAGAGGCTCCATAATGATGCATTTGTGTGTGGGTTCTACATGGTGTACCTTTTTTAGTATTCTTAAATATTATTATGGTCATTATTGACCATTTTTTGAAATCAGTTAAAGAAAATATTGCTATGATTTATCAAAATATTTAAATGTCGTAAGGGAACAGTCTATAGTTTGACATTATAGTCTTCTTCTTCTTTAGGTGCTGTGTTCGTATTCAGATGTTGGTCGTCATCATATTTCCAATTTCCTTGAAACATTTCTCTAGCAACTGCTGTGTGAAATGATTCTTCTACTCACCAAATTTCCTCACCAAAATAATCCTTTGCCTGCGTTTGGAAGGGTATGTCATAATGTCATAATCCCACAGGTATTTTCCTCACCAAAATCGAAGTGGTTATTTCTGGTAGATTGTACTAAAAGGCATGCAAGAGAATTATTTATCTACCTACTATAAAATGGCAGTAGGTACCTATAATAATTAATAAATAAATAAATTAATAATTATAGTATTTTATTTTTAGTCACAATTGGAATTTTGAAAAAATGGCATGTTTAATACAATGTAATCGCGATAAATACTTTACTGATATGTATTTGAAAATTTTATTTTTTATAAAGTGAAAGTTTTAAAAAGTGAAGTGTTCTGGAGGTGTAATAAAACAACTTGTAGTGCGAAATTGTTTACTATTGGTGCAAATTTTACAATATCTAGAAGTAGATTACAACATAATCATGAACCAGATCGTCCGAAGATAGATCGGAAAATTGTTTCTAACTCTTGTAAACGTAAAGCCGAAGAGAATATTACTGAAAAACCATCAAAAATTATACGCCAAGAGCAGCTAATTTGCCTGAAACAATTCTACGATTGATGTCAATTACATAAAAAAATATATATAATTATCGACGAAAAATGGTGCCTGGTCGACTTCCTTCCAATATTGATAAGGTTCAAGAATTTGTGAAGAGGTGTGCTTAAAAAACAACCAAGGGGGAAAATATTCTCTTTATAAACTGTGTCGAAAGTAAGATAATTGTGAAACAAATATAAGACTTTTAGCCACATTGAATTTTATATAAATATTATATGGATGGCACATTTTCTTACTGAACCAGATATTATTTGCAATTATTCACTATTCATGGACTAATTAATGGGCATTATATTTATTTATTATACTGTTTACTGCCAAACAATAAAACAGAAAATTCAATCTTTTTTATTTGTTAAAATCAGAAATTCTTAAAGCTCTCAAAATTGAGTTTAATCCTAGTAAAATTTTTGTAGATTTTGAAAAAGCTATACATAATGCAATCATTGAAATATGTCCGAACACTTAAATACCTATATGGTTGTAGATTTGACCTATACCAAGCTTGTAGTATGTAGTATAGAAAAATTCAGTGTCTTGATTTAACATCAGAATGATTCTGAAGTAGGCAAGTGGCTTAAACATATTTTTGGTCTTACATATATAAAACCAGAAGACGTATCAGATTGTCTTGTGTTTGATTTAATGTTAATGTCATGCAAACCAGAAAATGAAATTTTAGATAGAATATGTTGATTATTTAGTTGTAACTTATACAGACGAAAATGCCATATTCTCCCCAAATTTGTGGACAGAGGCAAGTTCTTCTGTTATTCGTACTACGAATGCTTGCGAATCTTTTCATTCGCATTTCAATTCCTAGTTTTAAAATTTTGCATATTGCAAAACCTATCAAACATAAACAACTAAAACTGAAATTGAAAAATGTAGAAAATTTAATAATACGATATCAATCTAATCAAATGACTAGAATGGATTTTGTAAAGTGTGTCTCTTGTTATAGTAAATATTAAATAATAATTTATACGTTATGCATATTATTAGTCCTGTCGCCAGTGGGGGTACAACGGCCCCCTTAATTCAGATGGACTTACTCAAATTTTTTTTATGTATTTTGACCCGTAGAACCCGTAGAACACGAATTTTTTGGGTAACAGTCGATCCGGATGTCGATAATATTATTATAAACAAAGAACTTGAGGAATCACATAACAGCGATTTTTCGCAAAACAAAACATTTTTTTGTATTTTTTGGGCCATTCTAAGCAAAAAATGATTTTACAAGTTTTTTCATAGGATGCATAGTTTTCGACATAAACGCGGTTGAACTTTAAAAAAATCTTAAAATTGCAATTTTTGAACCCGAATAACTTTTGATTAAAAAATAAAATAGCAATTCTGCTTACTGCATTTGAAAGTTCAAGTCAAATTTTATCGGTTTTGATTATTTGCATTGCTAAAAATTAAGTTTTTATTTGTTAAACAAAGCCATAAACACATAGTGTTTCCCGTGCCCAATGCATGTGTTTTATGTACTTAATCTACGTAGAGATTGTATGTATGCGCGCCTACTCGTTCGATTTCAAATGAGAAATGTATTGAAAACATCATTCAATCACTATGTGTTTATAGCTTTGTTTAACAATAAAAAAAAATAATTTTTAACAATGAAAGTAATCAAAACCGATAGAAATTGACTGGAACTTTCAAATGCGATAAGCAGAATTGCTATTTTATTTTTCAATCAAAAGTTATTCGGGTTCAAAAATGGCAATTTTTCGATTTTTTGAAAGTTCAACCGCGTTTATGTCGAAAACTATGCATCCTACGAAAAAACTTGTAAAATCATTTTTTGCTTAGAATGGCCCAAAAAATACAAAAACATATTTTGTTTTGCGAAAAATCGCTGTTATATGATTCCTCAAGTTCTTTGTTTATAACAATCTTATCGACATCTAGATCGACTGTTACCCAAAAAATTCGTGTTCTACGGGTCAAAATACATAAAAAAACTTGGGTAAGTCCATCTGAATTAAGGACATCGTCACTGGAAGTGTGCCAAACCCACAATATCTTTAGGATCCGTCGATAGCACCAGAATTTAAATACTTCTAATTTGTTTAGCATTGTGGTTTTTAACGTCCATGTATCACAACCATACAATAGGATATATCACACATAACATTTCAGGACCTTGCGAATATGCCGACAGGTTTCTGTTACAGACAGTTTCTCTGGTTTTAAGAGAAAACAGACATTGATCTATATTAATCTTTCGAACTGCCATCCACTTTGTCTTTGAAATGTTGTTTTTAAGGCCTCTCCGATGACTTGTTTCACTGACTAGATTTACTAATGTCTGGAAATATTGTAATTTTTTTGCAAGAACGGCTGTATCGTCAGCGTATCTGATATTGTTGATTACTTATCCGCCTAGTCTTACTCCACTCTTCTCTGTCATCCAACACCTCCCTAAAGATTTCTTCAGAGTATAGATTAAAAAGACTTGGTGACAAAACACAACCCTGTCGTACTCCATGTTTGATGCGTAATTTTTTCGGTATGAAAATCTCCAATTTGGATAGAAGCTACTTGATTCTAATATAAGTAACTCATACAGAAGTAAAAACTTCGAGATGTATTCTGGTATAAAATCGTTTATTTAAAAACTATTTAAAATGTCGTTGATTTTGATTGCAAAACGTTTTCGTTCTATACAGAACATCTTCAGTGCCTAGAATGAAGTATTTCCACGTTAGTTTAAAGCAAAAGGTTAAAATTGTGACTGTAATAGAATGAAAAAATGTGGGAATACTTACATCCTGCCGAGTAGTTTGAAACTAGCACACTGTATATAGTGTTAACCCCATCATATATGGTTTACATAATATAATATATTAAAATTTTATGACTACAAGTCGATGTTAATAGATATAGTGGAACACATGCTAAAAGGGTGCCATGGTTCCCTGCTCGAAGATGCTAGGTACTTGCCAATTCAATGGGCACAGACCAACTGAGAAATTAGGAAGTGGATATACAATTTGACAAGAGTGACATGACATGACAAGATAAAGCTAATTTTTTGGTTAAAGCTTAATTTGATTTTGGATTTTTTAGTAAAATGCAAAGGTTGTTAATAAATGTCTGAAAATGTAATTAAATTATTTGAATAATAAAATCTACTGTAAAGTTTCATACTTCACTCTAGGCACTGAAGATGTTCTGTATAGAACGAAAACGTTTTGCAATCCATGACATTTTAAATAGTTTTTAAATAAACAATTTTATACCAGAATACATCTCGAAGTTTTTACTTCTGTATGAGTTTTTTAAACTATGGTATACAGCCAACTATTGGGATTTTCCCATTGATTTTTTTTTCTAATATAAGTATTTTAGCAGTATTATATCGGAGTGGTCAAGGTCTGCTAGTCGCAGGCAACCGAAAAGTGTTTCGTGTTGTACTCGGTCGAATGCCTTCTCGATGAAACAAACATAAACGCTCTTTTGGAACTCACAACTTTTTTGTAAGTGAATGCGCATACAACCTAGTGCCTCTCTAGTTCCTAGGCCATTTCTAAATCCAAATTGCTTATTACCCATTCTACTTTCGCACAGAAGGAATCTTCTTCTTTAAGTGCCGTCTCCTAATCGGAGGTTGGATATCATCATCACTATCATTACTCTATCTACCGCTGCTCTAAAGAGTTCTATAGAACTGCATTTAAACCAGTCCCTTAAATTATTCAACCATGACACTCTTCTTCTTCCTATACTTCTTGCTACAGAAGGAATACTCGGTTTTAAATAATTCATAAAAGTATCTTAATTGTCAAAGTCAATTCAAACTGATAAGTCTAAAATCGCCTTTTAAAATTTAGTGGGCCTGCTTTTCTTTGGTAATGTTATAAACATTGACTTCAACCAATCATCTGGTATTTTTCCTTCGTTTTAAATTTTGTTAAATAAATTGGTTAATTGGTTGTTTTCCTCGTCCATAAGTTTAAGTAGCTCAGCAGTGATTTGAACTGGCCCAGGTGTTTTATTATTTTGGCTTGCTGTATTGTTTTTCTGTTTTTTGATTTTAGTATACTGGGTTAGTGTTGCCCAAAATCGATCTTTGTTTTGCAGTCTTGGTCTTGTTCTTGTTCTTGCGATTTTGCAAGACCAAGACCAAGACCGCCTAATTTGAGCAAGACCAAGACCAAGACTTACCGTGCAAGATTTGAGCAAGAACAAGACTAAGCCTGCAAGACTCTTGCGTCTTGGAGTAAGAACTTAGGGTCGTTCTAGAGAGTCTATTAGTTCGGGTATATTCTTAGAAACTCTATGAGAGACAAAAAAATTTTTAACAAAAATTTGGAAAATTGGAAAAATACCACAAATACGAAAAATACCACAAACATACATAGCGAATCAAAATATCTATTAAAATAACACTTGACACATTTGACACGTACTCAGAGATCATTATTACAATGCAAACATAAAATATTTTTACATTCTTTCCCAGCAGACGACTTCTTCGCTCTGAAATTAATTGTCCAGGTTTTGAGAGTAAATCCGGCCTTTATTCATAAATTAATATTCTTGCGTTGCGACCTTGCGATGCCGACAATAATGTCGTTAAAAATCGGTAGCTGATAAAAAATATACCTAAGTAATTAATTTTTTCCTTATTAGTTTTCTAGGAATTTAAACACCACAAATCTTATTGGTATATAGACTAGTAAGACGTATATTTTTTCTGTTGATTGTGCAATGACCTCATTCAGTTAGACAAAATTTGCTGAAAGAATGCGGCTAATACTTAAAAGTATTAATAACGGGACACATTAATGCAGATAATGCCGGATATACATACCGTGTAAACAAAATAACGAAATATTTAATAACGATATACTGTCTACCGAGGCATTGAACAAAGAAATATTTACAGTGAAATGTATGCAAGACATTTATGCATGCACATATGCATGCACATTTATAGCAGTTTTTTCTGTAGTTAAATTAAATTGGTCATTTGTTTTATCAATCGACTGTTCTTTTGTTACTCTTTGTGTTTGGTGACATACACTACTCCAAGAAATTAACGCACCACCCTAAAAACGGGTCATTTTTGATGTCTTGAATTTCCTAAACCTGTTGTCCGATTGAAGTGATTTTGTTAATACATATGTTATAGCCTTATTCTTTAACAATATCGCTGTAATAAGACTATTACTAGGCAGGTAAATTGTCATTGTATACCGGGTGTACCAATCAAACTGTGTTTTTTTTTCTCAAAGTTCGCATCACCTTATGGAATATTCTAGCTTATAAAATATTAAAATTAAAACCCAACTATAGCCTCATATTTTCTTAACATTTTGTTTTTTGATTTATTCGCTTATGTTGGATAATAAAAAGTTAAGGTACTTTTTTAGCTAGCCATGTTTTTCATCAATACAGGTTGTTATCCAACATAAGCGAATAAATAAATAAACAGAATGTTAAGAAAATATCAGACTGTAGTAGGGTTTTAATTTCAGTATTTTATAAAGGCTAGAATATTCCACAGGATGATGCGAACTTTAAGAAAAAAACACAGTTTGATTGGTACACTCATTGGTACCGGTACAGTATCCGGTACCTATAGTTACAACGATAATTTACCTTCTAGCAACAATATTATTACAGCGATTATGTTAACTAATAAATAATTCAAGCTTACAATTTATCTACTCTGTTACGTTGTTCTAAGATATGTAATAGGCTAATGGGCAACTGCGAGACTTGCAAGACTCTCGCTGCAAGACCAAGACCAAGACCTGGAGCGCAATACCAATACCAAGACCAAGACCAGGTGAGCTATTGCAAGACCAAGACCAAGACTGTATAAGTCTCGTCTTGGTCTATATTTGGACGGCATTTGTACAACACTATACTGAGTCCTCTGTCTAACTCGTTGTCCTTGTATTTCCCGTTTTAACGTGTATTTCCAGAAGGTATTTAGGAAGACTGTAAAAGATTTAAAACGAATTATCTTTAAAGTTTTTTGTTGCTGAGCTCTTCTTTCAACATTATTAGTCAACTTACTCTATGATGGGTTTTCTTATTCTTATAACAGCATATTGTCCACAGTTTTTTCTTCAATTTATAGTTGGATATATTATTATGTAATATTTTTGTTTTCAATTTTGCCAGCGTACCAGAAATAATTGATACTTCAGTCGGCTCCATCTTCCATGACTATTAACCTTTATCCACGTTCTTTTCTTTCTTCATACTCATGTCTATTCTTGAAGTTTCAGATTTATCTTGTTATATACCTATTTTTCTGTTGAAATCACCAACTAGCATGGTATAATGGGTAATTCTCAACTTCTCAACTTTCTGCTATACTGCGCAATACTGCTATCAATACTAATGCACCATTATATGTGTACTTTTAAAAGACAATCAAACGTTAGGTGCTAATGTTAATTAATTGTTAATTTATTTATTTCTTTTTCAGGTAAGTCGCAAAATGAAGTACTTCTGTAACCTTCAATTAAAAACGCCAGTAAGTATTATGGAATTCTGCAATACACGTTCCTTTCTCTAACATTAATCATATATGTACCAACTAATTCCCATCCTTTTTTATAAAAATCCAATTCCATTATACAATAAAAGTCAATAAAATGTTCTATGACAATAAACTACACTCCTTCGTCTCTTCTCTGCTTATAACACCTATGATCTTTCTTTCTTTCAAACGTATAAATTACCACGACATGCACTTTTGCTCATATAATTATGAGACTATGGGGGACCTTCTAAAAATCCTCTAAAACTATTTTAATGGTTCATTTTTTTTTATTATTAATTTTTTATTTAAATCAAAGGTCTCGGCAACTATTAATTGGCCATTGACACTGGTATAAAATGTTTACATGGAATAATTACAATTTGTTTGTAAACAAGTTAGGATACAAGTTACATCTTAAGAGGAAAGGAACATTTTGACGCCTGTCAAAATTTTCAATGTATTTTAAATGTTATCATTTTTTTCGAATCCTGAGAAAACTAATAAGTATTTTGGAAAAATTTAAACGCAGAATGAAAGATTACTTTATTACCGAGGGCCGAAAGTCTCTTAGAATGAATAAAAAGTTTCTTTTGAATGAGATGTTTGAAATTAAAAATCACACTAAATTTTCCTTCAGTTTTTCACCCCTGTAACTTATTAAAATAAACATTATAGAAGTTTTCAGGGACTTTCGACCCTCGGTAATAACGTAATCTTTCATTCTGCGTTTAAATTTTTCAAAAATAGTTAGTTTTGTCAAGATTCGAAAAAAACGAATCCTATTTAAATAGCATTGAAGCCGAAAGTTCGTACCCATCCCCTTAATATAATTACACTAAGTAGTAAAGGTGACAGTCTTTTAAGAAACAAATTAGGGCACTGTAGATATATTAGGTAGAACCGAGTAGGTCACTTAAATTGTTTTGGAAGATGTAGTAGTCTCTTTGAACTCTGTAGTGGACACATTTTAGTAATAAAATATGTGCTGGACTGTTAATGGGGCATCACAATGTTCACAGCGAGAACGGTTTTCAGAGGACATTAGATATCTATGATTAAGATGAGTGTGACCTATTCTGAGCCTTCTGATAATAATACTGTCTTTTCTGCTCATTTGGGGCGTGATGATGGAGGTAACAGTTGGTTGAATTGTGCGTAATTTTGTATTTTGCATGTTCCAGTGTGTTTGTCAAGTGCTTAATATGTTGTTCTTGATACTAGCCTTTAGATCTTGATGAAGTTGTATGTTTTCCAGATTTTCTAGGGAGCAGGCCTGTTTTGCTGCTTGATCAGCGTTCTCATTTCCATGGGACGGTATCCAGATGATGGTTACTGAAATACCATTGTTTGACTATTGTTGGCAGATACTGTGGATGCACTGTACAATGGGATGTATGGAGTATATATTTTTGATTGAACCAATCACAGCGAGAGAATCGGTACATATCGCTAATGATTTCTCGTTAGTAATGGGCAACTCTAATTTCTAATGCCTTAAGTATTCCGTATAGTTCAGCTGTGTGTATACTACATTTGGGAGAAAGATATGATGCTACTGTTGTATTTGAGGTGGTGACGGCACAACCGACAGCCTGTTCTTCTTTGGAGGCATCTGTGTAAATAATTTTGTCATAGTTCTGTCATTGATTAAAAACACCATAGATAGCTCACCTCTTGGTAACCGAAAGACGTATCAAAAACTAGATGGCGCTACTCGAAAACCGTATCGAGATTTCTCATTCTCTCTCTGACTTGCGAGGAGGTAGGAGTAGTGTCAGGGCCGAACTTACCCTATAGGTGTATTATCTGTGACAGGCAGGTGTTGTGACAAATTAGAGCGGAATTTTATAAAAAGAAAGGACTCATATTTTAGACAAAATGGCCTCTGTAACTCATAAGTGTGTTTACGCGGGATGTTTTGAAAGAAACGATGGAACAAATAATAATATATCTTTCTTTAAATTTCCACTGAAAGACGTAGAGCGTACAAAAATTTGGCAAAAAAACTGCGGGAACATTGATATTTTATTGATGGATATCACTGACCTTAAACAGAGGGTAATTTGCCAGCATCATTTTGCAGTGGAATATATTTACCAAAGTGGCCAAAGAAAGTTATTAAGGAAAAATGCTGTTCCTCTAAAATTTACACAGTTAACAACTGATTTAGGTGAGTACTCAATTTTATAAATATTTTTATGTTTGCCTAATGCGCTTTGTCAATGAGAATACTACTATTAAAATATATTTTATATAAAATCAGTGGATATTGAATGATTTAAATATTTTTATACGATTAAATCAAAAGAGATTTTTTTTAAATATGAATGCGTTGTTACTATCACTCCAGAGATAATGATGATGCTTGTTTTGCTTTAATTAAAATTACACATACATTTCAATGATTACACCTATTTTAGGTGATATCCCACCAGTATGCTCTACATACGTTTATTGCAGTACGAAACGTAAAAGATCTACAAGTGACGATTGTATGGTTAGGTCAACTCCATCGCCTAAGAGATCAAGTAGTAGTCTCAGTGATATTTCCAGTTTTGAAATTAATTTGCCCACAAAACTTGAAACTGAATTGACGGAGAAGGTAAAAAAATTGGAGTATCAAGTAAGTGCTTTAAAGAAGAAGTGCCGTCAGAAGAACAGTCGGCGTTGTAGAAGAACAACAAAAAACAAAAAATCGGCAACCAAATTCATGTTACAGGTACTGTTAGAAAATAAAAGCAAATACGTGCACACATTTGTTAATATGCAGTTTTCACACAAAACTCGTTCACAATGGAGTCACAATGAAAAGGATTTAGCTCTGGCCATTTATTATAAGTCTCCTAGTTGTTACAAATTTTTAATTAGATCTCTTAACTTTATATTACCTTCAGTAAAAACAATTCAAACTTGGTTGCGTGTCATAAAATTAAGAACTGGTTTAAACACTTCCTTAATTGACAAGTTGAAGAAAAAAGCAGAGACAATGGATGAGTTGGAAAAAATTTGTGTGTTAATGTTTGATGAAATTTCTTTGAAAAAAAAATTGGAGTACAATAAATTAGATGACATTATAGAAGGGTTTCAAGATTTAGGTGCTTTAGGAAGAACAAACAAACTTGCCAACACAGGTCTGGTTTTCATGATGCGCGGCTTGCTACATAACTGGAAGATTCCGATTTGCTATTTTGTTACAGGTGGTCCAATACATAGCGACAACTTAAAAAACATTGTAGTTGAAGTTGTTTCAAAATTACAAAATATTGGGTATATACCAAAAGTGTTAGTGTGTGATCAAGCATCTAATAATAGAGCTTTATTTAAGCTGTTAGGCGCATGTAAGGATCAGCCTGCAATAGAAATAGGAAATCAGAGGATTTTCACTGTTTTTGATACACCCCACTTATTAAAAAGTCTAATAAATAATTTTCTTAACAAAAAGTTGACGTTTTTTGCCGATTCTAACCAGATATCGTGGCAAGATATTGAATACACATACAACATCGATAGAACCAATGTGAGAGCACGATGCATGGTGAAAATAACAGACGTTCACATAAACCCTAATAATTTCCAAAAAATGCGTGTAAAATTAGCAGCCCAAATTTTTTCCAACTCAGTTGCCTCAGCAATATCAACAGCAAAATCTGTAGGCCAGTTACACACCAAAACGGCTCCTCATACTGCCGAATTTTTAAAAATTATAAATAATATTTTTGATGGTCTTAACAGCAAATATTGTAGTGATAGTAACCCAAACAGAAAGCCAATGTCAACTTTAAGCAAGTCAACTGAAAACTTAAAAGCAGGTTTAGAATATTTTTAAAAAATTAAAGTTTTTGAAAATCAGAAAGAGAGAAATAATATTCACTGTCTACACGGCTTTCAGTGGACAATTTTGTCAGTTTTATGTTTGTGGGAGGAACTTCAAAAATATAATGTGTCATATCTTTTAACATCTTTTCTGAACCAAGATCCTCTAGAAAATTTTTTCTCTATTGTGCGCAATCGGGGTGGTTACAATCCAACACCTAGTGTTAGTCAGTTAAGAATTGCCATTAAGCATAACACAAATATTAAACTAAAAATTGCTTTAGACAATGGAAATTGTGAAATAGCACAAACTAATAATTTAGATTTAACCCACGAAGTAACCAGCGTCGAAATATCTGACGAGTCCATTGAAACCCAAACAGTTCATGTAGAACAATCTTTAGACATGCAAAAGGAAAATAATGACAACCAAATTTTAAGCACGGCACATTCCAGCAAATGTAGCATAACAAATTTAGAAACGTGTGCTGTTACATATGTCGCTGGTTATATTTACTATAAGATTATAAAGAACTTGAATTGTAGTAAATGCCAGGAAGACTTGCTAAAAGACAACAAAATTCTATTACAGAAACACGAATTAATGTTACTTTTCAGAGATTATGGCGCAAATGAAGAAATAAAGTTTCTTCAGAGACCATCAGATTTGTTTGTTACTATTACTACAATATTGTTAGAAAAGTTTCACGAGGCTTTTAATTTATTTAAAGTAGATAATGCAGTTTTCGAAAAAATTGAAACCTATGTGACTAACCATATTTTATTAACTACTAATTGGCTTAAAAGCTGCGAAGACCATAAAAGGAAAATTATAAAATTTTTGGTAAAAATCAAACTTTTTAAAACTTGTCAGTGGTATAACGTTAATGAAAGCAAACAGAAAACTAAAAGGGAAAAGATTCACAGAAAATTACTTATTTTCGATAAAAGTAAAGGTAAACAAACATCAAAATGCAAAAATTCGACAAGTAAACAGCAAAAAATTCAACAGACTGACAGCCACAAAAGTAAACAAACCAGAAACGTCACAAATTGTATTTAAAATATGAAAACGTCTTTTTTTCTACCTAGATCTTTTCAATGTACTGAGTTTAGTGCGTTCATAAAAATAACATGTGTTTTTACTTAATAACAGGCGGTAGCTGGTTTGTCTTTAGTTTCATGCGTGGAAGAGAATGATGCTAGATAAAAAGTATATGTTTTATCTCGCCGGGTATGAATGACGCACGGGTAAATAACCGTGGACTTAACTGTATGTTAAACTACACTATTAGCTTTAGTCTCTGTATACAGTAGATATTAACAAGTATTTTATAATATCAGGAAAACAATATCAGTATGTCTTAAAACCTTGGAATCATATAGAAAACTTTTTTATTAAGTTTAGGGAAAAATGTATTATTGATAAAAACTTGCATGTCTCAAAACTAAAAATAAAAGAATCAGATGTCAGATATTATGAGTCGTATACCAAGTTTGTTAAAAAATATTAATTCTTTTCACGAGTCATATACCTTCATTTTTAAAGCACTTTCATATAAATATTAACGTGGTTTTTAATTGTTCTCGACTTTTAATAATAATAAAATGTTTCAATATTGTCAACAATGAAAGTACTTCTTCAGAAAAAGAAAAAATAAATATATATCTTTTTTTCCCAATATTTTAATTTTACAATCTTATCACAGTATATAGAGGTTCCCTCTTTATACTGTGATCTTAGTTTGAAAAGAATTAACATTCAAATATACTTATTTACTTTGTTTTTAAATATGATCTCATTAGTGATGTTTTAAACTTTCTAATCCTGTCTGTTTAATCCAGCTTTTACCTATTGTTCCTAGGCAAATGGCCTTCAACTATTTATATGTTGGAAATTCCCTGTCACTTTATCAAGATATGTATGTACTTACATTAGGTATTCATTTTGAACGTTGGGAATTTGTGGTATTTTTTCAAAGAAAGATAATAATCTATTGTATTTGGTACTCACCACTACTTTTTTTTAAAACATCGATGTCTTAATTCTAGAAATTCCTTAGATAATTTTTAAATGTAAAAAGTATGCGATCGAACAGTAAATCATATTGATTTTAGTTCACCTCAGTACAATTTCTTATTTTGCACAGACTTCTATATTGCCTTTTCTAGATAAATTGTCAATTTTTTGTAGTACAATGTTACTATCAAAACAACATTTATATCCTCTTCTTCTTGTCGAAGTTCCTTCTCATATCGAAGGTTGGCCATCACAACAGCTATCCGTACCTTATTGGCGCCTGCTTTGAAAATATCTATTGAGCTGCATCTATACCACTCTCTTAAGTCTCTCAGTCAGGAAATTCTTCTTCTACCTATGGATCTTTTACCCTTAATTTTACCTTGCATTATGAGCCTAATATCTCATATTTCGCTCCTCTGGTAATTTGGCCTAAATCCAGCTTTCTTGTATTGATGTTCTTTATCACCTCGCAATCCTTTTGTAACATTGTAACCTTCTTAATACTTTTGCATTTGTAACTCGTTAGATCTAGGTATTTTCAAAATCCCTCTATAGCACTACATCTCAAATGCTTCCAACTTATTTATATTGTCTACTTTTAGTGTCTAGCTTTCCATTCTTAATACTTTTGCATTTGTAACTCGTTAGATCTAGGTATTTTCAAAATCCCTCTATAGCACTACATCTCAAATGCTTCCAACTTATTTATATTGTCTACTTTTAGTGTCTAGCTTTCCATTCCATGTAACAAAGTCGAGAACACGTAGCATCTTAAGGCTCTTATCCTCAGCTACAGAGGAAGATCTCGATTAACAAACATTTTTTTCATTTTTATAAATGCTTGTCTTGCAATTTCAATGCGTGTCCTGATTTCTCTAATAGATACATTGGTCATCGTTTTTATTTACCCAGGTTCCTAGATATTTGCAGTTATTTTGTAAAAATTTATAGCTATATATTAGGTTTTATTTTCGGTAAATTAATAATGTAGATATTTGAATACTTCAACTATTGCGGTTAATTTAGCTGTAGTTATAGTAGTATTATTGTCTAGTTTTATAACATTTTTATTTATTTATTTAATTGGCATTGGTAAATGCCATACAGCCAGTCACAACATGATACAATTTTCTAAATATAATCTTAACTATTATAAAACTATAGCTAAAACTATTTTATAAAACTACAGTAGAAAACTATAATAGAAACCAATAATACCATTGAATCACGGTTTTTACTCCAAATTTTAAATAACCGCTTGGGTTGACACGAAATTTTGGAATACATATAGGAAAGAAGAAAAGTAATTCTAAGCAAGTTAATACTTTTCGAGGTATTTGCGAGTAAATATGTTCATTTTTCAACAAAAAGAAACACTTTTTTGGTGGGTTTTTGCAAATAACTCAAAAAGTAAATATGTATTTTACCGAAAAAAAGGTTTCCAGTAAAAATATAGCTTCTAAAAAGAGAAAAAAATGGTGTATGTATGAACTCTCTAGACCCAGTAGAAGCAAAGTTGTAACTAATGAAAAATAGTTTCATATCTGTCAAATTTCAAAGCAAATATTTCAACGTGAAATAACCAAAAAAGTTTACACTTTTTGGGGAAAACTCAGTACGACTTTTTTAAAGTGTTCAAAAAAATATTCATTTTTGTTTTTTAATAAGTTTCTAGCATAAAAAGTAAGTTACGCTCAAAATAAAGTTGGTCAAAAAAACTCGGGAAAATCAGCCCCCACTTAGCATTTTAAATCAAATTAATCGTTACCGCTTCCCAAGTTACTTTACTTATGTATTATTTATACTGATCTGTAAGTTTCATTTGTTCAAAGGGCTTATTTTTTAACAATTTTTTTTTATTTTGAAAAAAATGTTTTTTTCAAAATAACTTAAAATTTATTAGTGACACCAAAAATCACAAAGAGTAAAAAAAATGTAGGTTTTGCTTTTCTGAATATTTTGGATTTTTTGTTTTTCTGTAAGGCAAAAATTGGTTAAGATGTGGCTGTTCAAAATTTGCATACACTCGTGATTTTTGACTAGTTCAAGCCCTTTCAACTAGAGCTCCTTCAAAAATTTCCACTTTGAACCGATGAAACAATACATACACGAGTAAAGCAAGTTGTGATCTTGTGAAGTTGTAACGATTAATTTCATTTAGGATGCTAATTAGAGGGTGATTTTCACGATTTTTTAACAAAAAAATAGGAACCAAATATATTTTGATCATAACTTGCTTACTTTTGACGCTAGAAACTTAACAAAAATAATATAAATAAACCTTTTTTAAACACTTTAAAAAAAGTTGTAATGAGTTTTCGTCGAAAAGTGCTTCATTTTTTTTATTATTTCACGTTGAAATATTCAACATGGAATTTGACGAAAAAGAACTTATTTTTCAATAACTCGAAATAAGTATTGACGTAGTGAAAAAACTCTATAGAACAAAAGTTGCTTAGAATTAGTGATTTTAGGCACTTCTGAACTTATCTTGAACATATATTTTTTCACTCCCGAGAAGGGGTGATACTGAACCATAGGGCCAAAGCACACATCGGTACATCATTTGTTTTTCTTTGACATCTTAGCTAGGCGTAAGCCAAATTTCATGTCAATCCAAGCGATTCTCTAAAATTAGGAGGTTTTTTGCAATATTTTACCGTGAGTGAATGGACTAAATCTGGAAATAAATTATGTATCTTAGCTTGAAATATTTTAGTTTGCATCAATTCTGGAAATTAATTTGTTTGAAAAGTTACAAAAAAGTAATTTACATGACATGTAATTTATCACTGCTAATTTTATTATGTATTTTATATTTTGTTATTCCTTTGTAGTGTATTGATAAATAAATAATTTTTAAAAATCCTCTACTGTTTTCATTAATCAATTTTTAGCGTTTTTTCTGAAGTAAAATCGGAATTCCATAATATAGATTACAAGCACGTTAAAATTATTTGTGAAAATGCTGAATGCCACCCTTATATTGTCGTCTATTGCACTGGACAATGGCTGGAGCAGGTAACTCAAATTTATTTTTCAATCTTGGCAAAGATTTCAATTAATGTCGCCACCATACAGTCAGGTAGTACTTAGGCTTGAGGGGTAAAGAGGTGTAAGTAGGCGGAGTTTAACACTGAATTCGTTTTTACCTTAGAGTGAGGTATCTATGTGTGTGTTTATAATCAATGGTTCTGTGTATGTATAAGTTCTTGAAATTTCGGTACCAAGAGAGTTCTGGGTGTTTCTTCTTTTTTGTATCGATTTAAGCTGGTAACGACAGTAGGTAGCTTTTGGTCCACGGAGAAATACAACAGGTGTTGTGAGTGTTAGATCTGTATCTTTTAGCTTTTTTAGCTGAGTTTTGAAAATTTGTGAGAAAGAAATGCTCCAAGGCTAATGCGTAAGAAAGTATTGTGAATTGAATTCAGGCTTTTAAACTGAGTGTCGGACGCTGATATGTAGAGAATGCTTCCGTAATCCAACATAGAGCGGATCAAGGTTCTGTAAATTCTTAAGAGGACTTCCTCTTCTGCACTCCAATGATGGTGAGCCAGAGTTTTTAAGATATTGATTCTATTTAGGCAGCTTGTTCTTATGTTCTGTATCTGATCTCTCCATGCAAGTCATTTATCGAATATTACTCCTAATAATTTGTGATTATCAATAATGGTTAACTTAACCCAACGGAAACCATTTTATTTAAAAATACAGACCAATATCTTTGTGGTATTGAGTTTGTTTATTTTTATTATTAATGTTGAGTTTGTAAAAAGCTGTTACATAAAAAATCATCATCATCATCACCGCACCGGCTCATCTTTTTGGGTCTTAACCTGTTCCAGTATTTCTTTCCATTCTGATCTATTTCGTGCTTTTTTCTGACCTGTTTCATACTGATTTGTTTTCGTGCAATTTTTTATTGTTAAGGTTTTTATATCATTTTCTATTTGTTCTAGTATCTCAGCTTTGGCTTCCTCTTGTTCCTTTTCCTACTGGCACATGTTTACTTATTTTGTTTGGTATTTTTTACCGTGTGGTGTAAGCCTTCCATAAATGACGTTGGATATTATTTTATATTATACGTTCAAGAGCGTGATTCCACGGTAGTTTCCACATTCTTTCTAGTCTCCACTCTACTAATAAGCAATTACCAGCGGAGTGAGTGGAGTAATGCGTCTCCTCCTTCCTTCAATGGTTTCGATGTTATTTGATCTCATCCCGCTGATTTATGGTTCTTTAATTTGTCTACTGCTGTTCTAATTTCGACAGGTGTTAGTGGATTATTTTTTCTCTGTTATGTGCTTGATTTAATGGTACATCAGGGTTTGCCTCTTCCGTATCTGTCACAGGCTTTCTGTCCATCTTCTTAGTATTTCTTGCTATTCTGTCAATATATTAACATTAACCTCCTTTCTCTACACAGTCATCTTTGTTCTCGATTTGAATTCTATTCTGCTTTTATTTAATTTATTGTAAAACTATCTTGTTTAGAGAAAATGGTCCAATTTCAATCAGAACAATTTCAGAAAATATTATTGTGAGTATAGGACATAGGATCTATCCATAGAATCGTACACTGACTAAGTTAGAGCAAAGTTTGAGCGCAGTGGGTTTCTTGTCTTTTGTCAGAGGACCAAAAAGCTTGTGAATGGGTTTATCTTTGCAACATCTCAGGGAATATAGGCAAATCCGTAATAACTTTCATTCGACAATAACTGCTGGCGACAAATCTTGCATCTTGCTTGGCATGATTTTGAACCATCCAGTACACTGGATGGTTACACGCAAATGTGGGATGTGGGATGGAAACAAGCAAATTATCCTCCATCAAAGAAGTTTAAAGTTCAACCTTCTGCAGGCAAGGTAATATTAACATTTTTTTACCATGGAGGACCCTTGCTTGTAGAGTTTACAGAACTTTAAACAAGCACCATCAAGCAATTACACGAAAACGTCTAGGAAAACTCTCACCTGGAGCCATTCTTCTGCACGACAATGCTCGATCTCATGTTGCCAAAACAGTGAAAGAAAATCTACAACGAACGAGATGGAGAATATTAGAGAATCCACCTATTAGTCCCGATTTATCTCCTTGTGATATCCACATCTTTGAGCCACTGAAAAATACGTTAAAAGGTAATCGTTTTCAGTCGAACGAAGAAGTACAAAATGGCGTAAGAGAATTCTGCAAGCAACAGCCACAAGAATTCTTGGACATCTTTGATATTAAAGCACCCTAATATGTCTGTGTAGATATTGGCATTGAATCCGACTCGGTCCGACCGTCACATGTAACACCGTTGCCGTATCCTCTATTTTTTCATACTATCACGTTACAATTTTTTTGATATTATATTTGTGTGTGAAATGTATCATTTTTGTGTATTTTAGGTATGTTCTAATATGTTATGTATATATAGGTTTTTACTTGATTATTTTAAATCATTGTGACGTTTAACTTGCTACAAACCTTGTAATATTGTGTACCTAATGTGTTAAAAGTAAGTAGTTTTGAAACACCAATTAAGTAAAGTTTATTATGTTGTTGTTTTCACCAATTTTGAAAAAATGTCCGTCCGTCCGTCTTGTCTGTCTGTTTGCAAACTCAACTCCTCCGTCATTATACCAGGTAGAATGACAAATGAGGTGTCAAATGAAAGCTTATCCAAGGATGGTACTAAAGGTGAGAAATTTAACCTAGGCTGTCTGTCCGTCTGTCTGTCCGACCGCGTATATGATTCCTTCATCACTGTACCAGGTAGAATGACAAATGAGGTGTCAAATGAAAGCTTATAATCCAAGGATGGTACTAAAGATGAGAAGTTTCACATAGGCTGTCTGTCCGCCTGTCCGTCCGACTTGGTATAGTGACGGAGGAGTTATATTCACGGACAGACAGACAGACGGACAGACAACCTAGGTCTAATTTCTCACCTTTACTACTATCGTTGGATTATAAACTTTCAGTTGACACCTCATTTGTCATTCTACCTGGTATAGTGACGGATGAGTTATACTCGCGGTCGGACGGACAGACGGACGGACAGACGGACGGACAGCCTATGTCAAATTTCTCACCTTTAGTACGATCCTTGTATTATAAGCTTTCATTTGACACCTCATTTGTCATTCTACCTGCTATAGTGACGGATGAGTTATATTTGTGGTTGGACGGACAGGCGGACAGACAGCCTATGTCAAATTTCTCACCTTTAGTACCATCCTTGTATTATAAGCTTTCATTTGACACCTCATTTGTTATTCTACCTGGTATAGTGACGAAGGAGTTATATTCGCGGTCGGACGGACAGGCGGACAGACAACCTATGTCAAATTTCTCACCTTCAGTACCATCCTTGGATTATAAGCTTTCATTTGACACCTCATTTGTCATTCTACCTGGTATAGTAACGGAGGAGTTATATTCGCGGTCAGACAGACAGACGGACAGACAACCTAGGTCTAATTTCTTACCTTTAGTACTATCCTTGGATTATAAGCTTTAATTTGACACCTCATTTGTCATTATACCTAGTATAATGACGGAGAAGTAAATGTTATTATTCTATTATTCTTGTAGGTACATTTAACATTGATTGAAATTATGAAAGAAATATATAGAAAACAGCATGGCAACACTGTGATGCACAAACATAAAAATTCAACCACATTCAGCTGTGCCGGCTGTGCGTTACATAGGGTGCTTTAAAATCCAAGATGTCCGAATTCTTTAAGCAGAGTATACCTCGGTTGGTGAAACAATCGAATATTTGTCTTGTAGTAATTATTATTTGTTGATATATTTACCAATAATTTTTCCCGGATAATTCATATGTTTCAATTTCAATAGAATAAGCCTCGTAATTTGTAAACTGTTACAATATAATCATTTTATCAGTTGATTCTGACAAAGAAATGTTACTGATTTTAAAAGAAATTATAATGTAAGTATATCTAGTTTTGTATCTAGTTCACTTCATAATAACATTTTCTTGGAAGCCAGTTTGATAAATTAATGTTCATTGAATATTTGTGGAATGCCAAGTAATATTTTTATATAAAAAACTGGCACTAAACTGGTTTGTGTTCCTAGAATTCCCAAAAATATTCTCGTACACCTCGTAAGATTATCACAAAGAGGCATTGAAAAAAAAACAGAAAGGACGAGAATAATAAGAAAACGAATCTGACAAACGGACCATCTGGACATCCCACATCACACCTCACAATGACGCCTCTGCTGCACGCAACTTTGGATCTAAAATCACGTTTCTATAAGCTCAAAGCTCGCTGTGAATCGAAAAAGATTTGTTCCAGCAAACAGTGCCGATGCAGGGAAGGATTCTGTATTCTGTTATGATTTCGAAGGACAGGTTGGTCAGTGGACGCAGGTAGTTTGGTCCGGGTGCAAATTATGCTCGGATTCACTGAGAGAGTATTTACAATTCAATGAATTTTTGGGATTTAAATTTAAAATGGTGTATTTATTTTGGTGTTTATAAAAAGACAGGATGTCTACCGAGGACGTGCTCAGAATTTAACCGACCAAATGTTGACGACAATACACTTAAAATTCTTTGAAAACGAAACAGATTCGGTTAAAAATTGGTATATTTAACAAAACTTCTAACTGTATTAAAAAGACGTGGGTAAAATAGCAAAAAACGTTTTTAAAGTTTGCTTAATAGTAACAAAAACTTCCACAACTTTTCTAAATAAAATGTTTTGATTAAATCTTTCCAAAAAACTGCTTAACATATTAGATTTTAATGTAGAATTGGTTAAAAAAGCAGATTCAAAAATTTGTAATACAAATTTTTAATTATTATAGAAAAAACTTTCTACAACCTACATCTTTCTTCTTTGTTCTGTCTAATGATCGGAGGTTGGATATCATGATCACTAGAGTTCGGATTTAAAAGCATAAAGAAACGCAAAAAAAAAGCGCTTAAAAAGCATAACGATTTTATGAAAAAAAGCATATTGTTTAAAAAAAAAGCATGAAAATAAGCATATAAATTTTGACAAACCATTTTTTTACGAAGATTACTCTAAAATATGTATAATTATTTCTAAGCTTAGCTTAAGAACTACGAAGCTTTCAAAATTTTCGAAATATTTGACGTAGTGCTGAATCTAACCATGTACCCCACTGAGTTAACACTGGTTAACGGTGGTAATGGAGTGTTAGGGAATCTTTCTCTAAAAAGTTGCACCCTTAAAAGGAGCTTCAATGAAATTTTTTATCGACTCATTAACAAGTGGAAATTGAGCCGGATAGTCTTAGCAACGCGATTCAAGCCATGTGCTAGACACGTACAGTGAATATTAGATTTCGTGGCGCCTTTTGCTTTGCCTCCATTCTATTGCCATAAGCTGAAATTAAGGTAGTATTTTTAAGTTCCTAACCATGTATTCAAAGAAAGAAAAAATACAAATTGTAAAATGGTATTTTAGAGGCCATTCGTATCGTGACATTAAACTTCAATTTACTTGTGCTAATCCAGATAAGCCAGCTCCAACACAATCAACGATTAGTCGTATTGTTAAAAAATTTGAATTGTTTGGTTGTGTACAAAATTGTACACGAGAGAAAAAAGTCAATAAAGTTCGGCAAAATAGGGAAATCGATGTTTGTAGTTTTGCTCAAACTAATAGTGGTCCTTATCCACAATATGACATATCGCGACGTTATCTTGAAATTTACACTGTTTAATTGCAAATCAAGGATTCTCCTTATTAAATTGAAAGTTCTACATTCCGAGAAATTATTTCCATACCTGTATTTAAACAACCTACAGTCTCAACGGTGTTTTACCTACAGACGAAACGACGCGGACGGGGAAGTCCCGGAAGTGCCTAAATGTAGGTGCATAGATATTATTAGCGAAAATATTGACAAATAAATATTAGCAAAAATTTCGATATTATTAATATTTTTTGACAGGCTTTTATAGACTATGTTTTGAAGAATGGAATCATATAAAAATTATGTCAACTGCAAAAATAATAATAATAATAATATATAAAACAGCACCAAATAAGCACAATAAATTCAAAAAAGGCATAAAAATTTAAAAAAAAAGCAAAAAAGCATAAAAGAAGTGGTGTCAAAATGAATTATTTTTGAATATTTCGTTCATATTTAAAAAGAAAATAGTCCTGCTTGTATTATTTATCATAATCATTATGCTTAGAAATCCGGACTCTAATGATCACTATCTTTACTCTATCTACCTCTGATCTGAAGAGTTAGAACTGCATTTAAACCAGTTCCTTAAATTCTTCAACCAAGACACTCTCCTTCTTCCTATACTCCTTCTGCCTCTTATATTTCCCTGTATTGTCAGTCTTAGCAGTTTATATTAGTCCAGGGTAATAAGGATTTTTTCGGGACACTCAAAGATCCAGGTAGCCAGTGGCGGCCCGTGAGGTAGTGCCATAGAGCCATGGCACTACCTTGCTAACTATGCAGAAACATATTTTTTATCTTAAAAACATTTTAATGCCTGTTTATTTTTTTTGTGAATATTTCTCTTTATTTTTATAAATTATATCAAATCTGGCAACTGTGTAGCGCAATGCAAATCTACCGACTCTGGCCACCCACAGCTGACCGGATAAAGGATGAAAATCATAAAAATCCCAGTGCCGAATGGCATAGTGGCTCGTGAGAAAAGAGAAAGATTGTATGAGCATCCTGTGTAAGTGACAGAGAGAGAGCGGTATTGCACTTTTAACATACGTTTAAATTGGAGTCTCCGTGCCAGGCTCGAAATCTCGAAAAGGAAGTTAGTGGATCTTAAGATACAATGTTTTAGATCTACATATTTCTAGTTTCTTTACGCGTTCGCTTGACGCTATTGTGTTTATTGTCTACTACTGTATTGTATATTTGTGTTTATACTCTACTATATTTTTTAATTTGTAATTATTAGTTAGTGCGTTGTGATCGTGGGTGTCGTAGGTATAAAAATAATATTTTGATTATTTTCTACGTTTAATTTATTTATTGACAATGAATCAAATTAGTATATTAAAAAACTCTTTTGGTGGTTTTTCGTTAGAAAAAAAACTACAAATTAAAGAACTAGGTCGGCCTTTACCCGATTTAAAAATTGAAAAACAAAGTGGAAATGGACAAAAACTTCGCTGTCGTAAGTTTAATAAAATTATTTATGATAAAAATAGCTGGTTGTGTGGTTGCGAACAAACTAATAAACTCTTCTGTTTTGTATGCGTTTTGTTTGGAGGTGACGAGACTTGGTCAAACAAAGGCACCGATGATCTTGTACATATATGGGAGAAATTGAAATCCCATGAAAAATCTAAAGTGCACATGAATAACGTTTTTAGCTTTTCAACGCTTGGTAAGTTAAATATAAAAACCCAATTAAATTCAGCTTATCGTGATACTCTAATTAAACATAATGAACAGGTAGATAAGAATCGATATTTTTTTTTATTTATATTTTATATCCTTTTTGACCATATCGTAAAACCGCCACAAAAAATTTAGGCAGCTGCCCGGATTCTGGCACTACCTTCCTAAAGTTATACGAGCCGCCACTGCAGGTAGCTGACTACTTTTTTAGTTATTGCAAACCTATAGGAAGAAAACCTACATGTTTCCTGCCTAGAGTTCGCGTCCGTTTTTTAATTATTAACAATTTAGTGCAAACATCGCGATTCTTTCGATTTTTTGCACTCCATTCAAAAGCTAAATAGTTGACATAAAATTACAAAATTCAGATTTTTAGATCATTAAAAACCTTCAAAATGCCGATTTTTGAAAGTACAAAAGTTAATTTGTTGCTCCGCAAACTGCAAAATAAGTGAAAATCGTTATTTGTTAATAACTTTTACTAAAACTACCTTAGAACTTTAGTGTTTCACCCAAAGTTGGGTATTGGGGTACTTAACAAAACCCTCAAAATTTGAGACCGATCCATTAATTAGTTTAAGAGTTATTCTAATTGTTTATTCCAGAGACCTTTATTTTGCAATAACATAAGACAGAAAATAATGCTAGAACTCACCCTAATTCACCCTGTGCCTAGGGACTAATTCACGCCTTTCTCAAAAACGCACCCATTTAGATGGTAGCACTCCGCCTTTTTTCAAATTTAGAGGTCCATTGACCATATGAGACAATAAAATCCCGTTAACGTTGTAGTTCCTTTTATCACTCTTATTTTGAACATAATCAATAGCCTATAATGAGATTATACATATGTAGTATATTCGTATTTATCAATCAACGCTATTATGTAATGCTTTCCAATTGTTCGTAAAATTCTTCCTTTTTTTATTGCTGGTCTTTTTTTACAGGTTATATAAATTGTTGTACTTAATGATTTTTTAAACGGATTCGAAGTTAAAACGTCCAAAATAACAAAAAAAAACCACATAAAATGTGAATGCTATTCGAGAATAATTTTCCCCATTTTTGGTATTGAAAAGTTGACTTTCTCTCTTTTGAAAGAAGATAAACTCACTTTACAGACAAATTTTGATACTGTCGTAATCCTCATAAAAAACCGGCATATCATTATTAATACCAGTTTCGTTATACTCATCCCCATTTCATCTGGGCTATAAGCTCCTAAGGATAGCCCACACTTTAGTAACTAACCCAATATACGTCAACCACGGCCATAAACCGTCCAACTTTACTTCCATACCTTAACCCGTCTCTGTTTAACCGCGGATACCAAGTCTTACCCACTGAGAAAACTCATAAGTTATCATTTTGTGATCAGACAGTTGGTGCTTTGTGGTATTCTAATCGGATTTGGAGATTTTTATTTATTTCTACGTTTTGTATTGTGGAGCAGTCTCATCTTGTAATTTATAAGGTATTATTCGTGATATTGGATTCCGAGGCTGGGCATATTGCTTATTATTGTCATGAAAAATTCCAAAAAAAAAGGTTAGAGTGTTGGTTTAATCTGTCTGGGTATGTTTGGTGTTGATTCTTCATTTAGATTTGAAAATAAATTTGGTTTTAGCAGATATCTACAGTCCTCATAGTGAGTGGGTTTTTGAGTCTATTGTGAACATAATTATCAATTATTATGATACTGAATAATCGAAAAGATGTGCATTAGAAAAAGTCAATCATTTGAATTTGTATTCCGAAGACAACCTGGTATTGACCATTTTTGTGTATTTTTTATAAAATAATTAAAAAAGAAGAATATCAAAGAGAAGAATTGGGTTGACGAAGAGTGCCATAAAATAACAGAGGAAAAAAAGAGATTAAAACAATTGGCATTAACAAGAAATAATAATAATAATGGTATGAACTATGAACCAGAGTTACAAAGATCAAAGAAAAATAATGAGAATGGTATGCAGAGGAAAGAAAAGAGAATATAACGAAAAAGTAATACAGGAATAAGAGGACAGATTTCGAAAACAAGAAATGAGTGATTCCATTTCAAATCACTCAATTTTGGATCAAACAAATTTTTGGATCTCCGATTTGTCTGAAAATTGGTATATAGCATCTGCGGGATGTTAGACCAGGGCGCATCTGTAAAAATATTAGTACATTTGGACGTTGAGAGGTGACTCAAATTTTTTTGCAGAAATTGCTTGAAAATAACTCAATTAATAATATTTGAGTTATCCTCCCTCTCAAAAAGGTCCGGAACATTGTTTAAATAATCAAAATGTCAAAAAATGAAGAAAAATTCGATTTTTTTCTTGGTTTTTTGATTATAACTTTAAAAGTATTTATTTCCGAGAAAAGTTGTATTGACATAAAAGTTGTGTAATTAAATTTCCTACAAAATAGAGTTGGTTGAAAATTTAAAAAATAGTCACTCTTGTTGCAAAATAGCAATAATTGGGAAAAAACTATACAAAAAGAAGTATTCGCATTTTACGTTTTTCAACCATTTATGCTAAACTTAGGACCTTCAAATTTCACCCAGAAAAACTATATGATACAGTTAAACAATACTGTAAATTTCATTAAGATCGGTTCAATAGATTTTGCAAAATAAATTTTGCAATCCAGCTTTCGCAAAAAAAAATCATTTTTTCAAACTGGTACAGGACTGAAAATAAAGCAGATAGCAAGTTGAAATTTTTTTTGCTTATAGAAGTGCACTGTAGCTTTATTTTCAATTTGCAAAACTAAAATCGATTAACCACCACGGCGTCAGGAATTGTTTTTAAATAAACATTAATTATTGGTGTTGCGCGCAGGACACCGGATAGTTTGCTCTGATTGGGCATTCCAATGACCTTTAATAATTATTGATACATTTTAATTTTTATTACATTTCGATATAAATAAATAAATTTGTTTATTGCAAAATAAAAACACATACTCTATCCTTTGAAATAACACTTTTTTTAGCAAAAACTTTCTTTGTTCATATATTTTAACTTGAGAATAAATGTTTATTATTTTTAAACATATACAATTGTTTAAACAATATTTCACAAACAGTAATAAAATTAGTTTGATTTTTGTGGAATTAAAATATTAAAATACAACAAAATATAGAGTAAGAAAATAATATAGTAGATGAAGATTGGAAGAAATTTTGGTGGAAACCAACTTCATGTGAATCGAACACCGCTGTCCTGCGCGTAGCACCAATAATTAATGTTTATTTAAAAAAATTCCTGACGCCGTGGTAGTTAATCGATGTTAATTTTGCGAATTGAAAATGAAAGGTACAGTGCACTTCTATAAGCAAAAAAAATTTCAACTTGCTGTCTGCTTTATTTTCAGTCCTGTAACATTTTGAAAAAATGAATTGTTTTTGCGAAAGCTGGATTGCAAAATTTATTTTGCAAAATCTATTGAACCGATCTTAATGAAATTTACAGTATTGTTTTACTGTATCATAAAGTTTTTCTGGGTAAAATATGAAGGTCATAAGTGTAGCATAAATGGTTGAAAAACGTAAAATGCGAATACTTGTTTTTGTATGTTTTTTTTTGGAAAATATTGCTATTTTGCAACAAGGGTGACTATTTTTTCAACTTTTAACTAATTCTATATTGTAGGAAATTTAATTACGCAACTTTTATGTCACTACATCTTTTCTGGGAAATGAATACTTTTAAAGTTATAATCAAAAAACGAAGAAAAAAATCGAACTTTTCCTTCATTTTTTGACATTTTAATTATTTAAACAATGTTCCGGACCTTTTTGGGAGGGAGGATAACTCAAATATTATTATTTGAGTTATTTTCAAGCAATTTCTGCAAAAAAATTTGAGTCACCTCTTAACGTCCATCTCAAAACAGATGGGCCCTGGACTATGTAGAAATAAAACAAAGGTCGAATTGTCTTCTTCTTCGACTTCTTCTTTTTTTCTGAAAATGTTATTTTAAGCGATTTTACAGTGATTTGGTATTTATTTAAACAAATTTGCATTTTCTGTCGTAAAGTATCAATCATCATCATTCTCTTTGCCTTATCCCTATGCGGGGTCGGCTTCCCTAATTGCATTTCTCCACACAATTCTATCTTGGGTCATATCAATGTTAATCCCCTTTACCAACATGTCCTGCCTTATTGTCTCCCCCCAGGTCTTCTTTGGTCTTCCTCTCCTACTCCTTCCAGGAATCTGCACTTCAGCTATTCTTCGTATTGGGTGATTAACGTCTCGACGTTGAACATGACCAAACCATCTTAACCTATGCTCTCTCATTTTGGCATCAATTGGTGCCACACCTAGACTTCCCCTAATATACTCATTTCTAATTTTATCCTTCTTTGTCACTCCACTCATCCATCTAAGCATTCTCATTTCCGCCACATGCATTCGTTGTTCCTCTTTCTTTTTCACTGCCCAACATTCAGGTCCGTGCATCATAGCCGGTCTTATGGCTATTTTATAGAATTTTCCCTTCAGCTTCATTGCAATTTTTCTGTCACACAACACATTACTCGCTTCTTTCCACTTCATCCATCCAGCCCTAATTCTACTGCATGCATCTCCCTATATTTCTCCATTACTCTGTAATACCGATCCTAGTTACTTAAAACTATTGCTTTTCACAATCATTTCACCATCCAAAGATACCATTTTATTTGTAGTAAGTCCATCTTTAAATGAACATTTCAAATACTGTTTTTGTCCTACTAAGTTTTAAACCTTTTTCCTCCAGAGCTTGTCTCCACTGTTCCAGTTTTTGTTCTAAGTCTCTTTCACTATTTCCTATTAACACTACATCATCAGCATACATTAGGCACCATGGAATACTACCCTGTAGTTTCGCTTTTATCTGGTCCAAAACTAATGAGAATAAATAAGGACTAAGCACCGAGCCTTGGTGCAATCCTACTTTCACCTGAAATTTATCAGTCTCTCCCACACCTGTTCTAACACTAGTCGTTACTCCCTCATACATATCTCTCACAATCTTTACATATTCGCCAGGGACTCCTTTCTTATTGAGTGCCCACCACAGAATCTCTCGAGGAACTCTATCATATGCTTTCTCAAGATCAATGAATACCATATGAGCGTTGGTCTCTTTATTCCTGTATTTTTCTATCAGTTGCCTTACAATGAAAATTGCATCTGTTGTTGATCTGCCCTGCATAAAGCCAAATTGATTATCGGATATATCGGTTTCTTCACGTATCCGTCTATCAATTACTCTCTCCCATATGTTCATGGTGTGGCTAAGTAGTTTTATAGCCCTGTAGTTTGTGCATTGTTGTATGTCTCCCTTGTTTTTGTAGACAGGTACTAATATACTGCTTCTCCATTCGTCTGGCATTTGTCCAACTTCCATAATTCTATTAAATAGACCTGATAGCCAACTTATTCCTGTCTTTTCCAATGATCTCCATACTTCCCCAGGAATATCATCTGGTCCGACTGCTTTTCCTTTCTTTATTTTTTGAAGCGCTTGAGCCACTTCCTCGTTTGTTATTCTGGTAACCATTGCTGTTACTGTCTCCGTTAACTCCACAGGCTGTCTGTCAAATTCTTCATTTAATAAACTGTCAAAATACTTTCTCCATCTCTTTTTGACGTATCGTAAATACGTATCTTTTTGACGTATCTCATAAAGTATCAATGGAAAACATAATATTTTAATAGAAGGGACTCAAAAATGTCATTATATGGCATTGTAACAAGTTATTTTGATTCAAAACAAGTTTTTGATCAAATTTTATAGTGTAGAAAACGTTAAAATACCCTTTTTACATTTTCCTCCATTCCCAAAATACATCATAATCGATTTTGCTGAAAATTTGCCCAAAGATAGACAAAACATAGGACTTTGGTTAGAAGGATTTGAATTATATTACAATACCAAAAAAGTTACATGCAAATTGAGAGAAAAACAAAGTTAAGAATATATAAAACGGAAATAAGTCCCACGGTGACGTATGGTAGCGAATTATAGGCAATGAAAATACCTATAGTCCAGGGCGCATGTGTTTTGAGATGGACGTTGAGAGGTGACTCAAACTTTTTTGCAGAAATTGCTTGAAAATAACTCAAATAATAATATTTAAGTTATCCTCCCACTCAAAATGGTCCGGAACATTGTTTAAATAATCAAAATGTCAAAATATGAAGGAAAAATTCGATTTTTTATTGGTTTTTTGATTATAACTATAAAACTATTCATTTCTGAGATAAGTTGTACTGACATAAAAGTTGCGTAATTAAATTTTCTACAATATAGAATTTGTTAAAAATTTAAAAAATAGTCACCCTTGTTGCAAAGTAGCAATAATTGCGAAAAAACCATACAAAAACAAGTATTCGCATTTTACGTTTTTTAACCATTTATGCTATACTTAGGACCTTCATATTTTACACAGAAAAACTTTATGATATAGTAAAATAACACCCTAAATTTTATTAAGATCGGTTTAATAGATTTTGCAAAATAAATTTTGCAATCCAGCTTTCGCAAAAAAATCATTTTTTTTAAATATTTCAGGACTGAAAATAAAGCAGATAGCAAGTTGATTTTTTTTTACTTATAGAAGTGTACTGTACTTTTTATTTGCAATTTGCAAAATTAAAATCGATTAATTACCACGGCGTCAGGAAATTTTTTAAATAAACATTAATTTTTGGTGCTACGCGCAGGACAGCGGTGTTCGATTCACACAAGTTGATTTCTACCAAAATTTCTTCCAATCTTTATCTAATATATTATTTTCTTAATCTATATTTTGTTGTATTTTAATATTTTAATTCCACAAAAATCAAACTTATTTTATTATTGTTTGTGAAATATTGTTTAAACAATTGCATATGTTTAAAAATACTAAACTTTTATTCTCTGAGTTCAAATATATGAACAAAGAAAGTTTTTGCTAAAACAAGTGTTATTTCAAAGGATAGAGTATGTGTTTTTATTTTGCAATGAACAAATTTATTTATTTATATCGAAATGTAATAAAAATTATGTATCAATTATTATCAAAGGTCATTGGAATGCCCAATCAGAGCAAACTATCCGCTGTCCTGCGCGTAGCACCAATAATATATGTTTATTTAAAAAATTCCTGACGCCGTGGTAGTTAATCGATTTTAGTTTTGCAAATTGCAAATGAAAGGTACAGTACACTTGTATAAGCAAAAAAAAATCAACTTGCTATATGCTTTATTTTCAGCCCTGTAACATTTTGAAAAAATGAATTTTCTTTGCGAAAGCTGGATTGCAAAATTTATTTTGCAAAATCTATTGAACCGATCTTAATGAAATTTACAGTATTGTTTTAATGTATCGACAAGTTTTTTTTGGTGAAATATGAAGGTCCTAAGTGTAGCCATGTTGAAAAACGTAAAATGCGAATACTTGTTTTTGTATGGTTTTTTCGCAATTATTGCTATTTTTCAACAAGGGTGACTATTTTTTAAATTGTTTACAAATTCTGTATTGTAGGAAATTTAATTACGCAACTTTTATGTCAGCACAACTTTTCTCGGAAATGAATACTTTTAAAGTTATAATCAAAAAACGAAGAGAAAAATCGAATTTTTCCTTCATTTTTTGACATTTTGATTACTTAAACAATGTTCCGGACCTTTTTGAGAGGGAGGATAACTGAAATATTATTATTTGAGTTATTTTCAAGCAATTTCTGTAAAAAAATTTGAGTCACCTCTCAACGTCCAAATGTACTAATATTTTTACAGATGCGCCCTGGTCTACTAAGCATCAGTCGCTTTATAAAGGCACAGAGAATTAGATGGATGGGGCACATGATGAGAATGGAGTGGAAGAGGATGACAAAGATGATCCTAAAACAAGGCCCAAACACGAAAAGAAGGAAAGGACGACCCAGGCAAAGATGGTTTGATAGTGTACAGGAATATCTCATAAAAGAGTGAATTGATGGTTGGGAAGAAAAAGCAATAAACAGGGATGAATGGAGGAGAACAGTAAGTCAATGCATTATTGGACAAGAAGCCACTAATTTGATACAAATTTTGTATATATTAGTATTATATTAACTGTATTTTAGCCCTAGGCCGCCTGATAAGATCAAAGAGATCAAAATTTACATGTATGGTCCTTTTCATGAGCATTTTTCAGTGCGTCACAAATGATAGGAAAAAGGGTAAGTCCGTGATAATACACATTTATGACATTTATTCTAACATGACATTTTAGTTAAATCTGACAGTTGTCAGAAAAAGTTGTCAGTTTATAAAATGGTATTTTCTTTGATTTGTATAGTCTTATAAATTGTACAGATTATATTCGTAGATATATTATACAGGGTGTTTCATTGGGAAACGGAAATACTTTAATGGTGAATAGAGGTCACCGAGGCCGTTCTAGGTATACTAAATTTTTTGCCCTACCGACTTGTATATCCGAGTTACAGGGTGTTTTATCGATTTTGCTCATTTCTTTCCTAAGCCATAACTTTAGATTTATAATATTAGATATTTTAGATATTATAACACTGTAGATTTTTTAATATTTGGTACACATATGTCTCATTCAAAACCCAAACGATAAACATGTTAAATTATGTAAATACAAGTTGTAAACGTAATATAATAGGCATAATTTGTTAATGTGGTTTGAAAAAATTTAAAAAAAAATATATAAAAAAAACACATAATAAAATAATAACAAAAAAATAATAAATAAAAAAAGAAACAAAAATAGAAACAAAAATAAAAAAAGAATAAAAAAAGAAGTAAAAAAAAGTGTTTCGCACAAATTAAAATATATATTAAAAAAACAGTAAAATAATTAAAAAAAATAATGTGTGTGTACTTTGTACGCACGTAAGAAGTTATACTTCTATTATATGATTATATGATTATAAACGAAATTAATATACTTTTTATTTATATTTTATTTAAATATTAAATTAATTTATACTTAATACTTCTCAAACATTTTTATTAAAACAGTGCCAAAAATTAAAATAATAAAAAAATAAAACACACACAAACACATTAAAAATGCCACAAATGATTTCTGAACATTAATTGTCGGAAAATTTTTTAACTAAATACGTATTTTCTGAAAATAAAATTATATAATAAATATACTTACAATCATAAAATGTATAAAAAAAAATAAAAAAATAAAAGTTTCTATTGGGATTCGAACCAACTTACCACGCGGCTGGTATTTGCGTTGTATTGGGATTCACCCGCATTAAAACTGCACCACAGAGGCAGCTTGTCATTATATGCGAAGATCGTCTAACTAAACAGATTAACCTTTTGACATTTTTAACTTATGTAAATCAAATTATTTTGATTTTGAATTGAAATGATTTAGAATTGAAAAAATACAACAAAACATAGGGTAAGAAGACAATATATTAGGTGAATATTGATATAAATTTTGATGGTAATCAAATTATGTAAAAAAAAGTATTACATACTACTTATGTATTTTGGTAGGTTTAAGGTAGGTATCGGAGCCCGTATAACGACTAATACATTTCGCAATCACTTGCGTCGTGCAAAGTGGCTATGTTCAAATATCATAACAAAATTTGATCAACTATTTATAAAACACTTACCAGTGAAAGATTCTTTAGCTTTGAATAAGCGAGATCTGCGGCACTCATACTAGGCACAGTTTGATGAGCTTTCACATTGGCATGCAACAATCATCTCTTCTATGTAAATAAGTCCAAAAATATAATATGAAAACTATTTAAAAAGGTAGTATAACCATTAACTAACTTTTTGTTTGTTGTTTCTCTTCCTACAAATTTTAAAACGCAACAAGCATACATTATAACCAAACACAGTCCCACAGCTGTGCCACAGCTGCCATATTGGATAATTTTTGTCATGTCATTTGAACATCCAATCAGAACAAAGTTATAATGCGCATGCGCCCGGTCGCTAGGTTTTCCCATATAAAATTTCACCGTCATTACGCCCGTAAAGAAGTATAACTTCAAAAAAAACAAAATAAAAAAGCTACACAATGTACCAATGTATCTATAAAAATAATATTGTAGAATGTACTTATGTTTATAAGAAAATTATGACTATGAATCTGCAATCAATCACAAACAAGTCTGGCTAATTGGCTCTGCCAAAGCCATTTTTCAAAAAAAAAACCCCAAACGATCAACATACTAATCACAAGAAAAATCCAGGTCCGGATTGACAAAAAATTATAAAGTAATTGAGACCTTAAAACAACACCCTGTATATTGAAATTTTGAAAATCTGTTTGCATATTTGAAAAGAGAACAAAAAACTAAGTCTAATGGTTCGCTTCGATTTTTCGGCCAGACAATTTTTTGACTTTAATTTTGAAGTTATATTGAATTTTTTAAGAACTCAACATTAAAAAGCAGGTATTATTAACTTTTAATTATAAATTATTAAAGTTATTGAATAAATACTCCTTTTAAAATGAATTATTACTTATTTACTACATTGGAAAGACCCAAGTGTTAATCACAAGAAAAATACAGGTCCGGATTAACAAAAAACATAAAGTAATTGTGACCTTGAAACAACACTCTGTATATTAACATTTTCAAAATTTCTTTGCACATTTGAAAAGCCATAAAAATCCGAGTTTTTCGGTTCACTTTGATGTTTTGTGCAAAAATGTACTTTAATTTTGAAATTAAATGTATTCAAATTTTTAAGAACTCTGAAATTAATAAGCAGGTTTTTAAAGCACTTTTAATAATAAATCATTTAAGTTATTGAATAAATACCTACTAATTTTAAAAATAATCAGTTATTATTAACTGCGTTACAAGGACTCACTTACTAATCACAAGAAAAATCCAGGTCCGTATTAACAACAAAATACAAAGTAAGTGTGACCTTGAAAAAACACCCTGTATATTGAAATTTTTAAAATACGTTTGCAGACCTGAAGAGAGCACGAAAGACTAAGTTTAATGTCCAGCTTTAATATTTTGTGCAGACAATTTAATGACATTACTTTTGAAATAATACCGAAATTTTTATTATGAGTTCCCGCATAGTTCTTAAAAATTTCGACATAATTTCAAAATTAAATTCATTAAATTATCTGGCCAAAAATTGAAGCGAACGATTAAACCTAATTTTTTGTACTCTTTTCATACCTATGTGCAAACGGATTTTGAAAATTTCAATATACAGGGTGTTGTTTCAAGGTTACAATTACTTTACATTGTTTTGTTAATCCGGGCCTGGATTTTTGTTGTGATTTGTAAGTGGGTGGTTCGAATGTCGTAAATAAGTATTGATTATTTTTAAAATGGGTATTTATTTAATAACTTTAATAATTTATTGTTAAAAGTGCTTTAAAAATCTGCTTTTTAATTTCAGTGTTCTTAAAAGTATCAACATATTTAATTTCAAAATTAAAGTCATTAAATTTCCTTCACAACAAATTAAAGCAAACCGATAAACTCAGATTTTTATGGTCTTTTCAAGTGTTCAAACAAATTTTGAAAATTACAATATACAGGGTATTGTTTCAAGACCATAATTACTATATATTTTTTTTAATCCGGACCTGGATTTTTCTTGTGATTAATAATTGGGTCGTTCCAATTTGGTAAATAAGTATTGATTAATTTTTAAATGAATGTTTATTCAATAGCTTTAATAATTTATAATTAAAAGTTAATAATACCTCCTTTTTAATGTCCAGAGTTCTTAAAAAATTCAATGTAATTTCAAGATTAAAGTCATAAAATTGTCTGGTCGAAAAATTGAAGCGAACGATTAGACTTAGTTTTTTGTGCTCTTTTCAAATATGCAAACAGATTTTTAGAATTTCAATATACAGGGTGTTGTTTTAAGGTCACATTTACTTTATAATTTTTTGTTAATCCGGACCTGGATTTTTCTTGTGATAAGTATGTCGGTCGTTTGGCTTTTGGATGATACACATGTGTACCAAATATTAAAAAAATATACAGGGTGGTTCTAAAGTTATGGCTTAGGAAAGAAATTGGCAAAATTGATAAAACACCCTGTAACTCGGTTATAAAAGTCGATAGGGCAAAAAATGTAGTATACCTAGAACCACCTCGGTGACCTCTATTCACAATTAAAGTATTTCCGTTTCCCAATGAAACACTCTGTATAATTCGTAAATTTTTTTTTTCGATTATAGCGCCATCTATCGACAACTAGAATAAATGATATAAATGTCTGTAATCACCGACGTGCCTTTTTTCTGTCACATGCAATTTAATGCGTTAGAAAGAAATCGAAAAACTGTGACGCACTGAAAGATGCTCATGAGAAAAAGAATAACTGTTATAGATCTGAATCTGAAGTAGTCTGAAGAAATCTGATTTCGTACTTTAGAGATAAGAAATGAAGAAATTATAGATAGCCAAATTACTTTGGCCAAAACATTCTTCGTATGATTCTTCAAGTATATCATAAAATGTTTGTTTTACAGTGGCATCTGTCAATGAGTGTAAGGATATATTGTAATTTTTTATAAAAAAAGAATATTTGAAATTCTTTACAGCAAAATTTAGTATCTCTGGAGATCATAAATCTAAATAATAATAAATCTCATCTTTCCTTCTATGTTTGATTATCTACTTCCTGCCCACTGTACAACTTTGTATTTATATTGCAGTCGTATTGTTTTATACATTGCTATTAAATTTTAATATGTTATAATATCCAAACCTTATTTATGTATTACTAAAAAATTAATGTAGCTCTTAGACTTCATCATTATTATGGTTACGAGTTGTTAAAATAAGATTACATGTATTATATTACGCCATAACAAATATTTTGTACAAGACCAACAATAGTTGAAGATATTAAGCAATACCGACATGTAGCAGTCAACTAAGAAGGCCGGAATAAAGGTGAGCGGAGTTCCCATTAATAACATTAGATATGCGGATGACACTGCCGTCTTAGCCGAAAATATTGAAGATCTTCAGTGACTGGTTAACAGAATAGCGATATATAGCCAAGAATACAGTCTAACAATGAACATCTTCTTCTTCTTTCTCGAAACTCCTTATGCCCCTCAGGGGCGTCGGAGACAATGAACATCAAGAAGACAAAATTTATGAGAATATCTAAAACTCAAAGAAATAACGAGAATCTCCTCATAAACGGAACCAATGTCGAACGAGTAGACCAATATGCATATCTTGGAACAATGATCAACTCCACAAATGATTACTTCCAGGAGATTAGAATTAAAATAGAAAAAGCTAGAACGAATTTTAACAAAATGAGAAAAGTGCTCTGCACAAGAGATCTAAGGTTAGAGCTAAGAGTAAGGTTGGCTAGGTGCTACGTTTTCTCGACTGTGTTTTACGGAATTAAAACTTGGACCTTGAATGCGGCGTCAATGAAAAAACTGGAGTCATTCGGGATGTGGGTATATAGAAGAATTCTAAAAATATCATATACAGAACACGTCACAAACAAAGAGGTTCTGAGAAAGATGAATAAAGAAATGGAAGTCTTAAATACAATCAAAACCAGAAAATTGGAATATCTCGGACATATTACACGTGGAAAGAGATACAACTTACCCCAACTCATTATGCAGGGAAAAATTCAAGGAAAAAGAAGCATAGGGAGACACAGAATATCGTGGCTGCGCAACCTGAGAGAATGGTATGGATGTACATCAAACGAACTTTTCAGAGCAGCCGTCTCCAAAGTCCGAATAGCTATGATGATTGCCGACCTCTGTCGCGGATATGGCACTTGAAGAAGAAGAAGAAGAAGAAGGCCGGATAATGTTAAATAAATAAACGTTGCGCGATGTTTACCATTTTTACAAAATATGCCTAAAAAATGCTAAATTTAAACTTTCACATTAGCAATGATCTCAGTTCTCTGGAAATGCTTTCATGAAGACGTCATAGTGGAATTTTGAGTAATTGAACGGTTCAATCTACACAAAAAGTGCTAATAAAAATTTTTGTTAAAAATTATGTCGGCTACATTTCTTGGCACAAAATCTTGGTAAATCGATGTTTTCAGTCCCCCACACCTACGAGGGGGTTTTAGGTCCGGAGGTAGGAGTTGCAAACTTTTTTGCATCTTTTTCAAATCCCAAAATTGACATTGTTAGCAAAATTCAGCTTGTTTTTACGATTTTTAAAGGTTCAGTGTCATTTTCAGTGCCTCTGACGACTGGACTATCATAGTTTATCCTGTTTTTGAGGCAATAGGGAACTTGCACATTTTTTTATTACATAATAATGTTCAGTTTTGTTTAAAAATGAGATTTCCAAAATTTCACGCTTTAAAAACTCATAATAACTTAGAAATACAAATTTAAACTCTTCCGTAAAATAAAATAGTTCAAACGACCCGTGACGTCACATAGTGTTATTATATAGTTATGTTTAAGGTTATATTTAGGTATATTCTTCTTCTTCTTTAATTTATTGGCCTCCTCCTACTTGGGTATTTGGCCAGCTCATCGTCGCCGAATAAGGGAAAAATATTTATATATTCTAATGACATTTATCGTATGTCATTGTAATAATATATACCAGTTTGTTGAGATTGGAGTTTTATACAGTTTTTGAAGGAAAAGAAAGAAGGTTTACAACGGAAAATAAAACCATTTTGTAAAAATACAAGTTTTTTTATGAATAGTTCAAACGATCAAAAACACTTGGACGTCACATAACTGTATTTTCTACTGACGTTTATAATGTCTAATTTAAAATTATATACAATTTTGTTTACTTTGGTAAACGTATTTTGGTGCAAAATGTAAACATATAATCATTTGATGTCACAACGCGTTTTGGGCTGCTGCTTAAATTTGAATTTAGAATCGTCTTTAGGGGCCAAACGGAACACAAAAACAACTTTTTTTATCTTTGGTACATGTTTTAAATTATGTTCTGTTGTGATTTATAACATTTTTTTCGAATTTAAAATTTTAGGCAAGTTCCCTATTATTGTCAGCTCTAATTTGCCAATGGTTGGAATGTATAGGCAAACGTGATCTGTGTTTAATAACGGATAAATTAGTTTTTTAAATGTTACTCAATTAGTTAAATAGATAAATTAGATAAATGGACATTCGCGACCAAATCGAAATTAGACTAATTGCGGAAGTAGCCGTACCTGTCTGTATTATCATCCACGGAACATTTCGCACGGAAAGATGTCGGACGTAGGACATCTACCAGTATATTTCTGACGCTTCCGTCTATTAAAATTAAAATGGTCTATTAGGAGCCGTGGAAAAATGCCGTACTAACCAGCACCGCCTGGACGCGACAGACGCTAAGTCAGTCTCAAATTTTCATCGAACGCCGCGAAGAAAAATTAATCGAAAGAAAACCGTAGACACCAGTTACGCCATAGTCGTTCTGGTACTGTCTTGTCTGATAGAAGACTGTTCGACAGAGGCGGAGGATGAAAAGGAACTGAGTGGGACAAATACATTGGGGAAGCTATACTGTAATAATATATTTTTTAAATTTATTGTTTTATTTGTTATAGAGGCACTACTCTGGTCTGATCTTTTTACTTTATCGGCCTTTCTTACCCTCTATCCTAATCCTTCGTTGTCGTACTAGTTGCTGAAAAATGTATCATTCTCCTCGTAATATGTGCCCTTGCAGTCTTCTTACTTTTTATTTAATCAAAAAGTTTTCTGTCCTCGCTCCTTCTCGATACTTGCTGAGAAGCTCGCTCTTCTCAATACATACATACTTCCATGTTTCTGACTCTGTCCGTCCATGTCTATGATATTCTAGCGACATTTCAAAGACCTCTAGTTTGTTAATGGAGCTGACCTTTAACGTATATGCTTCCATTTCGTACAAGAGAACAGGCCAATCGTAACATTTTAGCATCTTTTATCTCAGGTTGAAATCCAACTTGTGATCAGTCAGAAATTTACAAAGCCTCAAAAAAGCATTTCTGGCTTGTTCTACTCTGGGTCCCAACATTAATTTAAACTGCCTAACTTGTTTTTAACCTTAAAACCTTAAAACCTTACTTCGTTTTTAATTGAGAAAACTGTTGTAGTTATTGTATTATTAGTACGTGTTTTATATTATCGAATGCTTTCCAATAATCGACGAAACAGATTAAAACATCCTTTAAAAAACTCTCAACATGAAGTAAAAACCACTTCTATGTAATAGGTATATTTATTAAAAATTTTAAAAATCCCAATGGGTTGAATAAAATATGTCTAATTCAGAACGTTTTCGGACCTATCAGTCCATCATCAGTGAATTCAAATACTTGCTAAATAGTCCCAGAACCAAGCAATGGTTGAAATTAGAATTCAATCTACATTATGTTGAAGTATTATTGATCAGGCTAAACGGCGATGTTAAAAGATATAACCTCCGGGAACATGGTGAAACTCTATCAAGAAACTTAATCAACCATCCCAGGCCAACGTTGACTACCAAGTCAACGTTGTCTTGGTAGTCAACGTTGGCCTGGGATGGTTGATTAAGTTTCTTGATAGAGCTTCACTATGTTCCCTGAGGTTATTTAGCAAGTATTTGAATTCACTGATGATGGACTGATAGGTCCGAAAACGTTCTGAATTGGACATAAAGTCCATTTTTGAAATCAAACTTACTCCAGTCACTGACCTCTTCACATTTCTTAAATAATTTATGAATAGTGTGTAGTATTCTCAAAAAAAGTTTAAAAAGTGACTCATTAGACTTA
Source organism: Diabrotica virgifera virgifera (assembly GCF_917563875.1). Taxonomy (NCBI): domain Eukaryota; kingdom Metazoa; phylum Arthropoda; class Insecta; order Coleoptera; family Chrysomelidae; genus Diabrotica; species Diabrotica virgifera. The sequence goes on from NC_065450.1 coordinate 215,391,380, forward strand.
TTGGTCATTGGTCCTTGCAGAAGTTCGCACGTGGTGTTAAAAGATAGTGTACCGCAGATAAGGTAAGGTTGTAACCAGTCTTCAATGGTCATGCTAATTAATTGTAGGTACTTTTCACTGATTTTATTTAACTCTTGATGTTTTATATTATATTGATAGCTGTGACACCGTGTGCTTTGTTATCTGAATATTTTGTAGTGAACTATGTATTTTAGAATTTTAATGTAATTTTTCTCTTTTAGATGAGCTTCTGGTACAAGCATAACATCAATTTTCTTCTCGTCGAGAAAAATTTTTATTTCTTGGATATGCTGCGTTAGGCCATTTGAGTTTCGGACTTTCGGTTAGTTTAAGTGTGTTGAATTGGTGTGTTTTGGAAATGATAATGGTAAGGAGATTAAGCATAGTGTCTAGATTTGGCTTGAGTTGGTTCTCGTCATGATAGTGCCTTCTTTATCATATCAAGCTGATCAAGCCTTTTTTATATATTTGCACATATGGGTATCTTATCTCCCTTTTACAATTTCGACAAAGCTGTCCCAGTACCTTGGTTCTGCAACAATATTAACGAACTCCTTATCCAGTCAGCTCTGGAATTTCTCCCAAGCTGCTTTTTGGAAGTTGAAGTTGTATCTTTGTCAAAATTGTACTTCCTGTTGCTGTAGGGCGTACCTAATCAAGCATATGAGTGCTGATGAGGCTCTTTTGAGCACTGACGTGTTATAGGTACGTTATCTGAGGAAGTGAAGGTCAGAGTTTATCCTCTGTGCTATCTTCTACTATTAAAAAAGGCAGGTAGATTATTATCATGGATGAACTCTAACTTCGTTATCACCCATGTTCAGCTCACCCAATGACAGCTTTTCCATTTTAGTCGCCTTAGAGATAGTCCCACAGGATATTGCGGCTATTAAAGTCTCCGATATGAAGAATTCTAAAAATTCGATATGATTATATCGTAGAGTTCATCTATATAACATATTAAACCGGGTTTATAGCGTTCTACGCCTTTCCTTTTGTAATCGCCATTCCTTTCTATTGTGGCAGTCTTCCTCTCTTAAGTTTTTTTCCGACATCGCTGTGGAGATACCCTTTATCCATGTAGTTGCTGGTTTTCCTCGTTTTCGTTTTTCTGTGGGGCTCCATTGTAACACTTTTTTGGGATTATTCTTTCCTCAATTCATCTTACGTGTCCGTACCATACTAGCTGTTGTTGTTCGATGCCATCTGATTGTTCTTTATATTTTCATTTGTTGTCTAATGTCGCCCTTTCTTATGTGTCCTAGTCTAGATCTTTTTCTTCTGACTTTTTCCAAAAATCCATCTCAGTGACTAGTAATTTATTTTTGTGTAGAAGTCATCTTATTTTTATAAATTCTTGTTTGTATGTATTTGGCTTTATCTTATTTCATGACTTTTGCAGACCAACAATCACTACGCCTATGTGTATCTAACTGGCAACCGAAAAATCACTTTGGTACTTTATTAGTGTGTACCGTTTCATATTAATTTTCTATTAGATGTATTAATCTTGACTACTCGTAACTCATTTTTCTATTAATGAGATTTGTACATTTAAAAAGGCATTTAATGATACCCTTATGATTAGTTAGCGGTAAAAATTAGCAGCAGGTTAATAAGTTAAAACACGATTTTGTTAAATAATGTAATTAACTAAAGAACTTTTTTAACTATATTATCTTAATTAAGGTTTTATTACTGGCGCTTTAGTTTTTTTATGAGAAATGTTTTACTTATTAAACGGTTTGTACAATAGGGAACTTACATAAAATTTTAAATTCGAAAATAATACTGCAAATTGCAACAGAAAATAATTTAAAATATTAAAAATAAACTTGCTTCTCTCTTTCGTTTACCCCTAACAACGATTAAAATCAATAGGGTGCATATAGATTTTCACTTCGGAAAAAATCAAACAAGATAGAACTTTTTGTAATTTCATTAAGAAATGTTTAATAAACAACATATCAAAAAGTTCTACTCGAGAAGTGGGTGCTTCATTTTTTATTAAACAATAAATGAACTACGAAGTTTGATGTTTTTTTAAATAACTCCGAAAATATAAATTTTAGAACAAAACTGACTTGACCATTGAAAAAATCAGAAAATTTTACAAAAAAAACCTTATATAGAGAATTTTCTAAAATTAAATCTGTATCTTCTATAATTTTTTATTTATAATGCTAAAGTCACCCTTCTCGCAAACATTGGCGCACTGTAAACTAGCGTACGGCGAAGTGCACGGTTGAGTTATTTTAATGTAATTCTTTAACTAATGGATCAAATGAAATTTTACAAATTGAACCTAAAAGAAGAATAATTAAGCTATCTTATGGTTATAATAAAAAGAAATAAAATATATAGGCATAAGTACGGTGGGGGCGGAAAGTGACATGAATTTTGTTTAAAAATGATTTAAAAATGTGTAACTAGTACAATTTTTCCTATAAAACCTTCAATTTTGCACAACACCTTTCAAGCATCGTAATAAATGATGTTTCATTCAAAAAAAATCTCAAAAATTTAATTCAAATGATATGACGTCTTAAAAAATGTAATTTTTGAAATCTTCGTAGTTTAAAGAATTACCACCATTTTAAGACGGTATTACTCAAGTTTGAACAGATCTATTACAGTTTTATAAGTGCTTTTTTAAAGCTTAGGATGTAATCTTTAAAATACACTAAATTATTTTACTTTAGAAATGAAATAGACTATTTCTTTTTGAGAAAATTAAGAAAGATAACAAAAATGTAATACAAAAACCGAAAATTACCAGCTAAAAAAATGTTTATATAAAGTGATAAAAACTTTTTTCTGTAAAACTTACCTAAAATACATTTAACAATAAACTTCAACAATAATAAATGTTCAGCAAAAAATTTTTTTTAGCTCTTATACAGTATGTATGCGTAACTTGGAACCTATTGATAACTTTTTTATTATCAGTTTTACGAAAAAAAGTTATTCTTTATAAAAATTTTTTTCATCGTATATAATCTAAGATGCAATCATCAAATATCAAATTTAATGAATTTTATACGAAGTATGTCAAAAAATGTGAATTTCACTCAAGAGTAAAGTATCGTTAAATTTCACAATATCGAAAATTGTTATTAAGATAAGTTGTTTGGAATTAAAAAATTTGTTTTAGTGTTCAATTACATCCTTCTAATTGAAATATTGTGAATAATAAAGGCACTTAACTTTTAAGAAAAATTCATATTTTTTACATACCTCGTATAAAATTAAAAAGTTTAATATCTGATGGTTGTATCTTAGATTTTTAGACATTTTATGAAGAATAACTTTTTTTCGTAAAAGTGATAATAAAATAGTTATCATAATTGTAATAAAATGATGATTAGTATCCGTAATTTGAGAAAAAATTGAAAAAATTTTTTCGATTAGAATAATGTAATTGTATATTTAAACATAGTTTTTAATTTCAAACAACTTTTCATAATAGCATTTTTGATATTCTCTTTAACGAAATTCATATTTTTGACATAACTCGTATAAAATTGATAAAAGTTGATATCTGATGGTTGAATTTTAGATTTTTGACTATCCAGAGCATTTTATGAAGAATAACTTTTTTTCGTAAAATTGATAATAAAAAAGTTTTCCATGTGGTTCCTAGCTTCGTAGACATACTGTATAAGAATTTTCAAATTGCAATGCCATATTCCGATTCAGTATAATCAAAAACAAAATACAAACATATTTGATCAAAGTAAAATGATGAATTTAACGATATTTTTAAAATTATTAATACAAAACAATTGTTATTGTTTAAACAATTAACAAACAATTAGCGGTAAAATCCGCGAGTAGAACTTTTTACTTTAACATGTATATAAACAAACAAAAAAATTTTTAGAAAAATATAAGCTTGTTTGAATTTTTCCGAAACAATGCATGTTTTCGTTCGAATTGCACTGTCCCACAAGAGAAAATTCAAATTATAGCAGCCAGTCCAAAACGCGCCCTCATTGGACCTGACGTCATAAAGTTAAAAATGTACAAGTTCCGTGCCATTAATTCATTAAGTTTGATTTTTGTTTACTTGTTGTCAATTTATGGTGTATCTCATTTTTTATAAATCTAGATACTTAATTGCTGTGAACTATATTTTCGTATTCCTTACTGATAATCAAATAGGTACAGTGGAACCCCGATAAGTCGGCCCCCGATAACCCGGAAGTCCGGCTAACCCGGACCGATTTTCATCAGATAAACATTTTGATTTTCAGTACATTTGTATTTTGACAACGACACCCGATTTGGGCGTCAAAACGTTAATAAAATTATTTTTCTATTTAATTGTGGCTTGTTTTCCATCAAAATAGTTATTATCAGATAAACATTCCAACAATAAAAACGTATGTAATATAATATTTGAGAGATAATGTGTATTTGTGTAATTTGAACTATACGATAGTAAAAATGACTCATGGCACACGCCGGCACAAAACAACAGGCACCTGTCTATAGTATTCCTTTACATATTTATTTCAAACTGTCTTAGCATTGTTTAAAAAAGACTAAAAGACTATTAAAAAAATTCTTTTTTAAACAGCGGTCTTTAGTTTTCACTGTTCTTAAATAACATAACATCGTTCCGATTGTGGTGACTGTATTGTGTGTAGTACAGTCTTGTATTGTTCGCTTCCGTTTATGTTTGCGTGTTTTTAGTAATTTAGATGTGTAGTGTAGAGGTACTGTGCATATTTATATATATTTCATGTTATTTCAATTCATGGTATTTGCGTATTTTATTAATTTTTACCATATTCTCCGGCTGACTCGGATTTTCGATAACCCGGATCGGCCGCCGTCCCGATTAATCCGAGTTATCGAGGTTCCACTGTATTGTGAAAATTACTTTCTTTTCTTTGCTTTAGGAAGAACTTAAAAAGTTGTGACTGGCTGAATGGCAAAAGCCTGTGCCAAAAAAAAAACTATATTTTCATAATGTGAATAATTTCATAAAGTGAATAGTTGCGATTAAAATCAAAATTGCCGAATTGATATCAAAGCTCTGACGGAAAAATGGAACCTGAAGAAGAAAATAATTTAGCACTTTGAATTTTGAAATTATATTTTGAAGAAAAATTTGTATAATAAAGAAGTTAATGAAAAAACAAAAGATGTAGATCTTTGAAACACACTCAGTGATCAAAAGATCCACAGGTACTGGTTTAACGACCACTCGTACGAAATCAAACAAATGAAATAGAGAATGTGGAAAAGGCGAAGGTTGAAGAGGGCGAAACACATTTCTAAGAACTGGTGTTTGGATCTTTGATTCTATTCGAAAAATTTTTCCCAGCCAGAAATAGGGGATGTGTGAGTTATTCGTAAGGGGATTTTTCCACATTCTCTATTTCAAAGAAGTTAAAACGTTAAACGTAAAACTGCTCTGTAAGTAACTATAGATTCATTGTATCACATTGTATAACTTGATGATAAAACAATTTTCTACAACAACAGTTGAGTATGTACTCGTATTAGCAAGCATTATTTCAGCTGATATATGGTTTCTTCAGTTTCATAACCTGGTAGTTCAAAGAATAAGAATTGAAATCATACGTGCACTTTGACAAAATATATATATAATATGTGCACAAGAAGCATATAATATGTCAATAGCCCTATTGCAAGTGTTTTAGCTTGTATTATACTTATACTGCAATTTAAACACAAAGCTCTAGAAACATAATAGGTAGAAAAATAACCTGATGAGCTGTTTGAAAAACTGAGGTAATACATAAATAGTTTAGGAAAAAAGTAAATAAATAAACTACAATATAATTACAATACTTATACAATATTGCGGTTACGTTTATGGATATGTTACCGGCCGCATATTTACAAATGCTCCTATACTACGGCACCAGAGTGCTGAAATCGGTTAGCCTTTGAAATACACTATTACGCTACAAACCCTCATTAATTTAGGCACCTATTAAATTATAAGACATCTATTAAATTATGGTGTCTTAGTTTTTATTGCAATGAATAGTATTGTAAGTATTGTATATTTATATTTCAATTTATAGTCATATTATTATAGTTTCAATTTCAATTTATAGAAAGAAACAAATATAGTCATTTGAGTCAGATAGGTGGGAATATAACAAAACTAATAAATTGAGGTAAAAATAAAATAAAAATCTGTGGCTAACGGACCCGCATCCAAGCCATTTTTTCACACACACACACACACACACACAACATTCGCTTATAAGCATTTCATCCTTTTGAAATCATCAGAGCGACCTGTAGTAGGCTCTCTAAACTCTAAAGAGTTTGCTATGGAATAAACTTAAAAACAACTTGCTAGTTTTCACAATCATAAACTTGTCAGGATGACACGTTCCATAATTAAAACTTCAGATAAATAAAGACATCTGTCCCAGTGTTCCCACACATCAAAATTTGTCCGACTAGACACCGTTAAGCTATTAACAAATTTTCAGCTTGCTATTCTTCTTCTTTTAGTGCCTATTTCTTTCGAATATTGGCGATCATTCTGGCTTGCTATTACTAAACTTTTTTTGGTACGCGGAATTCAGGATCCAGGCCTAATACCTTTAACTGTATAAAATACGAAAAACTTCATAATAAGTTAATAGGCCAGCAACTGTAGGCCTTGGAGGCGTATGATCTATAATCGAACCATCAGTTGGCAGATGTCAATTTTCGAATCGTTTTAATAACTAACTAGTATATTTATGTAAACAAGCATCATCCAAACTCAAAGTATTTGATTTATTCAGTTCGTAGAAAAAGAACCACAACAGAATCTTGTTTGATTAACTGTCAATCCAAAATGTGCGTAAATATTTGTCGGAGACACACAGTGTTTTTCTTTATTACTCCGAAATAACAAAATCCATAAATTCATTGAATTAATCTTTGAGTCGGGACACTTTGACCTAGACTGTCAATCAAAAACTGTTTTGAATGTGAGTTTCGTAACTTGTGTGCATCAATAAGCGATGATTTTGCAAACTGCGAACTATGGAATGACTTCTAGTTTTTAGTTTTTTGTATAAACACTGAACTAGACACACAGCTACTAAACGATGAAACTCAGAGAAAGGCAATATAGCCGTTGTCCACCAGATCCAATTTACCTGCTTTATTCCTAAAGTACTAAAAGTTAGTCGTCGTCTCTGTGTTTATATACTGTAAAAACCTGAGATACAGGATGCAGCCAGAAAGCAGTTTATTAGCGAAAAGTCTTAGATTTAAAATATTGTTTATTATATTTTTAATTTCAATTATTCTAATTGTTTAAAAAGTAGTAAACTTTGTATCTGGGGCTTTTCGTTGTTTTCCTCGTATTGCGAGAGATGTCGCTGGATTGCGTCTCAAAAGGTGGAATCATTGCATCGCGATGGTTCGCCTTAAATAGGCAGGGTTGTTAATGTTTGTTTCAGAGTTGTGACTGCATAGCTCCACCGAGGACGCATGGGATGCAGAAATAGCTATCTGGAGATGGTGGTCCAACTCTGAATCAAATTAAAACAAAACTGCCGTTATCTCTCGTTATCTCTTTTACTAAAAGTTACTCTTGCTTTACGTCGGTAAAATACACCGTTTTTTTTAACTCTTTTCAAATTTTATTCAAATTCAAAAAACGAAATATTTTCAAATCGATTTTTCTAGAAAACGGTGTATCCTACCGACTTAAAGGAAGAGTAATTTTTAGTTCTAGAATACCTGACAATTTAATAATCCAGTGTCAAAAATGTTTAAAAGTTAAAGACAAACAAGTTATGCGATAAAATAACCGTTGCCCTACCCAAAAGGGACGCCTATGACCGGTACTAGAAATTCGCAATTTATGGAATCGATTTATCTCTGGAAGGTAAAAGGATTTACAAGTTTTCGTTTTTCTAAATAGAAGGGTTCTTGAGGTATTTAAAAAAAAACTAATTAAAAACTTCAAAGAACTCTAGTTCCCTTCGGAAGCATTTTCGGACTAGGTGATTTGGGTTAAACCGTAATACTTTGAGCCCAGGAAATCTAGAGGTAAAATATTTCCAATTATTAATGAAACACCCTATATATAAACCTCTAAAACCTTAACTTTTGCTGCAGTAAATTAATTGGTAATTTTTAATTATTCACAAGTAAAGGTCGAAAACATTTTTGGTCTTATCGGACTATTATTAGTGATACCTACTTGTTGACGCATTTGCAAAAAGCCACTTAAAAAACGGTATAAAGACCTTTAATTTACATTTAAAACATTAAATTAACTTATGATTAAACGACATAATGTTGATGATTATGGATTTTTAACTAAAAGGGAACATAATAAGCTTCTTCTTCTTCTTCCTTTTTGTGTTCGTTCCACTCCTGTTTCCGTTTTGTCACCCATCCATTTATGTCTTCTACATTGCATACTCTTCTTAATTTAATATGTTTTCGCTTCTCTCCCTATCCAACAGACTTTTCCCTGATATTCGTCGAAGTATTTTCAACTCTGTTGTTTCTAGTAGTTGTCTCGTTTTAGATGTGTCAGGCCTTGTCTCCGCCGTGTATGTCAATAATATAGGTCTAATTGTTGCTTTATAGATTCTTGATTTTGTATCTTGTCTTAGGTGTTTGTTCTTCCAGATTGTGTCATTAAGAGATCCCGCCGCTTTACTTGCTTTTAAGCTTTGTTGTAGTACTTCTTCTTCAACATCTCCGTACCTAGTTATATCTATTCTGAGATATCTAAACCTTGCTTCCTGCTTTATTATTTTCCCATCAATTTCGATTTTACATCGTAGTGGGTATTTAGATGTTGTCATACATTTGGTTTTTTCTGCTGATATTATCATATTGTATTTCTTGGCTGTTGTATTGAAGATGTGTGTTAATCTTTGGACATCGTCTTCTGTCTCAGCGATTAATGCGGCGTCGTCTGCATAACATAATATTTTGATTTCTTTGTTCCCTATTCTGTTACCATGATCTTTACGTGTTGCTTCTATTATTTCGTCCATTATTATATTAAATAGCAGTGGGCTTAACGAGTCACCTTGTCTGACTCCGCTTTGTACTGGTATAAACTGCGTTAGTTTTTCATTTATCTTTGCCTGTATTCGATTATGAAAGTAGATGTTTTCGATGGTTTATATAATATTGATTGGTATGTTTCTTCTATATAATAGGTGTAAGACGTCTTCGACGTGGATGCGATCGAATGCCTTTGTCAGGTCTATAAAACATAGATATGTTGGTTTATTGTACTTGATGGCCTTTTCTGTGATTTGTCTTAGTACAAATACGGCGTCTATCTTGTTGCGAATCCTTGTTGTTCATCTGATAAAGTTATTAGTTTATTGATTTTGTAGGTTATGACTTTTGCGGTTAGCTTAAGTGCGGTGTTCAATAGATGTTGATGACCTCTATAATTGTTGGGCTCTTCTATATCTCCTTTCTTGAACATTGGTATCATTATGCTGTTTTTCCATGCGTCTGGTATCTTGCAGTGCAATTTTAGTTTTTGTATAAGTTTTGTCATCTCTAGGGTTATACTTTCTCCTCCGTGTTTTAGAAGCTCGTGGTTTATTCCGTCTGGTCCTGGTGACTTTCTATTTTTGAGTGAATTTATGGCTATCTCTACTTCCTGAAAACTAATTTCTATTTCGTGTCTTATTCAGGTACGTTATTGTGTTGATTATTGTCAAGTATGTATCTTTCCCATTCGTTTGCTGGTATGTTATTGTATTCCTTCAATTCTGCAATTTCTTTCCGTTGGTTTCTTATGAATCTCCATATTTGTTTTTGTGTACCGTAGAAGTCGCTTTCCATCCTTTTTGTAAACAGTTCCCAGTGTTATTTTTTTTTGGTCTTCTTACCAATTGCTTTGTTTCATTTCGAATTCTTGTATAGGTGTCTCTGGATTCTAGAGTACTTTAATGTTTTATACTTCGTGTAAGCCTCTTGTTTGTCTTTACATTTTTCTTTTATTTCTTTTCTGAACCATGGTGTATTGTTGTTGTTTCTTTTGTTCAGTATGACTTTGCGTTTTCCTAGAGCTTCTGTTGCTGCCTCTTCAATGTTGTTTTTAATTTTCTCCCAGCTCGCGTTTATATCCTCGTTGTCGTCTATTTGTTTCAGCTGTATCTTCTGTGCTAGCCTCCTTTGGTACATTTTTCTTATAGAGTCGTTCCACAGTTATTCTACATTGAATTTTTCCTCGGTGATTTCCTGTAGAAATGTTTTGGTGTTATTTTCATTTTTATTTTTGCTAGGACTAGTTTGTGTTCACTCCCTGCGTCTGCTGAGTTTAAAGTTCGGATATCTAGAATCTGCTTTGGGTGGATTTTTCTATTAGGGACTATAAAATCAATCATAGATTTGTCCCTCCTCTGCCTTGGGGACACTTGGGGTTATGAGCGCGAAGACTGGGTGGATTGAGTAGCTCAGAAGCCGCGTTCACGCTCACAGCCGGTCCCAAGCCCGGATGAAAGAGGAAAGTTGATGGGCCAGGTTAGCATCCTAGCCATTGTAATGAAAACAAGGCTCAAAGAATGGATATAAAGCCTCAGAACCGAACATAATAAGCCCTAGTCGAAAAAGGCGACCACGATATTGCAATGGTAACTTTGGCTTAACGCAGAAAAGACTAGTTTTAATGTTTTATTTAGGAAATAATACCTCCAAGAGATAATACGTACTTATACTTAAAAATATACTTTTTAGATATCAAAACTTATCTATGTTTAAAATAAGGTCACTTAAAACCTTTTTATTACATTAATATGATTGATTCCAATAATCAATAAGTGAAATCCTCAAAATATATTTTAGTTGTAGAGAGATATAATATATTACTTAGAATCAATCGTATAGGTTCTAGATAAGATAGGACCTAACAATATCTTTATCTGGCATTTCCATAAATTTTAAAGTAAACGTTTTCGATAACTTTTGTGTGTTTACATTTTTGAGGGTTGCCCGAGTAGACTAAAAGGGGCCTGCATTGGGTTTCTGATAAAATATAGAATGTCCCAACGAAACGTAACCTGCATGTTATTTTAACCTTATTAATGTAATGATAATTACATAATAAGATAGATGCACAATTAGTGTGTATATCAAACGTCTTTATTTACGTAAAGAGTGCAAAATATATGGTGTTTTTTAAGCATAAACTTTACCTAGATGCATTGTCGGAATAAAAGATTATTATTAACATTGATCAGTACTCGATCCGGCAAGGAACGGGTGGCCTTTGCTCAATACCCAAGGGCCAGTGGGGTTTTTATTCAGATCAGTACTCTGGGGGAACTCGGTTCTCTATTGCCGCGAACGTTGTTTTATATAGTTGCCGGTGATATATCTCCAGCACGCATCGAATGGAAGTGGTAGGTAACGGTAACACTTCGTAAACTGGTCTTGGATTACGCCATGAAGATGCTCCCCTCTATAGATCTTGGTGAGTACTTGGTGATCTCTACAACCCCTGGTGAGTCTTGGCCTGTTCTAAAATCAGCTTCCATTCCTTCCTATCCTTCGCCTTGATTTTCCAATTTCGTACACTTAATACTCGTAAGCCGTCTTTTACCTGGTCCTGCCTCTTCTCCCCACTCCGTACTGTCTTTGGTTATAGTCTTATAGTGTCTATAGGTCTTTGGTCCGGTCCAGGTCGCAGTGGCTAGCCCACTTAGAAAGAATTAATGACATAAAGCCGTCGAAACACATCTATAACCAAAGATCTTAGGCATAATCCCACCAAATCAATTGAGATAGTGTGCCAAGGCTTTTCTACAGTGGATGGTTACATTTTTCCTGCTGGTTCAATCTGAGATATTTTACGCTGAAGGCATTTTCTTACAGTTTCTAACATAATGTGCTATTATTTCTTTGAACATAGTCAGACCACTAGTATTTTTCTGCTATTGGGTAAACGGTTGTCGCAATTCTTAAATGGCCTGCTGCTATGCGGTTCCTATTCGGTTTATATTCGGGTTAGATTTCTATTCGGTTCATATTCTGTTTCTATTCGGATTCGGTTCCTTTTCGGTTCTCCGCGATCATAGAAAAAATCGAAGTACGCTAATACTGGAACTGATGTAATTTATCTTTGGATGGGGAATATCTATCCACGACGTACCTGTCGTGGCACCGGTTACTGATTCTGTGCCTGTCGTTGCTGGATGAAGCGGCATTCTATTTGTGCTCTGGTGCCAAATTGTAACGGATAGCTCTGTTAAACACCAGATAAGACATGTCAGATACTAGGGTCTCTTTGTTTTGGTTCTTCCAGCATGATAAGAAAAAAATATATGGACAGATGTCCTGAGGAATATAATGCGGCAGTTTCCTACTTACTTTCCGCATGGCAGTATCGTAGCCCTCTGACTGTTTGAGTGTCATCTACGATATTCTAGTAAAAAGCCGGTTTAGGATCATTTTCCTTGCGTCTAATCCTGGTACTGGTGATCGCTGCTACCAACTGCAATCACTGCCATCTCTGCAATCACCAGGTTATTACTATACTATCCCTGGAAACAGGGTTGCCACTTGTTACGGAACTGAGTCCTTATCTGAATTTAGCCATCTACTAGCTTCGGCCTGAAGTAAGATATGTCCACCCCCGCGACTTGGATCCACCAGACAGGAATTACTCATATGAGCGACAGAGCGGCTGTCCCATGACAAAACACAGTAATTGCATTTTTACAACAATGGAGAAAATTCAATTTTTCTAAAATGTATAAGCCGTAAGAAATTATTAAATAAATTCAAACAAAAACTTGACGGTGTATTAGACAACCCTTATTCGCATTTTTTAAAATATCATTGAAGGGAATAATCCGCCATAGAAGTAGAGATCGCCAGTGAAAACTAAATTTGCGTAGAATTAAAAAAAATTAATATCCATTTTTCCATTACAAAACACAGTAACTGTAATAAAATAAATTAAAACTATATGATATGAAAATTTTTACTATAATAAAATGTAGAATTTAAATATGTACAAACATACCTAATGAAACAACTGTGATAAAAATGAGGAACTAACAAAACAGACAAAATAAACAATCTGTACTTAAAAAAAACAAATAATATTACTCAAATGACAAACGGAAAGAACAATATAGACAAATACATCGGTTTGGAAACAGCAGAAAACTAAACTATAGAAACGAAATAAGCAAACGTACCGATATATTTTATTTAAATATTGGAATCTATGACATCCATTTGTTCATGACCCACCAAGTCTAAAGATTTTTCTGAGTCTGGTAGGCTTTGCCAAAATAACTGTCTGTTTTCCGCCAATAATGGTACTAGGTTTTCCAAAATAAGTGCCTTTTTGTCGCATGAGATTCCAATATTTAAAGTTTTGGGCGTAAACGTGCTTGGACAGTATTTTTTTTTTGTAAAAAATCTAATTCCTTATAATCGTCCTCAAAATTTGTTTTATATTTTATAAAATTACTTCCTCGTGAAAAAAGAACTTCTACCAAATTTTGTAATAGAAGACCATTTAAAGGATCCTTTAGTTTCTTAGTTGTTGTTCTTTTTTTATTTTGCCACAAGTAAAACTCTTTTAGTTCAAGTACTTCTACATTTTTTCTAGAATTCTTTACAAGTTCAGTCAGTTCCTGAAAATCATAGATATTTCTGTTCCTTGGTATTTTTTGTTCGATATTGCTATAAATTCATCAGCAGACATGTGCGTATGGCCCTTTGTAAGATATCTTACAACGATTTCATGGAGTCGATATCTTGTAACGATGTGTTTACAGTTACATGGTTACAGAGTAAAAGGGATTGGAATTTCCGCATAAATTGAAGACGATATCTCAAATCGAAACACAGTAACTACAAAAACCATTACAAAACCCAGCAACTACTTAGCAGTTACTTGGTTTTGATATGGGTTTTGTTAGTTACTGTGTTTTGCACTGGGAGAAGCCTCGATAGACTGTCAGTTACTGTGTTTGGCGTATGCCGTATCTTTCTTATTTATGGTCCGATGTTAGTTTTAAAACTATCAGAAGGTAGAGCAAAACCCAGCAACTTCAAATTTATAAAAAACTCGATTTTGACAAAAATACTATGGTTACTATGTTTTGTAATGGGACAGCCGAGAGAAGGTGAACCTGTGCCCTAAGGCCCAAAGGCTTCCATTCCATAAAATTCGATAGGCGAATATTTTTTAATCATTTTATTAAAAAAAGATGTGAGCAACTACATACTAATGACATATTCCTATATTAACGATATTTAGGGAAAACCGTGTTGAATGTTGAATATACAGGGTGTAACGAAAATACAGGTCATAAATTAAATAACATATTCTGAGACTAAAAATAGTTCGAATGAACCTAATTTACCTTAGTACAAATATGCACATAAAAAAAGTTACAGCCCTTTGAAGTTACAAAATGAAAATCGATTTTTTCGAATATATCGAAAACTATTAGAGATTTTTTATTGAAAGTGGACATGCGGCATTCTTATGGCAGGAACATCTTAAAAAAGAATTATAGTGAAATTTGTGCACTTCATAAAAATTTTATGGGGGTTTTGTTCCCTTAAACTCCCCCAAACTTTTGTGTACGTTACAATTAAATTATTATTGTGGTACCATTAGTTAAATTCAATATTTCTAAAACTTTTTTGCCTCTTAGTATTTTTTCGATAAGGCAGTTTTTATCGAGTTGCGGCTTCTTTTTCAATATGTTTACATAAAAATTTTATGGGGGTTTTGTTCCTTTAAACCCCCCAAATGTTTGTGTATGTTCCAATTAAACTTTTACTGCCATGGTACCATTAGTTAAAGACAGTGTTTTTAAAACTTTTTTGCCTCTTTGTATTTTTTCGAGAAGGCACTTTATATCGAGATATTACTTCTTTTTTAATATGGTTCAAAATATACCAAAAAATGTAAATCATAAATACTTACTTACTTACTTAGTCCTAAGCCTTTCTACCTTTAGGTGTAAGGCTGGTGGAGTTGAGTTTGGCATTGTAGTCTCCATGCTTTCCGATCTTGCGCTAGGTTTCTTGCACTTTCCAATGTCAATCCCTTCTTCTCGACTTCTTTCCTGATTTCATCTACCCACATAACTCTTGGTCTCCCTCTTTTGTTTTTCCCCTGCACTCTCGTTTCGAACACTCGTTTTGTTAGCCTCTCGTTCGACATTCTACACACGTGCCCGAACCATCTAAGTTGTCCTTCTACTATTTTTTCATTGATTGGTTCTAGTTTTAGGTTTTGTCTAATTGTTTCGTTTCGTATTTTGTCTGTCCTTTTTCTGTTTGCTATTTTCCTCAGGAACCTCATTTCCATAGCATTGACTCTGGATTTTTGTCTCCCCGTCAATGTCCATGTCTCGCTGCTATACATGATTGTTGGTCTAACTACTGATTTAACGACTGCCGTTTTTACTTTTTCCGGTATCCCTTTTTTCCCAAAAAATGTTGTTTTCATAGTGTTAAATAAGCTTCCTGTTCGTCCCATTCTCTCGTTTATTTCCATGTCTTGTTTACCATTTGATTCGATTATTACTCCTAGGTATTTAAAATATTCCACTTGCTCTAGTTGTTTCCCGTCTAATTCTATTGCGTGTGTCTTCCTCGTATTTGAAATTATCATTGTTTTTGTTTTCTCTGTATTAATTTTCATATTTATGTTTGATAGTTCTTCTTCTAGGATTTCAAGATTGTTCTGTAAGTCTTCTCTGTTTTCTGCTATCAATACCATGTCGTCTGCAAATAGTAGCTCCGATAGTTGAGTCTATTTCATTTGCCAGTATCCTAATGTTAGTTTTCTCATTCTTCTCTTGGCTTTCTTTATCGCTTCATCCAGTACCACTGAGAATAGCAGTGGACTCAGCACGCATCCCTGTTTGACGCCTTGACTTGTAGAAAATTCTCTGGATTCCTCGTTATTGGTTCTTACTGTATTTGTATTATTTTTGTACATATCCTTTATTACTTCTATTATGTGTCTGTCGACTCCCCTTTCTGTTAGTGTCTTCCAAACGTCCTTTCTTCGGATTCTGTCAAACGCCTTTTCCAGGTCAATGAAGCACATATGTATCTCTCTATTTTTCTTGATTACCTTCTCACTTACTTGTCTTAATGTGAATATTAGGTCTTGCGTGCTTCTGTCCTTCCTGAATCCACACTGTGTGTCTTCCATAGTTGTTTCTATTTGTGTTTTTATTCTTGTCTCTAGTATTCTTGCTAATACCTTCCCAGGGATACTTGATATGGTGATACCTCGGTAATTATTACAGTTTCTCTTGTCTCCCTTTTTGTGTATTGGTAATATAATGTCTTTCTTCCAGTCCTTTGGTAATTCTGCTCTATTTATGATATCATTCATTAGTTCTTTCATGCTATCCATTCCCTCTGTCCCCATGAATTTTATCATTTCCGGGGTGATATGATCCTTGCCTGGTGCTTTGCCCAGTTTTACTCTTTCTATTGCTTTCTCTAATTCCTCTCTTGTTATGGATTCCACTTGTTGTTCTTCATTCCTTTCTTGTATCTCCCCTATGTTGTCCTTGTCTACATGAGTTAGCTCTTTGAAATGTTCTCTCCAT
Organism: Diabrotica virgifera virgifera; assembly: GCF_917563875.1. Taxonomy (NCBI): domain Eukaryota; kingdom Metazoa; phylum Arthropoda; class Insecta; order Coleoptera; family Chrysomelidae; genus Diabrotica; species Diabrotica virgifera. Next base: position 215,407,984 of record NC_065450.1, read on the forward strand.
CTTTCCATTATTTGTTTTTCTTCTGTTAGTACGTTTCCATTCTTGTCTTTTATATTCGGCATCGTGTGCTCTTTCTTTTGTCTGAGTTGTTTTAATGCGCCGTAGAAGATTTTTTGGTTTTCCCTATAATTTTTTGTCATTTTTTGTCCAAATATCTCCCATGACCTTTCCTTTCCTGCTTTCACCGCTATTTTAACCTCTTTCCTTTTTTCTTTATATGCTTCGTAATCTTCCGGGTGTTTTGTGCTTAGGTATCTTTTCCATTTGTCTTTTTTGTTCTTTATTTTCTCTCGTATTTCTTCCGTCCACCATTCTGTTCTCCTCATGTTAGTGTTTGCTATTTTTGCTTTCCCGCAAGTTTCCTCAGCTGCTTTGATTATGCTGGTTTTTAGATATTCCCATTTTTTTTCTATATTTGTATTTTTTGCCCTACCTTTCAAAGTATTATCTAATTTTTCTTGGAATTTCTTCTTATATATTTCCTCTTTTAATTTGTAACTTTTTATTTTTTCATTTACTACCTTTCTTCTCTTTTCTTCTTTTTCCTCTGTTGTTCTCATTCTCATTATTACTAGATGGTGGTCACTGCCAATCTCCGAGCCTCTTTTCACTTTCGTATCCTGTACTCTTTTCCATTTGTTGCTGCTTACCAAAAAGTAATCTATGATTGATTTTTCGTTTCTGCTGTCTTGTACTCTCGTGTATTTGTGTACTTCTTTATGTTTAAATTTTGTATTTGTTATAACTAGTTTATTCTCCATACATATTTCTATTATTCTTTCACCATTTCTGTTTAGCATTTCTTCTCCTTCTTTTCCCATGCACTCCTCTATTCCGCTGTTGTTGTTTCCGACTCTACCGTTTAGATCTCCCATTACAATTATGTTTTCTTCCCCATTATCAATTTGCATTTGGAGCTCCTCAAAAAATTTATCTTTCTCTTCCTTTCTTGCATCTTCATTTACTCCGTAGGCTGTTATTATTGTCCATATTTCTTCGTCCATCAGTTTAATTTTCACCGATAATATTCTCTGGTTAACATATGTTTCTTCTATAACGTGTTGTAGTCTATTCGGTGCAATTATTATCCCGACTCCTTCTTTTGCTCTCTCTTTTGTATCCGCTCCTACCCAAAGTAACCAATATCCTTTGTGTATTTTCTTAAGACCTTTTCCTTTCATCTTCGTTTCTGTTATTCCTAGTATTTCTATTTTTTGTCTTATCATATCTTCTACCAGTTCTTCCTCTTTTCCATTGATGCTTCTCACATTCCATGTTCCCATTTTTATCTCTCCTTTTTTCTGCAATCTAGCTTTCCCCTTTTTCCTATTTTCATCCTTGTTTACCTTTGCATCATCTTTTTCCCTATCGCTTTTCCCATTCATTGCCTTGGTTGTCATTGTTGTGGGTCCGGTCTCATTATTTTCTTTTAGTTTTTTGAAGTCCCTTCCCCGATATTTCTGTGAGTTAGTATAAGTTTCTCTTTATTATGGTCCCATTTCCACTCCTTTCCATTAATCTCCAGTTTCATATATCCTATCTTCGTAGTATTACCTTTGTCTTTTTCTTCTTTTGCCATTTTCCTAATTTTTGCTTGTATTTCCCTTTCCTTTCTTGTTAAATCTGATTCTATATACACCTTTTGTCCCTGTAGATTTTTCAGTTTTCCTTTGTTTTTTAGTACACTCATCTTATCCGTTAGGTTTTCCATTTCTGCTACAAAGATTTGGTCGCCGATCTTCACCGCTCCTCTCAGTCTGACCTCTAATTTCAGATTTCTTCCTATGAAGTGTTCTACTGACTCCTTTACAGGCTTTCCGTCGGTAGCATCTAGTGTTAGGCCTTTTAATACTATATTATTTCTCCGTCTATCTTTTTCCAATTGTTCTATTCTATTGTTTGCCATTTTTAAACCTTCTTCCAATTTTTCGTTTTTTTCTTTCAGCTCCTTAATATATTCCATCGTTTCTTTTTGGTCTTTCCGTATGGTTCTTATTTCTGCCATCATTTCATCATTTTTCCACATAACTTCCCGCATCATTTTTATCATCTCTTCATTTGTGTCGTTGCTTTTATTCGGTGTTCGTCTCGTCAGGTTACTCTTTTCAAAATATAATTTATCTTCTTTATATTTTTTCTTCTTAGATTCTTCGTCGCCACTATCAGATATTTCTTCATTCTTTCTATAGGTTTCCTTTCGGATTGTTCCTGTTCCGCCACTGGCCATTTTAAATTAAATGTTAACCTCAGCACTAATATAAATATTATTATTATACACTTAGAAGTTTATTTTTATTTCGCACAAGAACGCTTTTTAAGTTTAACGATTATCGATAACGATAGGTCTTTTAAAAAACCGGTGTTTTTATTGTGATAGGTTTCGAATTCGAAATTACCTTATCGCCAATACACCTGCCACACGACCTCTCGCCTCGCTTGCCAAACTCGAACTCCAAATCATAAATAAATTTTCATATTATTACCAAGTCTCCATATTCGTACTTAACCATATACAAATAATATGTGGTGGATTTGTCAAATATTCAAAATATCTCGATAAAAACTGACTTTTCGAAAAAGTACTAAGAGGCAAAAAAGTTTTTAAAATATTGTATTTAACTAATGGTACTACAATAATAATTAAATTGGAACGTACACAAAAGTTGGGGGGGTTTAAAGGAACAAAACCCCCATAAAATCTTTATGGGGTGTCCAAATTTCACTATAATTTTTTCTTAAGATACTACTACCATAAGAATGCCACATGTCTATTTTCAATAAAAGATCTCTAATAGTTTTCGATATATTGGAAAAAATCGATTTTCATTTTGTAACTTCAAAGGGCTGTAACTTTTTTTATGTGCACATTTGTACTAAGGTAAGTTAGGTTCAATCGAATTGGTCCCAGAATATGTGATTAAATTTATGACCTGTATTTTTGTTACACCCTGTATAAAGAGTAAAGACCATGATAGAAATGTATGAATATTTAACTATGTATATTAAATCATCTGCTCCTTCCTGCGATTCATAAAAACGGATCCTTTCCGTTTATTACCACCGTTGATATGCATAATATACGTTTTCGTCAAGCCTCAAAATTCGTGCGATGTTTTTTACACTTGTGGAATAAGCGTGGCTCTGTATGATATGAATACAAATGATATGCAAGGTTAAAAATTTTGGAAGTATTTTTATTACTCAGAATATTTAATTCAAATTTGTTTTCAATCCTGACAGTAAATAATATGTTAATATTGAGGATTTAAAGAATTTCATATTCAGCACAAGACTTTTTGTGATTGATGTTAAAAGCAGTTAGTAGGTAACAAATAACGATCAAATAATATACTGGGAGGGGGGGGGAGCAATGATGCTCAATTGAACACGTATTTTTTTTTAATATTGAACACGTTTAGGTTTTTGATATGCCGTTCATTTCGAGAAATATTCTCTTTTTTTTTGTGAAACTTTGTGAATCGCCCATATTTTCACGTCCCGCTCAAATCGTCAGATTTTTGTAAAATACACTATTTTATATGTAGAGAGACGAAGCAAGTTTTCAATCCTAATAGCAAATAATTAATATTGAAAAATATCAAAAATTACTAAAAGATTTTTAAATTGAAAACTTACTGGTACATCCCCATGTAAACGCCTCCAAGACTTCTACAATTTGCAAGTCATATGGATGCTGCAGTAAAGACGATAGGGAAGGAATTCTAAACTTTGCAATTCAAATCCCCCGTCTGCAGCTGGCTAGGAACTGAAAGATGCACCATAGTTACTCTACTGAGTAATAAGAAAATAAAATAAAAATGTGTGTGTACCATTTTTATTTATTCGGCTGCAATACGAAGGAAAAACAATCTTACTTTTTAATTAGAATAAGGAGTGCAGCCAGTCCCTTTAACTGCAGTTTTCTGCTCTTATTGGAGCGTCATCAGAAGGAACGGAGGAACGGAAGGAATGTACGGCCAGATGGCGCTAGCCACCTATTACCATTATTTTGGCTGCAATATTTGGGAAAACATTTCGATGCATTTTAATTGGATTAAGGAGAACAGTGCCTACGTTCCTTCTGATGACGCTCCAATAAGAGCAGAAAACTGCAGTTAAAGGGACTGGCTGCACTCCTTATTCTAATTAAAAAGTAAGATTGTTTTTCCTTCGTATTGCAGCCGAATAAATAAAAATGGTACACACACATTTTTATTTTATTTTCTTATTACTCAGTAGAGTAACTATGGTGCATCTTTCAGTTCCTAGCCAGCTGCAGACGGGGGATTTGAATTGCAAAGTTTAGAATTCCTTCCCTATCGTCTTTACTGCAGCATCCATATGACTTGCAAATTGTAGAAGTCTTGGAGGCGTTTACATGGGGATGTACCAGTAAGTTTTCAATTTAAAAATCTTTTAGTAATTTTTGATATTTTTCAATATTAATTATTTGCTATTAGGATTGAAAACTTGCTTCGTCTTTGTACGGCCAGATGGCGCTAGCCACCTATTACCATTATTTTGGCTGCAATATTTGGGAAAACATTTCGATGCATTTTAATTGGATTAAGGAGAACAGTGCCTACGTTCCTTCTGATGACGCTCCAATAAGAGCAGAAAACTGCAGTTAAAGGGACTGGCTGCACTCCTTATTCTAATTAAAAAGTAAGATTGTTTTTCCTTCGTATTGCAGCCGAATAAATAAAAATGGTACACACACATTTTTATTTTATTTTCTTATTACTCAGTAGAGTAACTATGGTGCATCTTTCAGTTCCTAGCCAGCTGCAGACGGGGGATTTGAATTGCAAAGTTTAGAATTCCTTCCCTATCGTCTTTACTGCAGCATCCATATGACTTGCAAATTGTAGAAGTCTTGGAGGCGTTTACATGGGGATGTACCAGTAAGTTTTCAATTTAAAAATCTTTTAGTAATTTTTGATATTTTTCAATATTAATTATTTGCTATTAGGATTGAAAACTTGCTTCGTCTTTGTACGGCCAGATGGCGCTAGCCACCTATTACCATTATTTTGGCTGCAATATTTGGGAAAACATTTCGATGCATTTTAATTGGATTAAGGAGAACAGTGCCTACGTTCCTTCTGATGACGCTCCAATAAGAGCAGAAAACTGCAGTTAAAGGGACTGGCTGCACTCCTTATTCTAATTAAAAAGTAAGATTGTTTTTCCTTCGTATTGCAGCCGAATAAATAAAAATGGTACACACACATTTTTATTTTATTTTCTTATTACTCAGTAGAGTAACTATGGTGCATCTTTCAGTTCCTAGCCAGCTGCAGACGGGGGATTTGAATTGCAAAGTTTAGAATTCCTTCCCTATCGTCTTTACTGCAGCATCCATATGACTTGCAAATTGTAGAAGTCTTGGAGGCGTTTACATGGGGATGTACCAGTAAGTTTTCAATTTAAAAATCTTTTAGTAATTTTTGATATTTTTCAATATTAATTATTTGCTATTAGGATTGAAAACTTGCTTCGTCTTTGTACGGCCAGATGGCGCTAGCCACCTATTACCATTATTTTGGCTGCAATATTTGGGAAAACATTTCGATGCATTTTAATTGGATTAAGGAGAACAGTGCCTACGTTCCTTCTGATGACGCTCCAATAAGAGCAGAAAACTGCAGTTAAAGGGACTGGCTGCACTCCTTATTCTAATTAAAAAGTAAGATTGTTTTTCCTTCGTATTGCAGCCGAATAAATAAAAATGGTACACACACATTTTTATTTTATTTTCTTATTACTCAGTAGAGTAACTATGGTGCATCTTTCAGTTCCTAGCCAGCTGCAGACGGGGGATTTGAATTGCAAAGTTTAGAATTCCTTCCCTATCGTCTTTACTGCAGCATCCATATGACTTGCAAATTGTAGAAGTCTTGGAGGCGTTTACATGGGGATGTACCAGTAAGTTTTCAATTTAAAAATCTTTTAGTAATTTTTGATATTTTTCAATATTAATTATTTGCTATTAGGATTGAAAACTTGCTTCGTCTTTGTACGGCCAGATGGCGCTAGCCACCTATTACCATTATTTTGGCTGCAATATTTGGGAAAACATTTCGATGCATTTTAATTGGATTAAGGAGAACAGTGCCTACGTTCCTTCTGATGACGCTCCAATAAGAGCAGAAAACTGCAGTTAAAGGGACTGGCTGCACTCCTTATTCTAATTAAAAAGTAAGATTGTTTTTCCTTCGTATTGCAGCCGAATAAATAAAAATGGTACACACACATTTTTATTTTATTTTCTTATTACTCAGTAGAGTAACTATGGTGCATCTTTCAGTTCCTAGCCAGCTGCAGACGGGGGATTTGAATTGCAAAGTTTAGAATTCCTTCCCTATCGTCTTTACTGCAGCATCCATATGACTTGCAAATTGTAGAAGTCTTGGAGGCGTTTACATGGGGATGTACCAGTAAGTTTTCAATTTAAAAATCTTTTAGTAATTTTTGATATTTTTCAATATTAATTATTTGCTATTAGGATTGAAAACTTGCTTCGTCTTTGTACGGCCAGATGGCGCTAGCCACCTATTACCATTATTTTGGCTGCAATATTTGGGAAAACATTTCGATGCATTTTAATTGGATTAAGGAGAACAGTGCCTACGTTCCTTCTGATGACGCTCCAATAAGAGCAGAAAACTGCAGTTAAAGGGACTGGCTGCACTCCTTATTCTAATTAAAAAGTAAGATTGTTTTTCCTTCGTATTGCAGCCGAATAAATAAAAATGGTACACACACATTTTTATTTTATTTTCTTATTACTCAGTAGAGTAACTATGGTGCATCTTTCAGTTCCTAGCCAGCTGCAGACGGGGGATTTGAATTGCAAAGTTTAGAATTCCTTCCCTATCGTCTTTACTGCAGCATCCATATGACTTGCAAATTGTAGAAGTCTTGGAGGCGTTTACATGGGGATGTACCAGTAAGTTTTCAATTTAAAAATCTTTTAGTAATTTTTGATATTTTTCAATATTAATTATTTGCTATTAGGATTGAAAACTTGCTTCGTCTTTGTACGGCCAGATGGCGCTAGCCACCTATTACCATTATTTTGGCTGCAATATTTGGGAAAACATTTCGATGCATTTTAATTGGATTAAGGAGAACAGTGCCTACGTTCCTTCTGATGACGCTCCAATAAGAGCAGAAAACTGCAGTTAAAGGGACTGGCTGCACTCCTTATTCTAATTAAAAAGTAAGATTGTTTTTCCTTCGTATTGCAGCCGAATAAATAAAAATGGTACACACACATTTTTATTTTATTTTCTTATTACTCAGTAGAGTAACTATGGTGCATCTTTCAGTTCCTAGCCAGCTGCAGACGGGGGATTTGAATTGCAAAGTTTAGAATTCCTTCCCTATCGTCTTTACTGCAGCATCCATATGACTTGCAAATTGTAGAAGTCTTGGAGGCGTTTACATGGGGATGTACCAGTAAGTTTTCAATTTAAAAATCTTTTAGTAATTTTTGATATTTTTCAATATTAATTATTTGCTATTAGGATTGAAAACTTGCTTCGTCTTTGTACGGCCAGATGGCGCTAGCCACCTATTACCATTATTTTGGCTGCAATATTTGGGAAAACATTTCGATGCATTTTAATTGGATTAAGGAGAACAGTGCCTACGTTCCTTCTGATGACGCTCCAATAAGAGCAGAAAACTGCAGTTAAAGGGACTGGCTGCACTCCTTATTCTAATTAAAAAGTAAGATTGTTTTTCCTTCGTATTGCAGCCGAATAAATAAAAATGGTACACACACATTTTTATTTTATTTTCTTATTACTCAGTAGAGTAACTATGGTGCATCTTTCAGTTCCTAGCCAGCTGCAGACGGGGGATTTGAATTGCAAAGTTTAGAATTCCTTCCCTATCGTCTTTACTGCAGCATCCATATGACTTGCAAATTGTAGAAGTCTTGGAGGCGTTTACATGGGGATGTACCAGTAAGTTTTCAATTTAAAAATCTTTTAGTAATTTTTGATATTTTTCAATATTAATTATTTGCTATTAGGATTGAAAACTTGCTTCGTCTTTGTACGGCCAGATGGCGCTAGCCACCTATTACCATTATTTTGGCTGCAATATTTGGGAAAACATTTCGATACATTTTAATTGGATTAAGGAGAACAGTGCCTACGTTCCTTCTGATGACGCTCCAATAAGAGCAGAAAACTGCAGTTAAAGGGACTGGCTGCACTCCTTATTCTAATTAAAAAGTAAGATTGTTTTTCCTTCGTATTGCAGCCGAATAAATAAAAATGGTACACACACATTTTTATTTTATTTTATATGTACTTAACTTTTTCTAACCTGTCGATTTTTTTTTTCGGACCCCCCTTAACGAACTCTCCTGTATTAGAAGTCCATAATATTTGGTAGGGGTACATTTACAGGGTACAATGTTTCTTCCCATGTGATTTTCTGACGCGCTCGAGTAACTGCAAAAATCCCCGCTTGGGCTCCCCTACCAATACACGAGGCAATGGAGCAATAAATGTACCATTTTATTGCAATTGGATAGATCTCAAGCGTCAAGCACTTCAAAAAATAAAGTAAGGAAAAAACAGTCGGACCATATGATATTCCTGGGATCCTGGGGAATGGGGGGAAGTATGGAGAGCATTAGGAAAGACAAGAACAAGTTGGCAAGCAGGTTTATTAATAGAAATATGGAAGTTGGACAAATGCCAAAGGAATGGAGAGGCAGTGTATTAGGTACTACAGGGCTATAAAACTACTTAGTCACACCATCAAAATATGGGAGAGAGTAATTATTGATAGACTGTACAATTGATGGAAAAATGCAGGTATAAAGAAACAAACGCTCATATTATGCCATATTATGGTATTCAGAGCTGCAGACAACAAAGTTAAGATTGCTGTGATGGTACTACTGAGGAGACGGTACTGCAAGAAGAAGATCTTGAGAAAGCATATGATAGAGTTCCTCGAGAGGTTCTGTGATGGGCACTCAATAAGAAAGGAGTCCCTGGTGAATATGTAAAGCTTGTGAGAGATATATACGAAGGAGTAACGACTACGACTAGTGTTATGAGAGGTGTGAGAAGACTGATAAATTTCATGTGAAAATAGGATTGCACCAGGGCTCGGTGCTTAGTCCTTATTTATTCTCATTAGTTTTGGACCAGATAACAGCGAAATGTATGCTGATGATGTAGTGTTAATAGGAAATAGTGAAAGAGACTTAGAACAAAAACTGGAACAGTGGAGACAAGCTCTGGAGGAAAAAGGTTTAAAACTTAATAGGACAAAAACAGAGTATTTGGAATGTTCATTTAAAGATGGAGTTACTACAAATAAAATGGTATCTTTGGATGGTGAAATGATTGTGAAAAGCAATAGTTTTAAGTACCTAGGATCGGTATTACAGAGTAATGGAGAAATAGATGGAGATGCGTTCAGTAGAATTAGGGATGGATAGATGAAGTGAAAGGCAGCGAGTGATGTATTGTTTGACAGAAAAATTCAAATGAAGCTGAAGGGAAATTTCATGGAGATTTTTCAAGTACTTTTTCGGCTACCTTTCCTGGGGTAATATACTTCTTCCACTCTAACTTTTGCCATGCGTCACGATTCATTTTCAAACAAGTTAAATCAAAAAATAAAATGAAACGTCCGATGCATAGATCATTGATACGTACTATCAGAGTGTCAGTGGTAATAATTAGGAAATGGCTATTATCCCGTGAACGTATTTTATAAAGTTATTTTATTGAAGTGTTTAATCTGTTTTCACTATTGAGGAGATTGATGTGTAATAATTGTATTTAAGTGTGGTTATATTATTATGTATAGATTGATGTGATAATATGTGGTAATAATTAAGAAATGGCTATTGTCCCGTGAGCGTATTTTATAAAGTTATTTTATTGAAGTGTTTAATCTTTTTTTGCTATTGAGGAGATTGATGGACTCAACATTAAACATAAACATAAGACCTATAAAGCTAAATATAGAACGGTAAAAAATAAGTTAAAAAACAGTCACAACAAAAAAGTTAATATTATTAAAAATATTTAATATTACCTGAGGTTGAGAAATACAAAACTGCCAAGTGAATTACATAAATAAATTATTAATATTTTTAATATAGCGTACCTTTGGGAAAACAGTGATACAAGTACAAATTTTTCACAAATTGAGTTATCAACATTACGATATTACTAATATGTACTCGTCTTTGGCTGGCTACCCAAAAGTCAGTAGGTATTGCAACTTCCTTTATTTAACTGAAATATTAAATTCTTTTTTTTTTAATTGAACAAAAACTTTATTGATGAAAAATAAAACTTTATTGATTTATAAAACCAAATAAACAACAAATGCAAATAAATCAATGAACTGTCACTGTCATTGAAAATTATAAACGTCAAAATTCATAAGCTATCAAAGACATTCTGTATTGTTTATCCTTGTTTAACTTATTGTGATTGCAATGGAAAAGCGGCTTAAGAGGAAACAGTAGCGATCAACAGGTAGCTAAAACGCGTTCCAAGATTGCGGCTGTAATTTTGAATATTTTTTCGAGATATTTGGCACACGTATTCGTAATATAATAAAGAATGGCGGTACAGAGCCCAATTTTAAAAATATATTAATATGTGGAAATTACTCTGTAATTAAATACAATATTAAAAAAACGAGCCTGTACCGCCATAAGGAAGAACAAAAAAATACACTTTCTTCAACTAAACTTTTTTATCCGATGCCTAGATTTTATGTCATTTTGGAACTACTAAAATTTTTTATTTCATTAGTAGTTTCAAAATGGCACAAAATCTAGGCATCGGATAAAAAAGTTTATTTGAAGAAAGTGTATTTTTTTGTTCATCTTAATGGTGGTACAGGCTCGTTTTTTTAATATTGTATTTAATTACAGAGTAATTTCCACATATTAATATATTTTTCAAATTGGGCTCTGTACCGCCATTCTTTATTATATTACGAATATGTGTGCCAAATATCTCGAAAAAATATTCAAAATTACAGCCGCAATCTTGGAACGCGTTTTGGCTACCTGTTGATCGCTACTGTATCACCTTAATTTTGCGATACTAGTTTCTGTGAGACCTAATATAAAACCTAAAGAGACCTAATATAAAACGTCATTCGTGAATAATTTCATACATGGGAAAAGTTAGAGTGGTAGTACTATACCATACCTAATATCTTATACGCTGAATATATTTTTTTACGACCGGCATCTTACATTTTTTAGTTTTTTTAATTTGACGAGAAAAGTAATTAGACTCATTCGTTAAGCAATTTCAGTAACAATGTATTTACACCTCGTTCATTTCCCTTGCGCCAATTCTCTCTTAATTCCATTAAGTCTTAATGAATTCCCGTTGGTGTCCGTCGGTTCGAGCACTATCTCGCCTGCGGTGTGTCCGAATTAAATGCCCCCATGTCGGACAAGTCGATAAAACCTGCTGGAGATACCACCGCCTTCGCTTCTTCTTCTTTTTCTCTTTTATTTTATTCGTCTTGTTGGTTGTCTCAAAGGAATTCGAGCGACGAACGCTTTGTGCTTGTGGAATACGAAGTGTGACCCGCCGAGTTTTGGTTGGATTCGAATATCGAATATTATTCAACATTTTATTTTTTACCAGTGGCGAAGCGTCCATGTAACCACTGTTACCATTGGTAACAGTTACAAATCTTACAAATAAATATTTTATGACTACTACGAAATAATTCCATTTATATGTTTTACCAACAGAAATACTTGTTAATAGTACCTAATTCAGTAAATAGCCAACTAGACGCACGAAAATATTGGCGAGATATGTGAATCCATGACACGTTATCATAATATATTATTATGCTGTTACCAATACTTGCACTGGTAAACGGTACGCAGGAGAAACCCTCGCTATCGATCGGGACTAGCTCTGAAAATTTTGAAGGAGCGACGGGTCTAGAGACGGCGCGCGGGCACGCTGTGCATATCAGTAGTGTCACCATTTTGAAGATTGGTAACGTTGGTTTAGTACCTATTACAGATTACAGTGTGCGTGCATTTAAACATGGAAGAGTGTTGCTACGTATTGCGTAATTGATCAACTACTTGAAAAGTCATTCTACTTGTATATTTTTTTATATATTATTTTAAAGAAAAAAAATGATATTATTTAAAATGGAAGAATTAAAATATAAACAATAGTTTTCAAAATCTGTTCTTTTTCCTACTTGTTCATTTTTTTATGTTAATTTTATGGTAGAATAATATGTTTAGTTTGTTTATTATTTATTGTTATACCTGTTACATATACATAATTACATACATATAATTTGGGAATAGTGATTTGTTTAATTTTATCCCACAGGATTAAAAACAAAAACTTAAATTTGGGCGGTTCAAAATATTTTTTTAAATAAGATTTTTTTACATCTGGTTTTGGTAACACTTTAGAAAAACTCACGCGTCGCCACTGTTTTTTACCCAATTTTTGGGTATTCGCGATTAAACCTGAAATAGAGGGCAGGTCGAATGCAGGAAAATGGCCGATATAAATGGTATAAACAAACATTGAATTGAGGAACCGATCTGATTTAAAATATTTTAATGTACTCATAATGCTGAAATTTACTAAAAATGTCTTCTTCTTCATGTGCCGTGCTCGATTATCGAACGGTGGCTATCAAATTGACTATAGCAATTTTGTTAACGGCAGCTCGGAAATCAGGATCTGTCATACCATTCTCTCAGGTTTTTAAGCCATGACGTTCTTCTTCGACCTGACCCTCTTCTTCCGTCTACCTTGCCTTGTATTATTAAATGGAGTACATATATTATATCTCTCTGGGTGTCGCATAACATGGCCAAAATATTCAAGTTTTCGATTTTTAACTGTTCTGACGACTTCGGTGACTTTTCCCATCCCGGTGCAAAACAACTTCGTTACGAACTCTATCCACCCAACTTATTCGTAGGATTCTTCGGTATACCCAAATTTCAAAGGTTTCCAATTTCTTGAGAAGAATATCTGTTAAAGTCCAAGCTTCGACACCGTACAAAAGAGTAGAGAACACATATAACATCTCACTAATCTAATTTTAAGATTCAAAGTAATGTTTTTTCCACATAAAATTTTCTTTATCTTAAAGAATGCAGCTCTGGCCTTCTCTATACATATTCTAATTACTTTGCTCATGTCCCAGTTCTCATTTAGATTACAACCAAGGTAGGTGATACTGTTAGTTCTCTCTAATTGTTCACCATAAGCTGTTCACCTTGGTCTTTGCGGTGTTTAGCTTGAGTCCATATTCATCACACGTTGTGGTAATCCTATTAATCAGATGTTGAAGTTTTTCATAATTGCTCGCAATTAACACCGTGTCATCCGCATATCTCAAATTATTAATATTGACGCCATTCATTTTGATACCACATTGAGCATTATCCACTGCTTTATTGAAAACAAACTCATAATAGATGTTAAATATTAGTGGGGACAAAATGCAGCCCTGCCTTACTCCTCTTCGTATTTGAAGTTCTTCAGACGTGTCCCGGCCAATCCTGATGTTTGTACGTTGATGCCAGTAAAGATTTTTGATAATGCGTAGGTCTTTATCATCAATACCCACTTTCTGAAGAATAGCAATCATTTCAGTATGTTTTACCCGATCAAAGGCCTTCTCAAAGTCAATGAAACACATATAAACCGGATGTCCGACATCTCTGCATCTCTGTACCATAACCTGAATACTAAACAGTGCTTCTCTGGTCCGAAGGTTATTGCGGAATCCAAACTGTGTATCACCAAGCTGTTCTTCTATTTTTTGGTACATCCTAGAGTGCAAAATTCGTAGAAATACATATCTTTAAAACATGACTCATCAAGCTAATGGTTCGGTAGTCACTACATCTTTTCGCGTTTGGCTTTTTTGGTATCGTCACAAAAGTCGACAGCAGCCAATCCGTTGGCCAAAAATTTCTTAATAGTGACCAAATTCCAGTGATCAAATCAACAATTTTCTGGTTTGTTTATATCACTTATAGTAGTTTAAAATTCCACCAGAGGTTAGATACTTTATTTTTCATCGCGAATCTACATTCACCGGCACAAAATTCCACCACTAAAAATTTTTGATTAAGTTCGACCATTTATAACTTTATTATTTTTGTAGTCTGATTTCCAAGATTTTGCATCAATTTGTTGGTAAATGTATTGACATCGTTTGTTATTATTCCGATAATAAAAAGAATTGCTTAGATGGCATTATACGGGGGTGAATGTAAGCGTTGTATTTTCTCCTAACTTTAAAACATTCTGTGGAAAAATTGAAGGGCTGATTTTGTTTCATACTCCTTTCGTATTATCTCGGAGGCATCCCTAAGTTTTTGTTTTTTGAATTATCCGAATATCCCTTTTCTTGTAAAAGCTGTAAATAAAAACACTGCTTTGAAGGTTTGCTTAATTAAAAATATCAAACGCACTAAAGTTAACAACACAAAACAAAATTAACAACAAAACAAAAGAATTCAATAGCGGGTATGTCCACCTCTCGCGGCAACGACTGCTCGCAATCTGTTTAGCATCAAATAAAGATGTGTTATCCTTGCCTGGAAAATAGCCCGATATTCCTCTACCAAGGCCATACCTGTAAAAAAATTTCTGGAGGCCTAGGATGATGGCGAATAGCTATTTTCAATTCATCCCATAAATGCTCGATAGGATTGAGATCTGGGCTGCGTGTGGGCCATTCTAATCTTATCAATCCAACCTCTATTTAAGATATTTATGTTTATGAGTCAATCAGTGTTTTTATTTACAAAAAATTGTGCAGCTCTTACAAGAAATAGATATTCGGATAATTCCAAAAACAAAATCTTAGTGATGTCTCCAGGATAATACGAAAGCATACGAAAGGGCTATGAAACAAAATATAATAAAGTTATAAATTATCAAACTTAATCAATTCATTTTTAGTGGCGGAATTTTGTGTCGTTGAGTGTATATGTATATAGCCACAGTAAACGAAAGATTTTTATTAAGTATTTATATTTACTTAATATTGTTCTGAAGCCATTTTCTTGGGGCATCTATGCAATTTGTTTGTTGGGAATAAGCCACAATTTTAATTTGAAATTAAGTTTATTTGAAGTTTATTGAAACCGTCAAATAAATTTTATTTATTAGATCCGGAAGACATAGTAAACAGCGACGCACAAGCCCTTTTAGGAGTCCATGTATGGAGAAGAGCAGCCACAGACAAGCAAGGGTGGATGCAAAAAATAAAGGAGGACAAATATGATAGGAATTTGGAATATCTGGTCTCCTTTATAAATTCTACAAAGATCTGTTAGAGCAGAAAAAGTTCTTATAGCTTTTAAATTGAGAATACTTGTAAATCAAATCGAATATAATGTTTTACAATGTTTACTTAAATTGCTTCAATACACTTGAAGAAAGGCTAATATTGCAAGATGTATTTATTTATAAATTAATACGAGGAAGAAGTGATTCTAATGTGCAATTTTTGCATTTTGACCCGAGTTTCTATAAAACCGTTAACTAAATAAACGTTGCCCGATTTGTGCCATTTTGTACGATCCTCATGAGATCAATAAAATAAAATATGTGTTTCCGTTGCTAGACCCTAATCTTCAAAACTTATAACATGTGGACAATTCAATTATAATATAATTTTCGAATTGATTTGAATGACCTTTCTTCTCGATCGACGTTAATAAATAAATGTTGAAGTCGTGGAGCAAAAGAGATGATTTTATTGACAGCTACTGATAATTATTACACTACAGTTGTTGGTTAAGTAAAATTAAAATATAGACTGTACTAAAAAGAGTCCCAATTTCCTAATTTATAAGTTCACCAATAATGTACACCTCAGCACAAAGGTTAATGTTTCTAGCATAGTATCAAAAACTTTGTATGTGCTTTGTAAGCTGAGAAATATGATTTAAACGAGGACATTATTGCAACAATATTTGGCAATTCATTCAATTTGCAGGAAGTTGAATGTTGAATAAACTGGTAATTAAACTATTAACATATATGTTTCTCAATTATTATTATTAATATTAATAAAAGTCATTAATATTAAATCAGAAGATAGTATCACACAGTGCGTCGCTCGATTTGCTCGTAATATCAGACTCGTTCGATAAAGGGCCACTTTACTGACTTGGTACCTACATAAATATTTAACTAATATTTGCATAAATAAATATTTTCATATTGTACAAAAGTACAGTAGGGTATCAAATGTTATGTATTTTTATTAAAATAACAAACTCTTTTTCCATAAGTACTGTATTAAAATGTAAAATCGCTCATTGATTTACCACAACTCCCTCGATATCTATATTCAGTTAAATCGATCATAACCCCATTTGGACCAATTTCCGATAACAACCACATAATTTCGTGACCATTTGCTACTCCTACTACTGAATTGCATCTCCATCGATCTCAAAGAACTCCGAACCCCCACCCCTCCCGCCTCAACCAAAATGCATGTGCCGCCAACAAGACATTTTCACACTTCCTCGTATACGACGAGTCCCGAGATCCCAGCATCCCGCCGCGCTATAGCATGCCGTTCTGTAACAATAGAAGATCGACGTCCCCACCCTTGCCGAAGAACCAGTGAATCGGACACCGATGGTGCGGTGTTGCCAAGTGGATGATAGGAAATCTGAGCACGGTTTGTGAGTTTCAACGGAATATAAAAACAAAATAAATGATTGTTTTGAGTGGATGTTTAATTTTAATTGTTCGCATAACTATGTACGATTATTAACGTAGAAACAATAATATTGAGCCTTTGAAAATCGTTTTTTAATAGGAGTGCAATCAAAAATAAAAACGTCGACTTCGACACACAATAATGCAAACAAGCACAAATTACATAAATATCCTTGTTTATTACCATTATTTTAGTCCAGGAAATAAGCAAAAATGTACTAGACCAGAGCGCATATGTAAAAATATTAGTACATTTGGATGTTGAGAGGTGACTCATATTTTTTTGCTGAAATTGCTTGAAAATAACTCATAATAGGACGTCAAACTAACGTCAGAACGTGTATGTATCGATCTGTAAATTGGTGCCGAAATTTGAAATTATTACTGTAAATACTAGTTATCAAAATTAGTTTTCGCTCAAATAGTGACTAATAACAATTGTGTTACGTGTTAATCATCAAGAACAAGCTGTAACTTCGGTCAGTAAGAGATGTTTTACTCATAAAGTTATATATTACTATAGAGAGAGTCATTCAGAGCGAAGTGACGACACCATCTTTTTTATTTGGATTAGTGCTTTTTCACTCTTACGCATAGTAAAGCTGCGACAGTTGTCCGCCCCTTCCGTACCTATACTCACACTTAATGTCATCTTAGTTTCTCGATACAATGTGTTAGAAAGAGATGCCGCAAACCAATCCATGAGATCTTGTCGTCAGAAAGCGCGGAAGGTAGGCTCACTCTATGTTAATAATAAACCTCTATGGTTTTACTTAATAATCTTCCAACTTAAACACATACAATGTCAAACTGTCAATAGTTTTTCACTGTTGCTATCCCGTCCCAACGGACGCCAACGGTTAGGCAACCAGTATTGCAGTGATGTATCCAAGGTTATCACTTATTTCCAGACATCCAAAGCGTTAATATAAACAAATTCAAGTTACTTTTGACTACATGAGTAACAATTTAAATTAATGTTCCCCCACTGTTAGCAACACCATGTCTGGATCCAATTCTTCCAGTAATCTTACTAGTTCATATGCAACTGCTACTATGAATAAAGAGTAAATTCAAGTTACTTTTGACTACATGAGTAACAATTTAAATCAATGTTCCCCCACTGTTAGCAACACCATGTCTGGATCCAATTCTTCCAGTAATCTTACTAGTTCATATGCAACTGCTACTATGACTAAACAACGTCCGAAGTATCCCAAGAAGACCGAAGCAATTTTATAATTAGTTGTACGTCTCTACAGTATCCAATGATTGTATATCCAATTTTTTTTCTTCATAATTTTTACCTAATGTTATTTAAGATTTAGAAATTAACTGTTATAATATTTAGTTTTAAGTCCTTATTGTAATTAATTATTGTATAACCAATATTGTTTGTGTCAATGGCCATTGCTGCCGAGATACATAAATTTAAATAAAAAAAACTCATATAATAATAATTGAGTTATCCAAAAAGGTCCGGATCATTGTATAAATAATCAAAATGTCAAAAAATTAAGGAAAAAATCAATTTTTTTCTTCGTTTTTTGATTATAACTTTAAAAGTATTCATTTCCGAGAAATGTTGCACCGTTGTTGCAAAATAGCAATAATTTCGAAAAAAACATAAAAAACAAGTATTCGCATTTTACGTTTTTCAACCATTTATGCTGCATCTAGGACCTTCATAATTTACCCAGAAAAACTTTGTGATATAATAAAACAATACTGTAAATTTCATTATAATCGGTTTAATAAATTTTGCAATCCAGCTTTCTCAAAAAAAATTCATTTTTTCAAAATGTTGCAGGACTGAAAATAAAGCAGACAGCAAGTTGAATTTTTTTCACACATAGAAGAATACTATACCTTTCATTTGCAATTTGCAAAATTAAAATAGGTTAACTACCACGGAGTCAGGAATTTTTTTAAATAAACATTAATTTTTGGTGCTACGCGCAGGACAGCGGATACGTTTGCTCTGATTGGGCATTCCAATCACCTTTGATAATGATTGATACATTTTAATTTTTAGTACTTTTCGATATAAATAAATAAATTTGTTTATTGCAAAATAAAAACACATACTTTGTCCCTTGAAATTACACTTTTTTTAGCAAAAACTTTCTTTGTTAATATATTTTAACTTAGAGAATAACAGTTTATTATTTTTAAACATGAAATTGTTTAAACAATATTTCACAAACAATACCTAATCAAATTAGTTTGATTTTTGTGGAATTAAAATATTAAAATACAACAAAATATAGAGTAAGAAAATAATATATTAGATAAAGATTAGAAGAAATTTTGGTGGAAATCAACTTGTAAGAATCAAACTCCGCTATCCAAAAATTAATGTTTATTTAAAAAAATTCCTGACTCCGGGGTAGTTAACCGATTTTAATTTTGCAAATTGAAAATGAAAGGTACAGTGTTCTTCTATAAATAAAAATAATTTCAATCTGCTATCTGCTTTATTTTCAGTCCTGCAACATTTTGAAAAAATGAATTTTTTTTTTGCGAAAGCTGGATTGCAAAATTTATTTTGCAAAATCTATTGAACCGATCTTAATTAAATTTACAGTGCCTTTTTATTATATCATAGAGTTTTTCTGGGTACAATATGAACGTCCTTCCTAAGTGTAGCATAAATGGTTGAAAAACGTAAAATGCGAATACTTGTTTTTTTTATGTTTTTTTTGCAATTATTGCTATTTTGCAACAAGGGTGACAATTTTTAAAATTATTTAATGAATCCTATAATTCCGCAACTTTTTTGTCAGTGCCAATTTTTTCGAAAGTGAATACTTTGAAAGTTATAATCAAAAAAACAAGAAAAAACTAGAATTTTTCCTTAATTTTTTGACATTTTGATTATTTAAAGAATGTTCCGGACCTTTTTGAGTGGGAGAATAACTCAATTATTATTATATGAGTTAATTCCAAGCAATTTCTCTAAAAAAATATGAGTCACCTCTCAACGTCCATCTTAAAACAGATGCGCCCTGGACTATACCCCATTTGTGACACAGACACGTCCAGGCAAACGACAGTTTGTTGTTTTGAGTAGTATGGACCTCTAAGCACTTATAGTGCCATGGTGGATATAACGTATCCACCATTTTCAAGAAAAAAACAATATCGCCACTGACTATAAATGCATATGAAGAGGTTTATAAAGCATATACAAACAAGTTAGTAAAGTTGGTTTCTGTGTTGCACACAATGACAAGTCCCTACAAATGGCCAAACTTTTTTTCAATAAAACAAATAGATATTCAAATTTTTTATTTAGAATGAAAAAAGTAATGCGGCAATAAGTGCCTAAAACTAGTTTGTAGAAACAAAATTATGTTTTAGAAAAAAACAGTCAAAGTAAAAATATACCTCGTAGGACTGGCACCGATATTTTTTTTGTGTTATATTCTTCGCTGACTTTTCATGACCATAACTGCAACATTTTCTTTGTAGCAATTTGCACAAATTTGCCATTGTCACACACTCAAATAGTCTGAAATCATTGGTGGATACCGCTTGTCCACCATGACCATGGCTCCACAGTAAACATTTATCAGTTTTGGCCATTGTGGATACCCGTTATACCAACAAAAAAAATTAATATGTATTGTCAAGGAGACATACTTTTTTCAACAAAGGTTGAAGTTGAAACCTATACATGTTCATAGACGTTATAAAAAACAACATTTAGGAAAGAAAAAATGTACTCCTGGGGCCTAATTTTCCCCCCTGGGTCGATTTATAAAATAATCATAGTATACTATAGCATCAATGTTTCGAACTTTACGCGATCCCTCTTCAGGTGACAGCCATAACTTTGATTTTTTTAAATGGGAAAGTACATCATGTGACACATCATTTAAAAGCTTTTGAAATACTGATTACAAAAATGTATAATACTTGGGCAAAATGTTTATCAAATGCTTTTTAAATGCATTCATTTTTTTTTCGAATCCTGAGAAAACTAAAAAACTTATTCGAGTGATTTTTTTAGTATGTTACAGCCTTATTATTTAAGAAAATCGATGTAATATTATTATTGCTAGACAGGTAAAGGGACATAGGGTGTTTTCTTTTCTTAAACGTACCTAACTTTTTTATTATCCAACATAAGCAAATGAGTCAAAAAAGAAAATGTTAATAAAGCCTAAGCCTACAATTGAATTTTAATTGAAATATTTTTTATATGCTAGAATACTCCACAGGGTGTTCCGAACTTTAAGAAAAAACACAGTACGATTGTTACACCCGGTATAAAATGACCTTTACCTGTATAGCAACAATAATATTACATCGATTTTCTTAAATAATAAGGCTTTAACATACTAAAAAAATCACTCAAATCGGACAACAGGTTTAGGAAATTCCACGTGTACAATTATTCAGCAAGTGAGTCGATTATTTTGCTCTCAAGTGTAGTTTGTAGAAACAAAATTATGTTTTAGAAAAAAACAGTCAAAGAAAAATATGCCTCGCAGGACTGGCAGCGATATTTTTTTGTGTTATATTCTTCGCTAACTTTTCATGACCATAACTGCAACATTTTCTTTGTAACAATTTGCACAAATTTACCATTGTCACGTATTCAAATAGTCTGAAATCATTGGTGGATACCGCTTGTCCACCATGGCTCCACAGTAAACATTTATCAGTTTTGGCCAATTTTATATCAACAAAGAAAAATTAATATTATAGAGACATACTTTTTTCAACAAAGGTTGAAGTTGATACATGTTCATAGACGTTATAAAAAACAACATTTAGGAAAGAAAAAATGTACCCCTGGGGCCTGATTTTTCCCCCCTGGGTCGATTTATAAAATAATCATAGTATACTATAGCATCAATGTTTCGAACTTTACGGGAGCCCTCTTCAGGCGACAGGCATAACTTTGATGTTTTTAAATGGGAAAGTACATCATGTGACACCTCATTTAAAAGCTTTTGAAATACTGATTACAAAAATGTATAATACTTGGGCAAAATGTCTGTCAAATGCTTTTTAAATGCATTCATTTTTTATTCGAATCCTGAGAAAACTAATGAGTATTTTTGAAAAATTGAAACGCAGAATGAAAGATTACATCGATGGTATAGTGCACAAATGTGGTAAGTACAACTTTTTTAGAAAATTGATAAGTACACATAGTACATTATTTTGACCCAAAGTTTATTGTGCACAAATGTGGTAAGCAAATAATGAAACGTGTAAGAAATACAAGTTGACATAATGTGGTAACTGCTAAATATAAGAAAAATTAAATAAGCCAAATGTTGTATGTGCCCTTACCACAAATGGTTTCTCTTCACTGTTGTAATATTATGATACTTCTGATGATGAATAAATATTTGTATTCATTCTTTTTGCGAACTAAACAATTTTTCCTTGATATTTGTTATTTAATTTCATTTAGAAGCTTGTAGTATATACCTCTCAAATGGGGTATGTAAAATATAAGAAACTCCACATGTGGTAAGTGCATACCTATAACTTTCAAATGGCTGTACTGTAAAATGTTAGTTTTTGCACTTACCACAATTGTGTACTATGCCATCGACATTATTACCTTAGAATAAACAAAAAGGTTTTTTTAATGATACATTTGAAATTAAAAAAAATCATACTGAATTTTCTCTTCGTTTTCACCCTGTAACTTATTAAAATAAACATTATAGAAGTTTTTAGGACTTTCGGCCCTCAGTATAATGTAATCTTTCATCCTGCGTTTAAATTTTTCAAGAATTCTCATTAGTTTTCTCATGATTAAAAAAATTGAATGCATTTAAAAAGGATTGGGCCGAAATTTTGCGCAAGTATTATACATTTTTGTAATCAGTATTTCAATAGCTTTTAAATGAGGTGTCACATGATGTACTTTCCCATTTAAAAAAATCAAAGTTATGACTGTCACCTGAAGAGGGATCGCGTAAAGTTCGGAACATTGATGCTATAATATACTGTGTATTTTTTAAAAGTCGACATGTCTTAGCATTTTGCTTATGTCCTATATGGGGGGGAGGGTAACACTTTTTCCAGCGCACTGTATGTATAACTTTTCAGTAATTGCTTTTCCATATAATATTATTCCCATGTATTTTCTTATACCTTTCTTACTGTTTTTTATCAATCGTATCTGCCTATTATGGTCTTCTTCTAGCCTACTTTCGAAATATGTTTACCATGCCTTTTTTATTCTTTACTTCTTTCATTTCATTATTCCTCCACCTTGTTTTTTTAAATTATTTATTACATCTTTAGACACCATGTACTTTTGTCACTGTATTTTTTAACACTTTCTTGAAGCTATTCCATCTTTGTTCCAGTACCTATACTTTGTTTTTGGTCCTCTATTTGTGTTATTTACCTAAATCTTTTGCTAGTTTTTTTTTGTAAAGTTCTGACACCCTTTGTATTCTGAGCATTTATCTTAATTATTTTTGAGTAATCTTCTGTTTTCAGCTTCCTAGTTTTTTTGTATTGTAGACCAGGGCGCATCTGTAAAAATATTAGTACATTTGGACGTTGAGAGGTGACTCAATTTTTTTTGCAGAAATTGCTTGAAAATAACTCAAATAATAATATTTGAGTTATCCTCCCACTCAAAAAGGTCCGGAACATTGTTTAAATAATTAAAATGTCAAAAAATGAAGGAAAAATTCGATTTTTTTCTTCGTTTTTTGATTATAACTTTAAAAGTATTCATTTCCGAGAAAAGTGGTACTGACATAAAAGTTGCGTAATTAAATTTCCTACAAAATATAATGGGTTAATAATTTAAAAAATAGTCACCCTTGTTGCAAAATAGCAATAATTTCGAAAAAACCATACAAAAACAAGTATTTGCATTTTACGTTTTTCAACCATTTATGCTACAATTAGGACCTTCATATTTCACCCAGAAAAACTTTATGATACAGTAAAATAATACTGTAAATTTAATTAAGATCGGTTCAATAGAGTTTGCAAAATAAATTTTGCAATCCAGCTTTCACAGAAAAAATTCATTTTTTCAAAATGTTACAGGACTGAAAATAAAGTAGATAACAAGTTGAATTTTTTTTTACGTATAGAAGTGTACTGTAACTTCCATTTGCAATTTGCAAAATTAAAATCGATTATCTACCACGACGTCAGGAATTTTTTTAAATAAACATTAATTATTGGTGCTACGCGCAGGACAGCGGATAATTTGCTCTGATTGCAAACCGCTGTCCTGCGCGTAGCACCAAAAATTAATGTTTATTTAAAAAATTTCCTGACGCCGTGGTAATTAATCGATTTTAATTTTGCAAAATGAAAATGAAAGGTACAGTACACTTCTATAAGCAAAAAAAAAATTAAATTTGTGATCTGCTTTATTTTCAGTCCTGCAACATTTTAAAAAAATGATTTTTTTTGCGAAAGCTGGATTGCAAAATTTATTTTGCAAAATCTATTAAACCGATCTTGATGAAATTTACAGTGTTGTTTTACTATATCATAAAGTTTTTCTGAGTAAATATGAAGGTCCTACGTGTAGCGTAAATGGTTGAAAAACGTAAAATGCGAATACTTGTTTTTGTATGTTTTTTCTCAATTATTGCGATTTTGCAACAAGGGTGACTATTTTTTTAAATTTCAACCAATTCTGTATTGTAGGAAATTTAATTACGCAACTTTTGTGTCAGAACAACTTTTCTCAGAAATGAATAGTTTTAAAGTTATAATCAAAAAACCAATAAAAAATCGAATTTTTCCTTAATTTTTTGACATTTTAATTATTTAAACAATGTTCCGGACCTTTTTCAGAGGGAGGATAACTCAAATATTATTATTTGAGTTATTTTAAAGCAATTTCTGCAAAAAAAAATTGAGTCACCTCTCAACGTCCATCTCAAAACAGATGCGTCCTGGACTAATTGATCCTTCTGTGCTTTCTAATAGTGTTTTACCTAAATTCCTTGTCCGAATCTACCATTCTGGCAACACCGCGATCGTGCTTGCCCGTTTTTTCACAGCACGCCTGATATAACAACCTGTAATCTGCTTACGGGCGAGCAGTACTCTACGAGCTGCGTTCAAAGTGAAACTCCACGTTGTTCGTGCGCGACGATTTCGCACCGATCTCGTAAAACAAATGAATGACAACGGACTTGAGCGAACCGTTCGCGAAGCTGGCTTCGGCTGATAGTATTTTGTTTGGAAAGTGCTCGCACATGTTTTTAGAATCCTAGCGAAAAATATCTAAACTGTGAGTTATTATGAAGTTGTGTACGAATCTTTCGACGATCTGTGATAGCTAATAAATAAGTGACAGTTACTTTTTTCTGTATTGTGATATTTGTTGCTGTTAATATGATGCCGCCTGCCAAGAAAAACGGCAAAAAACGGGTCAAGAAAACAAACGGTAAGTAGTGATTTCTGTTTATTTCTTTAGCTTAGTGGTGAAGTATGAAAGAGCTAATTAGTCTGCAAAAAAAAACAATCAGGTAATATTATAACACAGACAAGACAAGAGTTTACAGACACAAAGTAGTTTTGATTATTTTGGTATTATAGAAGTTGTTCAAAACAAGGTATTGATGAGTTCAGTTTTAGTACTTTGTCTTGGTATGATAATTTTCCAACAAGCATTATATTAATCTGTTACCGTGAATCGTGATGCACTTAAAACACAGATATGTAGATCTTTTTTTCTGTTTAAAACAGCAAAATCGTCGGAAAATACAGGCAACACAATTTTTGAGAAAAGTTTGTCTTTCTCATTAGGTATAGCAATTACCTATGTAGGTATTTCCACATCGTTCTGCCGGCTGCTTAAACTGTTTACAGTCACAAAAATCGATATGAGAAGACTAAAAAGTAACGAAGCAAAAGAGACGACATTGGATTCTTTCAGAGAAGCTAAGTAATAACGTGTAGCAAGCAAGCATAGATTAACATCTAATATAAAAGAAAGAGAAGAGAAAAAGTTAGATGAATGACAAAACATACTACAACTTAGGAAGAACGAAGACAATCACAGAAAAGTATACAACAATATAAAGACAAATAAGATCCGTAATACGAAAGGGCAAAAAAATTGGTTAAAATCACAAAGTGAAGAGATAGGAAAAAGAACAAAATGAAGAGATGGGAACAAACAAAAAAAAACAAAAGTAAAATATTATGTTTAATATGTATAAAAAAAGTTTGCTGCGCAAGCTGCTGGTCTTCAAAAATGAAACATAACTAGCAAACTAGGAGGAACTAATATTACGAGATCAACAGGAGATTATCACAGATGAAAATCAAGAAATTTGAATACGGGCCAAATACATACAACTCTTTGATGATAATAGGTCCGAACAATCTCAATCCTACATTATGTAATGACCACTTACCAATCACATCAGATAGAATAGAATAGAATAGAAATATGCTTTATTGTCATGAAAAATTTAACAATTTTATAGACAAAGCTTACAAGAATCATAAATAAGAACAATAACAAATACAATTTACTAAAATGATATAAATCGTCTAAGTATATAAATAAAAATAATGAAGAGAAACAAAAAAAACAGTAACAATCTATTGCAAAATTTAAAAAAAAATTTGCAAATTGCATATTCTACCTTAAGAAATTTAATAAGTTAAGTTAAGCTGCTGCATATGACACTCAAATATAGATTAAGATTATACTTATAAATAAGAATACTGTACTTTCTTAGTTATTGGTTAAGAAACTCTGCTGTTGAATAATATGGTCTTTCAGATAAATAGGCTTTAGTCATTTTACGGAACTTGGGGAAAGATGTTGCAGATTTAAGTTGTAGAGGGAGATGGTTGTAAAGTTTTTTTGCAGAATATAATATATATTTCTTTACTAACTCACTGGACGGGATCGGTAAATAGATGTCAAAGGTAGAATTTCTGGTGGAATAGTCATGTCTAGGTCTTGCTGGAAAGACATGTAGATGTTTACGAATTAAGCAAACAGTTTCTAAAATATATAAAGAAGGTAGTGTTAGAATCCTGTGATCTTTGAAGTAGCTTCTGCAATGTGTTGTTCTTCTGAGGCCAAACAGATATCTTATTGCTCTTTTTTGTAATTTAAAAATAACATCAGTTTGGGCAGCCGTACCAGAACCCCAAAAAGGGAGACCATATCGAAGATGTGACTCGAACAAAGAAAAATATGTTATTTTGGAAGAGGCTAAATTCATTTCCTTCGAAACAGATCTTATTGCAAAGCAAGCTGAGGATAGGATAGTTTCTTGCTTAACACATCAATATGAAGGGACCATTTCAGATTGCTATCTAAAAAAATACCAAGAAACTTTACAGAATCAACGATACTGATCTGGCTGTTATGAAGAGGTAAGGGTTGAAGAGCTCCTTTATAGAACAATGCTACTGTTTTATCTACGTTAAAAGAGAGTAAATTTGAATCGGACCAAGATTTTATTGTATAAGTAGATCAGAAGTTATAGTAGCATGAAGAGTTGCGATATTTGAGTTGCTCCAAGTGATACTGGTATCATCAGCAAAAAGAAAAACTTTTCCATCGATTTTTAAGCTAGTGATGTCATTAATAAAGATAAGGAAAAGTAGAGGACCCAATACTGAACCTTGTGGTACCCCACATACAACATTTTTGAGACTAGAGTCTGTATCATTTGCTCTAACCAGTTGTTTCCTATTATCCAAGTAAGATTGAAACCAATTCGAAGAAATACCTCGAATTCCGTAGAAATCTAGTTTTTTTATCAAAATGTCGTGATTCACACAATCAAAAGCTTTGGCATAATCACAAAAAACAATGGCAGTGTGCAGATTATTGTTTAATGCTTGATAAACCTCATGTAGTACAGAAAACATGGCATCTGTGGTACATTTACTATTTAAAAAGCCGAACTGATTTTGTGATAAAATATTGTTATCAACGAGAAAGGACATAAGTCGGGCTTTTATGAGTCTCTCAATAATTTTGGAGAGTACCGGTAGTAATGCAATAGGTCTATAATTGCAGGCATTTGATTTTTCACCACCCTTTTGAAGAGGAATAATGATGGCCGTCTTTAGGCCATTAGGCAGGCTTTAGATGAAGTGGAAAAAGGAATATTACAACTAAAAGACTGCAGCAAAGCTCCTGGACCTGACAATGCATATTATGCAGAACTCTTAAAACTATTTAACACCGACGGCACTCAAGCCTAACAAAAATATATTTAATAACATATTATAGTTATATGTCATATATGTACATTTAAGCGGAGTAATACCTACCAGAGACGCCCAACTACTTATCAATTATACACCAATGGACCGAGTAAAACAATATATCTGTTGTTCTGAAGGTATTTCCTTGTGGCATTTTTATAATCAACTATTTTCAATGGGAAATAAGCCACAATTTGACCAAAAAAATGATTTTATTAACGTTTCGAAGCCCAAATCGGGTTTCGTTGTCAAAATACAAAAAAAAAACAAAAAGTATAACTGTCTTGGAACAATAGTAAACGAACAATGGGATCACTCACAAGAAATAAAATGTAGAATAGAGAAGGCTAGGAGTGCATTCAATAACATGGCCAAACTCTTTAAAAGCCACAACCTTAATCTGGAGATAAAATAAGGCTCCTACGATGTTATATCTTCTCAATATTGTATTACAGAGTTGAATCCTGGACACTCACTGAAGCAATGGAGAAAAAATTGAAGCCTTCGAGACGTGGCGATACAGGCGAATCCTAAGGATATCATGGACGGACAAGATAACCAACGAGACCGTATTACGAAGAGTGGGCAAAGAAAGAGAGGTAATGTATACCATTAAAAGGAGAAAGTTATAATATCTCGGAATAATTTGCGATACTTATGCATGCTTCACTGATTATGTACCATAAAACGTTCGATAAAGCACAAGCTGATTGAGATATGTATGTATTACAAAAAATATTGGAATAAACACTTGTGATCTAAGAATTATTATAACAGGGATGGCCAAGCTCCTTGATATTCCGAGCCATTTTTCAAAATTTAAAATTTTTCGCGAGCCGCAATTAACCAATCATCTAAAATGTGTAAAACAGGTAGGTAGTAAATTTTTCTCTCACTGTTTAGATTAAAGTGAAATAGAATGGTTCACATCCTTGTTTCAAATATGCAAATAATTCTACAAGCAACTTTTACTAATTCAGGATAATTTGATTCTTCATCATCCTTCAATCTTTTTCTGGAACGGCCTACTGATCTTCTATCATCTCTCAAAAAACTCTCTTTAACACTCTGTCTTCTTCTGTTCTACCACATGACCTGCCCATATTATCTTAGCTTTTATAATATTTCTGACGATGTTTTCAGTAACAACAGTCACCAATTCAGCTTTGCGGCACCTTCTCCACTCTCCTGTCAATTCATCTCTTTGAAAGCCAAATATCATTCTATCAACTTTGCTTTCAAATACCAGCAGCTTATTTATTTCCCGATTTCCCGCTCATTTAGAGTCCATGTTTCACTTCCATATGTAACAATTGGGCGAATAATTAGCTCACAGTCTTAATTTAGATTGTCTTTTTCGCATCTTAATAATGATGATAGAGAGTATAATCCTCTATTCCACGCAGCTATCCTTGCTGAGACCTCTTTTTATTTGTGGTTGTCATCTGCGAGTACTGTACTGCCCCTAGATATTTAAACTCTTTTACTGCTTCGAAGTTGTCATTAATAGTTATATTCTGCCTAACTCTTGGAACAAGAGTCTTGGAGTTTTGGTTACTATCATGTATTTCGTCTTCTCTTCATTTATTCGAAGGCCCAGACTACCTGTTTCTTCCTCGAGTTGTGAAAACACCCCTCTCACGTCTCTTGTAGAATGAGCGACTGTACCTATATCATAAGCAAAGGACAACAATAATTTTGATCCTCGATTCGCAAAAAATACTCCTGTCAGCTCAGATGATATTTTACTTATTCTAAGGCCGAATTGAATAGCAACGGGATAGCAATGATACGGGGTCTTCTTGTCCAAGTCCTGATGTTACACTTGGTCTTTTATATTTTTGTTGTCAGTAATTTAAAACAATTTGAAACACAAAAATTACAAGTAATTCAGATACATTTATTGAGAGCCAGAAATAATCCTTCAAAGAGCCACCCCTGTATTATAACAATCTTTACTGGAATCATATACATCGTCTATAGTTACGGTGACCATATGTACTCATTTAAGTAGGACAGTACTTATTTTTAAATATTGTCCTAATGTACTTTAAAACCTTTCTAAGGACACTCGAATGTGCTTATTTTTTCTAAAAAATGAATATTTTTATCTTTTACTACTTTTAAACAAATTTCTTTGTATACTGTTCCAGGTATTGCAGCTTTTGTGTCTTGATGGTTTCCAATATTTCCATTCTTTTGTTGACTCTTCTCATGACTTCGTTGTTTGTTACAGGCTCGGTCCATTCTATCTTCAGGTACCTTCACCCACAGTTCAAATGCTTCCAACTTTTTAGTAGTCGACACGTTAATTGACCATGCTTCTATCCCGTAAAGCAGAGTCGAAAAAATATAACACCTTGCCAGCCTAACTCTCAAGTCTTAATTATTTCAGTTCTGTTGCACAAACTTCCTTCTCATTTTATTGAAGTTGGTTCTTGCCTTCTCTATTCGAACTTTGATTTCTTTGGAGTAATCGTTTGTGTGATTAATTATTGTGCCAAGAGAGTTGTAGTTTTCAACTTGTTCTAAAGTTTTACCTTTAATTGTCAGGCTTTTATCAATATTTTGGGTTTTTGATATCCTCATAAATTTAGTTTTCTTGATGTTTACTGATAATCCATATTGTTCTCCATACTCAACTATCTTGTTCATTAGCTTTTGGAGGTCTTGGAGGTTGTCCGCTATTATGATAGTTCGTCCGCATGCCTAATGCTGTTAATTGGTGTTCCATTTAGGTACCATTATTCCTGCTGTTTCTCCCTCACGAACTTTTTTCATAATTTCTTCAGAGTATGCATTTAATAGTAGTAGTGACAATACACACCCCTGTCGCACTCCTCTTTTAATTTCGAACCCTTCTGATGTGTGATCGTTAATGCTTATGTGTGCCTGCTGTTTATAATATAGATTTGTTATAATTCAAAGGTCATTGTATTGTAATTGTTTTGCTTTGAGGACGTCCATTAGCTCTTTGTGGCGGACTTTATCGAAAGCCTTGTTGTAATCTATGAAACAGACGTACATATCCTGGTTCACATTCAAGCATCTCTGGATTAGTAGTATAAATCCAAAGTGGGTTTCTTCAATATCAAGTTTTTGGTAAATGCGTTTATGAATGATCCTTAAAAACATTTTAAGTGTGTGAGACATCAGGCTTATGGTGCGGTGGTCGTACACAAAACTTCACTGCACAAGTGAAACATTTTTACACAAAATGGAGACCTTTTTTTTACCTACCTAGAAAACTGGAGTACAAATTTTCATGAATTTAAACTATTCAAAAGCATAGATCTAAAGCGGGCTCCACACTCTCGGCGAAGTTACTTCGCCAAAGTTGTCCGAAGTACCCTCTCTACACACTCGTTCTACTTCGCGAGGAAGTGCGATACCGACAAAGAGCGGTGCGATACCGACAAAGATCCCTTTGACCAGACCGACAGAGAATGGAAGTAGAACGAAGTGAGGCAAAGTTACACAAGGTGGCCGTCTACACTCTCGTACTTGTTGAACCTCGATCGACTTCTGCTCGCATTAGAAGTGAAATAACATGGAACGATGTTTGTTATTCTCTCGAAGCTTTTAAATTGTATATCAAGGCAACCATGTTAAACGAAGATCAACTCTTTGACGAACTGGGAATTTTGAAAGACGTGGCTACAAGTGAAAAAATTGCTGAGTGGAACAGAGAAGAAAAGAATAGTCAGGATCGATGGCTTAAAGTTTTTAAGTGTGTAGATCAATTCAAACTGAAAAACTTACAAATATTATGCGAATTTATTTTTTGTCTTCCGGGTACTAGTGCGGCTATCGAGCAATTAAATTCTGTAATAAATAATTATTATTGGACGTCGGAAAAGTCACAAATGTCCATTTCCTCTCTCAAGGCAGCGATGCTGGTATACGCAAATTTTGATGAGACTTGTATGAAATGTTTCATTTACTTCAGTCAAAGCCGGACCTTCTTAAATTAAGTTGAGAAAAATATGAATGATGCAAAAAACCGGAAGAAGATGAGGCTATTCCAGGTCCCTCATCTAAAAACTCTTAATTACAGGCTTGTGACTTTTTCAAAGTTAATTTAATGTGTTATGTTTCGCTACATAGTTTATTTATTTTTAATACCAAAAAGTTATATTTGTCCAATAACAAGATACATTTTGCGTTTTTAATACATTTTTGTTTTTTGTACTTTTTTTTCTTTAAAAAGATATGGTCACCGTATCTATAGTTCAAAATTTGAGTCATATTTTTGCTAAGAACATGCCAATCAAGTATTTTTTATGAGCACAAAGACCCTGTAGTTGTCCATAAAACATTTGACAATGTGTGGAAGATAAAATATGGGCGTGATCTTAATCCTTCTCTGTCTGAACAAAATCATCAATAATTATTAATAGTCGTAAAATCCAAAATTAATCTCCTTTGTTAAAAAATTTGCAAAGGCAAATGTTTGGGTTTTCCATCGCCTCCAACAATTTGCATCTTTTATTGGTATTTGCAACTCACCAGAACAATAGATATTATATACAGGTAGCTGATAGATAGAAACATCTGTTCACAACCTTTTGGGATTATGAATGTTTCCTAGAAAGACACTAAGTTCTATTATTCCTTTATATTCTGTAAATAATTATGTATAGATATAGTGTAGTCACTGAAGGTTTTCACCTCCGATTTCGTTGAACCTCCATCGATTTTCATGAAAATTGGTGAGTAGTTAGAAGATACTTCAAGGAACAAAGGTGACATGATGCCAACTTGCGCTTTTACCCTGGGGGTGGATGCCACCCCTTCTCGGGGGTGAAATTTTTTTATTAAAAATAATACCAGAAATCGATAGAGGGGCAACTTTTAAGCAAAATTTGTTATATAAAGTTATTAACATAAACCAATACTTTTTGAGTTATTAAATATCAAAGATTTTATTTTTTCGTAAAAAATGCATGTTTTAAAGCTGTTTTTCACGTATTACTTAAAAACTATAAGCTTTTGTAAAAAAGTTATTATTATCAAAATTAAAGATAATAGAAAATTTAATACACTCCCCACTTAAAGAACTAAACTGATGTTATTTCAAAGTGAGTTATGGGTAAATGAATGTATATTTTTTTCGACGAGTACTTAAATCTAAGTATTCAAGCTTACATAACGGGAAAACGATGCATTTGATAGAATATACTTGTTAAACACTTGTCAAAGTACTTCGGATTACCTATCAAATGAGCTCCAGTAGAAGTTAATAGCATCAAAATTAAGCAAATTATGATGAAAATAAGAGAACCCTTTTGTTTTTTTTAGGAAAAAGTGAAAAATAAAACATACGCCATTTCCACAAAAATTAAAATTTGTAGTAATCCTCCCAAGAATTTCTTTAGGTTAATATATTTAATGATGTCAAAAATTTTGACCGGTTTAGAATGCATATTTTTGAAAAAAAAATATAATTTAAAAAATCAGAATTCTTAAAATTATCGTACTTTTCATTTTCTTTTGATAATAACTCCAAAAATGCTCAATATATGTAAAAAATAATATATAACTAAATTTTAGTTTTTTCTGTTCCAAATAATTTACCCATTTTACTATTTCCGTATAGTAAAAAATAACCGAGATAGAAACGTTTAAAATTTCAATTTTGCTGCGGGAACCATGTAACCGGGGCCATTTAACCTTTTATTTTTTAAAAAGTAAGAGGTTTAAAAGACTAAATTCGACGTTTTTTAATAGCTCTTTGAATCAACTTTTCACTAGTTTTTAGGTGAACCTGATATCTTAAAAATTAACGGAGTTATTTACAAAAAAACAATAACATTTTTTGGAAAAATTTTTAAAAGATAAATTTTAAAACATTTTTGTGAATAAATTTTAATGCTATCAACTTGTTCGATGGCTTATTTGATAGATATTTCTATGAACTTTGACAAATGTTTAATAAGTTTATGTTATAAAATGCATCATTTTCCCGGTATTTAAGCTTGAATACTTAGATGTGTGTACTCGACGAAAAAAATATACATTCAATTACCTATAACTCACTTTTAGTTAACATTGAAAGGTTTTTCTAGTAAGGAGTTTGTTTGATTTTTTATTAGCCTTAATTTTGATAATAGTAACTTTTTTGTAAAAACTTATAGTTTTTGAGTTATTTATGAAAAATCGGTTAAAAACATGCATTTTTCTCACGAAAAATTAAAATCTTTGATCTTTAATAATTCAAAAAGTTTTGATTTATTTTAATAACTTTATATAACAAATTTTGCTTATAATTTGTCCCTTTATCGAATTCTGGGGTTATTTTTAATAAAATAATTTTCACCCCCGAGGAGGGGTGGCATCCACCCCCAGGGTAAAAGCGCAAGTTAGCACCATGTCACCTTTGTTCCTTGAGATATCCTCGAACCACTCACCAATTTTCATGCAAATCGATGGAGGTTCAACGAAATCGGAGGTATAGTCTGTTCGCTAAACTCAGACTCAACTGGCTACATAATATTTTAGTCGATAATTTTTTTGTTTTTTGCCAACTTTGCAAAAATTGGCGAAATTACTAACTATTTAGTGATTATTAACTATTTAGTAATTATTTTTTGCCAATTTTACTAAAATTGGCAAAATTACGGACTAAAATATCTAGAAAGTTGCGTCTGAGTTTAGCGAACAGACTATAATAGCTCATATCCACCTTCAGTGACTGCACTAATAATTTTAAACAGACACAGACACCTGATAAATGTTGATTCTCTTGTTTTTTATACAGTAAAGCAAAAAACTAAAAGGCGCTTTTGTAAAATGACTGTAGTTTACTTACTTATGTGTTCTTGAGTTCTTGCTTTAATGTCCAGCTTTCAAGTCGATTATTGTAGTATCGAAAGCACGTATAATAGTCAAAACGAACAAAGTGGCGGTATCAATGTTAAAAGAAATTTGAGAAGCCGCTTTCTTTTAACATCCCATTAATCCTTATAAATTAGTCAATCCTTGTATTCTGCCCAGCGCAATCTTTGTATTTCTGCATAATTTGCTATACTATCGATAGAGGGTTCTTTGTAATATTGGTAAAACACGTGGTTGAACCTTATTCTCCATATACCATCGTCGCTAATGGATCCCAATATCCTCCTTAATATCTTTCTTTCAAAAGTATTAATAAGGTTTATTGTCTTTTCTGTCATGATCCATGTTTCTACTCCATATGTTGCTATTGGTCGTAGGATGGTTTTATATATTTTAAACTTTACTTCCCTATGGAACTTGCAAGTAAACTGTCGCAACTCTTTAAAAAAATCTTAAACGAAACAGAAACACCAGAGGAATGGCATAAGAGCATCACAATCCCCATATTTAAAAAAGGACATGCCAGCGTTATATTTGCTTCATTGATCTGACGAAGGCGTTTGACAGAGTTCGCCTGGGAGACATTCTAAATATATTAATAGAAAATAAAACACCGACCAGCATAACAAAGGTAGTCCATAACCTAAATTACAACAACGTAACCAAAGTTAGAGCAGAAGACCAGTTCACTGAAAATATTCCAACACCGGGAGGAATTAGACAAGGAGACAGTTTAAGCCCCTTCTTGTTTAACCTACTCATGGGCAAAATTATAAACAAAGTAACATATCTTAATCCCCTAATGGGCAACAAAATAATTGGTATGGTGTGTTACGCAAATGATGCAGCAATTATTGCTGAATCAGAAGATGATCTTCAGAGACAGCTCTTTCAATTCTTTCAATTAAGCCGCCAACTAAATATGAACATTTCTACCAACAAAACTAACTAAATGTATGCTTTATGCTTTTTGAGAATCTTGTTTTATTTGAAACAATGTTTTATTTGAAACAATGTTTTTTAGGTTTTGTTTGGTAATTTAGTTTTCTATTAGTTTAGGAAAAAATGTATTTTCAACTTGAAAAATCAGTTCTTTTTCTTTAAAATCCCTGTTGTTTGTGCGAGAAGTCGCAGAAGTCTTTGACAAAACAAAAACAATAAAACGGCCCCATCGTCGGCGTATCTGGACTATAAATAGCGAATGGCGAATCACAGGTGCTTCAGATTATTTTTGTCCAAAGCGTACGACGTGAGACTGTTATGTCATCTTTTTGGTGTCTCTCTTAACCAGCCGCAGGCAAAAGCAGCTAGACAGACAGACGTTCCGTTACAGAAATAATAGTTTGAGACTCAAATCTATTTTCGAAATTATACGTCCAGACGATATAGAGAGTGTCGCAGAAGAGTCTGGACATTTACGAGTTCATTTATGTTTTTGTTATTATCTACAGTTAATTTTATACTTTTATAGCCATTTTTGTAAATACATAGTTTCATACCAGACCGAAAATAATCAGATATGCTGTTGAATCCGGCGTTATCGAAATGCCTCCCACTTTTTCAGGTAAATATTTTCATACATGAAATGCCTCCCAGGTACAATCGAAATGCCTCCGTTTCGTTAATCATTTAGGCTGATATTTTGTCTATTTAATCTCTGTATAATGACAGAATGTTGCCAAATCATAATTTAAATAGGTAGTATCTATTTATTTTGATTTTTCTAATTCTTATTGCAGTGTACCTACATAAAATTTGTTTCACATAAATATTTCACAGTACGACATACACATTTCTTTTTAGAAAAGAAATATCCAGCTTTTCTGGGTAATTCCAATTCCGAATTCTAATCTCTTCCATATTTATAATTCCATTTTATAATTCCATAAATAGGTACTTTTACCTTAATCTTTTTGTTTGTTTATATTCTCTGGGTATCTTCTGGGTAATTCCAATTGCTATTCTAATCTCTTCTTAACGATTCCATGAATAGGTACTTTTACCTTAATCTTTTTAAATGTTTGCCAAAGATACAGTAAAACGGTGGACATGTACTAAAAAAACCTGCAAAGCATTTTTGTGAAAACACAGGGATGTGAAAATACGATAATTGAATCAATATTAGATCATAACCACGAGAAGTTATCTGCCGAAGTTTACAATAGAAAAGCCGTAAGCAATTCAATAAAAGGAGCAGCCGTGGAAGATCTCAGCGAAAAACCAATGAAGCTCATCTGTAAAGAACATAAGAAGACAAATATAGAGACATTTACTATCAATGATATCAATAGGGTGAGACAAAATTTATATTATGCTAGAACCACAAATTCTTAATTAACTTCCCAAAAATATATCTGAATTTCATAAAGCTCTCGATTCATCTTCTATTATTACAGATAGAAATGAAAATTTTATAATTAAAAATGTCCTCGTTTTTTCACTCAATTGTTTAGTATACATGGCTTGAAAAATGGACATTATATTCCTCTTGTCTTTTGTTTACTTCAAGATAAAAAGTCATCTTCATATTATCTCGCCTTTAAATATATCATAGAAGAATGTTTTAAAATTAATTGTCCTGTATCTCCTAAAGTAATAACTTCAGACTTTGAAATTTCCATTCATAATGGTATTCGTATGGCATTTCCTGAAGCCTTCATGGATGTCGTTTTCATTTGGGTCAGGCATGGTATAGAAAGGTTCAAGCACTGGGATTAGCTCCAGAATACCAGAAAGAAGGTGTTGACTCAACCGAAATTACGCATTTTCTTATTTATATTTTTGGTCTTTCATTCTTACATCCTAAAGATGGTAGCGATTTTTTTGATATAGATTTGGCAGAAATTAAACCAGTCGATGAAAGAGTCACCTAGTTTTGTGATTACCTTGTTGATAATTACATAGGTATATGAAAATTCGACATTTCCTCCACATCTTTGGGCCGAGCACTCTTCATCCTTACAAAGAACCACAAACCCATGCGAAAGTTTTCATTCCAAGTATAATAATTCTTCTTTCTACTGCCCTCATCCTAACATTAATAATTTTATTGATGTAATTTTACAATTTCAAATAAATACCTACATTAAAATGAATTCTGTTTCGACACCAAAAAAAAAATTGTTGCGGAAAGTACATCAAAAATAAATTTTCTAAATGAAAAAATTTTAGAATTAAGAGAATGTAAAATAATTAGATTAGAATTTGTCAAAGTAGTATCATATAAATTTAGGAAAAATATTTTGTAATTTTATATTTCTATACACATTTTGTATTATTTTCCAAAGTTTTTTTGTTATATTATTTTTAATAATTCTATAAAATACTTAATGTGTTTTTGTATTTTTTGTTAAATTATTAATTATAAAAAATAATGGTTATAATAAGGGAGCGATCAAGTATTACGTAACGCGATTTTTGAAGATTTTTGACCCCCCTCCCCCCTGCGTAACGCACTCTAATGGCCGTTTAACTATTCCGTAACGCAATTTTTGAAGATTTTTGACCCCCCCACCTGCGTTACCTAATACTTGAACGGTCCCTAAAATATATATTATAATGGTTATAAAACTACACACACCGGCAAAATTAGCCGAACACGTTAAAAATGGGACATTTTTGATGTCTCGTATTTCATAAACCAGTGGTCCGATTTGAGTGATTCTTTTAGTATGTTATAGCCTCATTATTTAAGAATATCGATGTAATAATATTGTTGCTAGACAGGTAAATGTCATTTTATACCGGGTGGAACAAGCATACTGTGTTTTTTTCTTAAAGTTCGGAACACCCTGTGGAATATTCCAGCATATACAAAATATTAAAATTAAAACTCGATTGTAGAATTATGCTTTCTTAACATTTTCTTTTTTGATTCATTTGCTTATGTTGGAAAATAAAAAAGTTATGTGCTTTAACAACTAACCATGTTTTTTATCAATAAATCCTCATAGTAGGGGAGAAAAGTATGCTAAATTTGCAATTACTCGAGCGTTCTTGTGACCTGGAGTGGATTGTGAAGAGTGGGTGCTACAACCAAAAAAAGTTAAGTTAAGTTTTCCATAAAGTGTGGGACTCTCCATTTTTCAATTTAATTTTCCATTTCCACCAATCGTTTTTTCCGATTATAGCGCCATTTATCCATAATAGGAAAAAATGTTGCGAATAAAAGTTGCTCATTTTTACGTCAAGGATCCAAATCTGCAATAAAAATTGGGGCTCCTATTTAATATTTTAATGTAACCCCCCACCCCACCTCCGTGGGGGGTCGTGTTTGGTGCCATTCGGTAGCTTTTTGAAAAATATTGAATAGGTGTATTTTGCAGTTTTACGATCTGATGTTCATTTCGCAAAATATGGCAGGGTTCGTATTTATAATTTTTAATTTACCCCCCACCCCTCTCCGTGGGGTGTCACGAGCCCCCACGGAGGTGGGGTGGGGGATTTAATTTAAAATCTTAAATAGGAGCCCCTAATTTTTATTGCAGATTTGGATTCTTTACGTAAAAATAAGCAAATTTTATTCGACATATTTTTTCGAATTATGGATAGATAGCGCTATAATCGGAGTAAAATGATTGTTTCAAATAAAAAATTAAATTAAAAAATAAAAAGTCCCCCACTTTATGGAAAACTTAACTTAACCCTTTTCTGATTTTAGCACATACTCTTCACAATCCAATAGGTCCCCATAACGCTCGAGTAACTGCAAATTTAGTATACTTTCCTCCCCTACTATGAGGATTTATTGATGAAAAACATGGATAGTTGTTAACGAACATACCTTTTTTATCATCTCACATAAGTAAATGAATCGAAAAGGAAAATGTTAAGCAAGCCTAAGTCTACAATCGAGTATTAATTCTAATATTTTACATATGCTAGAATATTCCACAGGGTGTTCCAAACTTTAAGAAAAAAACACAGTAGGCTTGGTACACCCGGTATAAAATGGTATTTACCTGTCTAGCATCAATATTATTACAACGATATTCTTAAATAATAAGGCTATAACATACTAAAAGAATCACTCAAATCGGACCACTGGTTTATGAAATACGAGACATCAAACATGTCCCATTTTTAACGTGTTCGGCTAATTTTGCCGGTGTGTGTAGTTATATATGTATAAGTTAGTTAAAATGTATAAATACCGCCTAGTGTCAATAATGTTTAATACATAAAGGTTGAAAATAAAATAAATTAAATAACAAATTACCAATTTTGACAAAAATTTACAAAGGGACGAAGATGCGGCAACGTCTCACCTTCACATAAAGATTAGAAGCATGTAATTTATTTAAACCTTGGGAGGCAATTCGTATGTGACCATTTTAGCGACAGGTAAGAAATCCTATTTCGGGAGGCATTTCATCTGCGGCCGTTGAATCAGCGGTATAATTTAGAGAAACGAATATCTCCCCAAAATAAAAATCCTGGATAGACATCAACAATTAGATGAATGAACAACTATTTTCAATGGGAAATAAGCCAGAATTTTACCAAAAACTGATTTTATTAACGTTTCGACGCCCAAGTCGGGTGTTGTTGTCAAAATACAAAATAATAACAGTATTATTTTGTATTTTGACAACGACACCCGATTTGGACGTCGAAACGTTAATAAAATAATTTTTTTGGTAAAATTGTGGTTTATTTCCCATTGAAAATAATTGATTATAAAAATGCCACGAGTCTATAGCTTCAGAACAACTAGCCCAGTCGGGATAGCATTTGACCTTGCATTAGGAGCTGCCCCAAATTTTATTTTTCTAATCTTTGGGAAGGTCAATATTAGTATAAATTTAAAATCTCGACTGAATTCCGCCGTTGCGTTAGCCGCCATCTTGATTTTAAACGAGAACCGTTTTTGCTCAATATCTCCGCCATTTTTAATTTAAAATTAAGTGAACTTAATGCATATAATGTCTTTTTATGTCTTTTATATACTTAGTTTGGTTGATATTTCATTGGAAGTTTCAAAAATTGTATAAAATATAATTCTCTTTATTTTTGTTTATGTACAATTATGTCGTAAAGTTAATAATAAATGAGACAATTCAATAATTATGCTTCCCCTCCGCTTCCATTATTTTCCCCCTTAACTCGGAGAATATTGATCGTATAAAAAAGTTGTGCCAAAGAAATTGTAGGAAATTGCATTTCCAACAATTTTCTTTCCCACCATTTAGGTTGAAAAGTTGAAAATGGCGGAGATATTATTATATATACAGTTCTCATTTAAAATCAATATGGCGGCTAATGCAACCGCGGAATTCAGTCGAGATTTTAAATTTACACTACTATTGATCTCTGCTAAAGGATAGAATTATAAAATTTGGGGCAGCAAGGAAACAAAATTCAATTCAATAATTATGCTTCCCCCACCACCTTTTACTATTCTCCCATGTAACTCGGAAAATATCAACCGCATGAAAAAAATTGTTAAAAAGAAATTGTAGGAAATTTTATTTTGAACAATTTTAGTTGAAAATGGCGTAGATATTGAACAAAAACAATTGCTATAAAATCAATCCGGTCTTACGCTCGCGCCATTACCGCATACGTACTACCTTAAATATTAATTTTAGCAAAAAAATGAAAGAGATCAAAATTGTGTAGAATTTAATTCTCTTCATTTTTGTATAGGTACATATTTGTTGTAAAACTAATAATAAACGAGATAATTCAATAATTATGCTCCAACTCTCACTATTTTCCCCTCATAACTCGGAAAATATCGACCGCACAAAAAAAAATATAATTAATGAAATTATAGAAAATCGCATTTTCAACAATTTCAGTTTCTACACTTTTTGTCAAAAAATTGAAAATGGCGGAGATATTGAGCAAAAACAGTTCTCGTTTAAAATCAAGATGGCGGCTAACGCAACGGTGGAATTCAGTCGAGATTTTAAATTTATACTAATATTGACCCTCCCTAAAGATTAGAAAAATAAAATTTGGGGCAGCTCCTAATGCAAGGTTAGGCCTGTTATTCGTCTAACCCGACTGGACTAAACATACATGAATGAAATGAGAACAACCGAAAATGTTGAGAAAACATGGAAATTGTTTCTTGGACATATATGGCTAAGATACTGGAAAAATATAGTCTAACGTCTTACTAGTCGATTCAAGAAACAACGGATGACAGAAGAAATGCTGGACCTTATGGAACAAAAAAAACAATAACAAGAATAAGGCAGACGAACAACGAATACAGAAGAAAACAAAGTGAAATAAAACAAACAATACGTGCGGCTAAAGAAAAGTGGATGGCGGACGACATTATAAAACCCAAATAGTCAAATGTTTCCTTCCTTTTATGGAGAATTCTCACGACGAGGTCGAGGCGCGTGTTGAAGCGAGATTCAAGTGGGTCCTAATTTAAACGTCGGCAAAGAGAGATATAATATATAATAATGGTGGAAAAGAAAGAGAACGCAGATACCCTACAAGACGGTAAAATTAGTAATATTTACACTTTGTGATAAAATGTCCCGAATATGTCCCGAAGAATACAGGCAACCAAAAAGTTGACCGCTCTCAGTGGTGGAGATAAAAATATTAGTTGTTTTTTTTAATTCTCACAATGATAAAAATTAGAACAAAACGTAGTTTGACCATAAAATTACCACGCCACTGATCATACCCTCGGCTGACGAGACATCCACACTATCCACAGGCTAATAAATTTTAGCATTTGGTGTTATTTTAAGGGTCATAAATACCAAATTTTGACAGAAATTTCTCTATCTCTTCTTACGTTTAATCTTTTTCACGTTGGGTTGAATTCCGTTTTCAGTTTTTATCTTTTTCTGTTACATTTTTTTATTTCACTCATAATGTCGCAACACGCTCTGTCAGTTTTCCTCTTTATATCTCCCTGATCTTGAGTTATCACCACCTTTTCGTCTGTGAAACACAATGTGTAGAGATAATCGTCCCTTATCGGTATTCCCATAC
This sequence comes from Diabrotica virgifera virgifera, assembly GCF_917563875.1. NCBI lineage: Eukaryota > Metazoa > Arthropoda > Insecta > Coleoptera > Chrysomelidae > Diabrotica > Diabrotica virgifera. Next base: position 215,450,763 of record NC_065450.1, read on the forward strand.
CCCTATATTTTGACTTCCAACCTGTTAATAGTACGTGTTCTAAAAATATTTTAAATAGAGTTGGTGACGTTGGGCATCCCTGTAGTAGTCCTTTTGTTGTTTTGAAGTTGTCTACTAATCTTGTTTTCGACTTTTATATATAATTCATGTCCGCTATACAGGGTGTCCAGAAACTCTACCGACAAATGAAGACCTCAGATAATTTTAAGACAATTTAACCCAATTCACCTAGTCGGAACATGCTTCCTAATAGTCACTTTACACGATGCAAGTAATTGCGAAATTTATTGCACAAGTTCTTGCAGCAAGAACTTCTGCAATAAGTTGCAACTTATTAATAAAGTGATTACACAGTGCAAGTAATTGCATAAACTGACATGAAATGGACAGAAACTTTGACATACCATAAATTTTGGGTTATGTTGTTTTTATAAATTAAAAATGTAATTTTTTGAGTAGAGGTATTAGATATATTAGATTAAAATGTTAAATTATAATTTGAGAAAAGTATAATATGTATTATGTATAACAAAATCAATTAATACCTAATGCAAGTATACCTATAATACATTATTCATTTACAAAAGGAAACAAGTTGTTAAATACAAAAGAAATAAAAATAGAATATAGTTTCTTTAATCCCTATGTTGCATAATTAAAGTTATCCACCAGAATAATGTTATCTGTGAAGCGTGAAATTGGTAAAAAGTTCCTCTAGTTTTGTCAAAAATTGTTTAGTTTGAAATTTAGGATAACAGAATGTTAAAACAAACAGTGTAGCCTTAAAAGTTACTAAAAATATACCCAAATTGCAGAAAAAATTGCATGAAAAATAGGACATGTTCTATCTAGCTGCAACTTCTTGCAGCAAGAAATTGCTGCAAGAAGTTGCAGCTTTTATGTGCAATTCGCGTATGACACGATGCAATTTCTATTGCTGCAAGAAATTGTGCAATTAATTGCGCAATTAGTTGCATGGTGTAAAGTGGCTATAAGGGAGCTAGAGTTCTTTGAAGATGGCGTCTTGTAATTAGTTTTTCTTAAATACCTACATAACTGTTCTAGTTAGAAAAACGAAAATTGGTACACATATTTGTCTTTCAGAGGTAAATCGATCTCATTCATTACAAATTTCTAGTACCGGTCATAGGCGTCCGTTTTGGGTAGGGCAACGGATATTTTATCGCATAATTTTTTTGTCTTTAACTTTTAAGCATTTTTGACTCTAGATTATTAAATTCTGAGGTATACTAGTACATACTAAAAGGTACTCTTTTAAGTCGGCAAGACACACCGTTTTCTAGAAAAATCGATTTGAAAATTTTTCGTTTTTTATATTTGAAAAATTTTTTCAAAAAAAAACTGTGTATTTCTCCAACTTCAAGCAAGAATAACTTTTAGTACTACAATACCTCATAATTTAATAATCAAGTGTCAAAAATGTTTATCTGACAATTAAAGACAAAAAATTATGCGATAAAATATCCGTTCACATACCCCAAACGTACGCATATGGCCGGTACTAAAAATTCTTAATTAAATAAATCGATTCATCTCTGGAATATAAATACACGTACCAGTTTTCGTTTTTCGAAATAGTTTTTTTTTTAATTTCTTTTTCAAATTCACAAAACGAAAAATGTTTATCGATTTTTCTAGAAAACGGTATATCCTATCGACTTAAAGCAAGATTACCTTTTAGTACTAGAATACCTTACAGATTAATAATTCAGAGTCAAAAATGCTTAAAAATTATATAAAAAAAGTTATGCTATAAAATAACCGTTGCCCTACCCAAAACGGACGCCTATGACCGGTACTAGAAATTCGCAATGGATGGAATCGATTTATCTCTGGAAGACAAATATGCGTACGCGTACCAGTTTTCGTTTTTAACGAAAACATTTCGTTTATAAATTCGCAAAAGTGTGTGTGTTATTGCGTTGCCGCTCCTGCAATACTCAGATCAGATTTATCGATGGATTCTTATGTAGTTTTTTCTTCTGAATCCAAATCTGAAAACGGCATTTCGATATTTCTAACCGTCTTCGAGATAATCGACCTCAAAGTCTAAAATGTGACGTCACAATCGTTTTATTTTCTGCCGACACACTACACGTCCAGCTGAAATCGTTGCTATTAAGTAGGCTAGTTTTTTAATCTCGATTTGTTAAGCAAAGCATAGGTTATTTACATTTGAGTTTGACACTTCGTGAATGTCAAACTAAATTTTAAATTAAGTTCTGAAGCTATTTCCTTGTGGCATTTTTATGATTAATTATTTATATGGGAAATAAGCCACAATTAAAATGAAAAAAATAATTTTATTAACGTTTCGACGCCCAAATCGGGTGCCGTTGTCAAAATATTTTGTAATATTTTGTATTTTGACAACGGCACCCGATTTGGGCGTCGAAACGTTAATAAAATTATTTTTTTCATTTTAATTGTGGCTTATTTCCCATATAAATAATTAATTTTAAATTAAGTATTAATAAAACATCAATGACATTTTGATAGTGAATTTAATTATTATATAAAATAAATAAGATGTTCAAAAATACAATTTGAGTATATTTTAAAAGCAATAATTTATTAACAGCTTTAAAAAGGTTTATACGAGTATACGGCCTCCCCTTTATGATAAATGGACTGTTCCATTTGCTATGAAATTAAAATATAGTCGGTTCGCTAAACTCGACACAACTGACTAGTGATTTTAGTAGGTAATTTTTTTGTTTTTTTTTTAATTTTGCCAAAATTGGCAAAATTACTAATTATTTAGTAATTATTAACTAATTAGTAATCATTTTTTTTTCAATTGGCAAAATTATTGACTAAAATCACTAGCCAGTTGTGTCTGAGTTTAGCGAACCGACAGTGTATGAAGTAATATTATTTGGTATAAAAAGTTATGGTCTGATATGTGCAATTACATCCTTCTAATGGAAAAAAATATTTGAAGATTTTTCTCAAATTATGGATACCAACAACATTTTCATTTATAACTCTTTTATTTTTAATTTGACCAAGAAAAGTTATTCTTCATAAAAAGCTCTTCATGTTCTAAGATTTATGATGCAACCATCATATATAAAATTTTATTAATTTTATACGAGGTATATAAAAAATATGAATTTCGATCAAGAGTAAACTACCTTTATAGTTCATAACATTTAAATTAGAACGATATAATTGTACATTAGTGTAGGAAACAGAGGTTGAACCTTGCAAAATGGACACAAGTCCGGTTTTATTTTTTTTCTGGCATATCAAGGGGTGCTTATTATAAGACTAACTTTTTCTGAAAAAATTTCGCCCCGGAACCCCCCTTTTCACCCCTTTAAAGGGGGTAATTTATGGTTTTTGCAGAACGTAGCCCTTCCTGTACCTTTTACAAAAAATTTCTTTTATAGAAATATGAAGAGGACTATATTTTCTACGATTTATTTCCAACAGTATCTCTCTATCATCCACCGTTTAGCAAGGGTGGCGCCCCAAATTTGACAAGTTTTTAAAAAAGATGTTTTTAGAAAAAATACATTTTTCGCTAACTGTAACGGAAATTAAAAAGAAATGCTACGGAGATTATTTACAAATATATGATTGATTTTTTCGTATAGGTTTCACTGAAGGGTAATTGCCCTTTTTTTAATTACAGGGTGTTACATTTTAAAAAACCCCTTTTTATACCATCTGAACCGTTTATGCTAGAGTAAAAAGACTTTCAGCGATTACCCATGTACTGGTGTTATTTACAAATTTGTATAATGCACCCCCATTTTTTCCCCGGAACCACCCAAAAAAGAAGAAGAATTAATAAATAAAGTGATTTTCTTGGAATCCTTAACACACAATGCCCTTCATTAATATGCTTCATATATCATTTTGTGCAAGTTATTATTACCCATGCATGGACACTAAACGCGATTTCCTAGTGCAACCCTTGTAGCCAAAAACAATAAATAAAATGGGGGGTTAAAATTTTTTTTTTGTTTTTTGCTTTTTGATCCATATGGGCATATGCTTCATCAATAGTGCTTTTCAAAAATATATATGGTTATTGCAACATCCCTGCGCAAACCACCCCTATCCTTGAAAATATACTGCAGAAACTACCCCTATACCTTATCCAGCATGTTTTTACGATTTTCTCATTACCTATTCATTTTTTTTAAACAGAACTTATACAAGGTTAAAGACCACTATTTACTCTAAAAATTAGGTCCTATTCATTTTTTTCGTTTAAGCAACCGTTACGGCACAGTGGCGCCGTAAACCTCATATATGCTTTGACGGGCTCCAGTTTTTGTTTATTTTTTCGTCATCTGTTTGTTTTATTGATAAAGTACTTATGTAAAATAAAACAACACAGTGTAACCTACAAATCATGACCTATGCACATTTTACATTCTTTGCTCCCCAAAGCTACAGTGGTGGCCCAAAATAAATTTTTTCATATTTTCGCCACCTACACGCATTTTATTGCGTTAATGCTACCTTAATAGCACAATATTCACCCCTAAGTGGTCGCTAAGCAGTGGCGTATCCAGGGAGGTGTGATGGGGGCGATCACCCCCACCCCTCTCAAACCAAGTGATATTATATTTGAAGATTATAAAAATATTCATTTATTTTTATAGAAATACTTATATAATATTAATATTATTTTTATAAGAATGACTTTTTATGCTTTAGCGACAGTGGCGGATCCAGCATCGTTAAGAGGGGGGTGCCAATTGGTTAAATTTCTATAAAAATAAATGAATATTTTTATAATCTTTGAATATAATATGACTTGGTTTGAGAGGGGGGGGGGAGATGTTCACCCCCATCACCCCTCCCTGGATCCGCCACTGCGTAGCGACCACCTAAGGGTAAATATTGTGCTGTTAAGGTAGCATTAATGCAATAAAATGCATGTAGGTGGCGAAAATATGCAAAAATTTATTTTGGGCCACCACTGTGGCTTTGGGGAGCAAAGAATGTAAAATGTCCATAAGTCATAATTTGAAGGTTACACTGTGTTGTTTTATTTTGCATAAGTACTTTATCAATAAAACGAACAGATGACGAAAAAAAAAAAACAAAAACTGGAGCCCGCCAAAGCATATATGAGGTTTACGGCGCCACTGTGCCGTAACCGTTGCTAATACGAAAAAATGAATGGGACATAATTTTTGGAGTAAATAGTGGTCTTTAACCTTGTATAAGTTTTGTTTAAAAATAATACATAGGTAATGAGAAAATCGTAAAAACATGCTCGCCAAGGGATAGGGGTAGTTTCTGCAGTACATTTTCAAGGATAGGGGTGGTTTTCGCAGAGATGTTGCAATAACCATATATATTTTTGAAAAGCACTATTGATGAAGCATATGCCCATATGGATCAAAAAGCAAAAAACAAAAAAAAATTTTCAACCCCCCATTTTATTTATTTTTTTTTGCTTAAGGGGTTGCACTAGGAAATTGCTTTTGGTATCCATGCATGGGTAATAATAACGTACACAAAATGATGTATGAAGCATATTAATAAAGGGCATTGTGTGTGAAGGATTCCAAGAAAATCAATTTATTTATTAATTCTTCTTTTTTTTTGGGGTGGTTCCGGGGAAAAAATGGGGGTGCATTATACAAATTTGTAAATAGCACCAGTACATGAGTAATTGCTGAAAGTATTTTTACTCTAGCATAAACGGTTCAGATGGTATAAAAAGAGGTTTTTTAAAATGTAACACCCTGTAATTAAAAAAAGGGCAATTATTCTTAAGTAAAACCTATACCAAAAAATCAGTCAATTATTTGTGAATAATTGCCGCAGGATTTCTTCTTAATTTCCGTTACAGTTAGGGAAAAATATATATTTTTTAAAAACATCTTTTTTAAAAACTTGTCAACTTTAGGGCGCCACCCCCGCTAAACGGTGGATGATAGAGAGATGATGTTGGAAATAAATCGTAGAAAATATAGTCCTCTTCATATTTCTATAAAGGAAATTTTTTGTAAAAGTTACAGGAAGGGCTACGTTCCGCAAAAACCACAAATTACCCCCTTTAAAGGGGTGAAAAGGGAGGTTCCGGGGCGAAATTTTTTCAGAAAAAGTTAGGCTTATAATAAACACCCCTTGATATACCGGAAAAAAAATAAAACCGGACTTGTGTCCATTTTGCAAGGTTCAACCTTTGTTTCCTACACTACATTAAAACAATTATTAATTCTAAACTACTTTTCATAATAGCAATTTTCCATATTATGAATTAAATACGTAAATAAACAAAGTTTTCGTTATGATAATGCTCGCATTTTCAGCTTGTTCTAAATAGAATCGTTCTGGAGGTATTTAAGAAAAACTAGGCGTCAAATAGCTTTAGCTCCCTTAGGAAGCATTTTCGGACTAAGTGAATTGGGTTAAATTGTCTGAGGAATCTCCTGTCTTCTTCTGGACACCCTGTATATCTTCTTGATTGCTTGTGTTAGGTTAGCTGGTATCCTTACTTTTGTCATTGCTTTGTATAGTTCTTTCCAAGTCCTCCAGAAGAAGGAGGACATAATTGCTATTTATAGATTTTTTTCTATGCCTTGGATTAGATAAAATGTCATTTAATCACTCCTTTGTAAGTGGTTTTTGCATAGCATCATATAATATAAACAGATAATACACTACGAGTATTATACATACAAACCGTGTAAAAAGCACAACTGCATACTCCAATTAATAAAACAAAACGCAACTATCACGTTTGTTCGAGTGAAAGCCTAAATTATAAACTAATCTTATCCTCGCATAGATTGACCGACGTGCATATTTAGAAAATCTTACATCATTTCGTTGGGAAAAAGAAAATAACCTATAATTTCGAGATAAATTCATGTAATGAGGTCAAGCGAGTCGCTGTTTGAACGAGAATTTGCAAAAAATCTAGTGGAACAGGAAAGATTTCGATGATGGTTTTGTAAACAGCTATTAACTGATCGAAAAAATGCAGGAAGACAACTTGTTTACTGATAATGTAGCCCAGTCATTTTGAGCAACAACATATGGGAAAATTTGATTTAATTCGGTTATAATTGCACGATGAGGTTCTATGTAAACATCAAAATAACATTTTAACTTATACGTTCAAAATAACACGTAATCCAATAGTTTTGTTATGTTTTATTTATCATTTTATAGCAAAAATATCAAATATGAGGAACTTTCCACTGATCCGTGGTACATTATGTTCTTAACGGTTTGAGAATGCAAACTAAAAGATTTCTTTACCTACAAAAATAGTACATGTGGTGAGACCGCTCCCGTCTGAAAAAATTTCTGATTCGGTTTCTTTGTGGATTCCTATTCAAAAATGTCCCCTTTAAACAAATCTGAAGGGTGTCGGGCGGAATTTTTAGACAGAAATTGTTTAAACAATTTTTTAAACAAATACAAAATATCGCCTTTTTTGACTCGAAAAATATTTTTTTAGGTTTTCTGGGTCAATTTCAACAACAAAGATATCTTGTGATTTTTCTCAAAAATTGACAGTTTTCGAGTTATAGGCAATTTAAAATTTGAAAAATGCGAAATTCGCATTTGTAAGACTTAAAAAGAAGTTGCCAAGTACTTAAATTGTAGTTTAAACATTCATTTTCAAGATTCTTTAGACTGATCGGGTCTGACTTCAATTTACACCGTTGTTATTTAATTTTTAATTATGCGTGTTCATCCGATTGACACAATGAAAAATTATTTTCTCGTATCAACTGAACCTTGTTTGTAATTACTTCCTCGGTCAATTTCTTTTTTAGTTCTCCTAGACATTTTTGATATACAGACTTCTTCAGGGTATAATAGTTACTTAATGGAGGATGTACAAACCAATTACCTGTGCGTTCCGGTTCCGACCTGAAGCCCGTAGATACGACGCGACGCCTTGTATTTCTTTTGTCCATTCTACATGCCTGATTTGTTCCGGTTGAATATTTTCCCAAAATCATATAGAATTTTCCTAACGAAGAAATCCACATATGTGGATAATGCGGATATAATATATCATACCTAAATAGAAATATTTGCTATATTCCTCGGAATGTAGCTAATCATTGCTCAATGATAAATAAAAAAACTGCTTATCAGCTTGTCTATATGTAAATTTAACAACCGTGATGACTTTACATACCCTGGTTTGACCTCTTTGCGAAATCTGCTGTTGAATGCACTATTTAAAAATTGTTTAGCAGTGTTTACACAATATTATTTCTTGGTAAGCAACAAAACTGATATAATATCGAATCTACCGAAATTTAATCCCTAAACATAATTCGGCCAATAGTGTTTGTTTGGCTTGAATTTTGTTGAACAACTGTTTTGTTTGTTAAAATTATTGGGCAATCAGATACCTATTGTTTCAGAATTCACATTACTGAATAAAACATGATAATGACTATGTCAGTGGGTTTTAGTAAATCGGGTGATATTATTTGTCTTTTGAGTTCTTGTAGCGGTTGCTATATTTAGGACGCTATTTTTTCCTCACAAACTCTTCTTTTTTCTTGTTATTTTCCATAGTTTCTGTCTTGGTACTTTATCGAAGGCTTTTTCTGGTCAAGAAATGCTAACCTATACAATGCCTAATATGTATTTTCTTTTCCTCTTGCCGCGCTTTTTGTGTTATCTGTTTTTAAAGTAAATATCTCGCTCATCAGCAAGAAAAGTGACATAACCCAAAAAATGCTTAAATCGAGTTATCTCGTTAAATTGACTCGAAATATCCTATACTTTTATCAGGAAAAATGTCACATATATGTTTACTTCTAATTTCGAAAGATGGCGGTAGTGTTATTATTCTTTTGATGGTAAAATTAATACCTTTATTCCGGAAAAATGACACTTTTCAGTTATGCTCTGACATTCGACGTGATTAACGTTATTTAATACAAAAACCGTTGTATTTCGAGAAGTGTCCTAGGTATTTTTCGGTAATTTTAAAAAAAGTGGCCAATATTTTAAAAGAAAAGTGACATAACTCAAAAATTCTGATTTTTTTTCTTTGTTAAATCAGATATAGTTTTTTTGTTTTGCCTCTTACACAATTTGAAACATTCACTTATCCACATTCTTTGTGTTTAATTTATAAAGTTTAGCAGTTACCGTTTAAAACTTATAGTTTAATTAAGATCTGAAAAATATATTTTTGTCTCCCCTGAAAAATTTGGTTTTTTGAGTTGGGACATTGTTCTTCCGGATGAGCGACCTATAGGATTCTGTATTCTACCACTTCTAAATCCACTTTTTGCTTCGTCTAGTGTGTGTTCTGTCATTATTTTTAATCGTTTGTTTATTACTTTTTCGAAGAGTTTCATACATGTACAGGGTGTCCCAATAAGAATGGCTCTCGGCCATATCTCAGGAACCGTTTATAGTAGAGCTTTGAAATAAAAATTTTTAAACAAAAGTCGCCTCAGGAAAAGCCTGGAAATTATTTTCATAATTGTGGGTCCACCGCTAGAGGGCGTAATTGAATATCAAAAATAGAAAAATCTAAATTTTACAAAATTTTCCTAATGAAGGGGCACTGGAAATCCGATTATTGTATTCTTCATCAAATTCTGCGCATATTTGATTTAACAAGTTTAACTCTACCTTTGCAAATAAGAGGTGGGGGTGAGTGGGAACCTTGTTATGAAAAAATGGCTGTAAGTCCGGTTCTGCTAAATCAAATTTTGAAAACTGGGTCTTGTTGAAGACAGATCTTTTTCTTCAATGTAAGCGTGATAATTTTGAACCATCCTAATAAGTAATAAGCCAGCTGGGAGGCGTTATTTAATTTTTTTCAGAAATCTAGTTTTCTTTGGAAAATATTATACACAAACATGCATTTTTAATACCATATTACAAAATTAGACAAAATTAGCAACAGAATAGCGAAAACCGCATGTTAATACCTTTTTTCTATCTCGAGATATCTTACAAAACGTGTAAATTTAAAAACATAACTGTTACTGTCACCGGTAAACGAAATTCATTAAAAGTAGTGTGCTATAGAAACAACAAAGAAACATTTTCCAGCTGTCAAAGTATATTAGGTCTTTTCAACGCTTCTCATTTGTTTCGAGCCTCGTTCATATCTCGTATATTAATATTATACACGGATTATACGGCATATGACAGAGGCTCGAAACAAATGAGAAGCGTTGAAAAGCCCTATTGCAAAGAAATTAAAACAACTATTTAGTGATGACATAAACGTTCAAATTTTTGCCCATCATTTTCGTTGCAAACATTTACTCTTTCAAGAGTAGATTGAACAGCAGTCTCAATTTCTGCTCTCGATATGCTTTGAATGGCGTTTAGTATTCTCTGGATAATGTATTCTAGAGTAGTGTATGATGGGCAACAATTTGAATATTTAGGTCGTCACTAAGTAGTTCTTTTTGTTCTGTGTTATATTTAATTTTAATAGTATTGTTTCTCTTTATATTGTTGTTTTAATTAATTATATTTTTATACGTTGACATCTGGAAAATGTTATTTTGTTTTTTTCCACAGCACACTACTTTTCATTAACTTAGTTTACCGGTGATAGTAACAGTTATGTATAAAATTTACACGTTTCTCGAGATATCTTGAGATAGAAAAAAGATATCGACATGCGGTTTTCGCTATTCTATTGCTAATTTAATCTAATTTTATAAAGTATGATTAAAAATGCATACTTATATTTAATATTTTCCAAAGTAAACTAGATTTCTGAAAAAAAATAAATAACGCCTCCCAGCTGGCTTATTACTTATTAGGATGGTTCACAATTATCACGTTTACACTGAAGAAAAAGATCTGTCTTCAATAAGACCCAGTTTTCAAAATTTGATTTAGCAGAACCGGACTTACAGCCATTTTTTCATAACAAGGTTCCCACTCCCCCCACCTCTTATTTGCAAAGGTAGAGTTAAACTTGTTAAATCAAATATGCGCAGAATTTGATGAAGAATACAATAATCGGATTTCCAGTGCCCCTTCATTAGGAAAATTTTGTAAAATTTAGATTTTTTAATTTTTGATATTCAATTACGCCCTCTAGCGGTCGACCCACAATTATGAAAATAATTTCCAGGCTTTTCCTGAGGCAACTTTTGTTATAAAATTTTTTATTTCAAAGCTCTACTATAAACGGTTCCTGAGATATGGCCGACAGCCATTCTTATTGGGACACCCGGTACATAGCAACGTCGTCGTCAATCCTCGGTAGTTATTAAATTCTCTCCTATCTTCTTTTTTAAAACGTTTTTATATACATACTTCACTTGTTTTTTGTCTCTTTGTCACTTTGTCATTGTCACATTGAGTTTTATTATCCCAAAAAATCATAGTTATTTTAATATTGTTCCACTATAACTTACACTTATGTCCACGATTCTTTACCCGTGCGCCATTAATTAATACCTGGCGAGGTAAAACATACTTTTTATCTAGCATCATTCTCTTACACGCATGAAACTAATGACAAACCAGCTACCGCCTGTTATTAAGTAAAAACACATATTTTTATAAACGCTCTAGCTAGACTCAGTAAAACTCTCTAGCTAGACACGGGTAAAGAACTCTGGACTCAACTGTATATGCAAAGTATTTATCACCATTACATCCAATATGGCCTAGTGGCTAGGATACCTTTCTCCCAGGAGGCCCGGATTCGATTCCTGGTATCGGAAATCCTTTTTGTTTTTAAAATTGACATTTTAATTTGAAGAATAATTGTTTTTATAATACTTTTTATATTGCGTCCTCTTCTTCTTTCAGTACCCTGTCCGATTATCGAACATTGGCGATCATATTGGCCAGTAGAATTTTCCTCTGGGAGGCGGGAGGGGTGGCTTGGGCACCGAAATTTTTTTGTATTATTTGTGAAAGACAAGTTACATTTTTCTACTATTCTTTACATATTTTTATATGCCCTAGGAGGGGTTTTAACCCCCAAAACCCACCTGGGTACGCCACTGATATTGGCAATAATAACTTTGTTTACGGCAGCTCTAAACAGATTAGCGGTGGTCTCTAGAGCCAGGATGTTCTTCTTCCAGGATTGTGTCCTATACACAGTGGCGGCGCCTGGTGTAAAATATTGGGGTGCACACATATTGTTAACATATAAAAAGACCTTGAGACCCTATTTCCGTAGGTAAAGGGTTTTGAGTGTCTTCAAATTGTAAAATCAAAGGACCTTATTAAAAATTACAATAAATAATGTATTTTATTGACTTAAAATTATAATTTAGTGTTTAAATGTTACAAGCAAGTTTTGTAACGAAAGTCAGTCGCCTGTTATTTTTTAGATAAATTATTCACAAAGAAATTCAGTAAAATTTGGAATTTCTTGAATCATTTTTTTTTTATTGAAAACATTGCGAGTGCAGTTAATCGATCCTGGCCCATAGCTATTCTAAGGAAAGTTTTGATACTTTCAATGCAGAGAGACATCGTTCTGTTTCTGCAGTTGTCACTGGCATCGTAACAAGTACATAATTGGAGAATTCCAATCTGGAATTCCAACTGGATAGTTAAAATCGTATCTTCTATTTTATTCATTATGCTTCCTCTTCTCCAAATATGTGCTTCACACCTACACAATTTGTAAGTTTTTACACAAATCTCCATTTTAAATAATCATTTATAATCCCGACGTTTGCACTTTGGTATATTCTTAATTAACAAATTTGGTTTCGGCATTTTAATTTTTCTTCTAAATATAATGAAGAAAATTTAATTGATTTTAAATATTCCACGCTAACATTTACGTCCACAAATCCTTCATTCTTAATATAGTTCCGAAATTCGAACTTCATGAAAGCATAATTTAAACATACGTGTGCCGTGCACGTTAAAAACACCAAAGATCATGCCATAAGATCACATCCAACTTGTGATCCTGTGGCCATCTAAACTTGCTGGCTATAGCGGGTAGCGGGGTGGGTGGTGAGTTATATTTTGTCATATGAAAAGTCATTGGTATAGGAACCACTGTGAGAGCGGTGAACGCGGGGTTCTGTCTAAGGCCTCGCATCCGTGAACTTTCTCCTTTGAAATAGAATAAAAATAATTAAATGTTACCTATTAGATACTTATAAACTCCTTGGATCTGTTATTTCGAATTTCAATTACTGTATAGTTAGATTAAAATGTTATTTTTAGAATGATAAATATTACATACCTATATGAATGTTGGTGTGAAAATAATTTTGGGGGTTCACGTGCACATGTGCACTTATGGAGAAACCGCCACTGCCTATACATAATAAAAAAGCTCTTTTTTATAAAAGTTTGATTATGTATATGGGTACTATTAGTGACACTTTACAATCTTCCGGGATATCGTCATTTTTCTATATTTTGTTCATTATTTTTAGTAGGTAATATTTTTTGTTCTCCATTTTCTTTCATGTTTTATATTAATTTGTGCTGTTATTATAATATTATCCATTCCAGGTGCTATATTTATTAAGTTAGTTGATATTTATTTATAAATAATGCAATAAACAGTCTTGAATAATTTGATAAAAAATTGGCAAACGAGTTCTTAAAAGTGTTGAGATCTATTAATAGATCGGTAATGTCACGCAAATAACATCAGTAGGTCGGTATCTATTGCTACGATCTGTTTTGTTTTGTTGACAATGTTTTTAAAGAGAACAGCGGTGCTAACACTAGGGAAATAATCATTAACAATATGATAATTACTGTTTTGACGCAAGGAAATCACTAATTCTGTATGAACTGACAAATAGTGTGTATACAACCGATATTTGCGTGTTAAGAAATTACAACTGAGGTGTTTAAATTCATAGCTTTGGCGATTTGGCTGTCAGCTATACTTCCTTTTTTTTCGATTTTGTCTTTTTTTATTAATTGTTATTCAACATATTCATGTTTTTTACCTTCATAATTTTCTTCTTTTCCGGCTTCCTCCTCTTTCTATTACTTACTTCTTTCTCTTCTGCTCCTTCCTTATCTTCCGCCTGTACATATTTTGATCCATTCGAGCCGGATAACTCCTTAATTTTGTCTCTCTCATTATCTCTTTCTGTTTATGTCTATATATCTCTCTATTGCAATAAGGCACTTCGTCTTAATATATATTTTCCTTTGTTGGTATATCGGGACAGGGACCACTTATGAGCCCTTTAGACACTTATACCTTTAAGGCGGGTCAATTCTATTCTTACCAGTCCAGGGACGTGAATTATAAATTGTAAAATTCCCTCATCTATGCACATCTGCTCAGCAGATGGGACGTGAATTATAAATTGTAAAATTCTCTCATCTTCCTTAGTCTCAGCATCCGTTATGGCTTGCAAATTGTAGAAGCCTCGGAGATGTTACCAGAGAAAGTTCCCATTGTTTTCAATCTGGTAGGATGTAGAGCAACATTTTTTGATGTTGTTTTATGTGCTATTAGATTGAAAACTTAGCCTTTTGCTATCAGTTGCCGCTAGGACATCCCTGCCATTTCGTTCGTTTCAATCCGTGACTGCACACCGGGGTTTGTCCAGGTTGGGTCAGAGAGAGCAGCATATGTGCCTCCTGATGAGAGACTAATAAGTTTCGAAACCGGTAGAGGTGCTTGCTGCACTCTCTGATTAGACTGGAATGATGATGCGCGGCTGTAGTTTCGTGTTGCAACGATATTAAAAATGGTTATTCATTTTTGATTTACATCTTTACTCTGATTGGAGTACGAAGGGAATCATTCTCCTCGTTGGAACTTTACCGCGCTGAGCAGATGGGACGTGAATTATAAATTGTAAAATCCCTTCATCTTCCTTAGTCTCAGCATCCGTTATGGCTAGTGTTGCCAGGTCCGATTTGTTTTTAAGCGGTACATATGCAAAAACAAATCGGGATTTAGAGTTGTAGATCGGGACAAATAAACAACAATAGCCCAGTAAATGACCGTTCTGGAGTGTAATTTTCATAAGTCAACTCCGAATTGCATGAAAATCTAGTTTTAGGTTCTATTTACTGTCTACTTCAAAGTTGAACTTGTACCATTGGTTGCTTTTACTTGGGGGGTGACAGTTACAGTTAACCCGTCTCGGGGATAAAAAACCGCGCGTTTAAAGTAAGTCCCAAAATAGATCAACTGACTAACTATAAACAACAAGTCGATACTTTTGAAGTAATTTTATCGAAAAAAAAAATATTCTTAGCAAAAATGTAGCTTTTAAAAAAGCAAAAAAAAAATTGATTTTCAGAAAGTCTATAAAACCAGTAAAAGCAAAGTTGTAGCTCATCAAAAATACGTTAGTATTCGTCAAATTCCAAATCGAATTTTTCAACTTGAAATAATCAAAAAATTAAGCAATTTTCCGGCAAAACCAATTAAAATTTTTTAAATTTTGTTTTATATAAAAGTCTCTAGCATTAAAACTAGAGTTGCTCTCAAAATAAAGATGGCTTCTTTAAACAAAATCGTGAAAATCTCCCTCTATTTAGCACAATAAATAAAATTAATCGTTACCGCTTTACCATTTACTTTATTTATGTATTGTTTATACGATCTGTAAGATTTACCGGATGGGAGTGCTTAGTTTTGAAAAAAATTAGTTTTATAGTAAAACGAATTTTCCCAAAATATTGGAAACTGCCCTTTTTTTAAAATAACTTAAAAAGTATTAGGGATACTAAAAATCTCAAGGAGTAAAAAGAAGGTAGGTTTTGCTTTTATAAATATGATAGATTAATTTTGTTTTTCTGTAAGACAAAAATTGGTTAAAATATGGCTGTTCATATTTTGCATACACTCGTGATTAGTGACTCGTTCAGGCCCTTTCAATCGTGTAAAAAATACATAAGTAAAGTAAATTGTTTGTAAAGCGGTAAGGATTAATTTCATTTGGGGTGCTAAGTAGGGGGAAATTTTCACGAATATTTTACCACAAAAAAAGAGGTCAACTTGATCTTGAGCATAACTCGCTTAGTTTTGATGCTAGAAACTTTTTTAAAACATAAAATAAAGCTTTACTAAAAAGTTTTAATTGGTTTTTCCCGAAAAGTGCTTAAATTCTTGGTTATTTCACGTTGAAATATTTGATTTGGAATTTGACGAATAAGAACGTATTTTTCATGAGCTACAACTTTGCTTTTGCTGGGTCTATAGACTTGACGAGTTCACATTTTTTTTCATTTTTCTATAATATGCTCCATTTTTGCTAAGAATATTTTTTTCGATCAAATACTTTTTGAGTTATTTGTGAAAATCGCCTGAAAAAGTAATTTTTTTTGTCGAAAAATAAACATTTTCAATCGTAAATAATTCGAATTAAAAGTATTCGAGTATTAACTAAGTTACAATTCTATAGAACTAAAATTGCTTAGAATTAGTCAATTTATCCATCTCCGGACTTATTTTAAACACGCGGTTTTTTACCCCCAACTAGGGGTGGCTGTCACCCCCGAGTAAAAGCAACCGACGGTACAAGCCGACCAAATTTTCATGCAATTCGGAGTTGATCCTGAAAATTACACAGTATCGCCGTATTTCCCGTTCATATACTGGACTACAAGATGTTTCTATAATCTGTATTTAATCCTACATAATAATAATCAGACGAAATTACAAAAAAAAATCGTAGATTAAGTAAACTATTTTGCCGCTTTTAGGAGTGCCTTGTTTTTATAACATAGTTATAAAATTTACTGCAAGTCCACCTGAAATTGGTTTTCGTGGGTGAAAATCGGGACATTTAGTGTCCCGATCAGGTACAAATCGGTACGCGTCCCCAGACCCTTGAAAATCGGGACGTCCCGCGCAAATCGGGACACCTGGTAACGCTAGTTATGGCTTGCAAATTGTAGAAGCCTCGGAAGTGTTACCAGAGAAGGTTCCCATTGTTTTCAATCTGGTAGGATGTAGAGTAACATTTTTGGATGTTGTTTTATGTGCTATCAGATTGAAAACTTAGTCTCTATTTACTAACAGTTTTATTATAACATTGTATATCGATAATTTAGTTTCACATAATCAATCAATTTATAATTTGCACCATGATGTTCTTTCTATTAACACAATTATGCAGATGTTTATTTGCGTAAGAACGCAATACCGGAATCAATTAACCTTGCGTTCGGTTCCGTGGTACCGATAAAAAAATGAATAATTGTATTTAAAATGTGCTGATCTATACTAGCAGTTATCATATATATGCAAATAGTGCCATAGGTTTTGGATTTGTGTGTGCGTAGGCGAAATAATTTTATTATCTACACTGTAGGTTTTGTTCCTAATGTAATATTCACAGACTTGCCGCTGATATCAATAATTTTTGTTTATCCGACATGCCGCTGATATCGACAGTTTCAAGTTTCAGTAATAGCCAAATAAGCGGCGACATTTGTGTTCTCTTCTTGTTGACATTCGACCGAATACCTAAGTAAAAAATTAATTATTTAATTTACCAGAATAAATCCAGACGCAGACGCAGAAACCAGAATTTCCAGAGCCTTAAAGCATAACTGTCGAAACCTACAAATCTGATCATTCTATAATTTCTATGTTTCTTACTTCAGAGACTAAAGGTCGCCTCATATTATAATGCACGTCGCGTTTTCGTCACGTAGCGTTTCGTTTGCGAAAAATATAATTTAATGGTTTTTAAATTGAACCATTCATATTGTGCGTATAAGACACGTAACGTAGCGTATAAGACACGTTACGTCTGCGTTCGGTTCATTCGAAAACAATATTTTTCGGATGTTGACAGATACGGGTCGTTTTCCCCTTGTTGTTTATGTAGGTATTTCTTTGAATTTGATACCGAGTATTTAGACCGGTCAGTATCGTCGCCCTCGCTAGCGAAATTATTCCGATTCGATTTTTTGCACAAATTTACTCAAAGAAAGGTTCTTATAACATAATATCCACAGGGTGCCAGGCGGTGCCGTGGTCGAAAAATTGTTTAAACAATCTTTTTTAAACAAATTCACAAAAATATTTTTTCATTCGAGCAATATTTTTTTTAGATAATTTGGGTAATTCTGAGCAAAAAAGGTTTCTTGTCATTTTTCTCTAAAATTGCGAAAAATCAAGGCTTAATAACTCGATTAAAAATTATTATTATGAATTTCAATAAGTGACCAAATCAAGTTTCAAACAACTTCTTCAAGGTCCTGAAGAGATTTTTGTCATTATTTTATTACAAAGCTGTTATTTTTAACTATTAACAATTACCGCTATAGTCCAACTGTATCGTCGCCCCCGTTAGCGAAATTAGATTTTTTTGCACAAACTTACTCAAAAAGAGGTCCTTATAACACATCAACAGGGTTCCGGGCGGTGCCGTGGTCTAAAAATTGTTTAAACAATTTTTGTTAAACATATTCACAAAAATAATTTTTTATTAATAATTTAGTTAAACCCAAATTAATAATAATTTGAGTTATTCTGGGCAAAAATGGTCTCTTGTGATTTTTCTCTAAAATTGATTGTTGTCGAGTTGTATGGCCATTTCCGCATTTTTGCAAGATATGTTTTTTGCTAAGAATAACCCAAATTATCTAAAAAAAAATCGTTCGTAATGAAAAAATTATTTTTGTGAATTTGTTTAATAAGAATTGTTAAAACAATTTTTTGACAACGGCACCGCCCGGCACCCTGTGGATGTGTTTGTTAAAGGACTCTTTTTGAGTAAGTTTGTGCAAAAACATCTAATCGAAATAGTTTCGCTAACGGGGGCGACGATACAGTTGGACTATAACGCTAATTGTTAATAACTAAAAATAACAGCTTTGTAGTAAAATAATGACAAAAATCTCTTTGGGACCTTGAAGAAGGGGTTTGAAACTTGATTTGGTCACTCATTGAAATTCATAATAATACTTTTAATCGAGTTATTAAGCCTTGAAAATGGCCTTTTCGCATTTTTCAAATTTTTAATCGCATGTAACTCGACAACAATCAATTTTAGAGAAAAATGACAAGAGACCTTTTTTGCCCAGAATGACCCAGTTTATCTAAAAAAAATATTGCTCGAAATGAAAAAAATATTTTTGTGAATTTGTTTAAAAAAAAATGTTTAAACAATTTTTCGACCACGGTACCGCCCGGCACCCTGTGGATATGTTATAAGGACTTCTTTTTGAGTAAGTTTGTTTAAAAATATCGAATCGGAATAATTTCGCTAGCCGGGGCGACGATACTGCCCGGTCTAATTTAAAAAGTAGTTTTCGAGGCAATTTGTCATGTAAACATGTGTTGTGACAATAAACACATCTGCACCGCACCAAGCTGAAACCAACGTAAACGTTCTATGTATGATAATGTAAATGGGCAGTCCGATTGCCGGTCTGCAAACGCTACGTGCCGAAAACGCGACGTGCATTATAATATGACGCGACCTTTACTTCAACTAGTTCAGCTATGATCGCTGTGTCATCTGAATTTCTGATGTTGTTAATAGTTTCTCCCCCAATTCGAACTCCACATTGCTTTTCCAAGGCTTCATTAAATATTATTTCCGAGTACACGTTAAACAAAGTTGAGGATAACAACACACAACCTTGTCTGACAGTCTGTTTCTTTGCCGTCTACCAGAATAGAAGCTTCTTGATTTTAATATAGATGTTATATAAAAGTCTCACATCTTTATTATCTATTCCAATCTTTTCTAGATACTCAAACAGCCCCTCATGTTGGCGCCTATCAAACGCCTCTTTAACATCTAATATAAAGCAGACATAAATTGCTTTCTGTGACAGTTTTCCATATTCCCAATCCTTCTCTGAAACCGAATTGTTTGTTTTTCATTGTTTCGTCTTAATTTCTGATTTCTGCTTAATTCTATTAAGAATTATCTAAAGAAGCAGTTTGAGAGAGTGACTCATTAGACTGATTAGTCTAAAGTTTTTACATGGTAATGTATTAGATGTTTTTGGGATTGGGATAAATGTAGACTTCAACCATGTTTGTGGCATTATTCCAGCTTCGTATGTATGTAGTTATAAATGTTTGTTAGATCTGACTGATCTGAGACATTGTCGTCAAATAGAAGTTTGAGCCAGTCTGACGGTAAAGCCGGAAGATTTCCCATTTTTTCTTTGTTTTAAGGCTTTCCCTACTTCCGTTTTTAAATGCTAGGACTAGAGTATTCGTATACCTTGCGGTGTTAAGTGGTGAACTCGTATCCAGGAAGAGCTCCTGTATGTAATGAGTCCATTTTTCCTTTTTTTTTTCGTTTAAGTCGAAAATTATTGTACCTTTGGAGTTTCTCATGAAGTGAGAAGTTCTTTTTCTCTGGGTGTAGGTAATTTCTTTAAATTTTTTTTGTGTATGTTTTCTTTGTAGTTCTTCCATTTCACGACATCTTTATTCCATCCAGGCCTCTTTCTCTATATCGAGTGTGGTCTTTATTTTTTACACTTGTTTCTTTGTTGAATAATGTCTAATATTTTATTGGTTATCCAATCTTTTTCTTTATTGGGTCTTTTTCTGGTCTCAAAACCTTGTTTGCTATGGTGACCATGGCGGAGTACTAAGTACTAATACAGTTCTAAGATTATCCATTTTCTTTTTATTCAGTGTTAGTTAATTTAAATTGAGAATTTAAAAAAGCTATGCTTCCCCACCTTGGTCACTCCCGGAGTTTTTTATTTGAAAATTGCAGTAAAATTGATCAGCCTAACATTGCTAGACTATTTTTGTTTCAATATTCCATCATAGTATTTATGGAAAAGTACCAGCTGTGACACTGCAATCATATTTCAAATAATCGAGTCCATCGCCGTCGTACCTAAGCACGTAAAAAATAAAAGAAACATTTGAAGCAATCAATTGCACAAATGAATAATGACAGTTGCATACGATTGTTGACAAGCTTTTTCTATTTTTTCCAAATCATAACACGATTCTGATATTAGTGTAATTACCGACAGGTGTCCTTAATGTCGCACAGTGAAGGCGACGAGGGATCAGGGATCATCAGAATTTGCGGCAAGTAGTTTTACACCGCGAAATTGTTGTAATTAATTAAATGAAATAAACTTTTAACATCGCAGTAAAAACTCCTTTTGTTGTTCTTCTTTTTCTTTCTTGTAGGTAGGCCTTAAAGCCTGTTTCTTCTTCAATATTAGCCTCCTAAATTGTTTAAATTGTCGCACCATATTTTTCTTGGTCTGCCAATACTTCTTCGTCCATTTGGTGACTTTATTATCTCGTGCTATTCATACTATCCTATCCTCTGCCATTCAACTAATGTGTTCGTTCCACTCCTGTTTCCGTTTTGTCACCCATCTATTTATGTCTTCTACATTGCACACTCCATCTATGCCCTCCAGTGGGCTTAACGGGTCATCTTGTCTGACTCCTCTTTGTACTGGTATAAACTGTGTTAGTTTTCCATGCATTTTTGCCTGTATTCGATTATGGAAGGAGATGTTTTCAATGGTGTGTATAAAATTGATTGGATGTTTCTTCTATACAGTAGGTGTAAGACGTCTTCGATTTGGATGCGATCGAAAGCCTTTGCCAGGTCTATAGAACATAGATATGTTGATTTATTGTACTCGATGGCCTTTTCTGTGATTTGTCTTTTACAGCGTCTACGAAGGATCTTCCGGATCTGAATCCTTGTTGTATATAAGTTTTGTCAGCTCTAGGGTTATACCTTCTCCTCCGTGTTTTAGAAGCTCTTGGTTATTCCGTCTGATCCTGGTGACTTTCTATTTTTGAGTTTATGGCTATCTCTACTTCCTGAAAACTGATTTCTATTTCGTGTCTTATTCAGGTACGTTATTGTGTTGATTGTTATTTTCCTTTCTTTTAAACAGTTTCGTCAAGTATCTTTCCCATTCGTCTGCTGGTATGTTATTGTATTCCTTCAATTCTGCCATTTCTTCCGTTGGTTTCTTATGAATCTCCATATTTGTTTTTGTGTACCATAGAAGTCGCTTTCCATCCTTTTTGTAAACTGTTCCCAGTGTTCATTTCATTTTTTGTTCTTCTTACCAACTGCTTTGTTTCATGTCGTATTCTTCTATAGGTGTCTCTGGATTGTGGAGTATTTGATGTTTTATACTTCGTGTAGGCCTCTTTACTTTTCTCTTTTATTTCTTTTCTGAACCATAGTGTATTGTTGTTTCTTTTGTTCAGTATGACTTTGCGATTTCCTAGAGCTTCTATTGCTGCCTCTTCAATGTTGTTTTAATTTTCTCCCAGCTCTCGTTTATATCTTCGATGTCGTCTATTTGTTTCAGCTCTATCTTCTGTGCTAGCTTCCTTTGGTACATTTCTCTTGTAGAATCGTTCCACACTGATTCTACATTGAATTTTTCCTCGGTGATTTCCTGTAGAAAATGTTTTGGCTCCTAGTTTTTTTGGAAGTGCAATAAGCTCAGACTTCAGCCATTCTATTGGTATTTCTCCAGAGCTGTGCCTATATATTGTTAAATATATTTGTGACGTATCTTTGGTTTGTTATTAGTAACGTATAATAGCTATAACAGTACTTTTGTCAGGTGAATTATTTTTGAGTCTATTTTCTGCCTACGACAATCTAATGAGGCGCAATTACTGTTGGATGCCTGGAGTGCATACTTCATTGTGCTTTTTAATAAATGCTTATTACGTTGTTGAAATAAATCATCTTCTGTAACATTTTCTTCATTTTTCTCAAATTTTAGAATATTAAACATACAAAGTATGTAGTTCATTTCCTATTTATATTATTTTGTTTGAATTACTTTTGTAGTTCTGCCACTGTTGTTAGGTCAAAAAATCAGCCCAGAGGCTCTCGATTTTATCACAGTTGTTGTTTCTGGTGTTCGCAACAACAACTCTTTATTACCTGTTATTACGATTCAATTTAAATGAGTTTTAGTGATTTCTAATAAACGACTACGAAGACGTTTAATTGTATGGAAAGATGGTCGGGCGTACCCACGCATTTACGCGAGAAGGAGAGAGAAAGAACGCAGATATTTAATTTCCTGGTGAAATTTTCGCAATTCAATTACAAAACTGTTGTAATGCGAGGTTGCGATTCGCTCGCGGAAAGAATTTTAATAATTCGGAGTTGATCGTTTTATGTTGTGTTTCAGTAAATAACTGCGAGATATTGACCTGATTGTTAATTTGCCTTCTCTCTGTAGATTAATTACAAATTGTACCTACGGAAATTTCCTATTTTATTGAAGAAATTGAATATGTAATAAAGAAATGTGTTTCATTAATGTTGGTATTTGATTCGATTACTTGAACTGACGAGTTATGTCTTCAGATGGTGGATATCAAGGATTTCTTTAAGCTTTGCTAGAATTTGGTTAAAACGAAATATTACCGCGACGAAACTACATTCATCAACATTTACTAAGTATGCTGTAGTAGATGGAATAGAAAAAGAACGTGTAATTACGGTGTTACGATTACCACTTACCACCTTGTCATTGCGAACTTAACCCCATTGATTTAAGCTGCGCTCAATTGGAGGAATATATCGCGAGAAACAATAATACATACGTTTAAAAAGATACTTGTCTACTAATTTCTTTTTTTGGCTCTACACTTCAAATGAGTCTTGGCTGCGTTTATTATTTCCCTCCACTCTTGCCGGTCTTGGGCAATAATCTCCCATTGTTGTACCCCCATCTTACGTAGATCGCTCGTTACTGCATCCTTCCATCTTTTTCTTGAGTGATCATCTGACCTTCTGTCATCGAGCCTTTCCCAGAAGGTTAATATTTAGTAGTCTTTCATTATTCGATCTCAGTAAATGTCCTGCCCATCTAGGATTTGTCTTGATGTATCGTACTAGGTTTTTGTCTCTATAGAGTGCTTGGAGGTCTTGGTTATGTCTTCGTCTCCACTTTCCTGTTATCTCGTCTCTACAAAGCCCTAAAGACTCAAGAGAAAATCCACAGTACGGGCTGAAAGTAAATGAGGAGAAGACAAAGTATGTGGAGATGAGGAGAAATAATGGAACTGTTACGACAGTTTGGGAAAGTATCTGCCCCAGAGAAGGAATATAACTTTGAGACAGTTCGATTATATGAAGAGACTCAAGAAATCGAAAGAAGAATGGCTAAAGGTAGTAGGTATCAGTGTTATAGGTATCAGGTCCATATATGTATACAACGGTTATCCGATCAACGCAATGGTGCTTTAAGCTAACGCGACCTGGATCTTAAGCAAAACCATAGAACTGAAGCTGAAGCTACATAGATGGGAGCGGAAGATACTCAGAAGAATATAATTATGAGGGTATAAAAGATGAGCATATCTGGAGAAGAAGAACAAATATAATGAAATAATGCAGATGTACGGACAACAAAAAATTTCAAATATTGCGAAAGTTCAAAGACTAAAATGGCTCGGACACGTAGCTAGAATGCAGGAAGAAAAAGTCCCTAAAGAATTAATAAATGCTGTAGCTGTCACAAAAAGGAAAAGAGAAAATGGGTGGAATCGGTAAAAGAACACTTAGAATTATTAGGAGTACAAAACTGGAAAAATCTAGCACAAGATAGGCAGAAATGGAAGAAAACCTTGAGCTTCTAGAGCCTGTTTGAGCTGATTTATTTATATATGTATAATATATACAAGGTCCAAAGATCGTCCGGAGGATCTTCCGTTCTAATACTAATAATTTTGCTGTTTGAAATGTTAAATTTTCGTCTTTTCTGGATTTTTTATATTGAAATTCTTATCTACTATTTTTACTATTAGATATCTATAGGTTGTAGATGGATCTTTAACAGCTCACTTTTAGAATTTTGGATTGTTTGCTTAAAATAATTTCTGAATTTAGTGAATTACCAAATAAACAAGAAGGGTAACAGGCATTAGAAACCAGTGTCTTATGGCAGAAATGCTGATGATGAGTTTACTAGTCTCCAAAAGATGCCGGTGATCAGTTTGCTATATCTCGGGGGATCTTATAATTTTATGATGTTAGTTGTTAAGTGTGTTAGTTGTTAAATATATATTAATAATTAAAATTTAACCTGGAAGTGTTGATTTTTTTATGGTTTCCAATTATTATTACAGCAACTTTTTGTGATATCGATGCTATTGAATACAAAGAGTGATTTTTCGTTTCGATACAGATATAATGCAGTTACGAGCGAACCATTAATGGTTTAATAGATTGATTAAGCGAATGTAGGACGGTAATGAGGATGCAATTATGCGCAAAAGTGGTAGAATTTATAGCAAACTTACAGAATGTAATAGTATCAATAGGCAGTGAACGGTCGTGAGAATATTCAAGTTATATATTTTTATTAAGAATATATTATTAAGAATAAACAAGCACATAATCGTTTTCATATAAATTAGTTTTTCTACAACCGTGTTAAAAATGCAATTTTTAGCACTCGATACGAGTGTTAAAAATGCAACTTTAAAGCACTAGTGCTTTAAAAAAAATTTAAGGCACTGCAGTTCGTATTGACCGTATAGGCAATTTTAATGTAATGTCAAAAAATATAAAAATGGAATGTCAGTCAAGTTCAAGTAAAAGTTTTTGTAGATATTGTCCTGTAATTACGTTTGTAGAAAAATATTGTATATATGCGTGTTAAAAAGTTCATTTTTACGGCACTCATGTGAATTGCAGAACTCGCTATCGCTCATTCTGCAAACTTTCACATGCGTGCCTTAAACGTGTACTTTTAACACTTACATTACACAGGCCTACAGAAAAAAAAATTTGTTTAGGTGCCGTGAATCTTTAAGCTGATTTTTACTATATTAGGGGCGATAAATCGAAATATGGATTTCGTATTTTTGTATCAGCTCTAGTTTTATGGATATGACAAAATCAGAAATTAGAGTTTTAATATTTGAGATAATGAAGAATATGCTATTCAAAGGAACGTACATTGTTAATTAAACTTATTCCTCAGTATATATCTGTTGTTCTCACTGTATTATGCCTTATTTGTGCAATAAATAATACTTTAATGTCGTTACATTACTATTTATAAGGAAATAAAACAGCTTGGAGAGTATTTTTAAACTTTTAAAATGATACATTTACCACTTGTAAACCCATTCTGCCTCCACCTAATAATGGCCCATAGCCCATGGACCATGCTTTGCCTACATAGGAAGGAAGCTTCCCCAGATAAGTATGAAAAAACTTAAAGCTGGAATCTTTGATGGACCACAGATCGGACTTCTTACAAAGGATCCGGTTTTGTGGGGTTAATGAATGAGGAAGAGAAAAAGCTCGGCTTTCATTTGTGGATATTATGAAAAATTTTCTGGGAAATCACAAAAGTGAAAACTATGCTGAGCTGGTAAACCGTTTGCTGAATAACTTCCAATTACTTGGATAGAATATGAGCATTAAAGTCAACTATCTTCACAGCCACCTGGACCGTTTTCCTGAAAACTTAGGTGACACAAGTGAGGTCTCAAGGTGAGAGACTTCACCAAGAGATAAAGACCATTGACGATCACTACCAAGGAAGATGAGACACCTATATGATGGCAGATTTTTGCTGGGGTTTGAAGAGAGACTATTCAAATGTTCATTCCAGGATATCACGCAAGCGAAGCTTTCGATACGTCAAGTAATTTTTTTTTTCTATTTTGTTAGTTTTTTTCTCAAAACTAATTGTATATCTGTTTCATTGTACAAAGGGGTTTATTGTAGTTAAATGGCTTAATTCGCAGACGACATAGTTTTGTTCTCTGACAACCTCAAGGAGATATTATGTGCAATGCTACATGAACTTCAGTTACTGTGTGCCAGTGTAGGTCTTAAAAGAAACATCTCCAAAACAAAATTCATAACAAACCTATTACCTAGCGGAAATATCAATATTGGAGATAACGAAATAGAGCTAGTGGAAAAATATATAAACCTTGGACACGAAATAAAGAGCACAAGAGACAACCCAACATGCGAACTACGAACAAGAATAAACCTAGCATGGGCAGCCTATGGAAAACTCAAAGACATCTTTAAAAGCGATATACCAATTTCTTTAAAGCGTAAAATATGTGACCAATGTGTGATAGCTACAACTTCTAAAACGCTGCAAATAGCTCAGAGGAAAATGGAAAGGTCAATGCTGAGTACATCTCTTCGTGACCGAGTTGGAAATTAAGAATTAGACTAAGAACATGAGTTACCGATGTAATATCTCGAATTGCCACCCTGAAATGGAACTGGGCCGGACACGTCGCCCGAATCAGTGATGGGAGGTGGACGAAGAGATTACTTGAGTGGAGGCTGAGATTAGACAAACGAAGTAGAGGAAGACACTCGTTGGACTGACGTTCTCAAGAAAATGTCAAGAAATTAGATGCAAAGTGCTCAAAATCAATGGACAAAAATGAGGGAGGCCTATGTCCAGCAGTGGACGCAAAGGGCTGGATGATGATGATCCAATGGCTTAAAATAAACGTATTTTTTAATTGTGTGGTTTTTATTTCAATTTAGTATATCCATATCAGCATATTCATATTTTAATGCATAAAAGCTGGCATGAACTAAGTTGTCTTGAAAACTAGAGCTGATAGCGCAAAACTAAAGCCATATTCGGAATCAGCACCCCAAATATACCTAAAATCAGCTCTAAACACTTTGGCACCAAAAACACTGTAGGCCTGTGTTATAAATAACTATTATTAAAAATACATTAATTTAACAACTGTAATCTTTGTTTACATGCACTGCTTGTCTTATTTGAATTTAGTGTAGAGAAGTATTTTTTGCATTGGATGTTTTGCTATGGAAATCTCAAGATCAACGTAAAAAATCTTTGTGATTATTTCAGTACATCATGACAAGTTAATTAAAATATGACAAGTAAAAATTAATGGAAATCTGATACATCAAATACGCAAATGACATAGTTATATTGAGCGATAAGTCCATTAACACGCTGGGACGACAGATGGTACTAAAAATTAATTGTTCTAATACAAAACATATAGGTAGGTAGTATTTAGCTAGTTACCTTATCAAAATATACAATTACATACACAAATAGATGGACAACAAATACAAACACTAAATATCCATTTGTTAAATTGTTTTATATACATAATATTATGTTTTGTTATATTGTTTCCCTTCTGACATTGTTCTAATTCTTCTTCTCTTTTTTTTTCTTTAAGTGCCTTATCATTCAGGTACATTGGCGACCAGCTATGTACATGATTTATTTTGTCTTCAATGTATAACCTAATCCACGAGGAAACATTTCCTGTAGTTGGCTGTATACCATTACAAAAAGTATATAAAGGATTTTATGTATAACCTAATGTCATGAGTACTTTATGATTGTATTTTATTTTTCTCTATAATTAGATAGATAATGAATTAATTATGTTCTTTTTTATTTCCAGGTAAGTTCTGTGCTTGGTACCTTCCACTGAAGGAACTGTAAGTAAGAATAATTAATTTAAACATATAATAGACAGACACGATACAGCCAAAATATAAGAATATATTACCTCTTATCATCTCTACTTTATTTGATTCAACACTTGTATACGTTTGTAATGTGAAAGTTTAAATTCAGCGTTTTTTAGGCATCTTTCAAATAATGCCTCAATATTTGTTACCAAAACTCAAAATTGAAATTTTGCTATATAGTTTTTGAATCTTAGGCAACAACAATGGTAATTCCACAACGACAGGTCAATCGAAGTGATAAATTTTATTGATCTCATAAAAATCTCAAAAAATGGCAAAAATCGCGCAACGTTTATTTATTTAACAGCTTTCTAGAAACTGACTTCATTTTCGGCAAAATGCGAAGATTGTATACGAAAGCTTCCCTCTTCAGCTTTAAAACATATTTTGATTTTTGTTGATAGAGCACTCTGATCAAAAGATATTGAATTTTTAGGAGTTGATACAAATTTTATTTAAAACATTTATTTCGGTCGTGTAAGTCATTCAAATATTCAAAACCGCCGGTCGCTTCAAGCGTTGTTATATTTTTTTATATTTTTTACGGCTTATAGATTCTTGATCCCTACGAGGTGTTTTAGAGGAAAATCTGGGAGTAGGAGGGGCAAACTTATTGCAGCTTATTTGGGGTTACAAAATTAACATTCTCGGCCAAGTTCAGCTTGTTCATCTCGTTTTTAGAGATCAAATCTCTGACAACCAGACTGCAGTTGAGTCCAGTGTTCGTTACTCGTGCGTCATCATTTAAAGTTTTAAAGCATGCGAAATAAGTCGGAAATTTACTAAACGCAACAGCAAGTGATAGGAAGTTTCTACTGCTCCGATCACGGGTTGTATTATAAAATTTGACGTTATCAAATAAATAGAATCTCAAATGTAAGTTTTGCTTTAAAATTTTGGTGCAGAATTACGGCTACATTTGAAGTAGCTTAATAAATTATTTTAATATCATTAGTGATTAATAGATAAATAAACAATGTATAAAAAAATTCAATAAAATATTTAATTTTCGTCATTTTATTCACTTTGAAAATAAATAAATAAAATAAATGAAGTTTATTAGCTTTTTATGTTGTAAAAATTAATTGCAAAATAAAATACACTTACCATAATATTTCAAACGCCAATATAAAATTAGTTGTGAAAACAACTGTTTGTATAATATAAACAACTTCAAAATGCAAAAATTCGACAAAAAACAACAAAAACTTCAGCAGACTGACAGAAAAAGTAAACAAACCGGAAACGTCACAAATTGTACTTAAAATCTGAACACATCCCCAATCGTCTTTTTTTTGTACCTATCTCTTTTGAATGTACTGATTCTAGAGCTTTCACAAAAATATCATGTGTTTTTACTTAATAACAGGCGGTAGCTGGTTTGTCATTAGTTTCATGCGTCGAAGAGAATGATGATAGATAAAAAGTATGTGTTTTATCTCGTCAGGTATTAATGACGCACGGGTAAAGAATCGTGGACTCAAGTGTATATGGGATTAAACCTTAATGGATTGATTTTCAAAGATGAAAAATTGATTTCGATTTCCAATTTTCAAAGAAGACTTTCAATGCTTTTCACATAATATATTAAAACATGTTGTTTTATCTTGGTATCAAAGAAATATTGACCTACCGTGTGATCATGCCGCCGGGTCCAAATTCAAGTCCATATCTGTTCTCACATCGCTCTTCTTCGTCTCGTTCTTTGGTTACAGTCTCGCTACAAGTCCGCGGCTTCGGTCGTGTAACATGTTTTGTTAAAGGATTCTTCAACCTTCACGAATCTTTTCGAACGATTGTCCAAAAGATTATTATTCACGGTCTGGTGCCATCCCTTGAACTCGTGCCCCGGAGATACACACTCGAATGTGCATTCATCTTGTGTCCGCGAGAAAAATGTTGCTTGGTGTTGCTTTCCGTTGCTTCACCGCAATACCTTGAAAGAAATGTTATTTATAAAATATAAGGGGTAAGCAGGCCAGCCGTCTTTGTGGCTTGATTATGATGTGATTTTCGTATATAAATTTTCAAAAGTTCTGAAAGTTTTAAGCACACGCCGTCTTAACCCTTTCAGCACGGCAACAAAAAATGTTCAACAAATATTTCGAAACTTTGTATTCTATGTTCTTATGTGTAAAGTAATACAGGAAAAATAATAAAATAATTCTTTATACAGGGTGTCTAGAAATAACATACCCACACAATTGTGTAGGCTGGGTTTTATTTTAAGCAAATGGTATAAAAATCTAATACATTACAACACATTATTATTTTGTATGGAATTTCAAAAAACAGTTCTGGTCTTTGGTGAGACATAGATAAACATTGCACTTAAGACATCGAACACGGGTTCTGCTTTTACAACCCGATCTTCTGCAAAATCTGGCTGTAGTTAAGGCTGACTAAGGTCTTCAGTAGTTTGTGGTTGATCTAATACGGGAGCTGCACTTATACCGGAAGGACCAGGAACCTCAGTGTCATTTTGAAAAGGCGGGTTTTTGGTTGGAATTAGGGAATTCTCACGAGTATCTTCTTCTTGGTCAGAATCCGAGTAATCACTGTCTCCGAGGCTTTTGGGAAGGCTATTTAGCTCCTTACACCACGTCAGATCAGAATCTGAGTCATCACTAAGGCCTTCTAGTTCTGAATCATAATTTATAATGTTCATTAATGCCTCGACATAACTGGATATTCTAAGGTTATTAATATTCATTTTTTAAAATATGTATGTATAGCTGTTTTCTACAGACATGTGTTAGTAGTCTACATGCATTTACATTTTATTATTGACATTTTTTAATAACAAAAACCTACTTATATTTCTTACGGAAATGACGACCCGCCATTTTTGCAAGACAAGCTGTGACTGTCGAAACAAAATAAACTTAACAATCGCGTCGGGTAGCGCAAAGCACAATACTGAACCTACACGACCATCGTCGTTCGTAGTGAACGCTAGATTTTACGATTAAGCAGTTTTATATCGTTTCAAAACAAACCCACACAATCGTGTGGCTACGTGCTGAAAGGGTTAAGGAGTTACACATACACAGGTCTTGAAGAGAAAAATCAACTAATTCTCAAATCATCGTCTTTTAAAACTTAATCTATTTTATCGCCAACCGTCCCTAAAGTTATTCATTATTGTACTCATTTGCCCTCATTTGCGGCAGTAAAGTAACACTTTATTGTACTGAAAGAAGAATTTTACTTTACCTGTCGCGATTATCAATCAACTTAACCGAGATTGAATGTAAGTGGTCGATGGCAGTAATCGATTATTTATTTGAGTGAAATTAAAATCTTTTTACTTAAATTATTAAAAATAGTGTACAAAATTTACGTTATTACTAATCAAATTTATCCTTTAACTACACGCGCTGGCGTATTTTGTACGCCAGCTATAAGAATTCTACTGCAAATATATTTAAAAATTTAATTTTTGACCTTGTTTATCTCTCTAACCTATCACTGGAATGTGCTTTACAATTTGATTTTAGATTCGTTATAATCGGCGTTCTGGGAAGATCGTAATTTACAGTTTATTATTTGTTGTTCCCGGTGGTGGACAATATTATACGCCACGATTATATTGATATAAGTCGTAATATGAGTACATATTTCAATTGTTTTTTAGTCATTATGGCACAAAATATATTTTTCTTTATAAACAATACTTTTTCTCCTGTAAATAATCACATTAAAAAAAATTATTAGTAATTTTATTTATCATGGAATCCAGTTATTCCATGATTCCAGTTATAAATCCCAATTGGCTTACTGAGAAGGAACTCGCAAGTATTAACTGATGCCGAATAAGGTTTATAACAAACAACTAAGTGTATTTTTTCAAAAAAAAATAAACAAATCCGCTGTTTTTAAGTGTATTTCCTTGCGGCGTATAAAGTACGCCACGCGTGTAGCTATGTTATAATTTGATGCACGGGTAGTTAAAGGTTATGTCAAAAAGTGAAATTCTGTAGTATTTTGCAATTATATTCATACAAAATAAATCAAAATTTTACAGATTTAGTAATTAGGTATTCAATATTGGTAACAACTATCGATTAAACATCGAAACCGGCCATCATGCAAAAGCATTATGTCATTACTGTCATACGAAATTTCATAAAAAATGACGTAAGTAACTATTAACATTATTTTTAATTTTTGGTGTTATTTTAAGTATTAAAATTAGTGTATTATTTAAACTTATCTATGTATTTAAATAAAAATACAATTAAACTGTTGAAAATATATTTATTTCGTTGAAATCATAATATGTAATAGAAGACTAGCTTATGTGCGTACAAAGTACACACACTATTTTTTCATTAGAAGAATGTAATTAAGTAAGTGTTAATGTTTTTTATGATTGACGATAAAATTTTGTATGCACCACGTCAGTAAATACTCTTTATCGAACTTGTCTGTTACTCACCTCGCTCGCTTCGCTCCCTCTACTCGTAATATCGGACTCGATCGATAAAGA
Source organism: Diabrotica virgifera virgifera (assembly GCF_917563875.1). Taxonomy (NCBI): domain Eukaryota; kingdom Metazoa; phylum Arthropoda; class Insecta; order Coleoptera; family Chrysomelidae; genus Diabrotica; species Diabrotica virgifera. The sequence continues at coordinate 215,483,652 of NC_065450.1, forward strand.
GTCACTTTACTGACTTGGTACATAAATAACTATTTTTTATAATTTACACACAGAACAGTTTATCATTTGAATAAGAAAAGCACATTGGACGTTTTCGTAGTTTTGACGTTCGAAACCTGTAACCTGTTAAACAATTAAAACTTCCCCTATTCCAGTGTTCCTGTACATGAAAGTTTGTCCAACTAGACACCGTTAAGCTATTAACAACTTTTCAGTTTGCTATTAATAACCTTTTTTTGGTACGTGGGATCCAGGCCTAATATTCTAAGTCCAAATTGAGTAGTAATGGTGATAAGGGGCCTCATTGCCCAAGTCCTAATGTTATACTAAATGGCGTCGATGCGATGTTGTGTTTCTTATCGTTACCTGTACATATGAATCTGTCACGCAGATGACTGACTGGAGTCATTGAAACCTATGTGGAGCAGAGCCAGAGTCCACAACCGAGGTTTTCAGGCAGTTCGTTCTCTTTATATTTTTATTGGTAGACTCACAAGAGTCACCTTTGTAGTCTCCATGTCTGTTTTATTTCTGCGAGTTGAGACGAAATGCTGTCAGGCATGCTATAATCCCTCAGAGTTTGCTAGTTCTATTAGCCATCGTGGTACCATGATTTGACACCTCGGAATTTTGGTATTATTATTGTTAGAGTACCATATTTTGAAAGTATGGAGATGTTAATGCAGGTGATAGTCTTTTTTGATAAAGGGTTCTTCCATCGCCCTTACTACAATATTGTACCTACAATAGTACTCCGAAATTTTAATGTCCTTCACACGTGGCTGTTTGAATTATTGGCTAGTACTTACTTTACTCCTCTTGATTCCATTTGGAACATAGGGCCTCTACAGTCCTCCTCCATTCATCTCTGTTTCTGGACAGGGCTTTTACCTCTTTCCATGTTAACCCATTGTCTTCTAGCTCTCTGGTAATATTTCTTTTCCAGGATGTCATTGGTCTGCCTTGTTTTCTTTTTCCAATTGGTTGGTAATCCAGGGCTTGTTTGGTTATATCATCTTCATTTTTCCTTAATGTGTGTTCAATAAACTTCCATTTGCGTCTATTTATCGTTTTGGCTATCGGCTCTTGATTAGTTGTTCTCCAAAGTTCCTTGTTACTTATCCGATTTGGCCAATATATTTGCAATTTTCGTCTAGGCATCTATTTACAAATGTTTGAACCTTTCGGATAATCTTTTCTCTATTTTCCAAATTTCTGCTGCGTATAGCAAAATGCTCTTTACATTTGTATTAAATATCCTGATTTTGGTTTTGCTTGTTAATTTATTGGACTCCCATGTTTTCTTCAGCATATAGAACGCATTTTGGGTTTTAGTTATCCTTCCATTAATTTCCTCTTCTATTCTACCGCTAGCGTCAGTTATGCTTCCCAGATAGCAAAACTTCTGTACATTTTCTACTTCTTCTTCTTCAATGAATATACCCATTTCTCTTTCCGTATTTATCTTCTTAAGTTTGGTTTTTCTTGTGTTAATCTCTAATCCTATTTTTCTTGCTTCTTTTGTCACCTTTTCTGTTTTTTTCTGCATATGTTGTCTTTTTTCGGACATATATCATCCGCAAAGTGTAGATCTTCAAGCTGACCGAAAGCATTCCATCTAATTCCTGTTTTATTTTTCGTTGCCTTCTTCATGACGCAGTCGATTAAGATTAAAAATATGGTGGGAGATAGAATACACCCCTGTCTGACTCCACTGTCTATGTTGATTGGTTCTGTGAGTTTCCCATTGTGCATGATTTGCGCGGTATAGTTTTCATAGAACGATAATTCTTATGTATTTTAATGGAATTCCATATCTCTTTAATATTTCTCACATTTTTCTCTGTTAATCCAGTCGAAGGCTTATCTAAAGTCAATGAAATTTATATAGATTTTGCTCTGCCATTCTATTGTTTGTTCTACAATGTTTCTTAATGTGTTATATAATCTGTGCATGCTTTATTATTTCTGAAGCCCGCTTGATTTGGTCTTAACAACTGGTCTATAGTTTCTTTCATTCTTTCTAGTATCATCCTTGATGACTTTACTCACTGTAGAAAGTAGTGGTATTGCTCGCCAATTGTTGCAATTCGTTTGATCTCCCTTCTTGGGTATCTTTACAATTATACCTTTTTTCCAATCATCAGGTATTCTCTCCTCCTGCCATATTCTGTTTATTAGTACATACAGGATTTCTTCCGATGTTTCTCTATCTGCTTTCAGTAGTTCTGTGGTAATGTTATCTATTCCAGCTGCTTTCCCTCTGTTCAGCTATTATATTGCTTTACTTACTTCTTTTTTTGCGAATTCCGATTCGGTGAAGCTTTATTGGCTGGCAGTACCTATAAATTAATTGTCTACCCCTTATCGAATTCTTCGAGTCCATACCTGTAGTGGTTATCTCGAAAATGTTAAATGGAACCACAGGATACAGAACCTAAATCATTTGTAGCCCTGACACTTAATTAAGCGACTGGTCCATCGGAACATCAGGAGTACAAAACCACAATAAAAAAATACGTAAAGAATAAGTTCCATGGCGTCAATGGTCGGTCTCGCTCTCGAACGCACCCCACGCCTGCGTCTATCTCTTTCTCCATCTTGTTCTTCGTGTGATAATAGTCAATTCTAATGAACTGTCAGAACAAATCAAGAAGATGTATGGCGGGGCATTCGATTCGGTAGTTGCGGGATATGTTGTGTTATGGATGAGATGGGGTTCATTCGTCAGAAAAATGAAATCGAAAAATTAACAAATCTGCCGAGGCGAAATTAATTAATTAGATGCCCCGATGAGAATTAAATTATACTTGGAATGATTTTTTCGTGGTTTATAAACTTCTATTTCTTCTTCTTCTTATATTAGTCCTGTTGACCCGTTCTTAACCGATTTTGAGCTTGTATTGTTCTCTGTTCTTCAGATTTTCAAGCGTTTTTCGAACTTCCTGTGTACTTTATTAACATCTTCATTTGTGATAATTTCTGGTGTTTCCGGTTCTAGCATCATTTGTTCTTCCTGTGCATAGAGATTTTCTAGATATTCAATCCATGTATCCTTTTAGGGAGGGTTTTGGTTCTAATTAGTTCCTTTACCTCCGTTCTTTGACCTCTTATAAAGTTCCATATCGCTCATCCGGAAGAAAAGTGACACAACTCAAAAAATGCATAATTCTAGTTATCTTGTTAAATTGACTCCAAATATCCTATACTTTTACCAGGAAAAATGTCACATAGATATCTACTACCAATTTCGAAAGATGGCGGTAGTGTCATTATTCTTTTGGTGGTAAAATGAATACTTTTATTCCGAAAGTATGACACTTAGTTGGGCCCTGACGTTCGAAGTGAACGTATCGATTTTTATCAAGAAAACTGTTATATTTTGAGAAGTGTCCTAGTATTTTTCGGCGTTTCGACGGAAAAGTGAGATATTTACATTTGTGTCGTTTTTCTTGAAAAGGTGAGTAGGTTTCTTCAGTGGCGGCTCGTGACCTCAGTATGCGGGTAGGCGACATGTATCCACAAATTCTATTTTTTCTAACTTCATCATTATATAACTTATTAGATAAAGAAATATGTCCAGCTAAAGCACTGTCAAGAGTTTGAATATTTTTTTCTAACCGTTTTAAACCTAAGCAATTGTTTAAATGTTCTTTCGAAAATACATATTTTTTGACACCAGCTGATAAATTTTTCAAATCTGAATATCCCTGATTCATCCAAACATTAATTTGCCTCAAATTTGAGAGCAACAGACAAGGCCAACAAAAAAGTGAATTTTTAAAATATAACTTCCGCTTAACCGTTTATGGTTGTCATACCATATTTCTTCCTTCTTATCCTTTCTTCTTATCTGTTGATAAAATTTTTAAATTTTTTGGTAAATAATTGAAATAATTTCTAATCTTTCTTGATTATGGCGCCTTGAAAAAGTCGTGTCAATCAAACTGCATATTATATCGTATAAAATATTCATTTTATTTTAAAATGGGCGGTTTCACCAACGACAAATAGTAGTTAATTCGATGAATAAAAATATTCGGCCAATAAAACTAACACACCTACGTTTCACCAACGTCAAATATGACTTATTTTATTTGTCTCAAATAAAGAGTTACTCTTCGAATAAATTGACCTCGCTGTAAATTTTAAATATCTATATAATCTATATCATCAAATCTAACAAAGAACATTCGTCATTTTAACTTTAAATTATCAAAATTGTATTAAAACACAATAAAAATAAAAAAATATAATCGACTGATAAATTTTATTCCACCAATAACTAAGTATTCACAGATTTATTTGTTGTTGGTAAATTATTAATAACATAATTTAAAATACCTTTCAATAGACCATACACAAATTTAAATTGTCCTACCTATTTTTATTGAATACTTAACCTACTAACAGCCCAAATCAAAAAATAATTTAAAATAGTTTCACAACACACAAGAGAATCAACTGAGAAGTGAGCGATTGTATTATGCTGAAGGCCTGTAGTAGGTTAAAAAATCTGGTGCCTAACTTCCTAAAAAATTCGTGGAAATTATGGCCCAGTACCGCCAGAACTTAAGGGCTTTAGGCCGATGCCGCAGTGCAGCAAGTTTGCTAGGATGGTGGATGGTAGATACCCGCCTGGCGACCATCCAGCTACTTATACCACGAATAATACAACGACGGTAGCCGCAGTGGCCTCCTACTACCATCTACTCATCCGGTGGTCCGCCAGGCGTCTATCCACCCATATCAGTCGTGTTTGATAATCCATCCGGGTAGCCTCGCTATAGACGAAAGCGTAATAAGTGCTGTGTATAAAATAAGGGCAATTTGGGACCCAGCAGACCACTATGTGACGAAACATGCCTTAAAATATCTGTTTTATTTATTCTTTGCAGTTGCATTAAAAAAATCCAATATTCAAGTCAGGTGAATTTAAAAAACAATTGTTGCCTTTAAGGCGATTTTTCTCCACTTTCTGAAAAGTTTAGTGAGTGAGTTTTACCTCTAATATGACGATATGCTAAAAAACAAACCAAATGTAACGTAACAAATGAAACAAACAATTCCTCAGCAGTCAGTTGGATACTGACTTCTGACTTCATTTCACTCTTTCACTGCGTCCAGGATGCAGCGACCCTCCACCATCCACCTTTAAAATCCACCCTCCAAGCCACCATCTAGCATCCTGCAGTGCGGCATCGGCTTTTAGAGCTGGCGTAAAGAGCGAGATGGCACATCAATCCTGTTGCATCGTTGTTCTATTGTAGGCGACGTTTAAAAGTGCCTTACCAATGAATATAGAATTTTAATACTACTACAAGGGGCGTACAATAATTACAATTTCGGAGAGAAATTAAAAAGTAGTTTTTTTATTGTAGGTATTGTGTCAAAATTTGACAATTTTGAAATAAGTAATTTATATTAATAATTTATATTATTGTACATTTGAAGAGGGTAGGCGGCGCCTACCTTGCCTACCCCCACGGGCCGCCACTGGGTTTCTTATTACATTTTTAATAAAATATAGTCATATTTTGAGTTATGTAATTATTCATGAAGTATTTAGTAAAATAAATTTTACGTTTTTGTTTTTTTTTCACATCTGACATTGTCCTTGAAAAAATAGATTTACTATTTATCGTCACTGTTGAAATATTTTTTAGAGAAATGACTTTTTTCTCGTATATTTATCTACTTTTTTGTAAATAAATGAACATATTTTAATAATTAGTGATAGACAGAATCAAATACCTACTTATAATTTGATTTAAAAAATAAAATACTGTTTTAAATTTATCAATTATTCCTGATTTGTTTATTCCTTAATAGTTTAGAAAAAGAGAAAAATAGGAATATTATATTTTTTCTGATAACTGTGCAGGCCAACAGAAAAACATTTTGAATATCGATGAGCTGCAGAGCATAACACATAAGTTTTTGATTACAGGGCACAGTCAGAATGAGGGAGATAGTGTTCATTCAGTTATTGAACGCCAAATTAAAAGATCAAAAAGGTCAGGACCTGTATATATCCCTGATCAGTATGTGACACTTGTACGCAGTGCTAAAAAATCTGGAGAACCATACAAAGTTGATGAAATTTGTCATCAAGACATTTATGATCTGAAGCAATTAGCAGCTGATATGAGTTTAAACTCTTTTTCCAAGAATACTAATGGCAAACCCGTAAAAATTTTTGATATAAAAGTTTTGAAAATCACAAAAGAATTCTCTGGAATATTGTTTTATAAAACCTCTTACCAGCAAGAACATTTTAATAGTGTGTTGCTATTGAATCAAAGAAAAAAAATATCAAACCAAAACTGAAAAAGGTTTACAAAAATAAAGTAGGAATATCAGAAAAAAAGAAGAAAGGGCTGATGTCATTACATATTTAAAAAAATTGTATCCCCAAGTGCTATTTGCCATTTTAGGAGTCTTTGTAGATTACTATTTTTAGGTGCCTGTTATATTTAAGTATTTTCGTTTTATCAAATCAAGTGTTAGACATACAATGTTTATTTTAGATTTTCTTTTTTATATTTAATAATATTTTTTTATACTAGTAAGATAATTTCCATATTATTATAAATAAAATTTCATTTCTCAAGTTAATACTTTCCTTAATTTATAAAAAAGTGACCAACATTTTAAAAGAAAAGTGACATAAGTCAAAATTTTCATCTTTTTTTCTTTGTTAAATCAGATATCATATTTTTTTTTTGTTTTGCTTCTTACACAATTAGAAGCATTCACTTATCCATATTCTTCGTTTTTGATTTGAAAATTTTAGCAATTACCGTTTAAAACTGACAGTTAAATTAAAATCTAAAAAATCTATTTTTGTCTCTCCTGACAAATGATGTTTTTTGACTTGTGACACTGTTCTTCCGGATGAGCGATATGTATTTCCTTTTGGAGACCATAAAAATCATGTCCCATTTCTTTCGAAAAACGTTTCCAGTGATCATTTTTTATTCTTCTTACGACTGAATGTGTTTCGTTTCTTATTGTCTTATATTTATCGTATGCCTCTTGTGTCTTAGTTGACATGTATCTTAGGTAATAAAAAATTAAACGATTTAAAAAAATGTTACTATAGACTTCCTTGTCTATTGTCGTTCGTCCCTGCTCATATTAAGAGTTCGGATTTGTAAACCAGAAATTTTATTGATCCTATTTTCTGTAGGTACATACTTACTTTTATTTTGGTCGATGGTTTTGTTTGCCTCTATATTAATAGCTCCCTTTTTCTGTATCTGTCATAACATAACAAAGCAATACTAACAACGATAAAAGCGTATTTTCGGTGTTGTCGACCACCGTTTTTACGACCACCAATAAATGCAACCTACTTGCAGAAAATTGCCATCCATAATTTTGATTATAAAAATTAAATTACCTCTTTAATGGGCTGTAATTGCAGTATACATTTTATGCGTTGAAGAATTATTGAAAGTTTTATGTGTTTTCGTCCACTCAAAATTGGTCCAATACGGTAATGGTGGGTAATTAATTAAAAAAATACATGTAATAATTATCGACATGATGAATGGGGAGTATAAATATATGTAGGACACTGTGGTAGTGGTTTTTTAGTTGAATAAAGCCCACCCGAACAGCCAATTACAATCAAAGTAAATGTTGATAAGCAGTTTCCTGAAAGGAGAGTTTCAATTTTTAACAGAAGATTCAGTTTTTTGTAATGGTATTGGAAAGAGACTAATTGGTCCTTGAAAATTAGGTTACTGCAAGTGAGCATCAATTCTATTGTCATGACATTGGGAGACTAAGTACCTATATGTAGAGCGCGATATAGTAGGGCTTTTACGTCGTCTTATTCTCCTATGTCTTCTTATTTTCCTGTGTAACTTGTTTGTAAGGAAGTAGTGGCATTATATAATTTATTTGCCTATTACTGTCCAATCCTCTCTCTCCTGTGCGTGTTATTTTGAAGCAAAAAATCGTAGATCTTAAAAATCTGTCAGTATAAGTGACCGTACATTCATCCAAGCATTGTTCCAGGGGTGGTTTCAATTATTTTTAATAATATATTATTATATAATTCTATTATTTACATTATTAATAATTAATCATACAAGTTTAGTATCCGGTTATGAAGCATGCACACATTAGAAAACGATTTCTTCGATAATAACAGCCTTCGAACGCTATTGGATTCAAAATTATAACTTTAGCTGAACATATTGGCGCCATTCTCGTTCGATTATCAATATTATATTTTCTAAACAATCGCTGGTCGATTTGCATAAATATAAATAATTCATTTACTAAATTGG